>NC_043969.1:43748277-44370777 GCF_902148855.1 Sphaeramia orbicularis | reverse complement strand
TCTGTGATTAAGTTTGTTTTCTCTGTTTTGACTGATTTAGGGCGAAGACACAGATGAAAATGATAAAAAATATACTTACTCCCATTCCTCCACCCATTCCTCCTCCCATTCCTCCGGGATATCCGCCCTGTGGAGAAATAGAGGATTTAGAAAACACAAAATAGGTTTTATCTCTGTCCTGTGATTAGAGTTATTCATGAAAATCACAAATATACACTTACTCCCATTCCTCCACCCATTCCTCCACCCATTCCTCCACCCATTCCTCCTGGGTATCCTCCTCCCTGGATCCAAGCATTGAGAAAGTTCACTGTACTTAGAATATGTTCAACATTTGTTTTAAGGCAGTATTCAAAGAGTAAAACTACAAAAACCACCTACCCCTGGTGGAACACAGCCTCCTGGATATCCTCCCTGGAAAAAAAACAAACAATTGAGCTTTTTCTGGCTAATGATCATCATATAAGACATGAAGGAAATCATTTAATAGATTAATTTACTCACTCCCATTCCACCTCCCATTCCTCCTCCCATTCCTCCACCCTAAAAACACAAAAGAGTTACGTAAACAGACAAGTTAAAGCATATAGTGCAGAAAAAAAGCTCTGTTTACTTTTCCTTCCATGATTTACTCAAATGCAGCACTGGTTTAACACTTACTTAACTTGCAACACAGTGCTATAATATTTAAAAACACCCTAATTTTTTGTGATATGTCACAGTAAAGGAAGGAAAAACATGATAGCAACAAAGAAAAGGAAATAATGAGAATATCAGGACATATGAATGAAATCAAATACAAATCTGTACAAAAGTGGCATCAATAATAAAAGGTATAATGTTGAATATTAATTAAAATATCATAATATCTCTTCCTGACAGATAAAAGTAAAGATTAAACATCCTCCCTCTTAACCAATAGAAATCCTTAGATGAATATATGAGTCTGAAAGTACCTTTACATCAGAGGTAAATGAACTACAGCAAAACAATCCAAGCAAGAATTCTAATTTGGTGAACTAAAAATATATAGAAAAAGAATAAAACCTAATTTACACACTTATGAGAAAGAAAAAAAAAACAGACTTTAGAAACATTCTCAAAATAATCTTCATTTGGTCGCATTTTTTAGAAAGTTAAAGTTAATTTTGAGATGTTATGAAATGACAATAAAATTATATTGATTATAATGATTTTCAGTATCTGTTTTTCATTTTAGTAGAAACTGGCTTCCACAGGTGTAAAAATATAACAAAAAATTAAAAGTCACATGTCAGAGAAAAATGCTAATTAGAGTTAATTTGAAGTATTCCAGTTTAGTTAATAGGTTTGTTCCTTGTATAGCCTAAAGGTTGGAATGTCAGTAGTTAAATACACAAAAAAGGGGAATCATTATGAAAATGTGAAAGTAACTGAACTACAAACTACTGTAACATGTATTTAAAGTGTTAGTTCACAACTCCACAACAATGAACATCTACAAAATCCAACAACCACCCACCAAACATTATTTCTACAACCTCACACACCCTGACACAGAATCAGAAGCATGAACCAGCGGCTGTTTGTTCTGTTTCCAGTCTCACCCCTATGACGTTAATGGTCTGGATGGAAACGTCTCCTGCGATCTGCATGGCACGAACACATTCCATCGGAATACGATGAGGGAACGTGTAGAAGTCATTCCCATTGACTCGGACCTGTCGGAATAAACGGGTTAAAGTTAGGAGTTAAACTGTTTATTCTGTTAATGTGGAGAAAAAGTCAATGAGGAGAAGCGACATGAAAATACATTTCATCCAAAAGTAGTGGTAGCACTTTACATACTGGTAATAGCTGAATTGTAATTTTGAAAACAACAAACAGGCGATAATATAATATAATACCTTTTATATTTTATACTGTATGTTTATTTGTTATTTATGAAATTTATTCTTACTATAAAGCGTTCTTTTGTTTTCTACTTTTATTGCTTGGCACAATGCCATCCAGCTCAGCTTGTGCTAGCTTCTTTGCAGCTAATGCTAGATTTATGGTAATATTAAACAAATAACAGAAGTCTTTCTGTGTTAAATATGAAATAACAGTGCTGCCTTTTGTTTCAGAATAATATTATATCATAAAATTAAGATCATATGTGTAATGTAATCTTGCGATGAAGCGTTTATTTCTATCTCTAGGGACCATGCTATCATGCTGGCCCTAGCATCTTAACAGCTAATGCTCGTTTACAGAAATATTACACAGAGTACCAGTATTTCCAAGGAACAAGTCACAAATTAAATATATAATTTGTACAGTTTTAACTTAAAGTACTACCTGTTGTTTCAAGGTAATAGTGTGTTAAAAATGAGGTAAGATATTTATTCTAATCTTGCAAAAATAAGTTAATTATTTAATTGCTATGTACCATGCTAATCAGTTAGCCCTAGCTCTTTAGGAGCTAATGTTAACTTAAGGGTGTCTACAAGTTACATATTAAACAAATAATTCAGACAGTATTACTTTACCTTTTACATTTTATTTAAAGGTAAGATTGTAGCAACACTAAATAAAACAATTTATTTTATTTAATGTTACTGTTAGGACTGTATTGTTTATTGTACCTTTCAAGCCAGCTAGTGCTAAGCGCTAGCAGCTAATGACGGATTTTTTTTTTTTGTTTTCTTTTTTTACTTTTATTGCTTGGCACAGTGCCATCCAGCTCAGCTTGTGCTAGCTTCTTTGCAGCTAATGCTAGATTTATGGTCATATTAAACAAATAACAGAAGTCTTTCTGTGTTAAATATGAAATAACAGTGCTGCCTTTTGTTTCAGAATAATATTATATCATAAAATTAAGATCATATGTGTAATGTAATCTTGCGATGAAGCGTTTATTTCTATCTCGAGGGACCATGCTATCATGCTAGCCCTAGCATCTTAACAGCTAATGCTAGTTTACAGAAATATTACACAGAGTACCAGTATTTCCAAGGAACAAGTCACAAATTAAATATATAATTTGTACAGTTTTAACTCAAAGTACTACCTGTTGTTTCAAGGTAATAGTGTCATCTACAGATTAGTTTAGATATTTATTCTAATCTTTTGAAAAGAAGTTAATTAATTAATTGCTATGTACCATGCTAATCAGTTAGCCCTAGCCCCGTAGGTGCTAATGCTAACTTAAGGGGGTCTAGGTAACAAGTTACATATTACACTAGAAGCACTCGGAGAGCGCAGACCTCCGCCAAGGCTGATCAGTGGGCCCCCCCATGGGCCCCCCCACCCCCGATCACCACCAAAATTTAATCATTTCTTCCTTATCCCATTTCCAACAAACCCTGAAAATTTCATCCAAATCTGTCCATAACTTTTTGAGTTATGTTGCACACTAACGGACAGACAAACAAACAAACAAACCCTGGCAAAAACATAACCTCCTTGGCGGAGGTAACAAATAATTCAGACAGTATTACTTTTCCTTTTACATTTTATTTAACGGTGAGATTGTATCAACGCAAAATAAAACAACAATTTTATTTAATGTTACTGTTAGGACCGTATTGTTTATTGTACGCTGCATGCCAGCTAGTGCTAAGCACTGGCAGCTAATGATGAATATTAAGGTCACACAAAAAATTAATTCCAGTAGCAAGTTACATATTTAATATACAATTTATACAGTATTACCATGATGTAGTACATTTTGTTTCAAGATAATAATGACGTATAAAATACTAAAATGTCACACTGAATCTAAGGGGAATATAAAATAATAGCTTTGCTTTGTTACCAGTTTGTTTTTGTCTCCTGTTTGCATTTACCCAATACAGGGCTATCGCTTAATTATAACATTGGTAATTACATAGTTTCACTTAATACTTGTAGAGGGTTTGTTTGAGGATTTTTCCCATTAGTAAGTATTTTCCCTGTTGAACCGAGAAGTAAAACGTGTAAATACAGCTGTATTTGTAAGAAAACTAAACCATGAGTGTAATGATTATTTCCTTCCTTTAAAGGCAACTGGAGTCAATTATACAGTTTATAAAGAATCAGTTGCCGTGAACATTGACACAGTGCTTGTATGAAGTATTATACTGATATGAATACATGAAGATTGCTCCGTCTACAGCGGGTATCATTCATTTATTCATTCATTCATTCTAGGTGTTTCTCTGTGTTTTCATGTCACTGTCATTGGTCCATTCAGTCATTATATCTGTTATGAAACTATCCCCTGTGTTATTTTCTTTGTAACATACAGTTCTACATGTGGTCTGACCTGGTATCCCTGTGACGTGACCATGATGACCATCTCGAAGGCCTGGCCCTTACTGAAGGGCATGCTTCGAATCTTGTCCTCTGACCCCCATTCTCCATTCTGACAGGAGTTGAAGACCACCTTGTCCCATCCGTCGAAGCGAGGGTTGAAATGGAGGGCGATGTCGCTGGACTCAGACTCTCCACAGAGCAGATTTATGTAAAACCTGAAGGAAATCAACAGGTGAAGCTCAGACGCCAAAGACTGGTGAGTTAGTTCAATGTGGATAAGAACAAAAGCAAACAGCGGAGGTGAAGAAACAGCCCTGAACCACAAAATGACAGATGTACAATACACTGTGGTATGTGTGGTGTTTACTCTGTTCAGCTAATGGTCTGTAAAAGTCCTCAGATACGAGTATTTTGAAAAGGCGAGGAACTGATGATAAAAGTGGTGTGTTAAAGGTAGGTTTTAGAAACGAACTCCACCCAGTTTAAGATTACTAAAGGTGTATCCTCAGTCTTCAAACACCGGTGAAAGAACGTGGGCTGAGATTTTAAAGACTCCAAACACCCTCCCTCTTCCCCCACTTTGTCCAGATCTGTTTAATCTCACCTGGTGATGTCCTCAGGAACTGACCCCTGGATGTAGATGGACACCCCATCCCTCAGACCTCCATAAATGGGCCCAAAATAAGGAATTCTCTGTACAATACATAAACAATACATGATTATACTGTTTAAAGTAGTGACACATCTGCATAATCGCAGAAAAAAATTATTAGACCCTTGTTTTCTTCAATTTCTTGTTCATTTTAATGCCTGGTACAACTAAAGGTACATTTGTTTGGACATATATAATGATAACAACAAAAATAGTTCATAGTAGTTTAATTTCAGAAGCAATAGCTATCCATTTAACATGGTTTTCTTGATAATAACCAAAATCACTTCAGTTCTTACGTCAATATCTATGACCTTGTACTGACAAAAACAGTGTTTTTATTCATTCCATGTTTTCTTTTCTGTCTGTTTTTAGTCACATGATACACACGGGTTAGTACTCGATTGCATAACCATTATTTCTGATTACTTTTGATGGTCTAATAATTTTTTCCGTGACTGTATATCAAATCAATTCAAGTTTTGAATCAGTAGGACCTTTAATAATACTCTATTGAAAAGGAGTTGGAATTCACATGAGTAGAACATGAGAAAATAATCCTAAATAAAACAAAACAAAACACCTATTTTAATATGACCAGTTTTTCTCAGTTACATCAACAATAACATGAAAAATATTTAATCCAAAAAAATTATGGAGTGCTATGGTGGGTCAAAACGTGCACAAAGTAATAGTGGGAAAATGTAAAGGTAAGTTTAATGTAGCCTAATTTACATGTCACATGACCAGTGTCACATGACATTCAGTTTCAGTCAAAAAATGTTTTTCTATTGTACTGTCAGGCCCAAATGAAGAATCCACGGAGTTAATGAATACGTGCTGATTTCTTTACTGTCAAACATTACATAATTATTTAATTCCTCATTATATCTACATCATTTTAAATATTGTTGAGTACATATTGTACAAATTGCTGTTCTAATTATGTCTTTATTGAGTGTTTTAATATGTATATTAGATAGATAGATAGATAGATAGATAGATAGATAGATAGATAGATAGATAGATAGATAGATAGATAGATAGATAGATAGATAGATAGATAGATAGATAGATAGATAGATAGATAGATAGATAGATAGATAGATAGATAGATTTAAATATATACAACAAATACGCACATCAAAACACTTCATTAAAACATAATTAGAACAGTAATTTGCACTGTAAGATAAAATAAATATACATAAACAGAGATGCAAATATAGAGGCAGAGACAGGCTAAAATGCCTAGAAATGACTAAAAATAAGACGTTGTAACATGGAAAATAGTTTATTTCTATAATCTCATAAAGTTTTGTTATGCAGATTTACAGTTGTTTTTCATAATGAGTACAAGTATAAAAATTCAAGCCTTTTTTTTTTTACGATAACACTGTGTATGAAGCATTGTTACATATAATTATAGGAATTAATGGCCAGATATTGAAAGTTCTTCCTGAACTTAAAAAAAAAACACATTTTCTGACACTTTTATTGTAAAAATAACATAAATAAATCTCTGCATCCTGTTATAAATGTAGTCATTAAAAGGTTAAGTAGAGCGTCCGAATATGTCTACCACCACATTTTGTCTTATTATGTCCCATTAACAGGTTATTCAACTCTAACCCCTCTCTCTATGTTTCCCTCTAAACCCCCATCCGAGGACCCTCCAGCCCCTGACCCCTGACCCCTGTGGTGCAGATACTCACAGGGCTGTAGATGGGCTGGTATCCTGGAGGAGCCACAAACGTCATGGCAGCAGGAGGTGAGACGGAGCGGCGTATGGGAACAGAAACAGGAGGGCAGACAGGAAGCGATTGTTCCCTGAGGCCTGGTTTTATCCAGGTGATGAGGGAGGGGCCTGGCGGACCACAGCACCAGCCTCCTGCACTGTTTACTTTGGCGGAGCTCGATGCAAATTAACCTCTGACCCAGCAGAGGAGTGGCACTGTATGACAAAGAACACAAAACCAACACGACTGCAGCCGGTGGAAGCCTTAATATTAGCTCTAATAATGGAGGAGATAACGGCTGCATGAAACTAGCCCAGGGTTTCACATGTCTGTCATCTGGACAAAAGTATGTGGACATGTTGAATTCAGGTGTTTGTTTTCTAACAGGAGTCTGGGATACAAAAAAATAATGACAAATATCATAATATAGCTTTATATTGGGGTAAAACTTCAAGGAAATATTGATGTTTATATATTAAATCAGCACGAACAGGACATTTTTCAAACTGTAGACATGATGTGTCCCAATATTTTTGTCCATTTAGTTTATAAACATCTATATTTCCTTAAAGTTTAATGGGATATTTTTTCCTCCTAAGTGAGATGTGAAGAAAATTGTGGTAGAAAATTATTATTTACTGTCAGTGCATGAAAAATAGTTTAGAAATTTAGAGGTAGAACATTTAAAATCATACTCATAGATTTAAAAACAGAAAAAAAAAAAAAAAAATCGCTGAGGCATTTTGGAAACAAAAATAACAATTCAAACAAAACTAACCCCATGCAATATTTATCACAGTATAAAACTATATTATGACATTTGTCATTATTGTTTTAGTCACCATAATAGAATGTTTGCTTCACCAGGAACTAATAATCATATTTGTTCGTTGCTTTACTTTTCTTTTGTTTCATGATATGGTTTGTTCCAGGTGCCAGAGTTCCAAAATGTACTTCCATCTAAAAAGTAAAACTATATTTTATTTGTATATCAATTTGATTTTTTAAAAAAAAATCAAGTACTGCTATCATAAAATATTTTTTAAAAAATTTAAAACATAGCACCTTTGTAATCAATCTTGCATGAAAACAAAAATCCACTGTAAGCAGAGTATTGATCCATGCCTATGCGGATTTATTTTATATTTTCAGGGTTTGGATGGTTTGTGGAATTGAAGTGTTGGGGCCCAAAGTGAGATTTTTTTTTCTTGGGGCCTCAAATCTCTGGTGGCACCACTGTATATAAGTACCAGATGAAAGTCAATATCTTTAGATGCTGGAAATTTACGACATGGGTGGTTTAGAGCAGTAAAGAGAACCAATTTTGCATTTTTCTGACTCTTTTTCCTAATCCTAACCAAGTTGTGTTTACGCATGAACCAAATCATGACACATCGAAAACCTTATGTATAGAAATGTGACACAAAACATTAATATCTGAGCAGCTTTGAGTGGAAATATGTAATTAATATTATATTTCTTACTGGTAACTGACATTATTTCATCTTAATTATCATTTACTTTCCTTTTCCACTTTTTTTTTTGTTGCTTTTTTTCATATATGATAGAGCAAAAATAGTAAAAAACGAACAAAAAAAAAAACACATTACTGATGTTGTATTGGAACTCCATGTCTCTGTAGTTCTATATGTAGATTCTATGCTTATCATGGAAGTTTTAATGAGTAAATGTGTTCGCCAATATGCAATTTTAAATGTTGTAGTGAACGAAACTGAAATACGAGTGAATATTCCTTTAACCAACTTTGATTTTTTTTTTTTTCTCCAAAGGTGAACATGAAGACACGATCTCAGCGCAGATTATAACGTCATTATTCAGACGGGTGTGTGTATGATTCATAAAATATCCAGTCGATCCATCCTCCCAAAGGCAAACACCAACACAAGGAACCCTTATCTGTCCCTCAGGTAACTGTATATAATCTGTGAGTATGTATAGAACAAAGGAACAACATAGACATAGGGGAGTTTCCTCTGATATTTGATTTAGATAAAGACAGAGGGAACGTTTCACTTAAAGGCTAAAAGAAGGTGCCTGGTTTCAGTTTATAACCTGTTCAACATAGTCACACTTTACAAAGTCTGAACGTTGAACAAGACCTGTAACAATCTGAGGGTTTAGCGACTGAAATGTAAAGGTGAATGAGAGTAATCAGTTACAGACGCTTTATAAGAGCTAGTTTGGGTCTTTTTTTTTTTGAACCTTGAACACTAATACTTGCAGAATTTTTTGTGAGAAGGATATTTTGCTTTTCATCAGCCTTCCAACAAAAAGTATATGTATAAAAAAAGAAATAAATGCAACTCAATTTCATTATACAGGGTGGGGAAGCAAAATTTACAATATTTTGAGGCAGGGATTGAAAGACAGTGTATGACCAATTAGTTTATTGAAAGTCATGAGAACTTATTTGCCACAAGAAAATGTACATAATAGAAAATGTTTTTATTCTATGTGTCCTCCTTCTTTCTCAATAATTGCCTTCACACGCTTCCTGAAACTTGCGCAAGTGTTCCTCAAATATTCGGGTGACAACTTCTCCCATTCTTTCTATCTTTAAGAAAGTCGACATTGCTGTGTGATGTTCTATCGGTAGCATGTTCTAAAACGCCCCAAATAGCAGAATCCAGAGGGTTTAGATCTGGGCTAGAAGGCGGCCATAAACATGATTCCCAAAAATTGCTAAAGTTGGATTTGTTGCTGTTGTCAACAAGTGTTTTGGTGTTCTTGTGTAAGATTTTAACTTCAAATCATATTTTACTGCATTTCTAATGGCCTTGCTGTCTACCTCAAGCTCAATTGCAATTTTTCTCTTGGATTTGGTTGGATCCTTTAGGATTTTGGATTTGAGAGCTTTAATAAAAGCTTTGGTACGTTTGTTGTTGCTTCCTCCACTTCCAGACTTTCTCGTAATAGTTTTGCTCATAGTCATTCTCTTCTTTCCATTATAAACAGTCTTTATGGACACTCCAACTATTTTTGAAATCTCCTTTGGTGTGACGAGTGCATTCAGCAAATCACACACTCTTTGACGTTTGCTTTCCTGATTACTCATATGGGCAAAAGTTTCTGAAAAGGTATGGATAATAGTGTTAGCTATGATTATGACATCAATATATGTTTGGTTTCAAAACAATTGACGTAGTGCCTGCTGAGAAAAAACAACTAAATGTTCATTGTAAATTTTGCTTCCCCACCCTGTATGCATAAAAAAATAAATAAATGCAACTCAATTTCATTATAAATGTAGATCGGCACAATATAGACGTGTATGGGATGTGGATGCAAATTAATCTCTACAAAAAGAACATAAGGATAAAGTATGTTTTTTGGTTTTATGTAAATATATATAGCACATTTAATAACTGACTTAAATGTGTGCATCTTTAAACTAATGTTACATTTAAAATTCTAACACTCAAAGACCTAAACAGCCCCAGTGACCAAAAACATCGACTGATCTAAACCGTTTAATACCTGTTGATCCACTAATCCTATCAATCCATGTAAATAATTGGTGTAAAATACAGTTTGTCATCTTTTCATGGTCATCAGATATGACCCATTTGGACGTTCAGAGGCTCCGTAGTGAACATGGAAACACCGTCATCTTCAACAACATTGATTCACCGGTAAAATCCATGGAGTTGGATCAATGACAGTGGATGGAGACGCTTGTTTTTATGTTCTGATAATGATACATTTTTCTGAAAAACTCACTTTTATTTCAGTTTTCTCTGTTTTGATACAATAACCTTTAAATTGAACCTGAAACTTTATGAACATCTACACGATCAGTGAATTAAATATGAGAACACCTGATTGTCACTGAAAAATGCAGAGAATAAAACGATAAATGGTGGTAAATCATTTAGGAAAAGTTAAATGTAGAGAAAAAAAATCATTTGGAAGTTGCCACAAAAGTAGCTCTAAAATTTTAAGGGTTAAAATACATGTAGTCTATGAAGGATGACATTATGACACGTGGTTGTTTTTCATCAACTTTGGTTGGAAATTTGCTCCATGGATTTAATTCAACACAATGTGATGAGATATAATGCACATGTAGTGAGAAATTCATTATGATACATGTAATAGGAGGTTTGTAAGCAGAAGGAAAATCATAAATTAAGTCAAAATTGACATGATCTGTAAATTAAATACAGGAAAATACCTGAAAAATCCAAAATGCAGAAAATAATATTATAATAAATGGTTATAAATCATTTATTGAAGGTTATGGAAAAATACTTGTAGGTCTTTAACCCTATAAAGCCATTTGTATCATATCTGCTACACCAGGTTCTGAGACCTTTATCTTATCAACAAGATCAATACTTTCCTTAAAAACCTGTTGTATATGACCCAATGCATGGTGGATTATCATCATCCAACTACAGAAAGTGGAAGGGGCTTTTTTCTTTTTTGCCCTTTTCAATATGTCTGCTATCGTTAAAATCATCCAACACACATTTTGTAGGGAAAGCCTTCGGTAATTTTCAAAAAGCTATATTGTTATTCGGTTGAAAATGTAAAAATATTGAAAAAATATTGAAATTATGTTGCCATTCAAGGTAAATAAAAAGGCTGAAAAAAGTTTTATTACAAAAAAAAACAAACCTTGAAATGTTCTATATTTTCAAAATGTTATTGGTAAAATTTATTTTTGTATCTAAAGTTAATGTTGTGAGCAAAAATGCCCAATGTATTAAATGTGATACTAAACATGTATCATTAAAAAATGATATGGTAAAATTTTTTATTTGGATTATGTTAAAAGGGCTAATAAACATTTCAATTCCAAAAACGAAAATTAAAAAAAAACTTGTAGTTAGTTTTTAATGGGTGACGTTTTACAGGGTTAAAGGTTAAGACAAAACACAACACAGACGGCGTCGGCGCCAAACGGAGTCTACACATAAATGAGGACTCGTGTTGCAGATGTCCTTAAAATAATCTGTTTATTCTGTATTGAAACACAGGGTTCAGTCAGACGACACCCGGGCAGGTGGAAAGTCTCCATCCAGCTCCACGGCGGCAAACGCACAACTGGAGTCGTCAGCGAACAACGACACACTGCTACGCCTCAGTGAGTCTTAACAGGAAGTAAAGGGATGGAGACGTCGTGGATTTTAACGCGTGTAAAAGATTTACTGTGGTGACGGAGGCATGATGAGACAGAACTGCCTGAGATCAACAAATCACACATGACTTTCTGTTTGAGAAAAATAACCGATATGCTGGATTCCTAAAAATATCTATCGTAAAAACTAGCTAGCAAAAACAAAAGCTCATTTGCTCCGACGTCAAACTGGGCGTTTCATTTAGGATTTCACAAACAGGTCACATGATGCGTTCACGTCCAACAACGTGGCATGGATAGTCTAAAGCCCTAAAGAAAAATAAATATATGTATCTATGATTTATGTAAAATAAGTCTTTTCATCAAAAGGCGTCTTAGCAGCCTAGTCCTTACTCTGTTATACACTTGACTCTTTAGGCCAAAATGTACACGTTTAATACATTCAATACTTATTTTAATGCACGGACTATTTGTGCATAAAGTGTCATAAAACAGACTGTTGGCCACAAATACAGACGGGCTAAAACGGTCGTCTTCAGAAGATTTAATCTGCATATAAATAAATAACCTTGGCATCCTCCTATGCTGTATGTGCAGGTCTTCACTATCTTCTATGACACCAGTGGAGATAGGGAGTACATACATCCAGGGACGCACCGTAAGACTTCAGAGTGCAACGTGGGTTCATCTCTACAGCAGATTAACACTGGTGTATATCATGTTTCGCAGATGATACTCTTGTCTATGTTACCTGGGAAGGTCGGCCCTGTGAGAGTTTCCGTATACGCTTGTTTTGAAAATAGTTTCTAGTCTTAAAGAGAGGAAGAAAAGGAGTGAGAGGGGGGTCTAAAACATTCACTGCTCCCTATGTTCTGCTCTCAAACACACTGTAAAAGAAAACACCAGAAATTGGAAATTAAATATCGAATGGCAGCAGCCACATACAAAACCGTACAATATAAATAAAACCTATCCACTCGATCTCAAACAAAAGCTAAAAATCTAATCTATGTGTTTGCAAAGCAGTGACGTTGCTATAGGCACTAGAACGTTTACAGCAGCAGCGACTGAAAGAGCCTGTTGTGTACAGACGCAACTGATATGCAAGGCAGTCTATGTATATTCTACATAAAAGGCCATGTAGTGTATTCATGTGGAATTAAAAGGCCCCTGTGTCTTTTCATGCCTCTTCCGCTTTTTTCCTCAAACCTATTCCGTCGACGTTCTGCTGCAGGTGGAACTTTAGTGCAGTCAAAGTGTGCATAGCTTCAACAGAGGAGAGAAATGTGCAGGACAAAAGTTAAGACACACACATGTTTGAGCTGTACATTTCTAATCTTCCCTCTCTCTCTCTCTCCTCCTTTCCTCCTCCTCTCAGTCGTATGTCTTCGTGGTGTGGGAGGGAGGTTATCCGAGCTGATCCTCATACTGCTTCCTGAAGCAGTCACCGGCCGGGAAGAAGTCCCAGCATCGCTCCTGGTACATCTTCCACACATACGACTCCTGGAAGACAGAGGACCACAGTCAGTCTTCAGTTTAGTTTAGTTTATTTCGAATATGCAACAAAACACAATACACGGCACAATAACACACACAATACCATCTACACAAAGAACCATAGACAGATAGATAGATAGGCTAAAATGCAGAGAAATTACTAAAAAGATAGCTAGATAGATAGATAGATAGATATTGTTTGATTATTGAGTCACCACTTGTCGGAGCAAAACACATAATATTAATATGACATGTGAATTGATTTTCAAAATAAAACAGAAGAATGTTCTCCGAATGAGTTAAGAGATGTTGAACGAGGGTTAGGGTTAGTAAAAGACAGACAGTGGAAACAATATAATAAACGATGTAAAAAATGAAAAAACAAATTCACATAAACTATGTATCAAAGACAAACAAGTTGAAAACATGCATTTAACTCAACATTACTTTGATAATGAAAGAAAATTATACAAATTTAGTAATTCATGATGTCATTTTGTAAATCTGAGCCCGAGAACATATAATATGAATTTAGATTTTGGTCCTGAAAACACTGTTCTAGAATGATATATCTCTTCCAAATAGAGTTACTGAAGTCACTGAAATGTCTTTTATTCATAGATGCATCCACTCATCTTGATAAAACTGTCTACATTATATTGATTATATTTTCTCAGATATTTCAGCTATCGCTGGACTTACCAGTCTTGTTTCCAATGTCATGCAGGTGAATTATTACATTTATGACAAAATTAAATACTTAAAATGATTCATTATTTACCTTAAAATAACCTAAACATTCACTGACCTGTCCTGTATGTTCTGTTTCGTCTTTATTGATGAGATACATTAGGAAGAACCTGAAAGAGAAAAGGGAATTATAGGAAAAATACTAAGAAAAATCACACAAAATAAGAACAGGACGACATTAATTTCCAAATGGATAACTGCATTCTGATACTATTCTGAGTACGACCTGAGACGTGTAATGATTAAGGAAAAATAAACTGTCCACAATATAAATATTATCTCTAAAACTCCCAGACATACATGTATTTTTTTCTGATGTACAGTGTCAGACTACGTACATGTAGTTGGCTAAGTTGTGTTCTTCCAAGGTGTGCGTCTCGAAGCCATGCGGCGTCGTGTCAAAGTAGTCACTTCCTATTCCACAGATGAAACACTTCGTCTGGAGGAGAGAAATGACAGTTCACATTAAACACGTATCTGACGTTTAACTGGATGAGAAGTGAAGGTGGATTCAATTAGGACATAAATCTCTATCAGACTCATCGTCTCACCTCCATGTCCTCTCGGACCTGCTCCTGCTGGTCTCTCAGCTCTCCGAAGGCGTCAATGATCAGACCTGACAGACGGACGGACGGACAGATAGATGTGTTTTTATTTGATGAGGAGGTGGTGGTGTCTTTTATAACAACACTTTTTTGACCTGAAAGCTTTTCCCACCATTCACGCTGAAAAATGCTGCACAAATGGATGTTTACCGAACACATTAACAGTATTATGAAGCAGTTATTTGCACTGGCTTTTAATACAAGTGTGTGACTTTTATTTGTTTTATCTTCTGGTTGTGTTTTTAGATACTATGGATCCTATTACTGTGTATATGTTAGAGCTGCACAGTATATTGCATGAGCATCATCATTGCAACGTACATGTGTGCAATAGTCACATCGCAGGTCCTGTAATGTAGGAGACAAATGAACTCAATGTGCTCTCATCTAATTTCAGCCTGGGTACCTGACACACACTGTGCACAGTGATCCACCAATCATAAGCGTTCTTAATCAGTTTGCTGAAGCAGGCCACGCCCCCACACATGGAGTGAGTCGCTGGTAACAACAATGATTTGGTGCCAAAAAAAAGAAAAGCAACGTCAGTTATCTGGAATTATTTCGGCTACAATAAGGATGAAACTGAAACACGTGTTCTGTGTTGATAGTGCCTTCCCGCTGTTGCCACAACGAGAGGTAAAACACCTAATTTCTTTGACCATTTATGTCGGCACCACAAAGTTATTATATCCTCCTGAGTATTTTTTCATATCGCATACTGCAGGGTTAAAAAAAAAAAATCACAATGTCAGTTTTTTCCAATATCATGCAGCCCTAGTATTTGTTTTATCAGTTTTAGTATATCTTATCTTCTATATCCACATATTTTTATTATACTTGAATGGAGGGACTGCAACACCCAATAAATTCCTCCACAGATTCTAATTCGTACCCTGGATGATAGCCAGCAGAATGACAATGACGAAGAAGAAGAAGGTGATGTCAAAGACCACGCGGTAGAGCTCATATTCATCGCCGGCCGGGTCCTCGATTTCATCTCCAATGCCACCACCAGCACGAACGCCAACATACATGTGGAAGAGGTAACACTGCACAAAGACACAGACGGGATTAGAAAACAGAGGAATGGAGTCACGGTGAAGCTGACATCTTCTAAACCCAGATCTGTGATAGTCCTGTAGCTGTGTCCGTGTCCTCTACTCACAGTCATCATGTCGTCGCATTTCATGTCCGGTTCGTCCTCGTCTTCACTCTTGTTGTAGAACTTGCGGAAGAAGTTGAAGGCCACTACGGTGTAGAGGTACACCACTACGGCCAGCAGACCCACCGTCATCACCAGCTGTGGGAAACAGACGCAGACGTTGAGTGAAGCTCTGAGCGTGATGAAAAACTACAACACAACGGCAGAAACGCACAAACCTGTTTGCCGTTGTGGGTAACTGAAGACAGGATGGTGCGCAGGGTTTTGACTCCCATGGCGATGTCCAGAAGGTGACAGGCGAAGAAGAAGTTGTTGTAGTGTCCGAGCAGAGACATCAGCATGTACCAAACCAGGTAGAGGAAAGTCTAAAAGGTAAAAAATACAGAGCATCAGTAACATCATAACACAAACATGATCTGAACTGTACCAAAATAGGACCAATGGCCCTGTATCTCACTGGCATGTTCTATCAAGAATCAATAACTTGAATTTACGAAGTTGTCAGGTTCTGTTCTGTTAAGAGTCCTGTGGTGTTGATGCAAGAGATCGATCTCCTAATAGAAGTGGGCGGTACTTCCACTGGAGGAGAATTCAACTAATTCAGAGTCTGGTTTAGACCAGCTCTAAATGTGGAGTGTCATGTGATAACTTTTGTTATGATGTGGCGGGATACATGATGGGGGCAGCCGCGTCCGAGATGGCTGGAGGGTTGGCTTGTGGCTGAAGGGTTGCCGGTTTGATTCCCTAGACTAGCGGAGAGTTATTGGCTGATGTGCCCTTGAGAAAGGCACTTAACCCTCCCATTTGCTCCCCGGGTGCCTGACATGATGAGCCCACTGCTCCTAGCATGCAGTGTGTGTGATGCACGGGTTAAAAGCAGAAGACAAATTTCAGTGTGTGGTGCATGTTTACGTGTGTGACAAACTACTGCTGACAAAATAAAGATTCTATTCAGTTCTAAATAAAATTTGAATGATTGACTGAAGTTAAATGAAATGACTTCATACCAGTGCTCAATAGTAACTGTATTAATATCTCTAACCATTTCCATATTGTAAGCCATCCAAATGTGGACCATTACAAGTGAAGTCAAATTTGTAATATTTCTCAATTCCTCAAAAATCTAAATTTGTGAAAACAGTGAACAAACTTTGTAGACATTGTCGTGAGGAAGCTACATAAAAAATTTGAAATGAATCTGACCAGTAGTTTCAGAGAAGATTGCTGTAATCTAGGCATTGATGACCTTCAGTTTGACCCTTCAAGGTCACTCAAGGTCATGGATCAAAACGAAAGTCCATATATGACTTCCTATCAGTGCTCAATAGTAACTAGTGGTAATATTCATATCTAGAACCATTTCCATTTTATACACCATTACAATATGGATCATTATAAGTAAAGGCAAATTTTAAGTCTTTAAAAAAATCTTCCAAAATCAAAGTATCTCAAAACTGTGGACAAACTTTGTTCCAAGGAAGCCATATATAAAATTTGAAATTAATCCACCCAGTAGTTCTGATGGAACTAAAAATTGCTAACAAAGACGACAACAAACACAGCGCCTTCACAATAGCTCATGGCCTATCAGCAGGTGAGATAAATCTACTTCTATTACTCACGTTGTCTGTGAACACAACACCAAACTTCCAGATCTGGTACTTGATGTCAATAGAGGTGATCCTGCAGAGAGAGGAGGAGGTTTATTCAAAGACAGTTTACACCTATTAACAGAATAGTTCATGTTAAAGACAGTATAAGTACACACCAGGCGAACATGGAGGTATCGGGTTCAGGTTTCTTTTCATGCGTCATGGCACTGACGTCGAGAGAAGCCAAGTCCATACCGAGCAGCTCTGCAATCCTCTCTCTGCCGTAGATGTCACCATATTTATCCAGAACCTGAATATGACACAGTATGGACACATCATTTCACTGCTTACATCTGCAAAAACATGGTTGCAACAAAGCTGTGTGGAAAACTCACCTTCCTCTTGACAAACTTGTCCCAGTAGTTGTTGGGGAAAGTGCTGCAAAGAGGAAAATATAGGTAATTAATTGCAGTTTCTCACAGTGTGTTGTATGTATGCCCTAAAATGCCCTACAATCTGACCTTAATATGACAAACTACCACTAGATTCAAGCATATTTTCACAAAAACTGCCAATATAAAAGCAACTGATGAGGCATGTTAATTAGATTTGTTCTATGTACTCTGGTTTTCAGAGTTTTTAATCACATTGTATTTGTGTATTTCAGGTATTCTGTTGATGAAATAGGTTAAATAAACTCTACCGTCTTGATGTGCTTCATGGAACTAATGGTGCCCATATAGAGGTGCATTAAAAGAGTGATATTTTGCTTTTTTAAATGGAATTATGTGTTTTAAAACATCTCCCTGTGCTCTACATAAACTGTAAATGCTCTGCTTAGGTCTGAATTCTTCATTAATTCAACTCCACAGGTCCATCTTCAACCCTATTTCTGAGTAATGACATCAGAAAGGTGGTTTGGAGCGCTGGCCCTTTAAATTCAAATGAGCCACTTCAGGCCCCGCCCCCTCCAGGTTGTTGGCTGTGCTGCTCTGTCCCATTCAACCAATAACTGAACATTTTAGGTAATCGGCTCGAAGTTTGGACTTATTTCCAGTTTTTACTACAACCGCTGCTGCTGATAAACAATTACGTCGTACTCGGAGAAATGTTCATCAGAAGTCTTGACCTTATATGTGCAAATGTCGTGATGTAACTAGTTACAAAATGTAACAAATTAAGAAGGAATTAAAACAGGTTGGAGAAATCCACTTGATTTTTGCCAAAATGAATATAAAGATAGCTTTGCAGCACCTGGAGGGTTCAAATTCAAACTTTATGAACTATTAGGGTCCAAATACACAAATAAATGAAACAAAGACTAATAAAAGTGGGTTTAGATAAATATGACCCCTTTAAATGAAGCAAAAAACAAAAACAAAACTTCAATATCTACTTTTCATTTTGTAATAATTTCCACATATCTGTCTATTCTTTTGCTTTTGTATTAAATATGTTAAATTGTACACAGACTTTATGGACACCCTGTATACCTCCAGTTCATATTCTGCCTCTCCTAAAGTTCCTCGTCTTCTATCCTCCTATAAATATCACTCAGGGTGGATGCTCTCTGGGTTCTTACGGTGTGTTCAGGACTAGTCGGTCCCATTGGCCTTTAATGTCGTCGTCTTCAGGCTGCTCAGTAACATAGACACCGTCGAACTCCAGCTTTCTGGCCAGCTCCTTCTCTCGCTTGAAGATAACCAGAGGTACCTGGACGGTTCAGAGGAGAAGCAGTAGAAAGAGAAGGTTACAAACCCACAAACAGCAACAAATATGACAATTTGTGCAATAATCCTCTGTTCCTGCAATATTTATTCAACAATTATCAAACATAAATGCACTATTTTCATAGACTCATTCACAGATATATTATCTATTCATACTTGATGTCAATTTTTTTTTTTTTATTGTACTTCTAGTTCTATTCTTATTTAACTTTTTGTATAATTTTATATTCTGTTTTCTTATTTTCTTACCCACACACCCACCCTCACCTACACAGGATTGCTCCACTGTGCAATATAACTATGCAATATTCACCAGTGAAAATAGTTTTTAATCAGAGAACCATAGTTTTTTTACATTTCACACATAGTTTTTATATGCATATTTATTCTATCCTGTAAATATAGCGCCTGTTTTATTTATTACTGCTGCCTCCTGACCCACCTGCAGCGAAATTCCACTTTTGATGTAAAATCTGGAATGAAAAGTAAAGTCTTTCTTTGTCTATGTCTTATTTAATTAATTTTACAGTCGCTCTATTCTTATTCAGGGTGCTTGCTCTTAATCCAAATAAAAATTCCCGACATTTTCCAGACTTCTTCTACACTGCTATTTTTTCCCCAAGACCTTAATTTTATGTACTTTTATACTTGTGTTCCTACTTTTTTGGTTGACATTGTACCCGTTGTGTGTATTAGAAACGTTCATTTTAATAAATGTATGAATGAATGAATGAATGCATGCATAATTCGCAGTAAATTATGTTTTAGTGAGAGAAACGTTTTCAAAACATATGAAAATCAAAAAAAGTGTATGGATATCACACAAACAAATTTCACTAAAATCATTCTAGTACTGACTGGTTAGTGAAATCAGATCAGGTTTTTTTATATGCTTTCCTCATGTATTTATTTTATAAGATTATGTGCCTTTGAGCATACTCTAAAATTTGACTATGAGAGAGACTTTTTCCATACTTTATTAAGACTTACACACAAATATCCAGACTTTTCAAGGTCTGGAAAATGGTGTTTCAAAATTCAATACTTTTTAGGATTTTTAAGACCTGCACAGCACCCTGTTATTCTCTGATGTATTGTTTTTTTTCTATTATTGCACTGGAGTAGCACTAATAATTTCATATTTCATACTTTATTTTATTCTATTCTATTGTACTGTATTGTATTGAATTGAACTGTATTTTATTTTATTTTGTTTTATCTTATTTTATTTTATTCTGTTCTATTCTATTCTATTCTATTCTGTGGAGCAGATGCAGAACAAACCACACACACCTTGAGGCAGTTGTAGCCGATGATGCACAGGAAGGAGATGATGGTGTGGACGATGCCGAGGAAAGCCATAGCCGGTTCCATGTAGCCCGTACTCTCTTCTAAGAAGTAGTACAAGGGTCCTTCTTCATCCTCATCCTCCCCTCCCTCCTCTAATCCAGACCCTTCTTCTTCAGCACCAGAACCTTCAAACAGGCCAGAACCCTCAAAAAGACCAGAACCCTCGAACTCCTCCTCGCCTGGAGGAGTCTCTGACACCTGGAGAGTTTAGACAGAGTAGCAGGAGTCTAGAATTAAAAGGGTGAGAACAAACGAGTAACTCCCTATTATGTACCTGATATGCCCACTGCAGGGGTCACATACAGACCAATACCATCTCAAGTAGGGCTGGACCAGTAAAATGATAACATAATATCCTATAAATTGATTGATTGATTGCTGTATTTATTTCAAATATGAATGTCAAACAGAAGAAAATAAATAAACAAAACACTTAAACATAAGACATATTATACATACTCGAAAAGAAGTGAGAAGAAGTACAACTTATAAACTCCCACCCCTTCTCCTAATATAATTAATAACAATAATAGCCTTCCTAGTCTAACTGTATCTATGCTATATACCATAATATGACTGATACTATTAAATAATTTGGTTTCTGGCTTTATATTATTATGAACAAATATAATATGATATAATATGAACAAATAATGACAACTCCAAATTTTTCTCCATGTTTTAGTGCAAAAAAGTAACATTTACAAACTATCCTTTCCTCAAAAATGTGAATAACCTGAAAAACCTGACATTTCTTTTTTTTTTTTTTTGACACTTAGTTTTTATTAGTTATTTATCATTTTGTCATACAGAACATACCAAATAATAATTTAGGTTACAGTTATGAAATAGGAATCCTGTTACCTAATTAATTAATTTTTTTAGAGCAGCAGTTTATATAGCATTTCACAGGACTATGAGACAAACCCCATATTAATTGTATTAAAAGAAACTCATCCATTTGTCCTTATCTTGTTACGTAAAGTTCAGTTTGCAGCCTCAGCATAAATGTTAATCTCTCCATTTTGTGAATTTTATCAACAATTTTCAACCAGTCCTCCAGCATCGTTGGATCAAGTTGAAGCCATTTACGAGTGATTGTTTATTTTGCTGCAGAACCAAAGATTTTTAGAAGGTATTTATCACTTATTGTCAAATCATCAGGAAGATCTCCTAACAATAGTGACACAGTGGGTTGCTGTAATTTAAAACCCAAAATCTTCTCTATTTTTATTCCAACCTCTTTCCAAAAAGTTGTACTTTTCATACAGGACCAAAAAATGTGGGTGTGGTTTGGCTCTGTGTCCTCGCAACCCCTCCAGCATGTAGAAGCGTTTCAGTTTCTAAAACCCAACATTTAAGAAAAATAACAACTTACAGATCACAGTAGATCTACAAAGGCATAAAACATTTAGTAACAGGCAGAATATTGTTAAAATTCCACTTACTTCTTTTAAGACATATCAGGTTGTTTGTATTTGTTCAGTTTATTCACATTTTTTGTATGTGTTAACATTTTTGAGTACTTTTACTTTTTGTTTTTACTTTAATTTTACTTTTAGTCATTGTCATTATGTATAGGTTATTATGATGGTATTTTACTGGTTTGATCCACTTGAGATCAAATTGTTCTGTATGTGGAACCTGAACTAAAATGATCCTAACATCATTGATTGTTAATATCTTCAGGGTAATTTTTTGTATTTCACAAATTCATCCCGAGGGCCTGATTGGACCCTTTGGTGGACCAGTTTTGACCCACAGACCGTATGTTTGACACCCCTGTCCTACTGTACAGTATGTATTGTGCGCATTTAGTTACAACTGAACAGACCTTGTAGAAGAGCAGGATGAAATTGAGAGCGAAGGCGATGAACAGGGCCAAGAACCGAAGATTGTAGAAGTTACGAGAAAGGTAGTTCTGGTGAGAAGGATAAAGAGAAGATGGTTCGAGTATAACCTCAGCAAATCACAAACACTGCATTTTTACAACTCAGTCTCTTCACTGATATTGGGAAATTAATGAGTTAGCAGTGAATATTTACAAATCAGAATCTGAATTTATTAATCCCAATTTTTGTTTGGGAAATGTTTAGTTTGTTTCAGTTGCTCCATTTAAGTATAATAAAAAAGTAGCAGGAAAGAAATGATCAATACAACAAAAAAAAGAAAAAAAAAAAAAATATATACCAATTACACATATTAAAACACTCAATTAAACACAATTACAACATCAATTTGTACAATATGTACTAGACAATGTATTATCAATGTAATGAAAGAAATATACATAAAAAGTTTGCAAATATTTTATGTTATTAAAGCAATATCAAAGCGGATCATACTGGTCAGAGGTCACTGTAGTAACATTCTACAACAGAGAAATTCTCACCATGAATTTAATCCTCTGAACCTCCAGCTCGTTCCACAGCTCAAAGCCCTCCCCGGTGGGTTTCTTCTCCTTCTTCGCCTTGGTCTTCACCTTCACCTCCTCAGGCTCCTCGGGCTCCTCAGGCTCCTTCACTTCTGGTTCAGGTTCAGGTTTCTCGGTCTTCTCTCCGTTCTCAGTGCTGAAAAGTGACATTAAGAATCCATGCTGATGATGATACATCATTATCTACATATTTGTCTTCTTTGTGTGATGACCTATTCATACTGAGTACATTATATTCACTTATAAATTGTTGGCCTTGATGTCATTTAGAAGCAAATTGTTCAATATCATAATGAGGATGAATAAAACATCAATATTAAAGGAGTGATATTTTGCTTTTTTAAAAAGAATTATACATTTTCAAACACTTCCCTGTGGTCTACATAAACTGTAAATGCTCTGCTTGGGTCTGAATTCTTCATTAATTCAACTCAACAGGTCCATCTTCAACCCTATTTCTGAGTAATGACACCAGAAAGGTGGTTTTGAGCGCTGGCCCTTTAAATGCAAATGAGCCACTTCAGGCCCCACCCCCTCCAGGTTGCTGGCTGTGCTTTCTGTCCCGTTCAACCACTGGTCTTCGTTAATACAACCAACAACTGAACATTTTAGGTAATTGGTTCAAAATTTGGACATATTTTCAGTTTTTATTACAACTGCTGCTGCTGATAAACAATTATGTCGTACTTGGAGAAATGTTCGTCGGACGTCTTGACCGTACATGTGCAAATGTTGTGACATAACTACTCATAAAACATAAGAAATTAAGCAGGAATTAAAACAGGTTGTAGAAATCCACTCGATTTTTGCCAGAATAAATTTAAAGATAGCTTTGCAGCACCTGGGGGTTCAAATTCAAACTTTATGAACTATTAGGGTCCAAATACACAAATAAATGAACCAAAGACTAATAAAAGTGGGTTTAGCAAAATATGACCCCTTTAAGGAAATATTGATGTTTTTATCTCAAATCAACATGAACAGGACATCTTACAGCTGTAGCCATGACGTGTCCCAATATTTTTGTCCGTATAGTTTATAAACATCAATATTTCCTTAAAGTTTAATGGGAGATTTTTCTTCCTTAGTGAGATGTGAAGAAAATAGATGGTGAGTTGTGGTAGAAAATTATTATTTACAGTCAGAGCGCGAAAAATGTTTTAGAAATCTAGAGGTAGAACATTTAAGATCATAGTCATGGATTAAAAAAAAAATCCAAAAATAAATCAATGCTGAGAGAAATTAAGTCAAAACCATCTCTGAGACATTTTGGAAGCAAAGATAACAATTTAAACCAAACTAACCAACGTAGTGATATTTATCCCAATATAAAACTATATATTTGTTGTTATTGTTTTATATCCCAGACCCCTGTTAAAAAAAAACCCTACCTGAATTCAAGGTGTCCCAATACTTTTGTCCACTTACTCTGCTTTCTCAGTCTCTTGAGGCACCTCTTCTTCCACCTCCACCTTTTCCTCCTCTCCTTCGCCTGGTCCTCCCACTGCAGCAGCCAGCTGTTCAAATATATGTTCACAGTTAAATACACATAATCAAAACAGAACATTATTAAATGACCATCATACTGAATGCTTTACCAGTTTCCTCTTCAGCAGCGGTGTTCCCTCTGGAGTCGGAGGTTCCTCAGTTGTCGTCTCACCAAAGTCTCCCAGTCCTCCTGGAGTATTGAAACCAGGCAGGCGTCCACCTTCCCTCTCCTCTCCGTCCTCCTCTCCCTCCTCTCCTTCTACTGCATCTAAATGATCTGCTGCTCCTTCTGCGTCTTGGACTTCTCGAGCTCCCGGTTCAGGCGGCAGATCCCCGTGAACTTCATCCTGAGTGGGATCTGGCATACTGGCGAGGATCTCAGTGACTGTCATCTTCTTGGCGCCCTCCACTAAACCTCCACCGAACAGCACCTTCCATATGAGCGTGAAGAAGCCCTTGCAGATACTGTAGACGAACATGAGGATACCCATCAGAATAGTGTAGACGAAAGTAACCAGGCCGATCACCATCTCCTTCACCGTCATTTTCCTGAGTTTCCGATAACGACGGCGCAGGTTACGGAAGGTGAACATGTTGAAAAAGTCGACCACGCTCTTCAGGAACTCTGCAAAAGCTGAGGCCGACTCTGCCGGCTCGCCTTCTCCGTTGCCTTCTTCTCCTTCTCCACCCTCTCCCTCGCCTCCTCCGCCCTCCTCCTCTTCTTCGTCATCCTCCTCTTCCACACC
Organism: Sphaeramia orbicularis; assembly: GCF_902148855.1. Taxonomy (NCBI): domain Eukaryota; kingdom Metazoa; phylum Chordata; class Actinopteri; order Kurtiformes; family Apogonidae; genus Sphaeramia; species Sphaeramia orbicularis. Next base: position 44,345,671 of record NC_043969.1, on the reverse strand, counting down.
ATCACCCTCAGGCTCGGAGATAGAAGCAGCGATGTTCATTTCAAAGATGGTGTCCTCGCAGAAGTTCACAAACAGCTCCATCTTCTCACTCTCGCCGCCCTCGTTGACCACGTCGAAGATGAACTGGCGTTTGGACTCTCTGACCTGCGGCATCTCCCACTGGTTGCGATTTGCCTCGCTGATTTCAAAGTAAATACGCTCGATCCTTCGGCTGGCTCCCATGATCTCAATGCGACCCAGGAAAGGGCGGAAGTAGTTGAGCACGCTCTCTGCCTGCTCCAGGAAGTTCTGGAGGCGAGTGTCGTGGGGGACGTGCTCTGAGAGGTTTGTGAGAAGGACGGCGATGTTGAAACCGATGTCTTTGGCCGGCTCCTGGAAACGATCAGCAAACTCCTCGAAGTTGATCATCTCGTTCTCGTCAGCTTCGGAACAAGAGAGGAGGAACTGGATTTCTGAAGGTGAGTATTGCTTCTGGCTGTCCATGGCCTTGGAGAAGTCCTTCTTGGAGATCAGCCCACGGGGGTCGGTCACGTAGTCGCGGAAAGCGTCGGACGCCACGATGTCCTTGAGTTTGAGGAACATGTCGAAGAACTTCAGGATCATCTCCACGTTGCTGGAGGACTCCACCAACATGTCAACCATCTGTCTGGCAATGGTACCATTCACCACGTTACCTACAAGCAACGAAACGAGTCAGAGGACGACAAAAAAATACAACAGGAAATGGCTGAGTGCAATAAAATCTGTCTTATAATATATATGATATGCTATGTATACATAATTATTTTAAAATGTTATAAGATTGTAGAACGTATTATGTAACGTATATAATGTGTATTAAATGATTATAAATGATGTATTATAATATGTTCTATATTTATGTTTACATTGTATTATTATACAATGTAAATATAACTATTTTATAATGTTGATATATCATTGTATAGTGTATTAATATATAGTGTGCTATCACACGATATATATAATGTATAGTAAATTATATGATTATGGAAAATGTATTATGATATACCATGTAATATATAATATGCTAGCAATGGAGAGCTTTCGGAATGTTGCTATGAAATGACAGTTTATTTTTATATGTACCCATGGTGCCATTATACAATAGCGCTCTACCGTGGTGCAACAGCGGCATTGAACCCGTACGCCCTCCCGTGTCGCAACATTGGGACACGGGACACGCGTCGGACACAGAACGTCCATTATATTAGGATAATATTTTTGCGTTGTATGCAGGTTTGGTCAGAATTTATTTTGATATGTGTAAGATTTTTAAGTTATTTTGTAGAGGTGACATAGGACTGTATGGTCAGCAAAGGAAGATGTGATAAGGGGGCGGGACTATATAAATTCACTTCATCCCACTCCTTTTCGAATATGTTTTTAAAAGTGTTTTGCTTTGTTGTTGTTGCTTTTAAATGTTGATATTGGAAATAAAAAATAAACAGACAAACAAAATAGATCAGAGTGGTTTCTGCAGGGTTTCATCAGTGCTGCTGTATGAGCTTCATTGTACAAAACAACAGAAAATCAGTGGAAAAAGTCATGGAATAAAAGGTGAAAAGGTGTTGTTGGGTCATGGCTGACGTCTTACCTTCAAGCAGTGACAGAAGCATCACTACCATGTCTTTCTGCAGATCCAGAAGTTCCTTCAGCAATCCGATCTGACTTGAATCCTGCAATTATGTTCATCACACAGCAAAGAAACAAACACAGAGTAGAGAAAACAACACCTTAACAAGAACAAAGACTGACATTCAGATGGTATATCAGGAGGATATGTGGTTCTTTCAAGTAGGATTCTGCACATTATGAGAGAAAAACCAGCAACAGATACTACCTCAGAGTGTGTTCTACTCCAGAAATGATCCTGGGTTTGCATTTGTAAATAAAGAATATGCATTTTTAACATCACAGATAATACACTGAATGTGATGGAACATCACACACAAACTGGGAACACAAAGAGGTAAGATGTGAAAGGATGAAAATGTCTGACAGATAGAACAGCCTTTCCATTTTATTCACAACATATGGCTGTAGTCTGGGAATAACTGAACAGTAAATGTATGGAGACACTGATCTCAACGGTCCTGAAGACCTGGACCAGCAGACAGCGAGAGCCCCACATAGTTCAGACTGAATGTCAGGGCTGTTTACGCTGGTGGAGGTCTAAAGGAAAAGCTGCCTCGACAACTGAAGTGAAAAAAACAATTAACCCATAAAGACCCTCATGTAATCTACTGATGTCAAATGTTTAGTATCTTCTGATCCACTAATTCTATCAATACATGCAAATAATTGATGTAAAGTTACAGAACAGTACAGTTTGTCATCTTTTCACGGTCATCAGCTATGACCCATTTGGACGTTCAAAGGTTCCGTAGTGAACATGGAACCACTGTCATCTTCTACAACATTGATTCACCAGTAAAACCTATGGAGTTGGATCACTGACAGTGGATGGACACACTTGGTTTATGTTCAATTAATGATAAATTTGCTGAAAAAGTCACTTTTTCTTCAGTTTTCTCTGTTTCTGATATAATAACTCTCAACTTCAATCTGAGCTTTTATGAACATCTACATGATCAGTAAATTAAATGTAGGAAAATACCTGCTTATTACTGAAAAAAAAAAGCTAAATAAATGAGACAATATTACAATAAATAGTGATAAATCACTTAAGAAAACTTAAATATAGAGAAACTGCCATCAAAGTAGCACTGGGTCTTTATGGGTTAAATCAGTGGTTCTCAATCTTTTTCTGTCGGGCCCCCCTTTGGAGCACGAAAAATCTCCAAGCCCCCCTCAACCCCAAAAACATCGTACCTGTGGTGCAATTATAACTTTTATTGAAAGAAACATCAATATCATTAGAATACTTCTTGAGTTTTCCTTGAATAATTTGTTGTGCAAATTAAAAATAACTTTGATTTTTGATTGAACAATATAAATGACCTCAACAAAACTGCTCCCTAAGACATTATTTTTCCAGTTAAAAATAGGAAATGTGTAATTATCTTACAACTATGACAATAAGGTAAATTTTTTTGTAGAACAAACAAATGTTGGTAACAAAGATGAACATTTTAACAATATCAGTGGCTGCAATGAGCCTGTTTCCGTTGCACATCTCAGAACATTAAAGTGCAACCTGTACAAACTGTGCAAAACCAGAAACACTGCACATTTGTCTTTTCCAGTCCAGTCCTTGTCCATTGTCCAAACCTAAACTCTTGGTCTAGTCTAGTCACAGATCACCATGGCAGTAGATTTGTTTGTTGTATGTCCCTAAAATGAGTCCAGGGTGCTCCAACGCTAAAACATTAGTTCGACCTGATACGTGTTCTAACCTGAAGAAAGAAAAACAAAACACCTAGGAATGATCCCATGGCCCCCCTGGAAAGCCTTCGCGCCCCCCCGGGTGGGCGCGCCCCACAGTTTGAGAAACACTGGGTTAAATACAGTAAGAAGAACAGAAGCAAAGCCAGATGCTTAAATGCTGAAGGTTTAAAACCTACAAATATAACTGATGTAAAATGATAGTTATTTCGTCATTAACAAGGAATGTCCATCGACATGTGAACTAATGACTTATTACAAAAACTGAAAAAAAGGAATCGTTGCAAAGAAAAAGCATGATATGCATCATAGAAAATAAGCAAAGAAGGGGGTGTACAGTCCTGTGCAAAAGTCTTAGTCCATCATTCTGTTTGTTGGTTTAGTAAAGTTCTAATGACCACACATATGCATTTGTCAGTCTCTGTATGGGAAACATGTACAGAACAATAGTGACTTCAACCTTTACAACCCATTTAGTTGAGTTTTTTGTGTGTCTTTTAAGCCTGTGCACATATTTCCTTGTTGTATATGAAGAAAAGAAAATGATAAATAAATATGTATGATCGTTTCAACCCTGCAAAAACAACAAAGAGGTGGAATATGACTTTTGCACAGTACTGTAAATGATGAAGAGACTATATTAAGTCATGTTTAATGAAGCGTGATGTGTTTAAAGAAGCATGAATGGCCAGTAAATGAGATGGCGTTAGTGCAGAGACACAAATTCTTACGCCATTTCGCTGTCCAGGATCAGGGTGCATCTAACAGGGTTACACATGAAAATAAAAAAATGTTATCCATCAACATTTTTACTTCACTTCTGCATTGTCTGAGCTCATGTATTATACTGCATTTCTATGTAAATACTGCTTTGATTACTGCGGTCAGAGTTCTATAATTGTAACCATAACACGCCGTCTGTGCTGAAATAGTTTATTCTGTATATTATTCATGTAGAGACCGACTGTAAAGATTTAAAGAGCGAAAAATATTAATAACTTTAATCAGCAGTATCAGTAGCAATCAGCACTGTCACACAGAGTTAGACTGAGTAGGAAACACTGCAGCGTCATGTTAAGTCAAACACAGACACAAGTTATTAAAGCACAATCAAATCCTAAGCACTGTCAGTATGAAACCAACGGGAACTTCATTAATTCAGGAGGATTAGCCGTTTTATACTGAACAGAATCAACTGGAAAAAAAGAAACAGGGAGGAAAAACTTTAAAAACATAGAAAGAGTAACTCAAACTGCTTCTGCCATCTGAAGTGAAGTTGATGATTTCTGAGTAGAAGAGACTGTGGGTTTATAAATGTGGTAACTACAGCCTCTTTAAAATAACTATACATCATCGCTGTCGGGTGGAAACCTATGGAAGAGGATTAGGGGAACTGGAAAAAAAAAAAAATTAAGGTCCAATATATTTTTTTGCTATTATTCTGATGAAAAAAAGTCAGAATTTTGTGAAAAAAGTCAGAATTCAGACTTTAATCTCCGAATTCTGACTGTTTTCTATATATATATATATATATATATATATATATTTTTTTTTTTTTATTATTATTGTTCTGGGGTTAAAATCAGAATTCTGAGGAAAAAAAGTCTGAATTCTGACCGTTTTCTCAGAATTCTGTTTTAAATATTTTTTATTATTGTTCTGAGGTTAAAAACAGAATTCTGAGAAAAGAAAGTCTGAATTCCAACGTTTTTTCCACAGCATTCTGACTTTAATCTCTGAATTCTGACTTTTTTTTCCTCAGATATATATATAATATATATATATAATATAAAAAAATATATATTGGACCTTAATTTTAATTATTTGTTTTAAGTGGCCCTAATCCTCTTCTGTAGAAACCTCTTAAGTCCATTTTTGGTCTTTTTCCTTTTTTTTTTTTTTTTGGTCATGAAGCAATTCTATTAGTTAGTCTTCACACTGGTTTGACGGTTTTATTTAACAAATAAAAAGTGTTGAAAACGGCTTGTGACTACACCTATTAACTCCATTAATTTATTTAGAATATGAATCGTTTTTCCGGTTTCCTTAAAAATAAGCATTTTGGACATAAAAGGTTTCCACCTGACAGCGACAATATATTTAACTGACTTGAAACCTTAAATAAAAACATAATGTTGATAGAAATATGATGAAAAATGCACTACATACATTCATATTAACTAAGTATTAACTTGTATTAGTGTTAAACTTAATTAGAAGTACATCATAAATCTAAAATAATGTCATCTAAGGACACTGTGCATTAGGTTTGAGTTTGACTGAAGCACAACTTCATTTGTTGTCAAACCTTCAACTTCACTGTACAACATACTGAAGTGTGTAACGTTAACTATAAACCCTTCACGGTCGCTAATAGTTTCCCTCTGGGTTTATTAAAGAGGCAGAAACAATCTGAAAAGAGGAGAGGAGGTGGGGAGAGTTAAGATATAACACCAGTAGATTAAACAAAACAGTAATAATCAAATAAATACATACTTTACTCTGCAGGAAAATGAGAAAAACAATTCATAAAATTAGTGAAATGACACCAGATAAATGACTTCAAGAATTTTCTGATTATGCATTTGTGTGTGACATTACAGAGTTTGTAGTTGACAGAAATGATCCATGACATTAAATGAAATATAAATGTGAACGCAGAGTGAGTGAGGTCTGAAATGACTCTTACCTGAGCGAGTTTCATCATCATATGAGCGAAGACGTGCAGAAAGCCGACCACGGCGTCCCACAACCTGCTGTGAGCCAGAGACTGTTGGTTCCCAGTGCACGGACCCTGAAGAACAGCACACATTATACACAAATATGAAACGTATTCAGCCAAAGTCAGAATACAGTGAATTAACTCATACTCAGAGGTTCAGCTTAACACTCAGAAACAACATTCAATGTTTCTCCAGGACCCAATCTTACAGACCTTCCTCCTCTTTTTCTCTCTTTCCTTTCCACTACTGTTAACTCATGTCACTTTCACTACTGCACTTTATACTATTTTAGCTGCTGTGCATTATAATATACTTTTATATATATATATTTTTTTATTTTACAACACAAAATTTTACTGTGTTCACTTGTATTCTGAATGACTATAAAGTCTGCATCAAAGTTTAAATGTACATCATGAATTTTCTTCACTTTTGCTGCCTATTTCACATTAGAGCAAGTAGTTCCAGGCACAACAAACCCCGCCCCTCGCATGTATTTCACCAATTATAAGTAAATGGGAAGAGTTTAACAAAATCATAAAAATTTGAACTTGGACCTGCCTTTACCAAAATGTAATGACATCTATTCTGGGTCACTGGCAATCTATAAACTCAATTTGGTATGAATTGATTGAACAGTTTTGCTGCTAAACAGTTCCATGCTCAGTGCTCAATAGTAACTACAGTCGTGGAAAAAATTATTAGACCACCCTTGTTTTCTTCAATTTCTTGTTCATTTTAATGCCTGGTACATTTGTTTGGACAAATATAATGATACCAACAAAAATAGCTCATAGTAGTTTAATTTCAGAGCTGATATCTATCCATTTTCCATGGTTTTCTTGATAATAACCAAAATCACTTCAGTTCTTACATCAGTATCTATGGCACTGTACTGACAAAAACAGTGCTTTTAGGCATTCCATGTTTTCTTTTCTGTCTGTTTTAGTCACGTGATACACACAGGAGTTAGTACTTGATTGCATAACTGTTGTTTTTGATGACTTTTGATGGTCTAATAATTTTTTCTGTGACTGTATATTGATATCTCTAACCATTTACATGTTATAAACCATCAAAATATGGACCATTATAAGTAAAGAAAAATTTTTATTGTTTCAAAAATTTGTCAATAAATAAGAAAAATCAAAGTATCTCAAAACTGTGAACAAACTTTACAGACATTGTCCCATGGAAGCCACATATAAAATTTGAAATCAGTCCGACCAGTAGTTTCGTCAGAGAAGAAACGACCTATTGGCCGGTGAGCTTTAAAGTCCGGAATAAGAGCTAAAACTGTTAACATACTATTCACCTTCAAAATCCAATGTTAACAAACACAACTGATGTACTGTTCTGTTCTCAAAACAGTGTCTTTGCTCATGAAAAATAAGCTTCTTGAATTGTTTTTCTACTAGGGCGTCACTTTGTTGATAATATTCTACAGATACTATTTATCTGTCTGAACAATGTCAAAGTATTTTCATTTTTATAACAGATGTTTTATGACAAAATGTGTCTGTTTTGTAGGATGTTCATGATTCCTCTTTGACGACGTGAGATCAACAGTAACCTTCTCACCTGGATGTACTCTGTCAAGCTGTTGAAGACCTGCTTGGCCACAGTCATGGCTTTGGAGAAGTTCCTTTTACCGGGCTCATCGATGATGTCTTTTCCTGAGTAGTACCAGTAGAAGTCACTGATGGATTCCTGCGTTCGAGAACAAGGAGGAAGAATGTGACCACTCACATCAAATGGAATGAACATGGGTTTCTGACCATAGTCAAAGTTGAAAAGATTACTAATAACTGTTCAAGTTGGTAACACACTATATAGACAAAAGTATTGGGAAATGTTGAATTCAGGTCTTTTTTTTCTAACAGGGGTCTGGGATACAAAACAATAATGACAAATGTTACAATATGGTTTCATTAGTGGTTTATAATTATTGTGATAAACATCATTGCATTGGTTAGATTGGTTTAAATTGTTATCTTTGCTTCCAAAACGCCTTAGAGTTGGATTTTATTTAATTTTCCTCAACATTGATTTAGGTTTTTTTTTGTTTTGTTTTTTTTTATCCATGACTATGATTTTAAATGTTCTACCTCTAAATTTCTAAAATATTTTTCGTGCTTTGACTGTAAATAATAATTTTCTACCACAAATAACCAACTACTTTCTTCACATCTCGCTTAGGAAGAAAAAATTCTCATTAAACGTTAAAGAAATATTGATGTTTTTCTCTCAAATCAGCATGAATAGGACATCTTACAGCTGTAGCCATGATGTGTCCCAATATTTTTGTCCATGTAGTTTATGTACATCAATATTGAGTAAAAATGATAACAATTTAAACAAAATTAACCAACGCAATGCAATGATATTTATCCCAACGTAAAACCATATTATGATTTTTACCATTATTGTTTTGTATCCCAGACCCCTGTTAGTAAAGAAACACCTGAATTCGACGTGTCCCAATACTTTTGTCCATATAGTATATGATGGTGGGAAGTCTCAATACATACATCATTATTTGTCACTTTAAAATTATATGTTTTTTAATGCTCCTTTTTTGTGCCACAAACAGCACTCAAGGTAAAAATGTACAACTACAGACTACAATGATGTTCTGAAATGTAAAAAAGTTGAATAAGCGATAATATTGTTCACAATTGTATTCTTTCAGATTGACATTTATGGAAAAAATCATATCAAACTATGTAATTATTATGTCCCTTTGCTTCTCAGGTCTGTACATGAAACTGACCTGTAGTCGGAGCAGGTAGTCCACGGTGCAGATGATCACATTGATGGTCGTGGTGCTACCAGTCTGAGTCCTCAGATAGTTCTGAAAATCTGAAAAAGTGCATTAACACTGGAATTATAATACTTTACTAAACAAGCTAGTTCCAGGATATACATACAAACAAAACAGAGACAAAAATCTGACCTCAATCATCTATCAGAGATGTCAAACTCATTTTCTTTCAGGGGCTACATTCGGCCCAATTTGATCTCAAACGGGCTGGACCAGAAAAATAATAACATAATAGCCTATAAATAATGACAAGTCAACCTAAAAAACCTGAAATTTCTTAAGAAAAATTTTTTGCAATTTTAACAATATTATGCCTCAACTGATCATTTATACATGTGCATTATGGATCTGACTTACAAAGGCACAAAACATTTAGTAACAGGCAATGTATTCTCACATATATTACATGCATTAGACATTTTCAGTTGTTCATATTTGTTCAGGTTATTCACATTGTATGTTAATGTAAATATTTGGGAAAAAATATGGAGTTGTCATTATTTATAGGCATAATGCAATAGTATTTTTTCACATTAAATCAAAAAAGAAAAAAATTCTTGAGTCATTATTTATAGGTTATTATGATAATATTTTACTTGCGATCACATTGATCTGTATTTGGCATCTGACTTACTTCTCTTAAAGGGGTCATGTTTTGCGAAACCTACTTTTATTAGTCTTTGGTTCATTTATTTGTGTATTTGGACCCTAATAATTCAAAAAGTTTGAATTTGAACCCTCTAGGTGCTGCAAAGCTATCTTTATATTCATTCTGGCAAAAATCTAGTGGATTTCTACAACCTGTTTCAATTCCTTGTTAATTTGTTACGTTTTATAACCAGTTATGTCACGACATTTGCACATATAAGGTCAAGACTTCCAACGAATATTTCTCAGAGTACGACATAATTGTTTATCAGCAGCAGTGGTTGTAATAAAAACTGAAAATATGTCCAAACTTTGAGCCGGTTACCTAAAATGTTCAGTTGTATCGAACACCAGTGGGTGAACGGGACTGAAAGCATGGTCAACAGCCTGGATGGGGCGAGGTCTGAAGTGGCTCATTTGCATTTAAAGGGCCAGTGCTCAAAACCACCTTTCTGGTGTCATTACTCAGAAATAGGGTTGAAGATGGACCTGTGGAGTTGAATTAATGAAGAACTCAGACCCAAGCAGAGCATTTACAGTTTATGTAGACCACAGGGAAATGTTTTAAAATGTATAATTCCATTTAAAAAAAAATAGCATAATATCACTCCTTTAAGACATTTCATGTTGTTCATATTTGTTCAGGTTATTCACATTTTTTGGGAAAGGACAGTTTGTAAATGTAAACATTTTCATGTACTTTTACATTTTTTTTTACACTGAAATAGACACAAATATTTGGAGTTCTTTGGAATCATTATTTATATGTTATTATGATAGTATTTTACTGGTCTGACCCATTTGAGATCATTGACTGTTAATATCTTCAGTGTAATTTTTGCACTTGCTAATTCATTCTAGGTTGTATGTTTGACACCCTTGATCTATCAAGAGGACGGACGGACGGACGGACGGACGGACGGACGGACGGACGGACGGACGGACGGACGGACGGACGGACAGACAGACAGACAGACAGACAGACAGACAGACAGACAGACAGACAGACAGACAGACAGACAGACAGACAGACAGACAGACAGACAGACAGACAGACAGACAGACAGACAGATAGATAGATAGATAGATAGATAGATAGATAGATAGATAGATAGATAGATAGATAGATAGATAGATAGATAGATAGATAGATAGATAGATAGATAGATAGATAGATAGATAGATAGATAGATAGATAGATGGACTTTATTTATCCCAAACTGGGAAATTACAGTGTAGCAGCAGCATGGCACACATTCAATAACAATATAAAACCACAGCAAACATGAGTAAAGACAAATATACAGTAGCATAAGAGCCAACACTATAGACTGTACAATATAAATTAGAAGTATAAAAAGATCTGGATAGAATCTGGATAATAACTGTAATGTACTGAAAGAGAACTGTAAGGTGCAAAACAAGCTGAAAAACAGGTTGAAATATTCCAACCAGGAATGTGCAAAATGACATTCCTGTACTGAACTGAGACTGTGAGAGACATAATAACTTACCGTTATTATGGCCTTCACAAAGAAGCTGCAGGAAGCGGAAGAGGTCACATGTAAACTCATCATCTGCCATCACTTTCTCATCTGGACACAGGGACAAAGGAAATGCAAGTTACTCTGTTCGGATGCATACAAACTGAACTAAAACGGATTAGGGATTAGGGTGTGTTAAAAGAAAGACCAGCAGATTTTCAAGCTACATGTATTCTAACTTTATTCTACATCTGCACCATCTTCTGTCTACATCACACGTTAACTTCAAGTATAGATAATGAGCAGTGAACCAGTGAAATAACACTTCACAATAATGGCCAGTTCCCTGGACATTATCCTGCTCATTATTAAAGAAATTAAAAAAATAAAAACCTCTTAATATTATACATCTATATTTGACAAGGCCAGGTTTATTAGTAAAATCAGTCAGGGAGCGAAAATCTGATCTGCAGTTGTATTTTCATTCTTTGAAATAAGACAAGCTCTAAGGTAGACTGTAGGTATATATTTTTTTATTTCTGGCATCAGTGTTTTCTTCATTCATTATCTGATATATTAATTTAAAACTACATTACTTTGACTGTAATCCTATCACCTTCCTCTGTCTGTAATAACATCACGACAAGTAATAGCGTAAAACAGAGCTAAGCTAACAGAGCTATAATGTAAACTATCAGCTGACGTAGCATGTGAAGATTATAAGACAGTGTTATTTTGAGCGACTGTCAAACAAGTGTCTATTCATTTTAATTTGAAGAAGAAATACCATAATACCATAGTAATACCATAATACAGATGTATAGAAACAATAAGTTTTATACTTTATTTGGTGAGTGATGCAGTCTGCAGATACATAGGGTTGATTCATTGGTGGTTTTGGTCATAAGTGTGTTCTGGTACTACACTGACCCTTGCTGGTCAGAGTTTGGAATATCAATACTACATAGAACCCAGCTGAAAGCATTTCCAAAAAATTTCATAACAAGATTTGTCATTTTGCTCCTATTCTATGTACACTGTATTCACAAAAATATTGGGACACATCAGACACACAGGTTGCAGGATGTTGCATTCCCATTGATTTTACGTATTATATTGCTAAAATGTTCATAAAAATTGTCGTCAATTATCACGATTAATGTCAAATCAGTGTTTCTGATGTTTTTCCTGACTGAGACTGGACAAAAAGAGCCTACTACTTTTGGTTTAGAACAAATATTTACAGTGAGAACGTAATAGATATTTCAGAAATCTGGAGATAGACAATTTAAAATGATGATTATGATAAAAAAAAAAAAAAAAAATTTAAACGTTGGCTACAACCATGTAAAAACCAACTCTGAAACATCTTGTATGCATTTTAGATGACCACACTGCAAAAATCAAAATCTTACCAAGTGATTTTTTTCTAATTTCTACTCAAAATATCTCATCACACTCAAAATAAGACTTCTTTTTTTCAGATTTTTTTTTCTCAATTCAAGATTTTTTTTCTTAATTCAAGTAAAAAAAAAATCTACCAATGGAACAAGTGAAAATTATCTTGGTAAGATTTCTTAAAATAAGATTTTCAAGATCTATTGTCTAAAAATAAGTTCTTATATCTCACTGAAAAGTTACTCTTTAGGTGATTATGTCTTATTTTGAGTGTGATAAGATATTTTGACAAGAAATGAGAAAAATACACTTGGTAAGATTTTGATTTTTGGAGTGCATGTAAAAAAAAAAAAAAAGACCTGAAAGATGAAGCAAAAATGTTTATTATAAAAGCTTTCTAAAATTATATTATGATATTTTTGTTATTATTGTTTGCAATGAAACACTTGAATTCTAAGTGTCCCAATACTTTTGTCTATATAATGTATCTGGTTCCAGCCACTGGTAATCACTATCAGTATTGGTCCTGAATAAACCTACTTACATGCATATATATTTTTATGTTACTTCTGATATTTTCCTGTATAAAAACTTGCTGGAACTGCATGTTTGTGTGTCTTTAAGTCGATGTAAGTAGGTGCACACATGTGAGTACTCCATGAGTAAAACTGTCAGTACCAGCACTTCATACCACTCCCCTGCTTTCATTAGAATTTGTTAGTAAAATCCAAAAAGACCTCTGGGCGCCGTCCATTTGTCAGCGGTAAAGGGAGGCTGAGGCTTCCACACTCACTCCTCTTATGGTTTTCTTTGCTCCTGCTCCCTCCCCCAACTGAAACTCTGTCTAATTCTCACACAGTGACTAAAGAAAACAGTGTTTCAACCAAACTCAGACCAAACACCGTCACATCACACTGAAATGAACGAGAAGGACACAGTTAAATGAAGACAGGGATCCAGATAGGAACAAACAAACACACACTCACATACATAGATAAACACCTAATGACACAAATATTGAGAGGAAACAAAATATACAGAAATAACTTCAAGGCACAACGTCATGCAAAATACAGATCTACTGAACTCTGCAAAAGATTATAGAAACACAAATGTGTATTTAATGTTGAAAAACGCACATTGTCAGTTGATTTAATAAGTGTTGGGGTTACATTAAGTGAGAGTTAAGGAGTGCTTTTTGTGTGTTCAATTCAGATATGTATGCTTTTAATGACACCACATTTCCATTGTGAAACAGTGTGTAACTGCCCTTTAACATGCCATAAAAAACGGGCTCCATTTGTCACAAATACATGCTCAGATTTAACTACGAAGGTGCATAAACAAAACAAAACTGTAGTGATGAGACTGGGGTTCATGTTTTTTTCACAACAAACATGAACAAAGTGTGAGGAGGAAGCTGTAATCACGCTAAGTGACGACAAAAAATCCAGTGTCTGTGGCAAGCAAATGGGTGGGATCACATACAACAGAAGAGACAGAAACAAAATGCATAAAAACAGAAGAAATCTGGGGTTTATCACGTTTAAAGAGTCTCTGTTACATTGGTTTGGAGAAAATTAGCACTTATCTCCAATAGAACACTTCACCCTTTTCACCCATATTGACTTTATTTCTTTAAATATGATCCACCCTTTGTCACTTATGTAATTCGGCCGACTATGTGTCTGTAAAACAGGTGGGTTCATGGAAAAATCCTGGTGGTCAAATGATGGTTCCTGCCCTTCTAAGAATCAGAAAGGAGCCTTTAATTGTTGTTGTGGGACTAAAATGATGAGTTTCAGAGGAAAGCCTGACAGTGTCGGAAATAAAGTGAGAGTGAGTGAGAATAAAATGAATTCCACTGAGTTTTGCTGTGCGTACAAGTATTAGGACCAATTTAGGCAAAAAACCCAAAACAAAACAAACAAAGGAGGCAGGGTGGAAATTTTGAGAAAAATCTCAGAATTCCAAAGATTGAAGCAACAAATTTATTTTGTAGAATATATACTCAATATCATTCATAGATATACATATTGTCACATACTGTTAATACTGTAAATTTGCATCTATTCATATTTTGTCCATTTTTCTGTTTATTTCCACTTGGCTTTATTCTTATGTTACTTTGAAAATTGTAAAATTTATATTTTCTTATTAGGCTCCAGTGACCCCCGCGACCCTAGTGAGGATAAAGTGGGTTCAGATGATGAATGAATAAATGAATGAATATTTTCTATCTTATTTTTAGTTTTTGTAATTTTATATTTGCCCTGTCCTTATTTCTGTAGTCCTGGTGTTTTGTTAATATTGTTGCACTGACTGGAGTAGCACTCCTAATTTCACAATAAAGGCTATTCTATTCTATTCTATTCTATTCTATATTAATGAGAAAAAACTTGAGATTTAAATGCTAAGTTTCTGAGAGCTAAGAAATTCTGAGACATGGCTGTATCACTTAAGTTGAATTACAGTGAAAAATGAAGATAAGTGTCTGGTTTACAGTAGACGAGCTCTAAATGTAAAGTGTCATGTGATAACTTTTGTTATGATGTGGTGCTATGTAAATAAAATTTGATTGATTGATTGATGATAATTCATTGAGTGACACTTACTGAGATAAGCAGTTTACCTGTTGAACTGCTGCATCTTGCCGCTTATGTATTTTAACCTAAATAAATAGTTTTGGGGTCTAAAACTAACCAACCTGTGACTGAAAGTTGACAAAAAACTAAAACAAAACAAATCCATGTCCTTCACACTACTTCAACTAACGTCCTATTTGTAGTTTACTTCTTCTAAATTTGTTCTCATATATTTATCACTTTAATCTGATTTTTTGGTCATATTTCTGAGTTTTCTCTCAAAATCTTACCCTTCTCCGACATGTTTGTAACGCACATTGGTCCTGATGTGCTGTCATATGTGTAGCTCCAAACTACACCAGATTATATTTAATAATTTGGGATTTACAGAGTTCTTACAGCTGCTGCAATTCATTTCAAAGTGTAGTTCTCTGTGAGTTATATAAGAGAACTGAGAGGGAGAGGAACAAGGCTACTGTGTTTCCTTCCCGTTGATCAGTCAGAGGACTGACTGTGTTGGAGTTACAGTAGATCTGTGAAAAAACACTCAAGGCTTAAAATAAAACCTTACAATCACTTCAAAAACAAAAGGTGGAGATAAAAATGCATAAGCGCAACAGCATATGCATTGTTACAACACTGTAGGAGTACGAAAGTGACTGTAAAGCTTGATTTTTACTGGGTCCTTGAGTGTGAAATGAAATGCATAATATTTAGTTCACAGCAAGAAAAAGGCTAGTCAGATCATCAAGAGCTAAAAGAGACAGAGAGGACAGAAAGAGAGGGAAAGAGAAAGAAATATATGAGAGCAAAGGTTCATTTACCACGTTCTAGCTTCATATCTGAGAGCAGGAAATTGACGAGTGGGGAGGACGTGGGCATAAGGGGTAAAGGGTTGAAATGGGCAAAGTGAACGTGATGTGGGGGAGAGAAAGACAAAGAGAGACGCAGTGAGTCCAGAAATCCCATGACTGTCAGTGGATGATCAACAGTTTCATACAGAACAGTCAAAATGCTGCGGATGATACAACAGTGGCACGGATCTAAACACTTGAACACACGTGAAAACACAACCTGCAGACAGGCATCCGTGAACAGGCACACTCCAACAAACACACACACAAATGCACACAAGCACAGACTGAGCAGTGAACCTAACACGGTCAGATTACAGAAACAGAAGAACAGCGAAGTACAACCAAGACATGACTGTGTTACAAGAGCGACAGGGGCTGTGAACGCCACTCACTTGTGCCTTCTTCTGAAACCATCCCAAGTCCTTCAGCCTTGTTCTGCCTCTCAAAAGCATTCAAGTCCAAAACACTGTCAACACCAAATGAACAACACACAGTGCATTAGTATTTACAGCAGTCTAGAGAACATTAAACATATTATTTATTACAGTACTCATTAAACATCTACGCAGGGCAGCTGTGGCCTAGATGGCTGAAGAGTCAACTTGTGAACGAAGGGTCGTCAGTTCGATTCCCCGGGTTGGCGGAGAGTTGTTGGCTAATGTGGCCTTGAGCAAGGCACTTAACCCCCCATTTGCTCCCTGGATGCCTCATATGGTGAGCCCACTGCTCCTAGCATGCAGTGTGTGATGCATGTGATGTAATGGGTTAAAGGCAGAAGACAAATTCAGGTGTGTGGTGCATGTTTACATGTGTGAACCCCTACTGACAAAATAAAGATTCTATTCTATTCTATTCTATTCTATTCTTTTCTATTCTATTCCCACCCCCAATATCACAACATGTATACTTTCTTTAAATCTAAAGCTAAATTTGTATAAATATTTATATAAATAGCAGATTTTTTTCTTTTTCTCTTTATATTTCTCATGTTTCACCAGTATATTTTCAACCTGTCTTTCCTGCACTTTATTTTTGTAACTTGCTGCTGCCGACTGTGAAATTTCGTCATGGTGGGATCAATTAAGTCTTACCTTATCTCATTTCTTATCTGATAATTTGTAGTATTCCTACTTTAAACCACTAAAAATGAATTACATTTATCATCATGTGTGAAGAAGTAACATGATGTCAAGAAAATCATGTATTATCATCTGATAACAGTAAGAGCTCATTTTAATTTTACAAATGATACCTTTAAAGAACAAAAATGTGAGTTCATTACAGACCTGCAGGTCTGCATCAGAGCCTGAACGCTAAGGAAGAATCCCACATCCTTTTTATCCTTCAGATAGTCCAGCATTCTCTGCATACAAATAAGAAAAAAGAGAAAAAGATGAATGTGATGGACAATTTTGTTATTAGAAAAAAAAAGTGACCAATGTCCCGGTATCTCAGCGTCATGTTCTATCAAGAATCAATTTGCGCTTGTGAGGTTGTCAGGTTCTGTCTCTATGTAAGAGTCCTGTGGTCCTGCTGTAGGAGATCAATCTCCCAATAGAAGTGGGTGGTACTTTCACTGGAGGAGAGCTCTGCTAATTCAATCAAAGTCCATATACGACTTCCTATCAGTGATCAGTAGTAACTATATTGATATCTGTAACCATTTCCATGTTTTTAAGCCATCAAAATATGGACCATTGTAAGTAAAGGCACATTTTTAATATTTCCAAAAATGTGTCAAAAATTCAAAAATCAAAATTCCTCAAAAGTGTGAACAAACTTTGTAGATGTTGTCCCAAGGAAGCTACACAAAAAAATTTGAAATAAATTCAACAAGTAGTTTCAACGGAGAAGATGTTGGAAGAAATTGCTAATGACGAACACAGCTCCATCACAATAGCTCATGGCCTATTGACTGGTGAGATAAAAAAGCAGAGTGACTCATTTTCCAGTGTTTTTCCAACTTTAAGGCTCGTTTACCTGCTGTACATCACTGTTGCCTCCGTTGAGGATGGAGATTCCCAGTTTGAGTGTAGAAGAAACCATGGCTCCTGGTTCACCTTTAATCATGATCATAAATGGCATATCACAATTCATGTTACAAAGCTAAAGGTTGACAGAAAACATGCATCTGTGTGTGTGTGTGTGTGTGTGTGTGTGTGTGTGTGTGTGTGTGTGTGTGTGCGTGTCTGAGTACCTTTACAGGCGCTGATCATCTGCAGCACCATCTCAGCAGCCCCTCGGTTGTGCAGACGGGACTGCTGGTACAGAAGCCTCTGTTTCTCCATCTCCTTTTCCTGTGGTGGAGCAGAGCAGGAGGACAGCTGTAACCCTGCCAACGGGGACTGCACTGCCCCCCGCACTCACACATACAAACACATACAACACACACAAACACACACATACAAACAAACACACCCACTCCTCCTCCTCATCATCAACATTCATCTATTCCTGATATTTCACTGAAAGAGCTGAGAAGAGCCAGAAAGAAGTAGCTCACTCAGTATATTAATGTCTTTAAACATTCCTATTGGGCTGCACGATTTTGGCCAAAACTAAAATCACAATATTTTCCTCTAAAAACTCGATTTTTTGATTTTGCGCAGCCCAGAGACACAAGAGACGTAAAATCATTTTGATGATTTCCCTTTTTTAAAAAAAAAAATCTTCCTAATGAAAAAATTCGATTTCCATTTAAAATTGATTAATCATGCAGCCCTAGCCATGATGATTAAATTTTAATTGATGATTAATTTCTATAGCAGTAATTGTGAGTTTAGTGTCCATGTCTGTCCATTTTAAGCTGTTATTATAGTAAAAACCCAACAATGTTTACATAAAGATACTTAAAGTTCTCCTGATGAAGAAGAGGAGCTTAAACAAACATGGATTTTAAACGAATAATAATTTGAACATAAAAAGGCTATAACTGAAATACCGTTAGCCTCATAGCATAATTGCCTAAGTCATAGTTTTGGCTGAATTGTGATATTGTTTCAGGTTATGCAGATATCACAATTCGGCCAAAAATATGACTAGGCAATTATGCTGCAAGGCTAACGATATAAAAAAATATAAATATATATTGATAGTGATAGAATCAAATCAACAAGTCTCAAAGCTCAAACTGAGGAAATGTTTCATCTGGATGTTTTATATCTGAATAGAAATGATCATCATGATTATGTAAAATAACTGGGATAAGGCTAAAACATTCTTCTTCCTTTCTAGGTTTTGGACTTATTGGGTTTAGGTTGAGGACTACAGATTGACCTTATTTATTTATAAAAAAAAAAATAAAAAAAAATAGGCCAAATATAAAGATATACTGTATAAATGAAATTCCACACACATACACAGACACACACATACATTCTGTTCCACTGACTCACAAAGTGTATTAGTGATGGAGATAGTTATTCCAGCTCTTGACATCTTTCAGAGGCAGCAAACATTCACTGGCAGCAAACATTTCCTCTCAAAGCGAAACACACACTTTACACACCCGTTCGAGGAGGCAACAGTAGTTGTCTGAGTCACACTTACAGCATGTTACCCTGAACCGCCAGAACGACGCAGTGGGAGCTACTCTAGCACATACAAATCTATAGTTTTTTGTGGCTAATGTCTGGATTTGTTAGTGTTTTTTCTCTGTCACTACAAGGTTTTGGCCACGCTTGGTTTATTGAAATGAGGGTTGTTTTGTTTTGTTTTTTTTTCTTGAATTGAATTGGAATAAAGTGCTACATTTAGCCGCTCTTGTTAATCAAGCTAATGCCATAATAATAAAGAAAAAAGAACACTAAGATGTGAGGGAAAAATCAAATGAGTCACCACATTAATGCATATTTGCATGTTGTAAAACACTGGAAATATTAGAATAACACAACAGTTTTCACACACTTGGCTACTAAGGGCTGACTATGAAACTTTTTGATTATATATTTACATTGTTTTCTTGGTTTATTACACAATTTATGTGCCCAAACACAAGACAGCAGGGGAGCAGTCAAACATGTCTGATAGATGTCTGATGAACTACTCCTGCTGTTTCCCTGATTGAAGGATTATGTTGTAACTCTACATAAATAGCCTCTGTCTAGGGTTTTTTGTTGCTAGGTTCCAACAATAAGTGGTCTCAGAGCACCTTTCATTACCTCACTGCTCTATGTACTACTGGCTACTTTAAGTTAAAAATGCCACTATTATTACACAAAATGTAGTTTTAGGTTATTTTTAGGTGAATCCTAAGTCATTTTTCAAGGTACAGCCTATATTAAACTTTTGCCTAGCCAGTATTCCTTACCTACTGTCAACACAACAGTGGGTCAGTGCTCATGGTAACAAACAAAGGTCAGCCTTATCTGGGAAAATCCATGTTTTATTACAGCGATACAGTTAGAAGTCTGACCAAAGACAGCCACATGACATCCCTCCACGCTCTAGATTTTATGTAAAGATAATGTAAATCTTGAATTGTACCTAGGTTGTTTCTCGTCCACTATTCAGTCATCGAAAGTCCAGCTCCTATTTTGATTTCAACTGGACATTACTGTAAAGTGACGTTGAAGAAGTTGGTGTTGTTCCAAATGATGATCTAATGTCAACACAGCCGTACGTACGATGTTTTAACCCATAAAGACCCAAACAGCCACCATCGACCAAAACCATCTAGTGATAAAAACTGTTTAATACCTGTTGATTCATTAATCCTGTCAATACATGTAAATAATTGGTGTAAAATACAGTTTGTCATCTTTTCATGGTCGTCAGATATGACCCATTTGGATGTTCAGAGGCTCCGTAATGAATGTGGAAACACCGTCATCTTCTACAACATTGATTCACCACTAAAACCAATGGAGTTGGATCAATGACAGTGGATGGACACACTTGTTTTATGTTCAGTTATTGATATATTTGACTGAAAATGACACTTTTTCCTCAGCTTTGTGTTTTTTTATGTAATAACCCTCATCTTTAATCTGAGCTTTTATGAACATCCACATGATCAGGGAATTAAATATAGGAAAATAACTGATGTTCACTGAAAAAATGCAAATACAGAGGATAATATTATAATAAACTGATATCAATCACTGAAGAAACATTAACTCTTTCAATGCCATGGGCCGATTAAATCGGCTTTACGAATACAACCTTTAAAGTGCCACGGGCCGATCAGATCGGCTTTGGAGAACACGCCATATTTGTGTACAAACAAACCATCCACCCCCATTTCTTTCTCACATTTCGATGACGTTCTTTCAAGTCTTCTTGCAAATTACGATCAATAATGAATCGGCTGCGTCCGGGGCGTTTTGAATCTAAGTAGTAATCGGTCGGATGTTACCGAGCGGTTTTTGACCAAGGAAGAGCTCGCGTTTCGTTTTCTGCTTGGGAAATTTTATGAATGAATTTATGAATGAAATCATATGCAAATTAGATGGCCATTTTGTAGTAATATCGTAAACACAGCGATCTGTCAAAACAGTCCCATCTGCTAGAAAATGAGTTCTGATGACGATTCAGACTTCGATTATAAAAACGACGCGAAATACTGAAAAACGGCCAAATTCTGTGGCACTTTTAAGGCTTATTAGCCCCTTAACTGTCTGGCACCGAAAGAGTTAAATATAGAGAAAAAATATTTTGGAAATGCCACAATAATTGCACTGGGTCTTTCTGGGTTAATAAGCTTAATAGGCCACGCATGGCAGTGGGACTGTGGGAATTCTTTCCACTCATCTGTAAATAAAGACTAAAAATGACTTTGATTTGGAAGTATGTCGACATGGAGTCACAGTTGGGTTTTTAAAGGGAAGTTTTTCCTCACCACTGTCACCAGTCACAAGTGTTTGCCTCCTGGAGGATTCTGTTAGGTTTCTGTAAATTGGCTTCGAGTCTGGTTTTGACCAACTCTATATGTAAAGTGTCATGAGATAACTTTTGTTAGGATTTGGCGCTATATAAATAAAATTTGATTGATTGATGTTTGTTTTTTTTTTTTTTTTTTTTACCTCCAATAGCTGTACTATGCTACTTTAGTTTCTACATAATACACCAACACCCTAAGAAGGTGCATGCCGACAACCATTGGTGTGTTTTTAACTCCAGCCCAAAAAAATTAATCTACAGGCCCTCATGAAATAAAGGCTTTTTACAATTTCTAATTTTTCCAACCAAGTGAGTGCTTGGATTTTTGTCTTTTTTCTGTTGTTCATGCCCTCTCCCTAAGCACCTCTGGTTTGTCTAATACCAGTAGCTCCCTGTGAAACTGTTTTTTTGTCGTCATGGAATCATAGTTGTTTTGTTTTTTTTTTTACCTCCAATAGCTGTACTACTTTAGTTCCTACATAATACGTTAGTCAACATTACTGCGACTTTGTTTTGTACGGTCATACTCATACTACAGTGCATTCACCTTTTGTTGTAAATGATGCAGTAGAGCTGCTCAAAACAACCATCCTGTTGACAAAAGAGGTTAGATGTGACCCACCCACTTCACACCATGCATAAAGCCCCACCCAAAGCAACCAGAACTTCATCTACCCTCCCTCCGCCCCCCTCCCTCGTAAGCCTGACCGTGTATGAAAAATGATGAGGAACTCCTTTTAATTAAGTTCTGCTCGTCTTCAGAGCAGATTATGCATGTGTGTAGAGGAGTGAGGAGAGACTGTGTATGGTTGTGAGTGTGTACGTGTGTGTGGATGTGTGTCTGCGAATGTTTCCCTGAGCGTTTGCATGAGTGTGTGTGGGTCTGGGACAGTGTGTGTTCGGCTGACTGTGCAGGCTTTTACTGTAGTCCTTGGTGAGCACAGAGAGGGACTCTGGTTAACGTAGTCCAATTAAAAAGTAAAGACAAACAAAATGGGTTACTTGGGTGTTTGTTAGACCTCAACCAGGTGAGTCTTGAAGGATGAACACAGCCCGGTTAGCAGGTGAGTACAGGAAAGTGTGAGTCAGAAAAAGGTGGTGCAAGTCCAAGGGAGACCGACCACGATCGTATGACATCAAGATACAACAGAGCTACTTCTGTGGTTAGAAATCCTGCCACGTGGCTCTACTTGTAACATTATCAGAGTTTTCTCAAACAGCTGCTCGGTTACATCTTGGTTGGTAACATCACATCCGTACACATATAAATCAAAACGTCTTTCCATTGATTATTTCAGGGTGTAATGCTACCATCCAGGAAAAGCCATGGATCACTACAGCTACAACATCACAGTGTCCAAACCTGGCTTTTAGGGCAAAACAAATCAGTGAGATATGAACCAATCTGACTTATAAGTACAATTAAAGGTGTCATTCATTAAGGATTTGATTTTAATTGCAGTACATGACAATGCCAAACATATATAATTTGGTGTTTTAATTGGTCTAATCTATATTGAGGCTCTATAGCACAGAAAATAAAGCATATTAAGGCCAATTTAAGCTTAAATAATCACAAGCCAGAGGGATTGGGGTAATATTATGAGAACAAACTAATAAAAAAAATATTCTCTGAGATTAAAGTAGTTGGTTTAAAAGGAAACTGGAATCAGCATCCTACTTTTGTATGCCTCCACAAACCAATCAAGTTACAGTTTACATCCTGTCAACTCATATGTAGCCGAAGACTGTGGAGGAGTTTCAAGAAAGATATTAGGTGTATTATTAGTGAAAAGGATGTTACTATATTGACATGCACACTCTTCTTTACAGAGCATATAATGTTCAACAATGGACAGAACACTGTTAACTATTTTCACAGATAATTATCATGTTACAGTTGGGTTGAACTTTGACTTTCGAGGTATAAAATACAGTGATGGAAAAAAATTATTAGACCATCAAAAGTCCTCAAAAACAATGGTTATGCAATCAAGTACTAACTCCTGTGTGTATCATGTGACTAAAACAGACAAAAAAGAAAACCTGGAATGTCTAAAAGCACTGTTTTTGTCAGTACAATGCCATAGATATTGATGTAAGAATTGAAGTGATTTGGGTTATTATCAAGAAAACCAGGGAAAATGGATAGATATCAGCTCTGATATTAAACTACTACGAGCTACTTTTGTTGTTATCATTATATTTGTCCAAACAAATGTACCTTTAGTTGTACCAGGCATTAAAATGAACAAGAAACTGAAGAAAACAAGAGTGGTCTAATAATTTTATCCGCAACTGTATCATGTCATCGCTTTATCCTGTTAAACACTGGTGTGAAATTTTGTCACATTTAATTGAGATATGACCAAAACTGTTTTATATTTGGTTACAGTGACTTTGACCTTTGGCAGAACAACAGTATTTATTTAGTCCAAGTGAAGATTTGTGCCAAAACTTAAGACTTTACATAAAACTATTCCTCATATTTTATGTTTATGAGAATAACATGAATAATCTGTGAACAAAATATGAGCTAGGTGCCTTTAAATGTTAACATTATAATCTGTAAACATCATCTGTAAACAATCCATAAAACCAAAAAATCTG
This sequence comes from Sphaeramia orbicularis, assembly GCF_902148855.1. Classification (NCBI taxonomy): domain Eukaryota; kingdom Metazoa; phylum Chordata; class Actinopteri; order Kurtiformes; family Apogonidae; genus Sphaeramia; species Sphaeramia orbicularis. The sequence continues at coordinate 44,321,296 of NC_043969.1, read as the reverse complement.
AATATTCTCTAAGATAATAACATTGTAGTTTTGTGACAAAGAGTCTTGTTCATCTTTTTTTATTAATACCTTATCTGACGTCCTATTTTTCCAAGTCTTTTTTTTTTTTGGTTTGTTCTGTTTTTGATATATTACCTTCCCTCACTTGGATCATAGTGACATTTTTTTAAACCTACATTTTCCCTGATACATCATCATATAGAGATATGTGAATATGATTGAAAATTTTGCGACCTTAAGGTAATTACAGAGTTTTTCATTCAACCTCTGGATACTTGGAGGCACATCAGGCTTGGAAATTGTGATTCTGACATTAAACATCCTGCAGCGACTCAGTGGTTTGTTTTGACCTGGCTTTATTTTGTTGTCTTTAGCTGCACCATCTCTCTGCACTCGAGTCATGCAATTTAGAGACTGAAACAAATTGAGTCCGCGACATTGATAGTGGGCCGAGTCCAGCAAAGGCATGCACAGGTCAGTCCACCATAGCAGGAAGTAGACAAGTGGTGTGAGTGGACGAGAGAAAGAGACAGGAAGAGAAAAAAAAATAAGAATGTTGTAGCAAAGGGTGGGGTGGGGGGGTGTGCCGAGTGTGATGGTGTGGTGTGGTCACTTGGTGCGTGGGGAGTTGCTTCTCCGCTGACTCCCTTGTCCCCCTTCCCCTGGTCCCCCCATACCATCTCTGTCTGCCGCACCTCAAAGGATGGCTCCTCCCCCTCTTGCTCTCCCCCTTCGTCCTCCTCACCAATGTGGCAGCTCTGGAAGGAGAACACAGCAAACCGGGGACTGAGAACGGGATCACATGATGTTAAGACCAAAACTGTCTCAAAAAAAGCCTGTAATTTTAAATATCATATGTTCATGTTTCCCTAAGCAGAGCATGCAACAACAGCTGTCATTATGTTTCTCATGTGCAAAGGTTTGTTTTACACATACAGTCATCTATTGGCTCTTTGACTGCCTTCAGTAAATAATATGACATATAAATTGTGAGTTTAGCCTGATAGCTATTCATGTACTAGGGGTTAGCATGCCAGCAATTAGCATCCTAATGATTATGAAAAGCATGAAACCATGTAAATATGATAATGTTATGATTTTTTTTAATATGATTAGTCTTTGGTTTTGTGGGTCTAATGGCTTGTTGTCTCTTTTTTTTGATAGATTTATTGGGTGTTGAGGGTTTTTAAATCCACCACCAACTACCAAACCACCTTTAAAAACCCTTTTTCAGCCCATATCTGTATAGTGTTTTTAGTTAGTTTGCCTTAATTCTGCTCCAAACTATCACTTCGTGTACGTGAAACTAACACAAATAAAAAAACAAAAAATGGTTTCAGCATCAACTATTGGAAAAAATACTACTATATTAAATTAATATTAAACTATTATATTATTACACGTTATATACCATTTACCTCTGACACTTTGCACAATTACCAAGATATTGCGCATTTATGTAAATATATATTTTTCTCATAGTAATAGTAGTTCATATCTTTTATATTTTTATGCTCATTTTCTTTTGCATGTCATTCCTAAATGCCACTTTGTTTTGTTTGCTTTCATTTCCGAGTTAAATTATTCTATTTACATTTTTATACATCTTAAGTTCTATTGGCATTCAGTGTGGATGGCAAAGTAAAATTTTCATTGTACAGAGAAACCTGTTTCTTTACTGTATGACATGACAATAAAACGTTCTGAATCTATTACATATTAGTATTAACCTTGAGTCAGGATTTCAGGATCAGTGTATCCCATGTTATTTCAAGCAAAGGTTTGGAGGCAAATAAACCATATCACTTATTACAGGCTGCAATTTAGGGAAATTAAATAATGTTTTATTGTCACGGCAAAGTTTGGATCAAATGAGAGAATGTATCTTTAGCTGCATTTTACATTACAACTCAGTAATAATGTAACAATGCATAACAGTTAAGTAATACCATGTAATAGTAATCAGGTAACAGCAAGGTTAGGATTAGTAACTTACTACATTTCAATATGGTGACCTGCTAACATTAAAAAGGCTCTATCAGTGTAATACTTAGATTGTAGATGTACTTAAATTTTAATCCAAATTCTGCAGTGATATTTTATTGTTTATTATGATCTTTCCTATTGTTCCTATTGTTTTTTTTTATCCACTAACAGTATTTTCAGCCTAAAATTACCTAATTTTAACACCAAGATATTATCTGAATGTCTCTTTGGTACTTTTAATTATCTCCGTTGTTACCATGTTATTATGAGGCTATAATGTAGATGAAATGGGCTGAAGGAAATGCCTGTGTATTTGTTGTTAATGTAAATATACTAAAATGTAAAGTTAAAAAAGTATACTGCATTTATTCACTAACAGATTTACAGACTTAATAAACCATGATCATGACAAACAAATAACCCAGCTCAGTGAGCGTTTGGAAGTCTTACCTTTGCCATAATATCAGCATAAGACATATAGAGATGGTCAACGTCAAGTTTCCTGTAAAGAGAAAACACGTACCAGGAATGAACCAAGTCTCACTGAAAAACATTTCACGTGTGAATCATGCAACACGTGACGAGTTCTTACAGCTTTTCTGTGAGAGCAGTGCGACTGAAATGGAGAATCAGCTGGTGAAGGGGGTCGGGCTTCGTCTCAGTCTCCTCTTCCTCTTCCTCCTCTTCTTCCATGGCTTTCTACGATTATTCATGACAGCACGCATCATGAAAAGTGTCAGAAGTGTACGCAAAGGAATCAAATTGAAATCAAGACGAAGATGACCCACCGATAAGTCATCGATCATCTTGTCTTCAAAGGAGTATCCTTCGGTCTCCAACCAGTTGCGTTTGTATGCATCCAAGAACATGTTTGTTGCCCGGTGCCTGTAACAGGAGACTGACTTCAGAACAGCTGGAATCCTTTACATGGAATAACTGTGATATTATATATGTAAGGAATCATTACGTGGGGATGTTGTACAGTGGCGTCATCCTGAAACAGGCTACAACAGCCCTGCGCCGCTGTTTGGACAGCAGCTTGTGCCAAACCATTTTCTTTGACTTGAAGGGATGCTCAGTCTAAAGAAGAAAAAACTGCTAGAACAAATCCCTCTTAAAGACATTTCACATTTCAGAGATGATCCTGGTTTTCTCTGGATCATCTCTGGACATGCTGCTGTAATCCTGCTTCTCTCCTGTGTCCATCATCATTATTCATTCATCCACATAGTTGTGATAGTGTTTATCATATAGTTACATGGATGGTAGAGGTTTCTATTACTAACAGTTGCAGTAGTAGTATATCCACTGTTAATACTTGTATTTGAAGTAGTAGTATTAGCAGTTATGGGTATTTGTACTATCATTCCTGCCAGCGACCATCAGACTGTGTAATTCCTCATTATAACCACATAATTTAATAACAATAATTTTTTACACTTATTTATGTATATTTCTTTAATTATCATATTGATAATATACTTTTCTAGTACATATTGTATAAATTGCTGTTCTAATTGTGTTTGATAGAGAGTTTTAATATGTACATTTGGTATAAATATTAGGGCTGTCAAAATTAATGTACATTAATCCATCATCATGATTAATCTGATTTACATTTTAACACAATTATCCCATCTGCAGCTCAGAATGATTTTGAATATCTCTGGCAACGCATTTCGGGCAGTTTTTCCAAGTAGGGTTACTGTCATGCATGTGCAAATGGTCAGTTGATCCAGTAGTGACAGGAAGCAGAACCAACCCATAAAGATGGAAGACGCTAAACAGCGCGTTGGCCTTCTGGATGGAAATATGAGGACAAAAAAAACAAGACGGAACAGTTGTTTCAAGTTGCTTTGTTGAAACTGGTGGTGTTTAATAAACACATTAATTGCATATATATTCCCTTCTTTCTTGAGTCTGTTTGCTCATGCAAAATGAAACCCCATTAATATGGATTAAAAATCAATGATATTTAATCAGGATTAATCAAAAATTAATCTACAGTAACCCTGTGATTAATCTGCTTAAAAATTGTAATCGTTTGACAGCACTAAAATATATATTTAGAGCTATATGTTTGTATATTTAAAGCTTTATATTTGTTTGTTTTTTTTCCCTCTTTTTCTTGTGTTTTATTGATAATTTTTTTCCTGCTACCTTTTAATGTACTTGAATGAAGCAAGTGTGACATACAATAATTTCCCTCTGGGATTAATAAAGTATTCTGATTCTGATTATCGGTAGTTACACCACTAACAGCAATTCTAGTTTTTAACAGCTATACTTCAGTTTGCTGTGCATCCATGTGTCTCCCCCTATTTCCTCCCTTCTCTGCCTCTCCCTCAGTCTCTCTCTTTTTCTCTTCCTCTACCCCTCTCTCTTTAACCCTAACTGGTCACTGCAGACAACCATCCTCCAGAGCTGGGGTCAGTTTGAGGTTTCTGAAACGGAAGTTTTTCCTCACCACTGTCACCAGGTGTTTGCTCCTGGAGGATTCTGTTGGTGTCTGTGAATTAGTCTGGTTTAGATCAGCTCTAAATGTCATGTGTCATGCGATAACTTTGGTTTTCATGTGGCGCTATATAAATAAAATTTGACTGATCGATTTCTGGAACAGCCTCCCATCTGCCTGGAAATCTAAGGCACCATCATCATGTAATCACATTGTATAGAGTAAGTTTGCAGAACATGTGTCTGTACTCACCACTTCAATGTGGTAAAGCACAGCAGACACCTCTTGGACCCTTTTAACAACTTTCTCAGGGTCCTCGGCATCCTCAGCCTTCCCGGACATTTCCTTATACAGAGCCATCTGCCAGCGCATAGCCGGGTCCTCCACCTGGAACCATGTGCAATGTATGAGACCATTTTAAGATTAAAAAAAATATATATATATATATGTATATATATCTTCGCTTTAATGTGTGAAACAGTTTAAAGAAATCCTCACCTTGCCTTGGAGATGCAGGTTATTGTGCAAGAACTCCCTAACCTCTTCATCTGTGTCTTTCTACAAATTGAAAAGTTGAAATTTAGGGGAAAATTATCATTCATTTATTCATGGAAGACAAAACCAGCCATGTTTTGGTAAAGAAAAGTAGCTCAGTGAGTTTAGACTAGAGTTATATTACATTAGGGAACTATTATTACTTCGTTGGCGGTGATTCAGAAATAATCTAAGATGGGATAAAATTCAGCTTCAAACGCAACAAACCAGTGAGTATCTGATCTTGGCAAGATTGATGAGCTCCTGGTCTGCAGGAGAGCACATATTGAGACCGATGGGGAGCATCTTCTTCAATGCTGCTACGATTAGAGACGTCTGCACCGAGTAGCGATCTCCACGCCTCTTCTTCTTGGTTCGCTCCTGTTCTGAGCCTCCAGACTGAGGAGAGAGACAAGTTCAGGCTGATCCATCAGTGTTTAGTTTACACAATCAAACAACAAATGATGCCCTTTTCAGAAAAAGATACAGCACTTTCTCATATCAAAAGCTTTTGGGGATATTTAACAGAGAAGAGTAGAACTACTTAGATAATGAGAAATGGCAGAAACAAATAGCAGAGAAACATTTTACACAATACCACAACATGCTGAAAAAGGAACTCACCTTCTAATTAAATACTAACACTTTATATTAACTTACACATATTCACCATTAACTAGTTGCTTATTAACATATATATCAGTAACATACTGACTCTCGTAGACAATATAAACCACATATTACTGTCTCATTCTGCATGACCATGTTTTACAACTAAAAGGCCATTCCTGCTTATCTATAGTAAGGTGTCAGATATACTTATGATCTTAATATATTCAGGCTTATAAAGTCGTAGGACTGCAATGATAGTCACTCTTAACCCATAAGGACCCAGTGTGACTTTTGTGTCAGTTCCCAAATGATTTTTTCTCTCTATTTAACTCTTCCTAAGAGATTTATCCCCACATATTACAATATTATCCTCTGAATTTAGCTTTTTTCCCAGTGAAAATAATCTATTTTCCTACATTTAATTCATTGACCATGTAGATGTTCATAAAAGGTCAGATTAAAGTCAAAGGTTATTATATCAAATCAGAAAAAAATGACGAAAAAGTGACTTAAAAGTACAATATATCACTAACTGAACATAAACCCAGTGTGTCCATCCACTGTCATTGATCCAACTCTATGGGTCTTAACTGATGAATCAATGTTGTAGGAGATGACGGTGTTTCCACGTTAACTACGGAGCCTCTGAATGTCCAAATGGGTCATATCTGATGACCATGAAAAGATGACAAACTGTATTTTACACTAATTATTGACATGTATTGATAGGATTAGTGGATCAACAGTTTAGATCAGTAGGTGCTTTTGATCGACATTGGATTTTTGGGTCTTTATGGGCTAATAACAATCATCTGGTCTGTTCTTATTCGGCAAAACACAAAACTACAAATTATTCCAAGTCTTTCTAACTCAGACTTTCCCCCATTCTAAAGTAAGTTGTATCATGTTACATTACTAGAGTAGATGTATGGTTTTAAACGTTCAGAGCAACTTTACTGCCAACATGTAACAAACAGAAACATTTTTTAAAAATGCCATATGATTCCTTAACAAATATTTGTGTAAAGTTTGTGTGACTACGAAGTACTGTATATTTTCCAATCGCAAACACAAAACCTGTCTATCCAGCAAATAATACAATACAAATACAATATCACATGACTTCTGCACCTTTATAGTATTTGTTTTTGCACTTTTAAAACATGTTGATGTACAGTCGCGGAAAAAAATTATTAGACCACCCTGGTTTTCTTCAATTTCTTGGTCATTTTAATGCCTGGTACAACTGAAGGTACATTTGTTTGGACAAATATAATAATAACGACAAAATAGCTCATAAGAGTTTAATTTAAGAGTTGATATCTAGTTTTGAGATCCAGGTTGGGTTGGTATGGGGGTTGCCATCATTTTTTTTTTGGGGGGGGGTGGGGGGTGGGGGTATACTTTGTGTGTCACAACATCTTGTATCATAAATTGTGAATTTCTTTCTTTTTTTGTATTGTACTTTTGGAGATGCACAATGAAAAGAAATTTTAAAAACATAAATTAACAAAAGAGCTGATATCTATCCATTTAACATGTTTTCTTGATAATAACCAAAATCACTTCAGTTCTTACATCAGTATCTATGGCATTGTACTGACAAAAACAGTGCTTTTAGGCATTCCATGTTTTCTTTTTTGTCTGTTTTAGTCACATGACACACACAGGAGTTAGTACTTGATTGTATAACCATTGTTTTTGATGACTTTTGATGGTCTAATAATTTTTTTCTGTGACTATTTGAAATATTATATTATATTATTTGTTTAATAAGCTTATTTTGTATCATGTAATGCATTTGCAAGGTATTTATAAAATATCTTACTAATATTAATATCTTAAAATGGCCTCTACATCTGTTCTATTAAGGGAGACTGGTTACTCTTGTGATACTATTACCTCATCAGGCGGATTCTGACTCATGTATAACAGTTAGTTAATGGCCTCATAATTGTAGAATATTGATCATTCATGTAGAATAAGGCATGAATAAGTGATTTATAATGAATACGAATATGTATACTAATAAGTAGCTAGCTAATGATAATATGTGCACCTTAATAGTGTATAAAGTGTCACCATTAAAACACGATAATTCATCAGCTAAAGTGAGACAGACCTGCAGCTACAGCTCCCTGAAAACAGTAAATCCTGGTGGGTTTTATGTGCTGCATTAGCTCATTACACACAATGCAGCCTGTCTGTTAGTAGTGCAGTGGCACATCCTGTCCGTCGGACACATGGCAAATAGAAAGCACAAGTCTGTGGGGTCAGCTCCATCGCCCTGGAGCTCTTCTCACACACTCCTGTCCTGAGGCTACAAATGCTCATTACTGACTGTTGTCTGGCCTCACACAGTGCCCTCTCTGTCCCAGGTTCTATGGGTAGAGAGATGCGATGTGGCGATCAGATAACAGAAACTCATGACAGTAATGCTCATATTGTAGCTGAGCGGAGGAGAGGAGGTTTTATTTAATTATCTTAAAGCAACCACATGGAACATCAGACAATGATTAGATTAGGGCTGCATGATATAGCGTTTGAGGATAGTCAAACATCACTGCGATGTGTGCATGTGCAACAGTTACATCATAAGATGTAAGATATGAGACAAGAACAAGTAACACAACATTTTATAACTTATTTTACTGCTCAATAGGGTTCTGCGCACGGTTCTGTAGACTAAACTACAAGAGAAGCGTGTCAGATTGAAAATGACTTACTCTTCCAGTAAACATAATTTCTTGTTAGTGAATGTTTCCCCATCATCATTACCAATAAATGGTGGCCAGTATTACAATAATTTCCATTGCCATAGTTTCATACTTGTCACAATAACAGCAATCATTTCTTCACCCTCTTTGTAAAACCAGTTTCATTGCTCAGTTTCTTTTATAATCAATCATCAAGAATTTATTTCCTCACTGATAGCAAAATATGTCACACAAACTCCTGCAGGTTGCAATTGGCAATTAGTGCTGACAGAGTCTAACAAATCACTGTTAACAGACTTGAATCTAGCAATGTTACTGCAACAAATTAACCATGATGAAACGTTCTCTGTACTATACTGTATTTATATTATCACTGTACTCAGCCTAAATCACTTCAGACATACACTGAAACCAAATGAAGAGCATCAAAGCTCAAGAAACAATGGTTTGTAATAAAAAATTATTAAAACCCATTTCCGGATTTTTAAAAAATCGTTACTGTCCAAACACTGACTATAGTAAAGGCCCTGTTAAAACTGTAGAGATTGGTCCTTTACCAACATAACACTCCATGGACACTTTGCACTTACATCACAAGTAGTGAAAATGGTATATTTTATGGGGCATGGTCATCAAATCAAGTCTCCCCTTGATCCATGTATCAGGTCCAGATATAAAAGACAAAAGCTTATTTGAGTTGAACTCTAAACAAGGAATTTCACCATTTTGGTTTAAATATACAGTCATCACTGCTCCCAATTCTAATAATTCTTGTTCTCACACCAATCATTCAGGATTTTTTGTACTTTTTGTAAATAGATCTATTCATGTACGTCCTGCCTCTCAAATAATTAAGTATAATTTGCAAGAAAAAAATTTACAGTGCAATTTTTTTCTCAATATCGTGCAGCCCTAGATTAGATCTTCAATGATTTGACAATTTAATGATGTCAATGAATTAGACATGGAGGTAGGAGTCCAGTTAGTATAAACGATGAGGTCTATTCAGTGATTCTTGCTTCAGTTTTCCCCAGCAGACCCAACTACCTTAGCTGCTACTGATAATATGAGCGACATAACATATAGTGCAATACTGAAAAGAGAAGAGTCCCCCAGCGCAGGATTTATTCCACAAAAGCTGAAAGAAATCCAAGCATCAATCGAGAAAAAAAGGGTTCCACCACTGTATCCCACAGGGACGATCTAAAGGCAAACTGTTCATTAATCAAACAAAGATGGGGTGATGGCGCTCGGCTGCAGGCGCTCTGAAGAAGACATTCTGAAAACCACCCCATCAACCGAGCGCCATGAAACCTCTCAGGCCACTACAATCTACTGAGCTTTCATCAAGCCACTCCAGACCCCTACTCACACAGAGCCAAGCACACAGAAAAGAGACAAACGCCACCGACACACACTCCATTATACTCAGTAATACTAGGATACAGTCATGTTTTACTCAGAAATAACGTTCTTATACCTGTTAATAGTGTTTGTTTTAGCCATACATAGTGCTGGACAAAAAAACAGATTAACCATTATACACGTTTTAATTTAACCTACAGTAAACTGTGTTTTTTCTTGTAAACATTTGACTTTGTAACTTCAGAGAATACTTGTATTTTTTTCTTTGAGTTCTTTCTCATAAATTATTTTGACATAAACTACCAAAATAAGCCATTATTTTTTCACAAGTATGATTTAAGTTAGAATGTTCTCATTAGGGATGCATCGATAAATCATTCAGACATTGGTATCAGACGATATTTGCTGATATCCTTCATTATAGGTATGAATATATCAGATGTTTTTTCACCAACGGCAGCGTCAGATATTGCTATATTGTATTAAATTAAAGGTTCTGTCATAAATTTCTGTTCTGATTTGTGTTCATTCAAAGATAATGTGATGACGGACTGTAAGACTTTACAATAATAATTCTTTTTGCATTTCTTTGTTAACCTTCCAGTATCCAGGTTAGCATAATATGCACACTTTACATTTTATGTTATTTTTCACAATTTGTATTAGGTTAGAAATTTCGAATTAGGTTAGAATTCAAAAGTTGTTCATTTTTGCAGGATTTTAAAAATTCTGACCCACTGTAAATAACAGAAAATTACTACACTAAAACCCATCTCCGAAGTGAGCAAAAAATGCACATTAACACAGTTTAGATCATTTGACCTAGCATAAAAAACAATAATAAATATTAACCAATGTTGCTGTAATAATTGACATATTCCAGGCTGCAAAAATTTAAAAAAATAAGTAATCCAATTTTTATATAGTATAAAAAAACCCGAAGTTTTATTTGTGTTTTTCATATAAAAGAATCTGGTTTGTTTATATTACAAAATGGCATTTAAAAGGTTAAAAATTTGACAGTTTTTAAGAATTTGATACTTCTGTTTAAAGCTCAAGTTGATAAAATACAAAACATTTTTTAAAAAGTTAAGAACAAACTGTATAAAAAATATTTTGACATTACTACGGCACTGCGCGGATTATGCACTTTTGGTGGTTTGGAAGGACCTCTCTGAGTCAGATACCAGAGGGTTAAAGGGGAATAAATAACACCAGAAACAAAACAGTAACATCAGTTAGTGACCAAAGTGCCAGTTTAAATGTTGGTATCTGCAAATAATTTTGTAATCAGTGCATCCCTAAGTTTTAGATTGTATGTCCACTTCATAAACATATGAAGAGCTGCCTATACAATAAGTCCCAAACACATTTCTATACTGCACATGTACCGTATGGTGTGACATTAATGCCCAGCACTACCCACACCTCATACTTTCACTAAACGTCATCTGTAATGATGTCTTCTCTGTGTTTCTGAGCCTGTTTGTGTGTATGCAGGTGTGTGAATACTGGGGTCTGTGCTTAAAGAAGTGCAGTGAATCCTTGGGAGAGCTTGATGAAATGCCTCCCAAACTCAGGGTGCCATGCGATCAGCACAGCGCTCGTGCACAAACACAGTCTAACCTCTCCATCTCCGCCGGCCTTTTGGCCCAGCATCCAACCCCCGCCACAGGATATAAGGAGAAAACACAGTTAGCAACACTGTCTAAACTCTAACAACTGACACTATGTTCTGGAAACAGATGGTATTAGTCATATAACCTTAGATTTCTATAAAACAGTAACTATTTAAAGACAAATTATTTACCTAATGCTCTTATCCACAGTAACTGAATGTAAACTACAGCTGAGAAAAGATCTTTTAAATCTAAACCTGCTAGGAGTGGGACTTGTTAGTGAATTATTAATTATTAGAGTTTAGTTTCTTAATGTGTTACAGGTCATGATATAGAGTAAGTAATTAAAAAACCTTGATAAGAACCAGTACATTACTTAGCTCACCTTGCTCATCTTGCTCTTACTGTCGGCAGTCAGGAAGGACATGTTGTTGATCTCATTCATCACCACAAAGTTCTGCTCCTCCCTCTTGAAGTTCTGCGATAAATAACATGACAAAAGAGTTAGTGGACGGGACAGAAATGAAGCAGAATCAGTGGTGACAGCAGTGAAAGTAAAAGAGAGAAAAAGGAGGAGGGCTGAGTACTTACATGGGACTTGGACCAGAAGATGAAGACCTCTCCCACCATCCTGAAGAGCTCCTCTGCATCTGGGTCTGGACACGTCAGCCATCTCGCCCTGCAGACACACAGCAAAGAAGGCAGTCCATCAACTCAAGTACAAGTCTAAGATTATGCTGCCTGGAAAACGGCCCTGTATCTCACCGACATGTTCTATCAAGAATCAAGAACAAGTTGAATTTAAGAGGTTGTCAGGTTCTGTTCAGTGTTAAGAGTCCTGTGGTCTGGATGCAGGTGACCAATAATAGAAGTGGGTGGTACTTTCACTGGAGGAGAACTCAACTAATTCAATCAAAGTCCATCTATGACGTCTCAATAATTTTTTCTTCCATCACTCCAAAAATGTTCATACGAAGGTGAAAAATGTGTTCTCTGCATCTTGTTTCATCATTTCGATGTCTCCTAACCACTTCCATGTGTGCGCAATTACGCATACAAACCGTTTGCACCTCCTTTTGAGACGTGTTAAATACAGACGCAGTTTCTATGAGCAAAATTGCTTTCGGGTTTGATAAATTCCTTTGCATGTGCTAAATTAATATATTTACATTTTCTCCTCCCAGCAGATGCACAATTGCATGTAAACGCCCCATATTGCACATTAATTCTGGCAAATGTACTAACTGGATGCAGACGCGCTATTTTGCACCTTTGAAAGACGCAACTTAGTGTGCACTGTTAGCAAATCAGTTTGTGAATTTTTTTGCGTGTGCAATGAGTTTGCACATGTTTTAATACACGCAAACCTTTAGTAGATCGGGCCCAATATGCTCACCCGGACACCAGACAGTTAATCATTACGGTCATTATTTCTGATATCTGTACCTGTTATTGTCCACATAGCGGATGAGCAGGGGGTAGAGAGCGTACAAGTCTCGACACAGCACAGCAAATTCATCTCGGATCGTCCCGTTTTCACTGTCCACCTCTGTCTTGCCCTCCATGCGGAGCTGATCTTCTTCTGCCACTACCTTCCCTGAGCGCTTCTTCAGCTTCTCCATGGTCGGAATGAAGTGGGATTTAAGCATCTCTGGTTTTGCCCTGCTCACAATGGGCTGGGCGAACACTGGATGAAGACGACACGGAAAACTGATACTTAGAGAAAAAAAACTGCATTTCACAAAGAAACAATGCTCTTCCCATTCTAAACTCACTACAATGTACTCTGAGTTACATACACTATATGGACAAAAGTATTTATTCTGGGACAAATATAATTGCATTGGTTAGTTTGGTTGAAATTGTTATCTTTGTTTCCAAAATGCCTCAGAGATGGTTTTTACTTAGTTTCTCTCAACATTATTTTTTTTTAAATCCATGACTATGATTTTAAATGTTCTATCTCTAAATTTCTAAAATACTTTTCATGCTCTGACCATAAATAATAATTTTCTACCACAACTAAACATCTATTTTCTTCACATCTCACTCAAGAAGAAAAATTTCCCATTAAACTTTAAGGAAATATTGATGTTTATAAACTACATGGACAAAAATATTGGGACACATCATGGCTCATAAGATGTCCTGTTCATGCTGATTTGAAATATAAACATCAATATTTCCATAAAGTTTAATGGGAAAATTTTCTTCCTAAGTGAGATGTGAAGAAAGTAGATGATTAGTTTAGAGAGAGAGATAATTTAAAGAGAGAATTTTTTTAAATCATGGTAATGGATTAAAAAATAATCCATGTTGAGAGAAATTAAGTAAAAAACATCTCTGAAGCATTTTGAAACCAGAAATAACAATTTAAACTAAACAATGCAATGCAATGATATTTATCACAATATAAAACTATATTATGACTTTTAACATAATTGTTTTTTATCCCAGACCAATGTTAGAAAAGAGTCACCTGAATTCAACCTGCCCCAATTCTTTTGTCCATATAGTTTATCTGAAAACTTGTGCTCACTGACCTGCCAATCTCTTCATCCAAGAGGCCTCATCTATACCCAGGTTGTTAACCACGATCTTCATGATGCTACCCAGGAGCTGGTTGAGGTGCTCGGAGGTGACAGCGGTGCAGAGCTGGCCTTCTTGCTCAGGGAAATTCTCTGGACCCCTCTCCCACCAGCGTGGGAGGTAGTTACACAGCATGGGCAGGGTGATCTCAATCACATGGGGCATCTCTGTGTATCGGGCCCCAGAGTCAGCCAGGTCATGGATCTCCTTCATGAGAATCTCCAGCTCTGGGATGTCAGGGCAGAGCTCCTCCACTTGGTTTGGAAGACCCAGAACTGAGGAGAAGGAGGAAAACAAAAAAATCTGTGTGAAACATTGTGATTTCATTGGATTAGAAAAATAGAATCAAACAAATAGAAATGGACACTGGGGAGGTAAATAAGACAGGAAGCTTAAACCCACTGGATCTCTCCCTGGGAGTCTTGGTGGTGTAAACAGAAAATGCGTTGAACTCATTCAATACTGGCTCAAGGAAGGCGACGGGCATGGCAGCCGCTAAGTGGGCCAAACACTCTCCGAGGGCCGGTCGCTGTCTGCAGGAAATAAACAGTCACACATTTCAGCTGAATGTCAATTTGACCGAACAGACGAAGTCAACCTCCTCCTGTAGAGTTCTGCTTGAACACTTTAAGATCTGTAGGAGTCTCTACTCACTTTTCTGCATGTGGGGTCTTCACAGTGCCCAAAGAGTAGATACTGCACATGATACGGTAGCAGGATATCTGCAAGTCGTCCACTGAGGAAGGAGGAAGAAGGAAATTTTTAGTCCTCTATGTTGCTTTGTTCAGAGGAATAAATGACAAATGATGAACTGAGTTAATTTTCTTACAACACAGAATAAAAATCAAGTCTCTATTCCAGTGGTAACCAGAGCGCTAACATTTTATAATAACTTCAAAATGCATCTAAAAAAAACTGGTGCATTAATAATTGAAGCTATCAACATTAGAAATGTTTTATTCCTGTCTCTTTTTTTCAATATTTTTAAGAACATAGTGTATTTTTTTTAATACTTTAATTCTATTTGTTTTATCATCAAAGAACACAACACAGAAACTTGGGGTCACTGGTTAAACAGAAAATATTTAAATGACAGACCATCCATTTTCAGTGTTTTACAGAGCAAAGTGTATTTTAATGATTTTTACTTACTTTGTTTGATGTGTAATTACTTGTAAATGTTTTGTATTGCACACTCGACTTGTGCATGTCTGTGTTTAGGTATTTTAAATGTATATTTTTTAAGAATTGCATGTTTATAACCTTGTGCTACTTTTTAGGGTGACAATTTAACATCTATCCAGGGGTTGCTGATGAAAAATAAGCTATTAGCTGTTATTAGGCTAACTTGGATGTATTTACAGCAATGTAAATTAACATACAATGTCCCTGTTGAATTAACCAATAAAAAAAAAATGAATAAAAAGTCGTGCTATGAGTCCGTTTAAAGAAGTTGCTGTTATCACAAATAATAAAACTCTTTTCAATTTATCTCAAAGAATCCAAAAAGACAAAAAAAAAAAATTCACAGGGAGCTACTAGGCATGAACAATAGGAAAAAGAAAAAAATCCAGGCACTCACTTGGTTGGAAAAATTCTAAAAAGCCTTTATTTCATGAGGGTTTGTAGATTATTGGGGCTGGAGTTAAAAACACACCAAAGTGTGGTGGCATGCACCTTCTTCACCCTGAAGAAGAGGCTTTTTACAATTTTTCCAACCATGTGCGTGCCTGGATTCTTGTCTTTTCTTTCTTTTCAATTTATTTTCACAGATTATATGGATTAAGTGATGCTACCAAAATTATATTTTTGGCAAAGCAGATTTTGATAGGATTCATGGGATTCTGTTATTCCTAGATTGGGCCTAAAGTCATGTGATATTGTTTTTCTTTGTCTTTGTAGAATTTTTTTGCCCTTGAAAACTTTTAGGAATGTAGAAAAGTATGACATATTAGAAATATCCTGGTTATATTTTGACCTTGCAAACCAAAATGTAGGACAGTGTGGACCACTTTTTATAGCTGCAAATCACACCATGTTTGTAACTAAGTTAAAGGAAATTCATAAAATGTGCTTGATATGAATCCACTCACTCATGACGTCGTCTCCAAACTGGTGCTGGGCGATATGGTCGAACAGTGATGTGAGAACCGGCAGCAGAGCCGTGGTGGTGTAGTTGATGTTCTGGGCCACACCTTTGACCTACAGAAGCAACCAGAGTCATCAGTTCCTAACCCTGACCATAAAATGAGTCAACAAAGACACAGTGTGACCTGTTTCCGACCTGGTTTCGACTGGACACTTTGCCCAGTTTTAGATTCTCAACCATCTTCTCAATGTCGTCGGCAGCGCTCTCAAAGAACTGACGCAGACCAGCCTTTACGATCTCAGGGCCCGACTTCATCACAGTCCTGAAAAAATGGAAGCAAAGTAGATGTCATAGAATATAGATTAGATTAGACATAACTTTATTGATCCCTTGGGTAGAGCCCTCAGGAAATTAAGGTTCCAGTGGCAGCACAAACACCAAATGTACACATATAAGAAATATTACAAGACAAAAAAAGAAACAAATTACATCAGTGGCTATAAAAATAGTAGTGAAAAATAGGTAATTGCACATTCCATATTAACTGTATACTTTCCATTTACATTCAATCTGAGTGATTTATGAGTTACCTGGCGTCAAGTGAACGTGACAGGATGTGCAGACAGTTCACCACTGCACCTGCATCAGTTCCTGAAAACATCACGACAACGATGAACAGATGGACAAATCGACCTTCCACAAAAACTTAAGTTACTGCAAGTGAAAATCGAAAATTACTTAGAAAATAACAAATAACATATTTAGGTCAAAGCATGTTATAAATCCAACTTGGTGTATTGTCTGACTGAAAAATACCAGGATAATTAATATTATGTGCCACATTACATGTGCAGTTCACAATAACTTTGCAATTTTGTAATTAAACTACTAGTATGACTAGTATTCTTTCTTGACAATACAGTTGTTTTACATTTTATTCTTTCATTCAATTTTGTTGTATTTTTTACTACAGTATGGTATGAATCTGTGGCTTAATGTCTTGATAATACATGAATGTATTTATGAATGCTTTACTATAAATCACAACCACCAACAAAGCAAATGCCTGAAGCAAATTATCAACAATAAGCAACCAAAACAAAAAAGAAAATGTATCCTATTATACAAAAGAAATACTTAATGCAATTTTAGGGTCATTTACACATCTGAAAAGCATGTATGTTATGTAATTAAGTATTATTTTCCTGGCCTAAAGGCTCCATGGGAAGTGTTTACAGGTGCAAAGAGGCCACTAGTTACAACTGACTATTAAAAAGAAAACATGGTGAAAGGCCAGGAGAATGAGAATAAAGCATATACTGTTTCATATAAGCCAGACTAAAACACACCACAGAGCTGCTGCTGCTAATAATAACAATAATAATATAATTTGTGAAGACCTGACATCACTACAAACACACATGCTTACTTAATGTTTCTCTTCCCACACTATGCTTTATAAGTGAAATGTCAACTTTGGTAAAAGCAGGCCGCAGAAAACACCCAAGCCAAGCAGAAGCTGAGCTAAAGAGAGAGAAGCATTAGATGAGGAGATCCAGGGGATGAGAGCATGGGAGGTGGGCCTGTGATGCAACAGATTAGTATATAAATAGGAAGCTGGAAAGTTACGAGGAGCGGGAAAAAAAAAAGGAGGTGGTTAGTTGAAAAAGAAGAAAATGGGTATAGAAAGGGACAGAGATGGAGACAGGGCGGAACGCCACCATGCAGATTCCTTACCAAAAAGAGATACTCTGTGCCTCACCAAAGCAGCCAACTTACAGAAGATACTGAGGTAGGAGAAGAAAAGAAGAAAGGAGGGAGAGGGAGGGAGGACGATGAAGGAAAATGTTTGAAGTGACACAGAAAGCAAAAGGGATTCAAGGAAATAAAGGACTTGCACAACAGGAGAGGATACATGAAGAGAAATGGCAGAGGGAGAGGACAGATAAATAAAAGTACTGTACTAAAGGATACAGTAAAGAGTTCAAGTCAAATCAAGCTCATAAAAAAAGCTTTTAACACAACCTTTTACTGCACCAACCTTGCAATCATCTCCTTTTCCTTATTGGAGGAATGCCCTCCGCTGCCCAGGACTTTAGCAGGAGTGGACAGGAAGTAGAGGCAGTGGTTTTTGAAGTACTGGTTTACTAGTGGCAAGAGAATCTGTGCAAACAAAGCAAGAAATATTACATTTGACAAAGCCATTAACAAAGGATAAGAACTGAGTGAAGAGTCAAAAAGTCTACCTTGGCAAAGAATTTGATCTCTTGTTCATGTGGTGATTTCTCCACCCTGCCACTGCTAACCACAGCCTCTGTTAAAACACACAAAACCAAAGTCAGAAGGTACTAGAAGGAACCCTTGAGTATGATCTCTGCTGTGCTGTGCCCAAGAGGAAGCCCTAAAACTCCAGTACCGAGATGAGCGATGAACTCCTGAGCGATGTCCATCCATTTAAGAAGCTTCTGGAGGAAGCCATAGGCAAAACGCTTCTCAATGGATGAAATGTCCTGCTCCATATCCTTCAAACCCCTGGAATTGTAAACGGAGGGAGTAAAAAAGAAAGACAGGAGCGAGGAGATAAAAATAGTAGAGAAAATGATATCCTCAAACTATAACAGGGTTTTGAGACTTATTTCATGGCCATACGATGAAATAAAGTACATAGGGCAGAGAGGAAAATCTGAATTACTTTACTTTATTCATATTCAACATGATCATAGTGCTTTGCTGGTGTTTTCCCCATGAGACTCTAATGCTGTCACACAAAAAGTTTCTAATCTTAGGGTTTATACACTAAAAGCATTATATTCTATCCAAATGTTGTTGAAACTTAGACTTACCCAAGTTAAATGAAGCTAATGTTAACTTAAGTGTTATTTTTTTGATGAAACATGAAACAACATTGCATAGCATACAACACAGTAGCTGGTTGTGGTGATAAATTAAAACACTGGTGCACGATGTTTCCCTGTTGTAGTTTATTAAGGGGTTTCTTGGGGGGGGGGGGGTGATCAATGCAAATATTAACCAAAAACATATTAAAAAAGTAAGGAGCTTACCACCGCCAGAGTGTGAATGTGTGAGTGAATGAATAATGGATCCAATGTACCATCATCCCAGAGATGCTGTACTTTGAGTATGCGTCAATAGAAAAGTGCTATATAAATCTAGTCCATCCATTATTATTATCATTATTATTATATTGACTTCATGTTTAGTGACAGTTTACTAAGTGCTAAACGCTGCTAGATCTAAGTCTTTGTTTTGTTCCTTCCTGGCTCAGACACAGTAGTGCATCTAACTGCTGGATACCACCCCTTAGAAAAATCTAAAGAAAAACTCTGCTCTGAGCTACTGGAAAGACATGATGGACTCCAACAACAAACACCTCATTGTAAGATAACATAAATCCAACAGAAGACTATCCTACACCCTGGACCTTAAAGACCAGTCAAGATCTTATTTATGCCAATTTAACATATTCTAATTCCTAAAATCAAAATCACTGAAACTTGGACTACCTACCTTGTGACGGCGTATCCATTGAGTTGGAGGAACTTGAGTAGATCCTGGGCCTTCTCCCTGTCTCTGGCTTTCTCCTTGGCAGTCAGGGTGTCATAAGGCACGAGCAAAGGATGGGTACCACCACCTGCAACAGCATTTTTAGAATTGATGAACCGTAATCTAATGCCAACAAAAAAAAAAACATTTGATAAAAAATGGAAACCAATCTTACCTTTTGCCTGTAGTTCCAACTTCTTCTTCCTGCCCCAGGTGTTGTGATAGTTCTCAGCCAGCTGCTCAGCCATAGACTGCACAGAAAAATACAGAAACACAGATTAAAGTCCACCTAAAATAGGAGATTTGTCTGTGGTACTGTAGAGTGAAAAGAATGAAGCTACCCACCTGCAGTTCTCTGGACAGGGCCATTCCTGCGATATCTACTGGCTGAGGGTTGTATCCATGACTGGGATCATAAGTGGCCTGAGGAGAACAAACAGAAACTTACAGAAGGGTCTGCAGGGTCCACCTCTGCTTTAACAATGAGGGCAACTGCTTTGTTAGGAACCATGAAGTAATGATACTAATGCACATAATGATGTTCAAAGGGATAGTGTGTATGTTGATAATGTTGTTGTAATGCTCTAAAAATGTTGCTCTGATGTTCTAAAATACATGTTCCTTTCACCTTGTGTTTTCACCAATGTGCTTTTATTCAATTTTTTTTATATACTTCTTGGATTTTTTTTTTTTTTTTTGCCACTTATGGGCAAAGAACCAAATATGGTAACTTCAGTAACCTTGATTTTGTACATGACAATAACAAATTTTGAATAATTTCACAAAAGTAATAAAGTCATGTTATGTCCTGCAATAAGGTTGAAATTTTGAATTTCAAAGCATTTCTATGAGTGCCCTACGAAGGGTTAAGAAAGAAGAAAAAGAAATAGTGGATGAATTAAGTGTGGAATGCTGCAAGTATGTTCCATCAGTCAGCATTCTTCAGTCCTTTCAGAATTTGGGGACTCTGGAAAGTCCTACCCCCTACCAGGAACTTTTTTCAGAGAAAATTCCAGGTTGAGGGAAACATTTTTACTCAGGTAATTTTGGTGGAAAAGTGCCGAGGTTCTTAAAAATCTCAGGTAAATGTAAAGTTCCTGGTAAAGTTCCTGTAGTGGAAAAGGGGCTGTTGTGTTAAATGTCACCAAACCCCCCCTGTCTCCTCTACCTGAGCAGTTTGGGAGATCTTGCGTGTGGCGGCTTTCTTCTCGACCTCTCCTTCCCCATCTCTGGCTTTCTCCAAAGTCCACTCCCACGCCAACATGGCTTTGATGGACTCCTTTATGGGCCAGCGATAAATCTCCTTGTCCTGGAAAAAACAAATTCACAAAAAGCCTCAAAACAATGAATTACATAGGTGTGTAAATGTCAAAACCCAGGGAAATGAATATGAATCAGAGTGAATAATAGAGAGGTTCAGCAGTGCAGGTTCTGTGTACATATCCTCAGAGGAAGTCACCTTTTCAGAGAAGGTTTTATAAGGCCGGAGCATTGGGTGAGTCTTGGCGTTTTCATCTAACACCTCTCCGTACGTCCAGTTGTTCTGGATCTAAAACAATTGATCACACCATCATTTCAAAGACATGAACCTTTTCAAGTGATAAATAGGAACTTAGTGATATTGTGACATTTTTCAGCACTGACCTTTTCAAAGGCCCATTTGTCATGAGTGTGCTCTGCGTACTTGTTGATGAAGCCATCCAGCCTCTCTGGGATGATGGTGCTATAAATAAAGAAACAAAACGGAACACTTAGTTTTTATTTAACCTTTGCTTCAACAGCTACATCCCACTGAGATAAACAAGTTCTTTTAAAGACTTCTACCACACAAGTAATGAATAATATCTACTGGTGATTGAATCTAGTGTTAGAATAACTTATGAAATTTCTATTTGCATGGAAAATTACACTGTAATTGTGATTCTACCATAGGCTCAGCAGTAGCAGTGTCCTAGTACATGTCCTTAGAGTCATTAGTTATGTCTTAATTGGATGTCACTGTATATACTAACTTTTTTGAGAATCCATAATTAAAATACAGTTAAATAATAACTAGAATAGTGAGTAAGTATTTTAAGTAAGTAATTTTTATTTACAGAGCACTTTTCACACAGGGAGTCACAAAGTGCTTTACAGTGCAAAATATAATTAAAAATACAATTTTAGAATGCAATTAAAATACAAATAAAGTGCAATAAATACAGTGAGTGCAGTCAGTTTGTAGCAGCCCTGAGTCAGTTTGATAGAATAGAATAGAATAGAATAGAATAGAATAGAATAGAATAGAATAGAATAGAATAGAATAGAATAGAATAGAATAGAATATCTTTACTGTCAGGGAAGTAAATCATAATTACTATGTGTACCTCTCAGTCAGCTGGAGGTTTCTACAGTTTAATATTTTCAGAGCCTCAGGCCCGTTGAATAATGATAACACTGAACAACAAGAAGAAAACTTCTGCTACTGTTGGAAAAACCAAATCTGATATCTGAATTTTACGTGAACTAACTTTCCAATCTTGCCCAATTCCACTCTTATAAATATGTACATAGTCTTTATAGTTTTATTACTTACTACTATAACTATTATTATTTTATACTGTTTGTCTTTTGCACAATCTATATACATGCACATTTCTTTCTTGCACTTTATTCTGTTGCTGCCTTGATCTTTGACTTTCCCTGTTGAGGGATCATTAAACTCTCATCTGATCTAAACTCATCTAAATTGGTCAAATTTACTGATAGATATGAACATCAAGCTCAATTTAGAATAAAACTCAGTATCAGAGCTCATCAGCTTGGATCAGAATTTCTCCAAGATCTTTCATCCTTATTGTTGAATTGAAGCCCTTTTGAATCTGGTTTCCATTTCAGAGTGTATGAGTGTATGAGTGTTTTGCTGTATGTTTAAAGCAACACCACCCATTAACTGTATTATTTTGTATTTATAATTTTTGCTGCTGCCCAGTTAACTGTGTTTACTAGATCTGCTGCTACTCTTGTATTTGACTCTGAACACTCACTTGGTGGTCTCCACTGGTTTTGGATCGAAGTTGCCTTCAGCATCCACAGAGGCTTTCTTCTCAGTGTGAGATGAGTAGGTGGCGTCCACGTAGTCAGGAGGGATGGCTCCTGCTATAGCACACAGGCAGGGCATGGCGATCTTGAAGAGCTCCGCATCAAATTTCTAAAATTCGGACATAAGACAAATGGGCTTAAACCATGTCTTTAACTGTACCAAAACTCTAAAGACAACATCAGATGTATTCATCTCTCACCTTGTGTGCCAAAGACTCAAAGATTCCCCAAAAGAGTTTACGAGAAAGATGCAGCTCCTCCTCTGAGGTCACCCCAAAGTTAGCCCATCCATTAGGCAAGCAGTAATACTTCCAGCAGCGCTCATAGTGATTGGTCAACAGCTGAAACCATGGAGGGAAATACAGACACATTAGCAATGATATCTGAAAGCATCTCAAAGAACATACAATAATCACTGTGATGAATCTGTGAGTTAATTACATACATTGTTCTTCTTCAACAGTATAGTTTATTTGCTTTGTATTTCATCTAACATCAGTGGGAACATAAAAGAAAAAGGGAGGCAAACCTTGAGAGGCATCTTTGCATATTCATTGAGGATTGGCACATCAAATACAAGCCTTCTGAGCAGATGCTGCAACATTGAGGGTCGAAGATACCTGTGAAAATCAACCCAAGGATTTATGAGTGGCGTGACTTTAGGCAAATCTGGCTACACTGACTGTATTTATGTGCATTTTTGGATTCTTTCTTTTCCGCTGTTTACCCTTAGATCTAGAAAATGTTAAATACATTGAAAATAAAGCAAAGAGTGGTATAAAAAAAACACTGCTTTTTACATAGAAACATTGGGGTGTCTACTGACTTGCAGAGGGACATGAGACACTCCTCGATGACGTCCCTCTGAGCCTTGGTCAGGGCTCGGCCACGGGACAGACGGTAGATGGTGTGGAGCATGGAGTCGATCATGATGGCCCGATGGTCCGTCCCAGCAAACAGCGGGGCACACTTTGTGAGCAGAGGCAGAACGGCTGAGCAAAGGTAGCGGTTTAGAGCCAGGGCCATTTCAGTTGTACTGAACGCAACCTATAATCAGAGAGCAAAGGGAGAGAGGACAGCTATGTAAGCGACTGACTCCTGAGCATATCAATGTGATTATGTTTACAGTAGAGCTGTCTGTCACGGAAAGTATGTTCTATTCAATTAGCAGTAGTTCAGAAAGTTGAGTGAGCGAAGACATGAACTGTACCCACCTGTAACACAAAGCAGCCACACACCATCAGTAATTATCCCATTAAGAACCACTGCTGCTTTTGTGGCAGTTCCCAAATGAATTTTTCTCTATTTTTAACCTTTCTTAAGTGATTTATTATAATATGTATAATCTGTATTTTTCTGAGTAAATTTGAAGGTTACTATATCAAAACAGAGAAAACTGAAGAAAAAGTGACTTCTTCAGTAAAATCTATCATTAACTGAACAAGTGTTTCCATCCACTGTCATTTATCAGACTCCATGGATTTTACTAGTCAATCAATAATGCAGGGGATGATGGCGTTTCCACATTCACTGAGTCTCTGAACATCCAAATGGGTCATATCTGATGACCATGAAAATAGGACAAACTGCATTTTACACCAATTATTTACATATATTGATAGGATTACTGGATCAACAGGTGTTAAACAGTTTACATCAGTGGTATGTTTTGGTTGCCAGTGTTTGTTTGGGTCTTTATGGGTTAATAAAGCAGTAAAGTAAAATAAAAATGACAATTGTACAGAAAATGTAATATTTTGTAGCAGACTGCCGACTGATTCCCTGTTGAAGACAACTTCCACTGGCCAGTCTTTGAACTGCAGGTTTAATTTTTCAGGTTGTGTCTTGTTTCCTACTTACCGTGTCCAAAGAAGCTGCAGCTCTCATGTCAGGCAGGAAGCCGACCTCCAGCACATGAAGCAGGAAGTCTTGATTATCAATGCCATAGACTCTGTCAAGGAACAGAACCATGGATGCCTTGTGGTCTGGCACAAAACTGGCGGACATCTTGGGCTCAATGATCTGACTCTCTGAGGAATAAAGACAAAAAGGATATAAAACATCTGTAGATTTAATCTGACTGCTCATACCTGGATCTGACTGTTCACTTTACCTTTGCCGTAGGCAGGAATCTGTACCGGCAGGCTGATGACTCCCACCAGGTCCTCTATGGGCACCAGAGACCTCAGGATGGCCCTGATCCTCAGAGCCTCACCTTTACCTGCTTGGATCAGCTGTGGATATAAACATTAAGGTATTTGTATTTAACTAATGTATCCTTGTCAAATACTAGAGAATGATTTTCAGAGGTGTCAAAGGTCATCCAACTCACATGCATCTCAGGAGCACAGCGACCGAGCAGATCGATGAGGGCTGAGTAGAAAGACATGATGGCATTTCCCAGATGCACACGGTTCTCCTCGTGCTGCTCCTCACCACCAAACCTACCAATCAAATCCAGAGTTAGTGCGTTGTCGATGTATGCATCCGTCAAACAGTCAAGTGTCAGTTCACATCCATGTCTGTCCAGATTCATAATATAATAGGCATAGTGACGACTTGGAAGGAATTAAATAAAAGTGTCACCTGTATGATTTAGCATATGTATATATTTTACCTTTCCGACCAGAAAAATGCTGACTTCACTCAGAGACTATTTTTACACAGAAGTTAAGTGTTGATTGAATAATGGACAGAAAAATGCTGTGGCAAAGTACAAATAGAGTTGACCAGTCTAATAGAATAAAAAACCTTCAAGGTCCTCCTAATGTTAGAATTAATACCTTACTTAGCATGAACACCATTTGTAATTGATTATTAGATAGTGTCATAACTGGTGAAGGAATTTTTGACTTAAAACTTTATATATTATAAAGAACCAGGATAAATACTATATGAATGAATGAATGAATGAATGAATTTTTATTATTGCGTCCTGCGTAAGAACATGCCCAGCCCTTACATGGGCTTATAAGACACCAAAAATATAAGCCAAAGACCAAATACCAGAAAATAGACACAACAGATATAAACAAGAGAACATACTGACCCATTTAAACAAACACATCTGACGCTTTTCCAGGCTTTACAAACAAATAATGCTTATTTTTATACATTTGAACTAAACAACCATTTCGTCTTGTCATCATCAGTGCTCCAGAACATAACATACTGTATTATTGGTGACAGTGACCTCACAAAATATGAACTTTTGTTGCCAAATTTTAATAATTTCATTCTTGTCATTCCAAGTTTAACCAAATTTAGAGAAATATCATCAAGGCATTTGGAAAACCCTAAAAACATAACATCTCCCTCATTGTGTATTTGGTCAGCTATTACTATTTGACCAAACTTCTTTTCCTGAATTTTATCTATCTATCTATCTATCTATCTATCTATCTATCTATCTATCTATCTATCTATCTATCTATCTATCTATCTATCTATCTATCTATCTATCTATCTATCTATATTGTTATGGTAAAGGTAAATTGAACATAATACTAAAATCACCATCACTTACATGAACCGTCTGTCCTTTTTAACAGTGGGTCCGTCCCTTGCTGGATCCTCTGAGATCTTTATTGCGTCCTCCATGGCAGCCAGCAAACCATTGCCACCCTCTCCTCTGAGGGCGGGGCCAAAGCACTCAGGCCGACGGATAAGCAGACGCACCACGACGTTGGCGTTCTCCTCCACGCTCTCTCCTGTGAGGAGCAGGGACATAAATGTTAGAGACACAAACTCAGAATATAACTACTGCAAACACTGTACGATGTCACCAACCGTTAACAAAGACGGCAAAGCGGAGGAAATCCAGGTATCTCTCTCCTCCACAGGGGTTCCAGCCAATGTCGGGGTAACCCTTCGACAGCAGCATCGGACACATCTGGAGCCCACAGCCCGCCAGGTATGTGACTACCTACAACACCAGGCACGTGAGGGACAAACCAGGAGGTGTAAGATAGTTCATACACTGCAGCTTCACTTGGACTTTGATTCTGTCTGGGTTTCTTTTTGGACAAACCATTTCCAGGTCCTGCTCTTGCAGAGCCAAGGCCAGTTCATTGTTGTCGATGCAGGAAGCCGCAGCCACATCCAGAGGGGTGGAGCCACGCATACCTGAAAATGAAAGATAGATGTAGTGAGTCTATGTTGGTACATGTTGAAGAAAGTTCTACGTCACATTGCTTAATTGAGATTTATTGCTCACACCTTTTTTTTGCAGTTATTAGTCTAATTTTTACATTTTTACATATTTTCTTCTGCAGTGATCCACAAGTGCGCAGTAAATATTGCATCTCATTGTATGTTGTCTGATGGCATGTGTTGTCTGATGGTTGACACTGTTTCCTGTGCTTCTCTGAGGTTTATTACCAATTGTAAAGTGTCGACTCACGACTGCGACTAGTTGTACTCTGGGGTAGGATGTTTATATATAAGGCAATATTTGGCCTCTTGCCTTTCTACATTTGTACATTAATTGTGAAGAGAAATCCTGATGTTTACTCTCTCCTTACAAATGATCATATTTTGCTTTCTGTGCCATTCGTCCATACAGAAATGGGTCAAAGGGCTTTTGTTTACTCTCTTAAGCATCTTAAGCATGGAATCAGCTGCAGAAAGCCTGGAAACAAACTGAGTAAAAGTCCAGACTGAGTTCTTGAGGCCGACTCCATAACTTGCACTTCTCTTAATCTCCTTGTAAATGTTATTTTTACTAACTATTTATTGTCAAATAAATAAATGTGTCTGTTACGTGTTTTAACTGTGTAATCTTGGACTCAATGGCAAAAGAGGTTCTTAATCGCAATGGGATTTTTCCTGGTCAAATAAAGGTTAAATGAAAAAAAAAAGTTATCATAATGTCTGACTTGATTTCTATATTGTCAAAAACCAACATTAAATCCACATTTCTGATTTCTGATACAGACCCAAGCCGATGCCACTGTTCTGCAGCAGGTAGCTCAGATGGTCAAACATAGAGCGCTGGTTCTGTCGGCTGATACGACAGAAGTAACATAGGAAACGACAGCAGTTGGTCACCATTTGGGGGAAACGAATCTCCTGGAGAGAAAACAGTAGAAGTACAGTGAAGACTGTGGATATTTTCTGAACAGCCTGATAATATTGTACGCAGCAAGAACATACAAAAAAAAAATCTTCTTAAGGTCGATCATCTTAAATAAGATCTCAGTAGAAAAACTAAAATCGTGACCGTTACCTTTGAGTCGCCTCCTCCACCCAACACATTGACCATCACCTCCATGACAGTCTCATGCATACCCAGAGCTCTCATCAAGTTGGGATGTTGGTAGAAAACTTTGTTGTTCATAATATTCCTGAAATCATTAGAATAAAACGAAATGTCACAATCTAACTTCACATTCTTTATACAAGTGTCTAAACTTAATGTGGGGATAAAAAGCTCAACAACCAAATTAAATTTCTGTTCATGTTTTAATATTAACTTTGTAGTTACATTATTAAATAAACGAGCAAATTGGTGCTTAACAATATATGTAAGCTTTAAGGTCTGCAGCAGCTCATTCATTCTGCTCTCCTCTTTCAGAAATTCAATACAACCATTAGTACAAGATCACTGCACTTGCTTTTAGCCATTTTGTTTTTATTATATATCACCGTTATATACCATGCCTGTTACTTCCTTTCAGCACTGGTACGATGTTGTAAACTACACTTGTGGAAAAAATTATTAGACCACGCTTGTTTTCTTCAATTTATTGGTCATTTTAATGCCTGGTACAACTAAAGGTACATTTGTTTGGACAAATATAATGATAACAAAAATAACTCATAAGAGTTTAATTTCAGAGCTGATATCTATCCATTTTCCATGGTTTTCTTGATAATAACCAAAATCACTTCAGTGCTTACATCAATAGCAATGGCACTGTACTGACAAAAACAACACTTTTAGGCATTCCATGTTTTCTTTTCTGTCTTTTTTAGTCACATGATACACAAAGGAATTAGTAATCAATTGCTTAATCATTGTTTTTGATGACTGTTGATGGTCTAATAATTTTTTTCTGCGACTGTATATCATCTGTTTTTATATTCTTACTGTAATAACTCCTCCTTTTAATAATATATCACTGTAAATATTGTAAATAACACTATCTTTTAGCACAATTATGGCATATTATGTAAGTTTGTAACATTTAAGTTGTTTCTTTGTTGTGTTTTTACTGTTTTATCTGCCTGTTGTGCTGCCTCTTGACCAGGTCATCGTTGTACATGAGAATTGGTGCTCAGTTGACCTACCTGGTTAAATAAAAGTAAATAAATAAAAAAGTAACACTGATCTAACAAGTACCACTAACTATTATGTATACTATAGTACTAATACACTGTTGAAAGATAAGATAAGATAAGATAAGATAAGATAAGATAAGATAAGATAAGATAAGATAAGATAAGATAAGATAAGATAAGATAAGATAAGATAAGATAAGATAAGATAAGATAAGTACTGTTCCCCAAACTGACCCGATGCTCTGGATCATGAGCCGTTCTTCTTCTGGACCCATCTGGACAATGAGCAGTGATCGGATCTGTCCCAGACACTCCAGCAGGTCCATGGTGTCCTGAACAGACACGGCGTTGATGGCGTAGGCTTTGGGCAGAGCTCGGATCAGCTCGCCGAGTCCGTCGTACTGCCGGTGAAGCAGGCTGAACATGAGACGCACCAGCTCAGGGTTCTGAATGAAGGACTCCTGGGCCCAGTGGATCATGGTGTGGGAGATGAGCTCCTGCAGGGTACCTGGGGGAGGTGGACACAGATGTTCACTTTCTGTGGTGAATATTCTGAATTTAAAAGTATTTAAAAATATTTTGACATATCTGGACCGATGCTTCTTAGAGTCTTTGTTTTGGACAGTTATTGTGTTATGATGAACCTTTTTACATGTGTTATTAATCTGATATTAGTTATTATCAGGATTAATGTCAAATCACTAATTCTTTCAGGGTTAAAGTCTGATTTTTGATCCTGCAGGAAAGCTGAAGAAACTAGATGGATGTTATAGATGTTAGTTTAACCCATAAAGACCCAAACATCCACCACTGACCAAAACCATTTACTGATCTAATATGTTTAATACCTGTTGATCCATTAATCCTATCAATACATGTAAATAATTGGTGTAAAATGCAGTTTGTCATCTCTTCATTGTCATCAGGTATGACCCATTTGGACGTTCAGAGGCTCCGGAGTGAACATGGACAGCCGTCTTCATCTACAACATTGATTTATCTGTAAAACCTGTGGAGTTTGATAAATGACACTGGATGAAGACACCTGTTTATATAATCTATTAATGATATCTTTGCAGAAAAAGTCACTTTTTCTTCATTTCTGATATTATGACCCTCAACTTTACTCTGAGCTTTATGAACATCTACATGATCAGTGAATTAAATACAGGAAAATACATGATGTTCACTTAAAAAAATGCAAAATAAAGAAGATAATATTACTAGAAATGGTGATAAATCAGGTAAGAAAGGTTAATAAATATAGAGAAAAATTTATTTGGAAATTGTCACAAAAGTAGCGCTGGGTCTTTATGGGTTAAACATGCATTTTAACATTTTTAACATCATACCTCTGCCCTTTCACTCAGGGTTAGGGTTCCATAAAAAAGGTAGATGCTAAATAGTTCATTTTAATATACACTGCATGAAGTTCACTCTAAAAGAACTACTTTTATTTATGACTGAATTAAATCAAGTCTTTCATCCATCATTGATTCAGTGTCTTTCATCTTACTGGGCTTCGGTTCCTCCTCAACCTCTGGCTTCTCTTCTTCTTCCTTCTTGCGGAAATTCTTGACCTTGTCCACCAGACTGAGGAGTCTGCCCCTCAGCGAGGTGTCCACCTCCTCCTCCTCTGCCTCCTCCTCAATATGGATACCTATGAGCACAATGAGAGATCAGCGCGAGGTTGCAAAGTATAAAAACACAATTAGGGATCCTCACCTGTACAGTAGAAAAAAACAGACAAAACTACTTACCACAGTGAAGCAGGAGGTCATTATGGAACTCTCCCAGAGTATCCCGCACCTCCTCAGGCACTGGACAGTCCTCATCATCTGGACATTGCTTAAAGTTAGTCAACAAAAGAACCTAGAGGAGGAACAAAGTAATAAACCAATCAGCATCCATGTCTCAGAGGCAGATGGTTTCTAGTGGGACAAGGTGATGAGGACAATAAATGGTATCGTGATATAAACTATATGGAAAAAAGTATTGGGACACACTGAATTCAGGTGTTTCTTTTCTAACAGGGGTCTGAGACACAAAACAATAATGACAAATATCATAATATACTTTTATATTGTGATAAATATCATTGTATTGCATTGGTTAGTTTGGTTAAAAATGTTATCTTTGCTTCCAAAATGCCTCAGAGATGGTTTTTACTTAATTTCTCTTAACATTAACCTTGTTTTGTGTTTTTTATCCATGGCTATGATTTTAAATGTTCGGATTTTAAATGTTTGTTAAATGCGGCCACGGCTCAGGTGGTAGAGCGGGTTGTCCAATAACCGAAGGGTTGGCGGTTTGAATCCCGCTCTGTCCTAATCAGTCCGTTGTGTCCTTGGGCAAGACACTTCACCCTCCTTGCCTCCAGTGCCACTCACACTGGTGTATGAATGTTTGGTGGTGGTCGGAGGGGCTGTAGGTGCAAAATGGCAGCCATGCTTCTGTCAGTCTGCCCCAGGGCAGCTGTGGCTACAGATGTAGCTTACCACCACCAGAGGGAGAATGTGAGAGTGAATGAATAATGGGTCAACAATGTAAAGTGCTTTGGGTGTCTAGAGAAGCCCTATATAAATCCAATCCATTATTATTATTATAAAATATTTTTTGTGCTCTGACTGTAGAATAATAATTTCTTATCACAACTAAACATCTACTTTCTTCACATTTCCCTTAAGAAGAAAAATCTATTTAAGTTAAAGGAAAAAAACAAACAAAATGTTAAGAGAAATTAAGTAAAATAGTGTATTTTGGAGGAATTATAATAAATTATATATATCTTGATAAGTTTAATGAACTTGATGGAAAGTTTTGATTCAAACCAGTCATGCTGGATGTCACTTCTATTTATTACATACACAGTAGATGAATATATAAAGTACAACTCATCTACAGTAAGAGCTTTCAGTAATTCACTAATAATCTAATACAGGTTGAGAACATAATGCAAATTTAAGCACAATAGTCCAATGTAAAATTGTCCAGTTGGTCTGAAAATGATGTCATCTTTGATACAGATATAAGCACCATTCCTGTTTTGGCTCTGTCTCAATGTTGGGATACACGAAACTAGTTTTAAGCTGTTATTAATTTATTTCCACAAAAACAGCAACAAAGCCCTTACACAAACTCTGCAGGTAAAGTAGGCTAACCAAACACTTTCAGCGCTGACAGACTCTAAAGAATCATTACAGTGGTTTAAATACACTCACTACGAGAGCAACATTAATGCTACAAACAACCCATGATTCAACACTCAGGAAAATACGGTATGTATCCTGGTGCTTTATCACATTTAAAGTTAATGTATTTGTGAGAGGAAGGGAAAAACAAAAGCTCTGAAAAAAATTATGTGCCAATTTGCATTTGATGTTCACAATAAATTTTGACGTCCCAATTACGACAAGCTGCAATGTTGAATGTATCATCAGTGTCCTAGCTCCTAGTTTAATTTCTTAAGTAAAGATGAATACCTGGTCTTGTGGTGGCGAACGGAACTCGCGAGTCTTGCGTGCGGTCTCAGCAGCTGACATGGTGAAGGCTCTCATCAACTGATTGTAACGAATCCGTTGGTTGTCCTGAATGTCATGGACAAATTGGTCTGAATAGGCAACAATGGCTTCCACACGGTGTCGCAGCTCGCAGTCGCAGAAGTACTGAAGAAGTGTGCACATCTAAGAAGAAGAAGAAGAAGGGAGGATAAGGGTGGGTGGATGGATGGGTGGATGGGTGGATAGATAGATCGATAGATCGATAGATAAGAAAAAATCTAAATCTTCTTAATGAAATTATCCAGGTTCTTCACCCAGATCTGTTATACTTCTTGTTATGTATGGTATCTATCTATTTACACTGGAAAAAATCTAAATCTTACCAAGTGTATTTTTCTCATTTCTAGTCAAAATATCCCATCACACTTAAAATAAGACATAATCACCTAAAGAGTAATTTCATCTTTTCTTTTTTTTTTTTTTTTGCTTAATTCAAGATTTTATTTTTTTTTTGCTTAATTCAAGCAAAAAATCTGCCAATGGAACAAATGGTAAATGGACTGAACTTATTCAGCGCATTTTCTACACCTTCATGGTGCCCAAAGCGCTTTACAATTCCTCACATTCACCCATTCACATACACGTTCATACACCAGTGGGCGGCTGCTGCCATGCAAGGTGCTGCCTGGCCCTACTGGGAGCAATTTAGGGTTCAGTGTCTTGCCCAAGGACACTTCGACATGTGGACAGTCAGAGCCAGGATTCGAACCGCCTTTGATCATTGGAGGACCCGCTCTACCAACTGAGCCACAGCTGCCCATACAAGTGAACAAGTGAAAATTATCTTGGTAAGATTTCTTGAAATAAGATTTTCAAGAGCTATTGGCTAAAAATAAGTTGTTATATCTCACTGAAAAGTTATTTTTTAGGTGATTATGTCTTATTTCAAGTGTGATGGGATATTTTGACTAGAAATGAGAAAAATACACTTGGTAAGATCTAGATTTTTTCCAGTGTAGATAGATAGATACTATACATAACAAGAAGTATAAGAGATCTGGGTGAAGAACCTGGATAATAACTGTAACTGTAATAAAACTGTAAGGTGCAAAACAAGCTGTATGTCAGACTGACCTGCAGTTTAACAGACTCTGGAAGCTTCATCTGGAGTAACCCCTCTTCCAGACCCTCCTCCTCCTCTTTCGCTCCTGCCTCCACTGCCTCCTCCTCCTTCTCCTCCTCTGCCTTTTCTCCATCCACCTTTTCTCCTTTGGCCTCTCCCTCCTCCTTCTCCTCCTCCGCTCCTTCCTCCTTAGGCTCCTCCTCCTTCTCCTCCTCTTTTGGCTCCTCCTCTTCTTCTTCGCCAACTCCTTCGTCTTCAAGCTCAGCCTCGGCGTCCTCCTCTGCCTCCTCGTCCTTCGCCTCCTCGCCCTCTCCTTCGGCAGCTTCTCCCTCCTCAGCTGTCTCCTCCTCCTCTTCCTTTCCGCTAAAAACGTTGGGGTCGATCATCTTGAGGATGTGCTTCGTGTCTTCGTCATTGAAGATACCCATGATGAGCAGTGTACTGATCAGCTTCAGGATGGGAACAAAGTGGAACTCCACGCTGCCTCCAACCGGGTCTCGCATGGCCTGGCTACCGTCCAGCACAGCCTCCGTTAACATGCTGATCGCCCTGGTCTTCAGCTCCTGTAGAGTGAAGAATACAATGAGCAAAAACAGGGCAGTTTTCAACAAGTTAGGACTTTTAAAGAGATTTTTAAAGCAATTACAAAGACCAATGTAACTTATGAAACTGTCTTTTATTCAAAGTGAACAGTAACTTTCCATTTTCTAGTTACTATGTGAGGTTTCCATATTATTTAAGTCTTTGAGACCCTACTATTTTAATCATTTCCTTTATTTTGAGTTGGTTTGTTGACTTTCCTTTCTCTTTTAACTTATCTTATGAATAAATATATATTTGTGAATTGTTACAACAGTCTTTATTAGCATAATAATATAAGATTTTAGCTAATTTATTTTAATTATTTTTTTAATTATTTCTTAAGATAAAAGACAGAGAAAAAGGAAATCTGCTTTCACATGTCAGCAAATTTACAACATCATGAATAAAAAGGAGCAAAAATAAGAAGTCTTATATTTTCTGTTCCCTTTAACAAAATACTTGTGCATTTATGGTCGTAATTTCAAACAGAATTGTGGAATCAACCTCCTAATACAATATCTGCCATCCCTTAATGCTGTAATCAATCATTTGCAAAAAATAATAAACTACTTGCTTTTCAGTTTCTTATTTTCTTTAACCTAAACCTAACAGCCAAGCACTTTAGAAAGAATAAACTTCTTAAGTTACTTCTTGTGTTTCCCTGAATATTGAGTAAGGGTTCTAACCCAAAAACTTTAAAAAGCAAAGTGAATG
Source organism: Sphaeramia orbicularis (assembly GCF_902148855.1). Lineage (NCBI taxonomy): Eukaryota > Metazoa > Chordata > Actinopteri > Kurtiformes > Apogonidae > Sphaeramia > Sphaeramia orbicularis. The sequence goes on along the minus strand of NC_043969.1, from coordinate 44,286,484 downwards.
TAGATTCATGAGAAATTAACTTTGTTATCTGATTAATTTCTGATTTGAAATGGATTTTAGGACCAGAAACTGACTTTACAATGATGCATCCTGTGTCTTGACTCATACCTGCAGAGGGAAGATTGGGCTGAGGGTGTACAGGTCAGGATCTGTGCCGACAAAGTTGATGGAAGAGAAATGCAGCTTGGGCCTTAAGCAGGTGGTGAGTCCCACACCGGGCAGAGAATGGGCTTTCTTTGCATCAGGATAGAGGTGGATGCTCAGAGTGTCTTCCGTCATGGGGACGATAAACTCCCGGTTTGTCCCCAGTCGTGCCCGTTTGGCCGACTCCAGGTGAATGCTGATCAGCAGGTCGTAGTAGCCACTGCGGAGCGGTCCGGGCAGGTAGGTGTTCTCGGTCGCATAGAAAAGCTGGGCTTCATCAACGTGGCTGCAAAGGGCGTGAGCCACTCTGTTGTTACCGAGCGCACAGACAGCGCAATAAAGCATGAGGGTGTGGTAGTGGAACTTCATCAGATCCTGACGCTCTGACAGCTCCAAAATGTCAATGCATCTGAAAAATAAACAATATTTAGGTCACTCAGAGTGAAATACATGGGGTTTCAAGACTGTTTGTGGCACATGAAAAACTCAACAGCAAAATATTATGGCAGGGTGTCAAACTCATTTTAGTTCAGCAGTCATATACAACCCAGAATGATCTCAAGTAGGTCGAACCAAGAAAATAACAGACATTATAACATAATTAATAATCCGGATTTGTAATATGATCTGAAGTGAACTAGAACAGTAAAATAATAACATGACAATATATATATATATATATATATATATATATACACACATACATACATACATATACACACACACACATATATATGTGCGTGTCAACTTCCAAAATTTCTCTACATTTTAGTACAAAAAAAGTAAATTTTCATAATCAAAATGTGAAAAACCTGAAAGACCTCAGAAAAATTAGTGCAATTTCAAAAATATTATGTCTCAGCCTTACACAACTTACAGATCACAGTGGATCTACAAAGACACAAAACAGTTAGTAACAGGCTGAACATTGTTAAAATTGCTCTTTTTATTTTTATTCAGACATTTCAGGTTATTCATGTTTGTTGAGGTTATTCACATTGTATTGTGAAAGGATAGTTTGTAAATGTAAACATTTTCATAATGTAATTTGACTTTTTTCATGTTAAACCAAAAAGAAAGAAAGAAGAAAAATTTGGAGTTGTCATTATTTCTAGGTTATTATGCTATTATTCTACTTGAGATCATATTGGTCTGTATGTGGCCCCTGGACTAAAATGAGTTTGACACCCTTGACCGTTAATATCTTCAGTGGATTGGACCCTTTAGTGGACCCATTTTGGTCCGCAGGCTGTATGTTTGACACCCTTGTTTTAGAAGCTCCCTAGAAAACTCTCACTTGCAAACGCAAAAATGCATGGGTTCCAAGACAAGACCAGTAGAAAACCACTGGTCTAGATGAAATCCTTGTCTTGTGAAATATGGTAAATTGCACATTAAGTCTAAAACTTCATCTTAATGATGGAGCACTAGGTTGATAAGTAGACTCTGACCTGTTCTCCTCTGGGATGTGCAGCGCCATCATGATGAGAGGTTCGGTACATTCCACCATCCAGCCCAGCCTCTCGCTCACTCTGCCCACCTCTGGGTTAAGGAAGTGATTGGGCATACGGCTCCATATAACCGGGGTCAGCATCTGGACGTCCAACCTGGGAGGGCACTGAGGAACCGGGTTCTTACGCTCACTGCGGAACATGGCAGCAGAGATGGGCATGATGTTCTGAAGCAAGAAGAAAGAGGGAAAATGTTAAAACACAGACGAAAAAAGAATAGAAAATCAGATTTAAAGGAGTGATATTTTGCTGTTTTTTAAATGGAATTATGCATTTTAAAACATTTCCCTGTGGTCTACATCAACTGTAAATGCTCTGCTTGGGTCTGAATTCTTCATTAATTCTACTCTACAGGTCCATCTTCAACTCTATTTCGAGTAATGACACCAGAAAGGTGGTTTTGAGCGCTGGCCCTTTAAATGCACATGAGCCACTTTACGCCCCACTCCCTCCAGTTTGTTGACTGTGCTTTCTGTCCCGTTCAGCCATTTGTGTTTGTTAATACAACCAACAACTGAACATTTTAGGGAATCAGCTCAAAGTTTGGTCATATTTTCAGTTTTTACTACAACCACTGCTGCTGACAAACAATTATGTCGTACTCGGAGAAATGTTTGTCTTAAGTCTTGACCTTATATGTGAAAATGCTGTGACATAACTAGTTATAAAACGTAACAAATTAAAAAGGAATTGAAACAAGTTGTAGAAATCAGCTCAATTTTTGCCGAAATGAATATAAAGATAGCTTTGTAGCACCTGGAGGGTTCAAATTCAAACTTTATGAACTAATAGGGTCCAAATACACAAATAAATGAACCAAAGACTAATAAAAGTGGGTTTAGAGAAATATGACCCTTTTAAGAAACAGAGACATCAACTGTTTTGTGTTCAGTTTTCTTCTCTCTCTGTTTCTCTTTGTTTCTATTTATATTCTCTCTTATTGGGATATAGGTCTAATGCAATTTAAACACAAATATTTAGCGTATACTTTATAAGGGTTAGGGGTGAATTAATATGACTACTTTGAGTGTTTGTTTCTGAATGATATGAAAAATACCTACATTGTAAAACTGAGATCAGTGCTTCCTCTATTGTCAAACACCAGTGCCAGCATTTCTCTGTGTTTACAAGGGTTACCTAATCTGATACTGTTTTTTGAGTTTTCTCTGTGTGTTACTAGTGAACAATAAACTTGAAGAATGGAAGAGGATAACAAAGTAAACTGAGAAAAAGCAATTATACTACCACAGTAATATCAAAAGAGCTCAGTTTGACAAGGTCTGAAAAACAATGTACTCTGACATCTTTGCAAGTGCTTCTTTTATCTTACTATTGTTGTTTCTTGAATCACCACACAGTCATATATAGGTTTTTTTTTTTTTTAGTTTTTGCATGAAGTCTATACAGAAGAAATTCTTTAAAAATCATGAATCATCTTTGACACAGAAGAGATCCAGATCCCCATGGAGCCTTATGCTCCATGTATATTGTAATATACAAGTCATAGACAGTTTCTGACCTTCAGTTTGCCCAGTTCCAGCTGCACCAAGTTCTGATTGGAGGGCTGAACAAAGACAGCAGGAAACAGCTTGGTGTTGGGCTCCACCTGAAACAAAAACAGCTCTGGATTACAACTGAACACTGTAATCTACAGTCTAAATTGGGTTAACCCTATAATGACAAACGTATATTTCACACATGAGTTTTGAAGCCCTCTGCATGATCAGTGTGATACTTTTTTTTCTTGAAAAACCTGATGTATACAATTAGAAACATGCAATACATGGATAATCCACCAGGGGGGAAGAATTCGTTCACCAGAGGCCTTTCCAGTGACACTACAATATTGTCAGGAGGCAGAACCTTGCCAATTCATTCATTCATTCATTTTCTGAGCCTGCTTTATCCTCACTAGGGTCATGGGGGCCTCTGGAGCCTAACCCAGCTACTTATGGGCAAAGACGGGGTACAACCTGGACATGTCACAAGTTCATCGTAGGGCTGACATATAGAGACAAACAATCACTCTCACATTGACACCTATGGGCAATTTAGATTAACCAATTAACCTATCAGAGCATGTCTTTGAATGGTGGGAGGAAACTTTGCCAATTTTGGAAAGGAATTACCAATTTGTTAGACATGTTTGTGTTATATTATGTTTGTTCATAAATAATATTTGAGCATTGAAACCCGATGTATCAAATATGATACAACATTGAAACTCATAAAGAGAAACTGATATTTGAAAAAAAAATGTTTTGGGGTTTATCAGAAGGACCAATAAAAGCTCCAGTTTCAAAGAACTGGAATTCTCTGTCAATGAGTTAATGGTTCAGGCTTTACAGTGTTAATGTCTCAGGTTAACCTTTAACGCCTCAGACAAATACAATAGACATGACGCCATATGCTTCCTTACCGAGTAAAAGGTGTTAATCTCTTTGCCGTTTGCTGTAAAGGTCATGAGTCCTGTTGCCAGGTCGACCAGGCAGCCGACCACCATGTCCTCCTGACTGAACCGGGTCTGCTGCGTGCTGACCAGGTCGCCTCCCCACACCATGTAACAGTTACTGTGCTTCATACTGCAGAGGAAAACAAAACATATTGGTTCCATCTAAACAAAGGCTTTAGGATAATGAGGACCATCCTTTACCAACTAAGCATTTAACTAAACTTAAAGGAATACCTGTAGTGAAATTTCATTGTTAGCTATTTCAAAGGATCATGTATAATACCATCCGGTAACTTCTGTTATAGCCTGTTGTCAAGTACATGTGAATACTAAGTCACTGCTCCATCAGTCAGTCATGGTCAAAGACATGTTGCCTCCTTCACAGGCTGTTCCAGCACTTGTAGGGACGTAGGAACGTTGTATTGCCCGATTACCTGGGCTGTGATGGACTGGTCACTGACCTCGAGCAGCAGACACCAGTCTAAGATAACACATAATGGACCAATCCTGGGTCGTGTCTCTAGGACAATGGCGGAGTGCAAAGCTTACAGCTGCACAAACAAGAAGCGCTAACATGTGTTTTCCACTCAGTCTTGCTCACTGACTGCTGCTTGTTTACTCGCACTCAATAACCTGGAATGGTACGTCACTTACGACCAGCATGGCTGCCCATTGGTTCTGCTCATGCCCAAAATACATGTAATAAAACAGTCCAATGTGGTGCATTTATGGCCATTTTTTTTACTGAATTTGTGCCTCTCTTGCTTATAAGTAATACATAAAGCACAATTAATGTCGTAAGCATGACAAGTACAGGTACACTTTAAAGTACTTGCTATTACTCAATGAAAATGCAATTTAGGACTGGATAGAGGTTATAGGTGACATCTATAGGATAGAAAAGTTGATGTTCTCTGTCAGACTTGATTCAGACATATTCACCAATTATTGGAAAAACTGGGTTGATTTTGAAACACTATCAAGAGTTGATTCTGCTTGATAAGAGTAAAGTGCATATAGACCCATGTAAACCCTTGGTTCATGCTGCACACTTTAAATGTTTGGTGTTGTTCTTATACAGGGAAAAAGGGTTTCTGGAAGGAAAGAATGGAATGGGAAATATACTTGTTATTTCCTATTAATTCTATTTTAGGTTACTGTGTATATTTTTGCTATTTCTGTCAATGCACCCCTGTATAAGAATGTTTTTGTTTTTTGTTTGTTTTTCTTCACATATATAAAAGTTATATACATGATGTAAAATGCTGATAAGATATGGCTGCCTGAAAAAAAAAAGACAATTACAAAAAAAAGAAAATGCAATTTAGATGTTAAAACAAACCTGTCGTGTATATTGCCTCTGTCATCTCCAACAGTAACAGTGACATTGCGTACTTTGGTGAGATCAAAGGTTGGATCATACTGGTGGTAATCAGGGGTAACCCAGCCAATCCACACCTGAGTGGGCTCCTGACCAGCAAAAATCCTCACAGAGTAATAATACTGAAGGAGAAAAGAAACAAACAGGAAAAGGACAGGAAAACAAGAGTGAGGCATCTTAAAACACTAATATGGATATTTTGATTTCAGATGACCTAAACGCCCAGCAGATTCATGGACTTGTATGAAGCTCAAAGTATGATTTCACATGTGCTATAAATTTTGGTTTTGCTGAGGATGAGGTTCAGCTCACAGTGGTGGTGCTGAGGATGATCTCAGGGTCATCTCTGTCATCAGGGACCACGTCTTCCACCAAACGTGGCACCGTGGGAGGGGCAGGGGGAGGGGCTAAAGGCGTCATGGCAGCTTTCTTGGCCTTGGAGAAGAATCTGAAATGTAGAATAGATGATAGTTTAACATAGGTTAAATTAGTTCCCAAAGTGTGGGTCATTATGGTACTGTAGGTGAGTCATAACAAGTCATTTATAATTTAATTCTTAATTCTTAACAAGAGGACCAGGGCTCACTGGTGGACTAGTAAGACCACTAGAACTGTTCCACTAACTTGTCTGATGGAAATGTAGTGTGAAATGGCATATACTTGGTTAAGGTACTTTTAGTGGCTTGCAAAAAAGCTATTACAAGGAAATGGGGAAAGACAGAACCACCAACAAAGGACCAATGGATCACAATTATTGAAGGAATATATACAATGGAGAAAAATAACTCACAAACTGTGACTACAAGAAACACAAATGGACAAAAAATGGAATAAACGGACTGATTACAGAACCCAAAATGGTGGAAGGACTGAAAAATGTGAACGTAGTGTCATGTAGTGTATCCAAGTAAAGTTTGTTTGTTTGTTTTTTGTTGTTTTTGGTGATTATGTATTTATAAAATTTCAATAAAAACTTAAGTGAGAAAAAAAACAAACAAAAAAAAAAAAGAACTGTTCCACACTGGAGCTTTCAGTTTGTGAATGGCTGCTCTGGAGCCAGGTTTATCAATTGGTGAGTTGTGACCAAGAGTTGGGTCATTGACTTTTAATAGTTTTTTATTACTTTAAAAAATAAAGGTAATAAAAATATAAATATTATGTTGGACTTTTATTTTGAAATACAAATCAAGGAAATGGTCCACCTTAAGTACTATTATAATAGACGTTTGTTTTAAAGACTTCAGAAAAATATCTGCCTTTCTGTGGACTACTCCTAAAAGAGTTCATCAAAATTTATTTAGAATTTCTGTGGATTTTAATACTAACCTGCACATGGTGGAAATTAAAGGATGAAAAACCTGCAACATAATGTCAGAAAACTGTGTGTGGTAGAAGCAGAACTCAAAAAAAAAAATAAAGAAAAAGGAGAAAAAGGGGCCAAGGACAACTCAGCCTATTTCCTTTAACCTGCCAAACTCACCCTTTTTTCTTTCCCTTTTCTGACATGGTATCCTTCTCGTTCTCCACAGAGACCTCTTTAGGTACCGAGGGCTCCTTCTTGTCCTCCTCCTGCTCCTTACGACTGGCAGACTTTTTCAGAACTTCAAACTCCGAGTCAGGTTCCACCACGACCACCTCCTCCTCCGGTATGGACAGGGGTCGGGTGAGCAGGGTGGTGCCTGCTGGGATCTTGAAGGTTTCGTGGAACTGGACGGGCATGCTGAGTCTGAGGAACAGCATATCGGTGTTGGCATTCTGTGAGCCGAATGTCTTGTGGGTCAGCTTCAGACAGGGGGCGCTGTCCACAGTGCCGTCCACACGAGACACCTGAGACAGAACACGTGAAGGTAAATATTCTAGTTTCAAAGTCCCGGCTTCATTAAACTCTAACCGTGAAACTATTACATGACCATAAAAATCTGACAACTGCAAGTGATCAGATAATTTTAATAACTAGATCTGATACATTTACATCCACTAAAGAAATGTGACAATCCAAAATCCCGGTTTAGACGTTTCAGTCTATTATCAGATTTCTTTCAGAGTACATAAATACAAAGTGATGGTAGAATCAAACTTCCTGTTATTGTCTTTCGCTCATGTTTGACTACGTAACTTCCATTTTCTATTGTTTTAATTGTGTTTATACATGCACAGATGTAAAAGAACTAAATAAATCAGATTAACCTGTAAACATGCGAAGACATCGGAGTATTGGAGAGAAATCTAGGTGTGTTAATCTGATTTCTCATAATCAGATTACTGCTGTTATCTGATAAAACATATCAGATTATCCTGTTAACACGATCACTTGAATAATCAAATAACTCCAGAAATCGGATAATGATGTAAATGATGTACTGATGGTGTGCATGTAAACAGGTTGAGTGCTACTGATTGTTTACCTCAATATGATTATGATCTGTTGGTACAGGAACAAACTGGGGAAGACTTTTACTGAACCACATGGTGGTGTCTCTCTTCATGTTGATGGCAAATGGTTCAAATCCTTCCTGCAGACCACAGATGGCGAAGTATCGCAGGCTGCTGACATTCTGGCCGAGATTGATCCTTCCAACCTGAGACAGGCCCAAGGCACACACTGGGATGAAACCTGACAAAATCACAGACAAAAGTAATCAGTACAAATGTTTCTTCATGCCAGGGTTCCAGTGTCAATGGTGCTGGAACCCTATTCTATTTACTCTGTTATTATTCCTCTGATTTTTCTGTAAAACTGGTTGAGTCTAAACCAAAAGCATCGTGGGCGCATTTCCATCTGTAACCTGTTTTCACTTGTCCATGGATTTTCACTGTAGGATACTTTATGTCAAATGATACTTCGGAAGCTTATTAGGCTAAGTTATCGCACACAATTGATATTTTGTAAATAAGAGTTTGACATTCATTCTTGTGATATGCGTTGTTTTTGTCATGGTGCATCCTTTGTATTGCTTTTATTGTGTTGAATCTTTTATATTGTTTACGTTTAGTCACATCTTATACATAACTTTTGTCTTGTCATGTAATGTAATGTTTTCATCTTTTGTGTCATTTCCTTCATGTTACATCTTTTGCATTTTTCCCCATTGTATTGGATCTTTTATATAGTTTTTGTTTTATTGTGTCTTTTGCATAATCACCCTTACAATCACAATTTCACATTGGTGCAAGCTGGCCAAACTGTGGAACTGTAATGAATTTTATATATCCTTAAACACAGTCATGTTGTGAAATTTTTATTATTATTATTATTATTATTATTATTATTATTATTATTATTATTATTATTACAACCATTATTTAACCAGGAAAAAAAAGCTCATTGAGATTAAAAATCTCTTTTTCAGGAATGTCCTGGCCAAGACAGCAGCAGCAGCAGAAGTTACACAAAATGGAAATCACAACCATACATCCACACTAAAAATATACATACATACAACGCAATGAAAGTCAGTACTAAAAACAAACTTATAACTGATAAGAACAAACATATAAAGTCACTAACACTACTGTCACTGTCACACCTGTTGATGACCAAGTGAGCTACCGACAACATTACTAAAGGTTGTGAGTTCAACCCCAGCCTGGAACAGAACATTATATGTAATATATGAATGTACCATGTATGGGACTTCATCTGCTGATTGTTAATATAATGCATACAGCTACACTAGCCTGTCCATGTTCAACTTGATGAGGGCTGATCAAATAAAGTAAAGTAGGTAACTCTCACCTTCCCCTATTTCGATATCTTTGAAAGCCATCTCAGAGCCTGAGTCACTGATCAGCATCTCTCCGTTGAGCGTGAACATGATGTTCATCTCAGTCAGGTCAATCATGCACCCAACCACATCGCCAGACTGCCACTGGCGACCAAATGGTTCATTGCCAATGTGCCACCTTTGAGCCTGCATGTTCACAAAATAAAAAGAACTGTGAGAGACCTGAAACTGGAGCAAACTGGCAACAAAGATTTCAAACCTACTATTTCCAGTTCTTTGACAAAACTCCTGTGATATCAGTGTGAACATGTGCACTGACCTTGTTGCCGTTGAAGACGTAGGCCAGTTCATCTGCTCCCAGTTCAGTGTCAGAGCGGACATTAGGACGGGCCCATCCCACTCTCATCTCACCGGTGGTCACTGCCTCAAACTCAAAATACCACTTTCCCTGGGTAACACCGTACGACTTCTCTGCCCTGAAGATCCGTACCTTGTCCCCACGGGTGTTCTCAAGGCCGTGGCCACCTGCAAATGGAGAAAGAAAAGGTGACATAAAGAAGGATGGAAGTTGAAGTTAAAGTTGTAGAACCGATATGATGTTCCTCATAATATTGGCTGTGGACTTACTGCTCTCCTGATCTGGAGGCTCAATGTTGTAGCCGTAGCCAATGAGGGTTCGGACAGCGTTGTTAACACTGTCTCGGTTGGTTTTCTTAGTTCTCTCATCCAGTAAGTTGTAAGGCACCAGACGAGGGTTTCGCTTATTTAGGATGTCCTGAGAAGAATGAGAAAATGTCTTCATGTTTTCTGCAACCATTCCTACACAAATATGTTCTCTCTACGATTAATTCTCTCTACAATTAATCCTGCAAAACATATGATCACAGAGATAATACAGGTCTTTAGCTTTACCGATAACACATTCCCCACATTTCTACCTGATCATGGATGATTTTGTGACACTAATCACAATGTTACAGGAGTGCAATCCATATATTCCCAATCAAATTTATTTTCTACGCAGTCACTGACCATACTGGATGATGAGCTCAGGAAGGTGATACCAGTGGTTTCACACATGCAAACAAATTTTCAATTGATGCGAGGTGAGACGGACCATATTCATGACAACTGGATCTATTTGCAAAACTGTATAAACAAAAGTTAAAAATAGGAAATTACCTGCACGATACTGTAGGTCCATCCTTGTCGTACCCGATCCCTTGCCCACACATTATGCCCATTTTCTGCCAGTTTTTCCACCAGCTGGTTTTGGTTGGGTGTCAGTTTGACATGATTGAGGTCAAGGGGGGCAGGCTTATACCCATTGGACATCACATAACTAGAGGAAAGACAATTCTTTATTAGACTCCACAGGATGCTGAGATTTAACCCATAAAGACCCAAACAGCCACTGGTGACCAAAAGCATTTATTCATCTATAATGTTTAATAACTGTTGAACCACTAATCCTATTAAAACATGGACATAATCGGTGTAAAATCCTGGTTTTCGTCTTTTCATGGTCATCAGATACGACCTATTTGGATGTTCAGAGCCTCCTTTGTTACCGTGGAAACACTGTCATCTTCTACAACATTGATTCACCAGTAAATCCCATGGAGTTGGATCAGTGACAGTGGATGGAGACACTGGGTTTATGTTCACTTACTGATATCATTGCTGAAAAAGTCACTGTTTCTTCGGTTTTCTCTGTTTTTTACTATGAGCTTTTATGAACATCTACATGATCAGCAAATTGAATATAGGAAAACTCATGATTTACACTAAAAAACAAAATATAGAGAACAATATTACAATAAATGGTGATAAATTACTTAAGAATGATTAAATAGGGAGAAAAAATCTTTTTTGAAAGTACCACCAAAGTAACACTGGGTCTTTATGGGTTAAAAAACACAATAATCTATAATTATTTAACCAACCCTAAGAATTCTGTAAAACTTTGCAATTATTCCCAGGGTCCTGGGAGTTTCATCAGTCATTGTCATACCCCATAGAAAATACTGAGCTATACATGTACAAACTCAATTCCTTCTTTCAGGTTGTGAAGATGGAAATATGATGTCTATGAGTGAAATTAATGAGGTTACTCACTTTTATGTGCATAAGGTACAAAGGTGGTGAGATTTTAAAAAAATACATTGTATGTTATCAGATTGTACATAATAATAATAATAATAATAATAATAATAATAATAATAAGTTGAATACCCTGCAGGCAGTCATTCTTTTACAAATTAAGCTTTATATTGATTTTGATGATTTTTGGAATTCCTATATATATTTTTGTAAAAACATGCCTAAAACCTTGAAACATGGATTGCAGGAGTTCTTAAGAAGCTGTCTGAGGTATTTTGTTAGAAGCCAATAAAATCCTGAACTGACTGCATAATATACTGTACAGTAAAGAGAAGGTTTTTCATCAGAAATATCTGTTTTTTTCATACGTCTTGGGTAGCTTAATCTTCTTGAGATTCTCTTCAGCTTTCTCATCTCCCATACCAACGTGGCAGCCCAGAGCCAGGAGAGTCCTGAAGAAGGAAACAACAGATTCAACAACAGCGCCCAATGAATTTAAATTCCTCCTGTGACTCCTTAAACAGATTAAAGTAAAACTTGTACTGAACCTCAGTTACAAACTCACTTTAGAGTCTCTCCAGACATCTGCAGGTTGTAGTTCCTCTCAGGTTCAGGGAGACTTTGGAAGTCCACCAGACAGGGGTGGAGTTTCTTGTTGTCGTCCCTAAACTGTGGTGGAAGTAGATGGCGGTAAGGTAAGGTAAGGTAAGGTAAGGTAAGGTAAGGTAAGGTAAGGTAAGGTAAGGTAAGGTAAGGTAAGGTAAGGTAAGATAAGATAAGATAAGATAAGATAAGATAAGATAAGATAAGATAAGATAAGATAAGATAAGATAAGATAAGATAAGATAAGATAAAATTTCACAGTTAACAGCAGCAACATGCAACAAGCCAGTGCAGAGAACGACAGGTAGAAAAACAACAAACGAGTGAAAAATGAAATGTAAAGAGAAAAAACAAATCTGGGATTTATATAGATATTTAGGGATAGATGTTCTTTTTTCTCTATAAATACAAGAGTTTGGTTTCGATTGTTCCCCTTTATTGACAAGATTATGACACTATGTTTAACATCTGTTTGTGATTTTACATATTCCTCATGCATTACACATTATCTCCAAATAATCCTAATTTGACTTCATACTCACACTCCCGTAGGTCCAGCCCTGCTCGATTCTGGTGACGGCCCAGAGCTCATGAATGTTCTCTGCCAGCTTCTCTCGAATACGCTCCAAGTGGGGTGGTAACACAATCTGCACCGTAATAAAAGGATGGAAACATAGATTATATTGTTTACCTCTGGGAATGACCATCAGTGAGGTAGTGAGATATTATAACAGTGTATGTTTTCATCTGTCAAATGCTGACACCACAATTCAAGAAATAAACACATAATTATATTATATTATATTATATTATATTATATCATATTATATCATATTAGATTAGATTAGATCAGATTAGATTCCACTGGATTATATTCCATTAGATTAGATAAAATTATTAAATTAAATTAAATTAAATTAAATTAGATTAACTTTATTGTCATTACACATGTACAGGGTGACAAAATGCAGTTTGGTATCTAACCAGAAGTGCAATTAGTAGACATAAATATACAGGATAGATTGTTGGTGGTATAAATAGACTATACAGACTGTAATATATAGATTAATAAACACATTACAATATACAGTATTAAAGTACAATGAATGTGTTAATAGGCGTGATACATGGATATAATTGAATGGTACAGACATAATATACAGATTATGGACATACTATACAGGTGGATAAAGGTATAATATGTTGATATCATGGGAAATGTAGCATAACAGTCATATTGTGTGTTACTTTTTTTCAATTCCTCTCTCCTCTCAGATGCTTTTACCTGAACAGTGTCCACGGGGCAGGGGGTGAAGGAGGTGTGGGTCAGGGACAGGGTCGGACCCAGCAGGTTGCGGACACCATTGAAGTCGTGCTTGTACTCCTTTATGGGCTCAATACGCATCCTCTCCCTGGGCAGCAGAGCTTCATAGCATGGGGCATAGCCAGGCGGGGGCATGAATTTGAAATCTCCATGACGACCACCGAGGAGAAACCGAGCTCTGCGGTGATGGAAACCCATATGGTGACCAATCGGTATTTACCTTTCTGATATCTTTACTATTTAAGACCTAAGGCTGTGTGGATCTATATAAGGCACCATAAAAATCATTGATTTTACTTCTGTGCCAGTTTCAGAGCTGTGTTCAACAGCTTTATTTCACCACTGTGAGAGAACATTACACACATCAGGTATTAAATGTCTTTTAGGGATAATATCCAGGGTTTAGAGGGATCTTTTCTGGAGAACTGACTGGTAACGTTAAGGGCTTAGAGAATTAAATACTTTCTAACATGTGGAATATAAGAGTTTTTAAAGCCTGACACATGATTTCCTTATTGTGCTACAGAATTTTAAAAGCATCTCTGCCTGCATCATTACAGGACTTAATATGTATGTTAATATGATCAGAAAAGCCCAACACAAATTAATATTAAATAGGTATATATTAATTGTCACTGGATAATTGGTTCAACAGGGTCAAATCTATCAAATAATGTATCAAATGGTGTGTTCAAGTACATGTCAGAAAATACAGGAATACAGACCTCTTAAAAATAATAATAATAAAAATTAACTGAGACGGAACATGTAAATCAGTAAAATGATGTGTTATGTGGGACTTACTTGACACCAGCAGAGAAACTGATGACAGGGAAAAAGAGGCCGTCCACGTTGAAGTTTTCAAACATGCCCTGAACTGGGTGGCCATTGATACGGAAGGAAATACTGGGCACGCTCAGATCCAGACAGCAGCTGACAACGTCATCAGCAGCCAGAGTGTGTGCACTGGGAGAAGCGACCTGACGGGGAACGGTACCTGAAGGAACAATAACAGAGGGAACTGGTCACTGATTGGTCTACAAAGGAGTCTGACTGCTAACACATACTGTATTAGAGGCTCCTGAACTCACCTTCAGGGTAAATGCAATGAAAACGACCAATTCAGTCAGAAGAAAAATTAGGAAATTTTGCTTTTAAGTGAGGACCCTTTTTCACATTTGTTCTTACCACTCCATTGCTATAACACACTGGTGTCAAACATATGGCACGTGGGCCAAAACCAGCACGCCAAAGGGTCCAATTTGGCCCATGGGATGAATTTGTGAAATGCACAAATTTCCCTAAAGAAATTATTAACAATTTTACTTCAGGGGCCATATTTAACCTTATTTGATCTGAAGAAGTTCTGACCAGCAAAATACTAAAATTGCATTATAACAATGTTTACATTTATGAACCATCTTTTCACAAAACAGTGAATAACCTGAACAAATAAGAATAACCTGAAATGTCTTAAGAGAAGTAGGTGTAATTTTACCAATATTCTGCTTGTTCCTAAATGTTTTTTGTATGACTAGATCTACTGTGATCTGTACATTGTAGTGTACATGTGTAAATGAGAAGCTGAGGAATAATATTGATAAAATTGCACTTTTGATCAATGCTAGTGTATGGACACACTTGTTTTATGCTCAGTTACTGATATATTTGTTGAAAATGTCACTTTTTCTTCAGTTTTTTCTGTTTCTGATTTAATAACCTTTGGATTTACTCTGAGCTTTAATGAGCATCAACATGACCAGTGGATTAAATATAAGAAAATACCTAATTTACACTGAAAAAACACCAAATACAGAGAATAATATTATAATAAATGGTGATAAATCACTTAAGATAGGATAAATAGAGAGAAAAATATATTTGGGAATTGCCGCCAAAGTGGCATTGGGTCTTTATGGGTTAATGTAATTAATGAAAATGTAAATAAAAACTTTATTCACTCTAAAACAGAGAGAGAAGTTTGGAGTTGGCATTATTTATATATTATCTTTTTATTTTATTGGTCTGATCCACTTCAGATCATATCGGGAGGATGTGGCCCCTGAACTAAAATGAATTTGACACCCCTGTTATACCATAACTAGGCGTACGTGTGTAGATCAACATGGAGAACACAGATAAACAAAATGAGGAGAATTATCTCACCTGACCACAGATGCAGTCCGTCAAAGCCGTAGGAGTAGAGGTCATCTCCCACACCGTTGCCGCCCCAGCCCTCTCCTCCTCCAGGGTAGGGGCTGTAGCCTTCAGTCATGGCCCAGCCCACTCGCAGATGGGTAGCCTGAGCCGTGACGAAGGGCTCCACGTAGTCCACCATCATCTCGTAGTACCACTTCTTATACTGCGTAGAACCCTCACATGTACCCAGGAAGATGTTGGGCCTCACACTGAGCACCGAGGAGAAATAAACATCAGCAACAACAAGAGCCACGGGGGGCCATTTGTAAACTCTGGAACAGACGAAAAGTACCTGGTCACATAGTTGACGATGTTGGTCTGCAGCAGGAGGTCACGACCCGGGAGCAGGTTTTCAGTGATGAGGTTCTGATTGGACCTCACAGCAACACCATTACACACACATAGAGAGCGCAAGACATCTAGGACCTACAGGAACAAGACATTTTCATTAGCTTCTACATTTGGTCTTATGACTCCAGTACAGTTTTAGATGCTTTAAGAGTGAAAGAGTGGTTTTAGTTTAATTTTGTGGAATGAATTAATTTCAGTGCTAGCTTGATTGATAGAACCAAGTGTGAAAACAGAAGGATGACGGAACGTACGCATTGGTTATTAAAGGTCTGACACTGTGCAAAGGTGATTTACTCAGAATTATATTAGAATAAAAAGCCTTTTTTTTATTTAAAGAGCAATAAGAATCACAGAGGCACCTAAAACTGAGAACAAATCATGTATTTTCCTGTATTTAATTTACTCATCATGTAGATGTTCATAGACTCTTAGACTGAATTTGAGGGTTATTATATCAGAAGCAGAGAAAGAAAAGAAGAAAAAGTGACTTTTTCAGCAAAGATATCAATAACTGAACATAAAAACAAGTGTGCCCATCCACTGTCATTGATCCAATTCCATGGGTTTTTCTGGTGAATCAGTGTTGTAGATGACAGTGTTTCCATGGTAACTACAGAGCCTCTGAACATCCAAATGGGTCAGATCTCATGACCATGAAAAGACAACAAACTGCATTTTACACCAATTATTTACATATATTGATAGAATTAATGGTTTAGAAGTTATTAAATATTTTAGATCAGTAGATGGTTTTGGTCACCAGTTGCTGTTTGGGTCTTTATGGGTTAAGTAATTAAATATTTTTTTAAAATTTCAATTCAATTTTATTTTGATTTTGGTTCATCACTAGTTTTATTTTCAGTTTTAGTCTTCATTGACCATAATAACCTCGGGCAGATCACACACATCACATTTATGTTTATTTGTTATGTTCCACCTACAACAGAATTCGCTCTAAACCTACATTTCTCTGATGTGCCAGATCTTGACAGGAAGAGGACACAAACCTTGTGGTTCCTTCCATGTTTGTCCAGAAGAGAGATGATGGATTTAATGTGATTCTCCTGAATGATGTTCAAAACCTCAGGGCTTTCAATCAGTACACAGTACAGCACCTCAAGAATACCTAAATGTAGAGAGGACAAATACAACAGCATCTTTAGCATTTAATCAAAACACAAGCAGAAGATTACACTTACATTTACACTAAAACTGTCAATAGAAATGAATGCAAAAAGTGTTCTCCATATTCTGACCATGATGAAAACCATAAATAATCATCTGGTTTCTTCAACTTTTACTCAGGACCGTAAAATAAGCTTTTAAACTAGATATAAATTATTTGATATTTGTTGTGATAATTAATGACAATGACTTATATTAATATTTTTGTCATGATAACATTTTTCCCCCATTATCCAGCCCAAGGTGTATTACATGTAATAATAAAGTATTGATATGTCATGAGTTTCTTAAGATTATCTCAATTTTGTGGCCAAAAGCTTATGGGTTCCTACAATGAGTCCCATGTGATACCTGAGGAGGCCTCCAGACGGTCCAACTTGCTGACCAGCCAGTCCAGGTTGTCACAGAACAGCGCACAATTAGAGCGGTTCCCCCTGATTAGAGAAGCTGTTCAACAGAGGCACAAAAACACAAGGAAATAATTGTTAGCCTCATAGCATAATTGCCTAAGTCATATTTTATTATTTGCATAAAATGACACAGGAGTGTTAGGAGAGTAAAGTTGCACAGATATCACACAATGTACCGTAATGTTAGTTTACACGGAACACACAACATTTTAATTATATTTTTTTGTCCTTTAAAGCGTTAAAAGAGATTTTTGTACCGAGCAGCTCATAAAGAAGGTTGACGATCTCCTTCCAGGATTCTGCAGCTTCCTCCCCAGCAAATTCAGAGAAGTGGGCAGCAGTGTTGTACACGTTCAGGCGGTCGATGCACTCCAGCACGATGGTAATCATTCCCTAAAAAAGAAGCAGAAACACAAGGGGGCCGAAGAGATTATGGTTAATTTTCTGTTTGGGTTTTTTCTTTGGTGTTTGTGTTGGTGACAGTATGGTATGTTAGATCTATACTTATACATATTTACACAGTATCTACATTCAGGGTTCCTACAGGTTTCTACAAGTTAAAGTTCAAACTTTTTAAAGACTACTTAGAACAGAATTTAATGCCCATTTCACAGCCTACTTCACAGCCATACTGGCAAAAATTTGTGACTCCTGAAATATAGGAAAATGTATTTTTTATAACAGCAGAGATTGAAAATTACATACATACTGTACACAAAACTGAATCTTCTATGATCATTTCTCATCATGGGCTGCAAAATAAGCGAGAACTGGTTCCTAATTTCAATATAAGTAGAGTAGACTAATGTTATTTTCTTTCTAGTTTCGACATTTCCCAGACATATTTAAACATAATACAGTGAACAAGTTTATGGCAACATACTTTAAGGCCTACCATATCAAATTTAATACCTTTTAAAGACTTTTTTAAGGTATTAAATACAGATTTGTAAATTCAAGTCTTTTAAAATGCTTTACGACCCTGCAGAAACCCTGTACATTAATGTATATATAATAATATATGATGCAGGAGCAGATTAACCTCCTCTTGGAAGAGATTCTGACGGTTGCGGAGGGAGCGGAGCTTGGTCTGTTTCTCCTCGTGTTCCAATTCCTCCTCGGGAGGTCGGAAGTAGAAGATGAGATCCTGAAGAGAGAGGATGACGCCCTCCAGAGGAAGAGACACCGACCCTGGAGACTTGCTCTTCCCACTCAGAGAATCCAGGCCCCTGAGCGGAAACAAGTGAATCATCAACACATGCAAAAGTTTTCTTTGAATTCACTTTTAATGATAGTTCATGTTTAATAACTAGATCCTTCATGCCCACTGCCATCTGAGGCTTCAACACCTCAGTCTGATGATTCATTCTTTCTTTGTTTTCATTTTATTGAGCTGATTAAAAAAATCAATTTCCCCTAGAGTAGCAATAAAGTTAATCTGTTTCTGTATCTTTATCTGTAACTGACACTTAAACATTTAAACCTAAAGCATTTATGTGATTGCAATCTGCAAATTCATCAAAAGACTAAAGTAAAAACATGCACCTATAATGCTAACATTATCTGATGTAGATAGCTGTAGTTATCTAAAAGCACTGGTGAACTTCCTAAAACATTTGCATGACAGAATCCTCTGATCCGACAGAAGAGCTGTCTGTCAAGGATGTCTGACTCAGCAGGTGAGTGAGCTGCCAATCAACACCCACATGGCAGACGGCAGTCAGCCCCCACCTGTCACTCAAAGGAGCGACATAAACATTCCCCCACAAACAGTTGTCATTAACTAGAAAATTAGCTACAGAGACCAAAACAGTTTTTTGTACCAGGCTGTTTTTAGTTTTATTTCTACATATTTTTTAGTTTATTCTCCTCTAAAGTTATTGCTTATGATATTTATTATTATTGCCACATTCTACTGGTCGTTACAGGAAGTGCAGGTTTTGACACTTTCAGCGGGTTGTTTGGTATTTCTTTACTCACTTGATGAACTGCCTGAAGAGGCCCGTGGTGCTGTAAATCATACGAGCAGCCTGCGACTCCTCCGTCTGGGAGCGGGACACAGTCAGAGCATCGTCCATATGACCCTCCTGGTGCAGAATAACCTGGAGAAGCAAACAACATGTATTAAAATATAAATCCTCAATGTTTTACTGATCTTCACATACAGGCATCTATCTTTTTATTTTTTAACAATATCTTTATTGGACTTTGGTATACATATTATAAACATTCAGTATTTATTTGTACAGTGTTGTTTTGAAAGAAAATACACAGTCTGTACCCACAAACCACACCCACCGCTTCATATGAACAGAACTGAACATCATTCCACTCTCTTACTCTCTTTGTTAAAGGAAATTAATGGACGAATAAATGTTACACAGGACAAATAAAAACATGGATATTGAAATACTAATATATGGTACTAATATATGCACAGAAAAAAAATTTCAGATGTTGCTCATCATTCAAACACCACTCAGCAAAAAAGGAAAAACCATAGTACAATAACGTGAGGCCTGCAGTATTTTGTCCTACATTTCCTGCAAGATTTGTCCAGTATTTGTTTGTTTTTGTGGTGCCAAGCGGTGCCAGGCACAACAAACCCCACCCCTTGCACATATTGTAGCTTATTTTGGCATCGATACAGCTGGTGTCATCATGTCTATGCATGTGCTGATGTCAGCATATCAATTACCTCTATATATGTGCCAAGTTTGAAGTAGATTGAAACAAAACAGATATTTTTGTAGACATTTGAAATTTCGTCCATTATAAGTAAATGGGAGACGAAAAAACATTCAAAAAATTCATTAAAAATGTGAATTTTGACCTACTTTTCTCAAAATGGAATCACATCTATTCTGGGTCACTGGCAATCTATAAACCCAATTTGGTATGAATTCGACAAATAGTTTTGCTGCTAGACTCTAGAGTGATAAACAAACAAAGAAACAAACTGAACTAAAAACAATACCCCTTGCCTCCCCCTTCGGGGGGCGGGGGAATAAAATATAAACTACTGGTAATGCTATCTCTGTTGTACAGAATTGAGCATAGACATGGCTGAGGCTATGACGAAGAATTTGTATCTATCGGTTTTGGCTGACGGCTGTCTGAGGCAGGTACCAGAGGGCAGGATGTTGCAAAGTCTATGAATTTGCATTGTATATACATGTGTCTTATTTTGAACCTCAGAGCAGATACCTCACCTTTCTCTTCATCATTCCCAGACGAGCAGCTTTTGCATCCAGGGAGGCATATGTGAGCCACAGACCTGTGGACACATGTTGGACGAAGCACATAGACTCTCCATACTTTATCTCTGGAATGCCCATTCCCTCAACATCACGCTTCTGAGCCACCTCCACCTTCTCCTGCTCATGCAACAGGTAGACAAAAAAATCGAAAATATCAGAGCCTGTTTACAGCCAGGTCAAAACTACAGTCCAAATAAAGCTCAAAATGGCAGCTCTGACCTTTGAGACACGGAAACAGAAGGCAGAGAGTTTGGTGTTGGCCTTCTCTGGGTCAACCACCAGCAGACCCTTCTCCTCGTCCAGACACAGGTACCGGCCTGTGGTGATGTGACGGATACGGAACGACTGACCCCACTTCATGTGGCTCCCGCTCCAGCTGAAGGAAACACAGGAAAAATAACAGAAAATTATTTAGTTTTTCAGTTTATTTGTTGATCTTTATTTATTGAATTTTAGCTAGTTTTATGCAGAAATAGCTGTATATTCAATTATATATTAAGGTGCTGACTAGTTCTAGATCAGTTTTTATTTCATTTTAGTGTTAGTTTTAGTTTTTCAGGTATTGAAGAAAGCCTAGTTTTCTAGAAATTGAAAAAGTAACAGGATGAAGGAACAAAGTGATGCAGGATGAAGAAATTAAGTATGTTTTACAAAATATTGTTTTACATTTTTACATTTACAATATAGATGTATGGTCTTTTTTTTACATCAGAAATGGAAAGGAAGCTGATAAATACCAGAAGATACATTTCATTTAATTAAGTTTAATTTCAATACATTCATTACAGCATTTTTACTTTTATTACTTTCAACATGATCAGCTCACTGCTAGTTTTGGTTTTAGTTTTCATCAGTAACAATAATCTTGGACTCAACAAAGTTTCCAATATGACAAATCACTATGACTGTTAATCAGTCAGAGTTTTCCTCCAGTCTATTGCTGATGTCCAAAAATGACTACCTTCATGTCATGCAGCAAGCATATTGAAGAATATTTTTACATTCCTGCTTTCTAAAAATTAATTATAAATAAACAGTGGACATATAGAGTGTATTCTTTTTTGTATATTTATTGTTGCTTCTTTGTTGCATTCATTTACAAATTCTACGTATTGATTAACTAATTTATGTACAATGAATTCCTATGTGCTTGTGGTGTTTGTTTAATGACAAGAAAATTAAAACAAAAAAAAATTAAGAAAAAACTTAAAGACATGAGATTGTAACACAACTTTATAGTCACAAATAGGAGGAAATTGTTCTTATAATGGTAAAGGATTTTATCATTTTTGCTCCCCAACCTGCACATTTGACACATATTTAATACTATTGCAGTGAGATTAAATCACCTGATCCTCAGAGGCTCCAGTCTCCACAGGGATCGAGCCTGGCTGCACACAGCACCACCTTCATAATGAGCCATCCTGTAACACAGTCAAACCACACACAGTGAATCAAACAGCATTAGAAGAATCTGACACCGAGCTGATGGAAAACCCCCTGCTTCTTGTCCTCACCTGCGTTTTTCCTCTCCTTCCTCTGGCGTGGCGATGGCCAGGCACTCGTCCATGTGGCCGTGGAAAAGCCTGAGAACGTGTCCTCCCGTCAGATACCCTGAGTGGAAGGACACAGGAGACAATAAATATACACAGCTGTGGATTAGGAAAGAGATCACTCCGAATGTCCAGACCTGAGCCCCATTAGAGACGTCTGGAATGTCATCCAGAGGAAAATGGATGGTTGAAAGCCATCACACAAAGCTGAGCTGCTGCATTTTAGTGCCAGGAGAGGCATTAATGAGCCAACAGCAATGTGAAAGACTGATGGATAGAATAAACAAAAATGCTCATTTTACTCAAACACATCCTTATAAATAGAGTAAAAGAGCTGCAGATTGAGTAGAGCTGTGACTACATTAGCTCCATTATAAATATATATGCAGTTTAATCATGTTTAATAGTTTAAAACTCTGCTCTTTACTTAACCCACAATGACCCAATCAGTTACTGGCAACCAAAATCATCTACTGATCTAAAAGGTTTAATAACTTCTGAACCACTAATCCTATCAATACATGTAAATAATTGGTGTAAAATGCAGTTTGTCATCTTTTCATGGTCATCAGACATGACCTTAACAATATGATATCTTCTTCAACAATGATTCACCAAAAAAACCCATGTAGTTTGATAAATGACAGTGGATGGAGGCACTTGTTTTTATGTTCCATTATTGATATTTTTGTTGAAAAAGTGACTTTTTCTGTCTGTTCTTTGTCTGTTTCTGATATAATAACCCTAAACTTTAACCCATAAAGTCCCAGTGCAGCTATTGTGGCAGTTTCAAAATATTTTTTTTCTCTATATTTAATGTTTCTTAAGTAATTGATCACCATTTATTATAATGTTATCCTCTCTATTTTGCGTTTTTTCAGTGAACATGAGTTATTTTCCTATATTCAATTCACTGATCATATGGATGTTCATAAAAGCTCAGATTAAAGCTGAAGAGAAAGTGTCATTTTCAGACGAATATATCATTCACTCAACATAAAACAAGAGTGTCCGTTCACAGTTATTGATCCAACGCCATGGGTTTTACTGGTGAATCAATGTTGTAGAAGATGACAGTGTTTCCACGGTAACAACGGAGCCTCTGAACGTCCAAATGGGTCATATCTGATGACCATGAAAAGATGACGAACTGCATTTTACACCAATTATTTCAACATATTGATAGGTTTAGTGGATCAACAGGTATTAAACAGTTTAGATCAGTAGATGAATGTGCTCGCCAGTGGCTGTTTGGGTCTTTATGGGTTAATGGGAGCTTTTATAAACATCCACATGATCAGCAAATCAAATATAGGAAAATAACTGATATTCACTGGAAAAAAAACGCAAAATACAGAGCATGATATAGTATTATAATAAACAGTGACAAATCACTTAAGAAGGGGTAAATATAGAGAAACATTAATTTGGGAACTAGCACCAAGGTAGCACTGGGTCTTTATGGGTTAGCTGCTTATCAACACAGATCTGTGTAAGCTTATGCATGCAATCATGTACATAAAGGGTGTGTGTTTACTTTAAAGTCAAGAGAATGCACAATTAGTGGCTGCAAGAACAACATGTATGAAGCATGTGTGTACCCTCAGCCAGTTCACATCCAGAACTAATGGGGTTCATGTTCCACAGAGTCTGCATGAAGGAGGCATCCACCATAAGGTCTCCACTGGCATAGGACAGATGCTGAAGACAACGACAAGAACAGGAAGACAAGTGTAACTAACTGTGTGTACATGTCTGAGTCCAGTGAAATGGAAGCAGTGTGTAGTAAGCTCACCAGGTATCTCTCAGAGGATACGCTGACCAGGATGAGATCGTCACCCACCCTAACCTTTTCACCTTCTGATCTCTGCTTTGAGGCTGGATGAATTGTCCACCAACAGGCCTCACCTGCAAGAATAGGATAACAACAGAAGTGACTAAATGTCCAGGAACACTTAGGAGTACAGGAAGGACAA
The DNA here is from genome assembly GCF_902148855.1 of Sphaeramia orbicularis. Taxonomy (NCBI): domain Eukaryota; kingdom Metazoa; phylum Chordata; class Actinopteri; order Kurtiformes; family Apogonidae; genus Sphaeramia; species Sphaeramia orbicularis. Next base: position 44,262,307 of record NC_043969.1, on the reverse strand, counting down.
AGAAGCATGTTCATAAACTCAAATACTGTAATCAAAAGGATAACATCATACTATGCGGCTGTGGCTCAGGAGGGTAACCAGAGGGTTGGAGGTTCAAATCCCACACCAGTAGGTGAATGAGAGTAAATGAATAATGTTTCTAAAATGAAAAGCACTTTGGGTGCCTTGAAAAGCTATTTAATCACTTGTAATGCTTTTTAATGATCTGATCTGCATAAACCCTGTAAATATACTCCATTCAGACTTAGGACAACTGCTTCCATTTAAATTGGAAATAGACTGCAATATATTCATATCATGTAATCTAAAGAAAAAGAAGGGTTTTTTTTACCAGTTGAATCCTCTTGTAAGCCCACGTCAAAGGCCAGCTTGTCAGTGAGAGACCTGGATGTTGTCAAACAGCTCAGGTACTAGAATTAAAGTTTCCATTCAAGACAGGACCAGAGCAGTCAGTAAAATACAAATGAACGATGGTGCTGATGTTCAGATGTGAGAATGTTTCATTGTGTGGGTCTTACCATGCCTGAGTGGTGGTGTCTCAGGAGGATGGCATGACCGTACAGCAGGGTACGATGACCTCCACCTTGTGACGACTACAGAAAAGAAGAAGGACATATATTAAATATACGTCTTATGTAAATTAGATATTTGATCAAAGAGGAAGCTACATATATTCTATATATCTATATATTCTGAACTGAGTGATGAAACATTTTACTTTGGTCTTTAGGAGTGTATTTTGTTTGTGTTGTCAGTTTAATACTTGTTACTATGCTTTGGTTTATATGGGAGGAGATTTTATCATGATTTTTGTGTTAGTTTGTGTGTTGAATAAGAACCGCAGTTCCTCCCTTTGTTCATTTCACAAAATTAAAATTGATAATATTAACAAAACAAACACTAACTCACATTAGATGCAAAACTTGTGTTTTTTGTCTTGTCACATCTTGTGTCAGTTTTGTCTTGTCGTGTCTCTTACATCGTTTTCACCTTGTTACATTTTTACATCCTGATGCATATCTTAGGTTGGTTAAATAAAGTAACTGCGTGAGTAATCAGCCTTTAGTTGCTTAAATAAATAATGAATTGGTGTTTACTGTCACAATAATATCACATCATATGAACATTTTTACCGTGATAACATTCTTGGGCATATCACAAGCTGTCAGAAAACATTACTAAGGCAAAATTTTAAGCTTGTGTTTCAGGTAAATACTGGTATTCATCCAAGTTCATTTTTGTAGAAATAAACAAAGAAAACAATGAGCCTTTGCTGATATTAACCCATAAAGACCCAGTGCTACTTTTCAGGCAGTTCTCAACGGAATTGTTCTCTCTACTTAACCTTCCTTAACCATCATTTATTATAATATTATCCTTTATATTTTGCATTTTTTTCAGTAAAAATCAAGTATTTTCCCACATTTAATTTACTGATCATGTATATTTTCATAAAAGCTCAGATTAAAGTTGAGGGGTATTATATGAGAAACAGGAAAAACTCAAGAAAAAGTGACTTTTTCAGCAAATATATCAATAACTGAACATGACATAAGTGTTTCCAACCACTGTCATTTGTCCAACCCCATGAGTTTTACTGGTGAATCAATGTTATATATGATGACAGTGTTTCTATGTTCACTACAGAGCTTCTGAACGTCCAAATGGGTCATATCTGATGACCATGAAAAGATGATAAACTGCATTTTACACCAAATGTTTGCATGTACAATATGATTAGTGGATCAACAGTTGTTAAACATTTTAGATCAGTAGATATTTTTGGTCGGTGGTGGTTGTTTGGGTCTTTATGGGTTAAACATTCTGCTTTCCTTTTGTCATAATCCAGCAAAGATGCAACAAGAAATGACAATTACAGATAAATGAGCCAAAATAACAATTTAGTCCAACCAACAAGATGAACAGGAAATATCTCAGCAGGGTTAAGTACCCATAATCCATTGGAATGAGTCTGGGCATGTATGTCAAGTGGTAGCACTTTACCATTAGCCGTGGTGTGCATTATCACCGGGCTTGGTAAGGACAGGTGGTGGTGATGGCAGTGTGTGTTTTCATAAGTTCATAAGTGTGTGTGTGTGTGTGTGTGTGTGTGTGCGCGCGCGCGTGTAGGGTTTGTCCGGAGCTTTGCGGGTGTCCAGTTTCTCTGTCCCCTGGTGACAGAGGACAGAGGGCTGGACTCTCCACTGAGCTTTGTGCCAGGCTATTCTCAACCTCCTGCTCAGTGGTTGAAAGGATCATCCACATCCCACTCATGGATGTGTCAGAGCTCACCTCGCTCTTCACACCAGCTTTAGTCCCTTTATCATTAACTGAACAGGGATTCTGACATCTGCTTTTCAGAAAACCTCAAAACATGACTAATGGTTTTTCTACCCTTTCAGACCTTTTCATACCAGACATTTTGGTTTGTCAAAGCACACAAAGCACAGGTGTAGCTGATTACACGGCTCTCTATAATTTAGTTACTCCTGAAGGCTATCCCAGTGAACCAACACACACAAATCTGAAGTCTGAAACTTCGGCATCTTAGTAGGATGGAGCTGTTTTCAGGGAGGGTGATGATTTTTTAAGGTACAGGTTACAATTCATCTATACATTGATGTTGTCTCATTTTAGGATTGCATGAATATGACTGAGAATTCTTATTATCTATAGTATCTACACTGTATTTTAATATTAATTTTCTTAATATAATAAAATATGTATTTTAAAATAATATAATGTATAACCAGATAAGGCTGTTCTTTATATTTAAAAAAAAAAGGAATAAAAATGATTTTGTCATCGAAGACTAACAGAAACAATGTGCTGAGACAACAGTCAGAAAACAACATCAAGCAAGACAATACAAATGAAAGAGGCACTGTGATTGATGCGCTTGAGATATTTCTGCATGAAATGCAAATGAATGTTGCATTGTCACAGCTGCAAATTCAAAAGAAAGTTAAGTCATACTAGTGTGATTCTGAAGTGCATAAAAACCTGATACTTTAGTAAAACAAATCACTTTTATTGCATTCAGTTTCGGCATAAACATACTAACAGATTAATGAAGAACAAACAACTGATTTTCTCAGTCCAATCACCACTTTACCCAAGGCTAAAAGGCTAAAAGGATATGAATCAACACATGTAAATGACACAGGACTCATCCACTGGGTAACAGGACAGGAACAACAACAATTGCCAGGTTGGTTGGGACACATGTTACAGGAAATAAGACATGTTAGTAGACATACCCATTTGTCCAAATCGACTGCCTGCTTGGCAGAGAGCAAGGAGGGAAGGGGTGTCAGATAACAAGGAAATCATATATATAAAATAGAGTCAAATAAGAGCAAAGGATAATTCCATCTACAGACGTTGACAGACTGGAAGCCAAAGCAGTGACTGCAGTAATGTTGCAGTGAAACACTAATGCAGACTAGGGCTGCACAACAATGGAAAAAACTGGCTTTGAAATATTTCAGTGACATGCATTTTGATTTGAAATGAATTAATAACAACTGAGGGATTGGTTGGGTTGAGTATTTTAAAAAGTTGAAAAATAGTTTTTCAACTAATTGGTGAGCAATGTGATTTTGGAGGGAAATCAGACATTTTAATTCACTGGTTGAATCACAATGGAAACACTTTGGACAAACTATCTTTATTGGTCAGATAATGCAATTACGTTTATGTCAGCTTAATTTTCAGTTTTTCTCCTGTTGCTCACTCCTTTTCGATTGTAGTTGAGTTAATTTGCCACCACCATGTGACTGTTGTATTAATATATGATGATAACGCTGAAATGAAATACTGTGCAGCCCTAAGGCAGACTCACCAAAAAGAAACAACCAAAAAACAAAGATAAGATTACCTTATGTAATAAAACAGAATGTAAAAGAACAATCCCTCTACCCTCAACCTTTATCTCAACTTCAGCCTGCGTGATTAATGTCTTACCTCGGTCAAATCCACCGTGTTGGCCAACATCTCCTGCAGAGCACGTACTGACAGGGACTGCTCCAGAATAAAGGTACATATGGCCAGGTCCGGGGGCACATTCTGGACAGGACACACACAAATGTTACTGTATTAATAAAAAGAAACAGGAGGTTACACGTGAGGGGAAGGTGGGCGGCATCTTACCTGAGCGTTTGATGTGGTTTCCAGGAAGCAGAGACGGTTCCCGAAGCCCTCGCAGGACAGGCATAGTTTAATCTGCTCCTTCAGGACGGACGCAGTGCACTGCAGAACCACCTGGTCATCCTGCAGCCGTGAAAAAATAAAACAGTTAGGCAATGGTTTTGTTTATAGGCTCTCTCTTTTTGAAATCCATGGCTTGTGCACCTGCTACTCATATGGAATCTCAGCCAGAACCTTGCTTTCATTTCCTTCCTTTACACTGTTTTGTATTTTGTTTTTATGTCTTTTCATGTGCTTATCATGTAAACCCCTACACCAAGACCGATGTTTTTTGTTTCTTTTCAGGGAGTTTTTTATATTGTTTTTTCTCCTCTTTTGCTATAGCATTGGTGTTACATCGATGAACACTTTACTATACTGTCGTTTCATGACTAAACTAAACTAAACTAAACTACTGCATGAGAGTGTGGGTGCTTGAAAAGGGTGGGTATTTTTGGGTTTGTCTTACAGTAGAATGCGTTGTATTACTTGCTACACGTGTTACGCATCATTCTTTGTGCCTGGGCCCCTCTCAAAAAGCTCTTCATCTTCCCAGGGTGTCCCACTTTCACAAAATGTAAATGCAAAAGTTAATGTTTTTACACTTGGTACTTTTTAATAGATATGTGAAGAAATGAAATAAAATGAAATGAAGCAATTTCACAGAAGACACCTTGCAGTCATGGATGTTTCAAATTGACACATTAAGTTGTAATTTTGTTGGCTTCATTTTTACACAGATTATTTTATTGTTATGACCAGAAAGTGACCTCACAGATGGACAGGCTTTAAAAAAAAATCACTGTAGTGGTTAAAACATCACCTTATATTACAAATTTAATGCTTTGTTACAATTCCGTCTTATATACAATGCTCTTTCTTCTTTCTCAAACTTGGCAAATAAAATTCACTACAAAGCAAAGATTCTCTTCCCAGGCACAACTCCATTTTTTCTTTCAAGGAGAAAAGAAATGGAAATCAATAACAAAGGAATTAGCTTCTGTTGCATGTCATTCCCCACTCGCTGCCCTTGTTTCCTGTCTCGTCTCTACAGTGATGAGACCTCCAACCCACAAACAGCTGTATCACAAATATTACATAATATTCTTCCAGCTGTTTCTTAAGGTAATTGCTACTATTTTGTGAAATTGTAAAAATGATGTTCATTCTTAGTTGTTCCATCCTGTAATCATTATATAATTGGTGAAAATACCAATTATTATGTTAAAAATGTACAGTAAATGGCTTAAAGTACGAAAAATCAGTTAATGTATCTGAAAATTACTGTTAAGTTTGTTATTTCATGGCTATAAAATTTCCGAAATCAAAGTCAATCACAATCTAAATGGTTTCACAAGTTAGAACAAGTCTAAGTATTTAATAGTTTGATGTCATCGAAGCTGAAAACTCTGCTTCTCCAAGACAACATATACCCTAGTGGAGTTCAGGTGGACTTGGTCTCAGTCTTAAATCAAAGATCAGAATCTTGTTCCTCTACTGTGATACTATGCAAACCAAGGTTTTAGCTTGTAAATGGATAAGAAACAAGATTCTGTAGTTTTAGTGTTTCAGCTAATAAATAATGCTACTACTTTCATAACTTTAGTCTGTGTACAGAGTAGGGTATACATAAAAGTGGCATAAAATGAATATTAAAAAAATCATTAATTGTAATTTTATGCACTACAAAAGGAAATCTCAAGTAAAAAAAGCCTTGTTTGTTTCTTTTCTTTAAAGCATAATGCAAATTTCCCTGTTGTGAGACAAATTAAGGATTAATGCATTTTATTCATTCATTCATTTTCTAAACCTGCTTTAGCCTCACTAGAGTCATGGGGGTCACTGAAGCCTATCCCAGCTACTTATGGGCTAAGGCGGGGTTCACCCTGGACATGTCACCAGTTCATCATAGGACTGACATATAGAGACAAACGATCACTCTCACATTCACACCTATGGGCAATTTAGATTAACCAATTAACCAATCAGTGCATGTCTTTGAATGGTGGGAGGATAATGCATTTTACATGGAAAAAATATGAGTTACATATTTCAGTAAAACATTTAACCAGTAACAACCGACAAATATAGAGTACATATTAGCCTAGCAGAGAAACAAGATTTCTCAATTTAAGGATATTAAAGTTTATCTTAAATAATGTTTCTTGTGCTTGTTCATTTTTCAGGTCTGGTTTGAAACTTTGTTGCATTGCAAATTTTGCCTATTCAACTGGCAGATTTTTTTGCTTAATAGTATTTGGATTCCTTCAAGTTGGGCTCTTACTGCAATGTGTGCAACAACTAATTACAAACTAAATATCATTATTATATCAATCACATCTGGCAAAAAAATAAAGGTTTTCAAAATGATCTGCACTGATTTAATCTCAACTGCTCCAGTTCAGAACCAACTCCTCTCAATGATTGGGAACACGATAAATACACAAGTCACTTCCACCAGTAGAATGCTAACAGACAGTAATTTGTTGCAGCAGTCAAAGCCTGGACCCTCCAGAGGCTGGTGTAAATACAGCGATAAACACCCCCTCCTCTGTGAAACCCACACCTGACACTCGGCATTCTCAGCTGTTCCTTCTACTCTGTCATTATGCAAGTAGATCCATCCCTTTAACCTGCTTAATACTCCTCTCTACAGTCTTGGACGCTTTCCGGACTCTTCCTTCTTCTTGTCTGGTGAATAATGAATCACTGTCTTCTCCTTCTTGACCTCATCTCCGTCTTGCCCCGGTGATTCCACACCTCGGACGTGTTGTGACTTTGCATAACGTCGGCAGACACTTGGGAGCAAGGCAGAGGGCAACACAGCAGCGAGCATGTTGTGTTTATGGCACATCGCAGGAAAATAGAAAGTGAAGCGGTGACCAGTGACCTCATAACACGTCCTCCTCTCTTTCTACCCAGAGGCCTCTAGTGTTTCTTTGGCTGAAGCGTGTCCCCTCTCTTCCTTTGGCTGGGCTATCATCTGTCTCTCCTCAGCCTAGAAATGTCTCCTCTGTCCTGTCCTCGTGTTCCCTGCTTTGGACTCTGGAAAGTGGAGCAATGTGCCCTCTCTCCTTCACTGCAGACATTATTACAAATATAAAAAAACTAAAACTAAAACTGAACATGTACCAAGTGTTTTAGCAAAAATGATTCGCAGCATTGGCTCTGTTGTCTCTAACGACAGGAGTCTTTGTGTTTCAGGACTGATTGTTATAATGAAACCAGGCATAACCACAGAGAAGTCAAAAAAACAGGGAGAACATTTAGCTGAATTGCAGTGAGCGAGGCTGAACTGGGCTGCAGCGGTCATGTTTTCAGGACAGAGCAAACAGACTTGGTCCACAGTGCCCGTTTAGGAGGCAGTGGTGAGCCTCTGGGTGTCTAAAAGCAGACTGAAGTCACTCAGCACTCCAAGACAGGATGTGCGATCAGATGACAACTCTACACAATATATGATCATAACACTATACACCAGGCAGCAGCTTCAATCACCGCTGTAGAACAGATCAAAACCTCATAGGAGGGGGGTTGATACCTCATCCATTGGACAGAGAAAGACACTAAGAGAAAACATCATGTTATTTATATTTTTTCGATTTTTCACATTAAAATGTACTGATGAATATGATAAATAAATCACTGATTCCTTGATGAAGTATTGAAGAAATTAATTTAACCATATAGACATTAAAGGAGTGATATTTTGCTTTTTTAAATGGAATTATGCATTTTAAAACATTTCCCTGTGGTCTACATAAACTGTAAATGCTATGCTTGGGTCTGAATTCTTGATTAATTCAACTCCAAAGGTCCCTGTTCAACCCTATTTCTGACAAATGACATGAGAATGGTCATTTTGAGCACTGGCCCTTTAAATGTAAATGAGCCACTTCAGGCCCTACCCCCTCCAGGTTGTTGACTGGGCTTTCTGTCCCATTGAGTCACTTGAGTTCCTTAATACAACCAACAACTGAACAGTTTAGGTAATCGGCTCGAAATTTGGACATATTTTCAGGTTTTACTACAACCGCTGCTGATGATAAATAATTATGTTGTACTCTGAGAAATATTCGTCGGAAGTCTTGACCTTATATGTGCAAATGTCGTGACGTAACTAGTTGTAAAATGTAACAAGTTAAGAAGGAATTGAAACGGGTTGTAGAAATCCACTCAATTTTTGCCGGAATGAATATAAAAATAGCTTTGCAGCACCTGGAGGGTTCAAATTCAAACTTTACGAACAGTTGGGTCCAAATACACAAATAGATGAACCAAAGACTAATAAAAGTGGTTTTAGCAAAATATGACCCCTTTAAAGGGGGCAATTTGTAATATTTCTAATATTTTAAAGTGAGGAAATACCAGTTTTGTTAAAGATCACAATGCATTATATTGTAGAGATATCTACAACATTCATCATGCAAACCAGCTAAGCCATAAATACATAATAAGAATTAGGAAACAACAATGCAACATTTTTGGAGTCTGTTGATTCCAATAGAAAGCTACACTGTTTCCGATAAAGTTGGAATAAAGTATTTTTACTCTTCTCATGTAACGATTGTGACGATATGATTTATTCTTGACAGATAAAGTGTAACTGGGACTAAGTATGTGATCATAGCACCTGGTCAAAGGTGATTACTGATGTGTATATATAGGAATAATAAGAGGAAAATCTCTGCAAAATAAATCCAACTTTATGGGCAACAGTGTAATTACTGGTGCTTAAGCCAAAAAATAATTGCAGGCTTATGTGTTACTTCCACATTATGTGGTCCTTTGCACATGCAGACTAAAGCTGCTTTACATGTGGACTAGCACCTCATTCACTAACTCTGCTTGAATCATTTGCCACACAAATTGTCCAATGCAGTGACGTCATTGATTTTAACGACGTAAAACCTTCATGTTATAAAAACTAGCCCTGCAATAAACGGGCAACATGTACAGGTGTGACCCCCCTTCACCTAATGGCACCTGGTTAGGCACCTGTACCTCTTGACCCTTCAGTTCACAAAATTATTGAATGGGTATTAGACAAAAACTGATAATAAACAGAATCATTTTATACCTATTTGACATTGTAGGGGTCTGTTAGCAGTTCTCTAGGATTTTCTTTTATCATTGGTCTCCATGGGGGAAAAGGTGTTTGGGTTGCATGAGATTTTTGCATTTGTGCAGAACTGTGAAAACTGATGGAATTGCATGAAGTCTGAGCACTGATCTAGTATCCACCTGTGATTATACATCCATGAGATAACCCATGAAGAAGAAGAAGAAGAAGAAGAGGAAAAAGAAGAGGAAGAAGAGGAAAAGGAAAAGGAAGAAGAAGCGGAAATAGAAGAGGAAGAGGAAGAGGAAAAAGAAGAAGAGGAAGAAAAGGAAGAGGAAGAAGAGGAAGAAGAAGAAGAAGAACTGCTGTTTGTGCTATACATCCATGGTTGATGCTGATTAAAACTGCAGGAATGAACTTCTACTTTGCTGCCAGCACTTCAACGTACAAACCCACAACAACATGATGAAGCCGTAAACAAAAACACACAAAGATACACTCTTCAGGATGTAATATGTCGATTACCAACTACCAGTCTCCCTTCAAAAAAGACAACTACTACTGCAGGACTCAACATTACAGGTAAAATTACTGTTTTTGTCAAGACCTTATGGTTTCAGTTCATGTCTGAGAACAAGATAAAGGTCAAGTTTGTTCTGTACAAACTGATCATCTTCAGCAGTTTAGAAATAGACATCGACGCCACACCTTTCTGTTCAGATGCTGCCCCCCTCTGTTGAGTTTAGGACTTATTCTTTCAATACTAACCTTACAATTTAGTCCTTTAATGACTTGGATCTGAGGACAATTCACACAAATGACAATCACAGCACAAAACAAAAAGAATCACCTATTTTATCTAAAAAAATAAATAAATAAATAAAATATAGCACCTTGTTTTTAATTTTACCTTGTATTTATCCTTTATTACCTTATTTATCCTTATATGTTGTACATATTTCATATCTGTAGTATAAAGTTAGGTTTTGTATATTTTAGTAGCATTTATATGTTTAATGTTTTCTCTTTGTAGTTTTTGTACATTGGCAATATTCTTCAGTATTTTGTGCAATATTTTTATATAGTCTTTTTGCACTTTAAGTGTTGGCTACTAAAACAGAAACAGACCTGCTAAACGGATTTTCAGTGATCCTGCAATAGTGACAATAAAGATCTATTCTATTCTATTCTATTCTATTCTATTCTATTCTATTCTATTCTATTCTATTCTATTCTATTCTATTCTATTCTATTCTTTCAAGACATATTACAGAGTGCTTTCAGAAACAATAATAAAATATAGAATTAATACAATATTACAGGAGTCAACGTTAAACACAACGAGTAAAAACTTAAGTACTTAGTAACTGGAAGCTCCATCATCATGAGTCATTCCTAGAGCTACCCCGAATTTTCCGGGCTTAATGAGTTAAGTAATGCATCATGTTCAGCACAAGAACAAGCCTAGAGAGAATGGTTTGTCATTTGTAAAGCGTTTGGTGGAACAGACGACCACATACACCTCAGTCAGCATTAACTGTCACTTAAACGGCACATAGCTAGACCTGTAAATCCATGCTAAATGTTAGGGCAAACAGATTTATTATAGTACTATAGAGCAGTGCCCTTCCAAGAGTCATGCTGTGTGAAGCACATCTAATTTAACCACGTGAAAAGCTGACTTGGAGACCCTACAAACCCTTAGGCTTACTCACCCTTTTATTAATAGACACAGCTTTCCGGATTTGAGAGATGTGCACTTGACACTTTATTGTAAGCCAACCACAACTCGTGATTATTTGTTAATCTGGCATTATGGTATCTGATGGAGCTAAAGCAGGTATTTTGTGAACGCTGTGCTGTGCTGGTTATTGCCCGCCTAAACCCCTGAAATCATACTGAAGCAGGGGGAAAAGATGTGTAAGATGAAATGCATTTGACGTCAGCGCTGTGGGTGTGGGGTTACAGCCAAGCCATGTTTGGACTTAGTGGACTAAAGGGTCTACGTAGATGTTCAGGGTCAGAAGGAGTGGCAGAGACAATTGGAAGTAAACTGACAGACAGCTACATAAACAAACAGTCTAGTGAGCACAAATAGAGGTGTGTAATGTAGCAGAGATTCGCAGCCGGAGGCGCAGATAGTGTCTGAAAGCAGACACCTTTGTTTATTCTCCTGGGCAGTCTGATGGTACACATGAAGACAGAGGCAATCCAGGGTTTCCCCAGACAAATCAGGCACGCTGCCCGATCGAAACCAGAAGCAAATACGCAAACATAAACAAAATGGTACGAGATTCCCCCCCTGTCCGATACGCTCATACTCTCCTGAAGCGAGGGCGCTGAGGTGTAACTTTACAACTGTGAACACACTGCACCGCTGTAGTTTGGTAGATTAGTTTCATGTGAGTGTTTCAGGTTTTTAATCGAGAACGTTCCTTCAGATTTGGGAGCCAGATGGGACCACGGAGCCAGTCTGTCTAAAAGCGACAAAGATCACATTGGTTTATTTGATGAGACGCGTGGAACATTTCTTATGTCATTCTATGATGGGCAGTGAACACCTGCAATTTTACATTGGCATGGAAAAAAGCTGGGATACATTTTTATAGCTGCCAATCAGGTATAAGAACCCGTCTGTGCAAATACTGTATGATATAAAAGTGTGTTTTTAATCCCTTAACCAATGTATTATTGTATTATTTATGACTGAAATTTCAACTCAATTTGACAAAAAAGCACAACTAGCCATTAAATATACACAACTATCAAATATTCATAAATATATGACGTGTCAATTTGGTTATTTTAGTATCATAATACAAAACAAATCCTGACACAAGATGAAACATGGGGGTAGCAGGAAAAGTTGTTGGCTGATGGGCCCTTGAGCAACGCACTTAATCCCCCATTTGCTCCCCGGGTGCCTGCTATGGTAAGCCTGTTGCTCCTAGTTTGCAGTGTGTTGTGTTCCTGCATGTTCTAGAGATGGGCTGAATTTCAGTGTGTGGTAAAAAAGTACTATATACTGACAGTAAAGCATCTTAACCTCCTAAGACCAAGCTATGGGTTTTCTGGCCACATTTGTGGACAAGAATTTCATAACTTTATAAAAAAAAAAGAAAACTGTCCACCATAAAGGACATTCCATAAAAATTACAAAAAACTGCATCTGAAAAAGCTGTTGCATCATGATGTTTCCAATATAGGCACTTATTTAATAAAAAAAAACAAAAAAAGCTTGTAATTTGCTGACATTTCCTGGGTCTCAGGAGGTTAAATTAAAAAAATTATAAAAAAAAACAAAAAACCATATAATCAAGATGATTACAATCAGCATTTAAAAAACAAGAACAAAAATTAAAAATTATTTTATGTCTAGTGTGCATTAAAATAACTAAAAACTGTTACTTTTATACTTAAGATCTGAGCATCATCTTAGATCATGCATTACATATAACATTTTTAATCTAAACCTTCCTGCTCTGATAACTTTCATTTTAGACGACATGAGCCGGTGTAATTACTGTATTTTACAAAGTGAATTGCACTGAGTTCTTTGCGGCATTGACATTGTTTGAGTTTAAACCCATTTATCACAAATCATTATATATTATATGTTATATTCTAAGTGTGTGCCTGGAATAAAAGTTCAGTTTTAGCCAGCTTCAGGTTCTATAATGTGTTGTTTTGCTGCTGCGGAAGAAGAAAAAAAGACTGTCATCAATAGAAGTTGTCATTTTTTCAATTTAAAGTAACTCTGTGAACTGCTGGTCTGGTTGCTAAAGTCAGCACATTAGGTCTGAGTTACACAGATGCTTTAGTGCTGAGGGGATGGAAAACACAACATTCATGTATAACAACATTTTGGTTCATTATAAACTCTGGGATAAATTAGACCAATGGAGGACACACTGAATCACTGAATCAATCAAAGTTTGTAAAGAGTGGACTAGTGTTTACTTGTACTTGTATGAACTCAAGTCTACATAAAAATGCACTATCATTATACAAACTTGAGTTCATAGAAATACATATTGTTAATATTGTTCATAGATATACATATTAATATTTTTAATATTGTGCCTATTCATATTTTATGGTTTTTTTTTATTCTACTTGTAGTTCTATTCTTATTTTACTTTTGTAACATTTTTTTTTTCTTATTTTTAGTTTTTGTAATTTTGTATTTTCTCTATTCGTATTTTCTGAAGTACTGTTTTTTTTTTAATTGATATTGTTGCACTGACTGGAGTAACACCAATAATGGCTATTCTATTCTATTCTATTCTATTCTATTCTATTCTATTCTATTCTATTTTCAGTTTCTTCTCCCTACTGTCAAAACCCTGCATCAATACTGCTACAAAATGTACAGAAATACAGAGTTGTAAGTCAAATAACAACAAATAAAACCATCACACCACATTTTATGCATTATTACTTCTTGAGAGACTCCTGTCAGTCTGTTTTGTGTGCTTAAAAACATTTTTGATTCCGTTTCAGTCTGTTTCCTCCATGCATTCATTTTCTATTTCAGCCGTTCATGCCTCTTTCTGAAGCTTCAGGCTGTGGATGCCATCGTCCCTGCATCACCTTGAACCTGCCCTGTAAACAAATCCCTTTTATCAAATGAACAGCATATCCATTCTGTCATTACAGCTCCAGATCTGGGGGCCTGATTAAAGTGTGCTGATGCAGGCCACCCCAGGACATCGATTGAATTCCCGCAGACATAAAAAGAGTGAGGGACAGCACATTGGACTCTATGTGGGCGGAGGAGACGAGCAGCTCGATACGGCAGCGGGGGGAGCAGTGATGGAGTACAAGGCAACAGGGGTTTCCCTTTGAAAACAGGGAAAGACCATGAGGAGCACGTCTATAGGTCAACGCAGACTGTAGACACGTTTCATTCATTCATTAAGCATTTCAGTTATTGTCTAAATCCAATAAAAACGTGGCACCAAATGTTCCAAACCCACACTACGAAAAAGGGTGTCTTAAAACAAGATAAAAACACTAAATCTAAGGAAAAGGTACTCAAAACAAGTGAAATATCTTCCACTGAAAAAATAAAAAAGTAAGCAAATAATAAACAAAACAATAAGGGTAATATTAAAATAAATGGTGATAAATGACTTAAGAAAGGTTAAATAGAGAGAAAAATTCATTTGGGAACTGCCACTAAAGTAGGACTGGTTATTTAGGATTTATGTCATTTTCATTTTCATCTTGTTAATTTTAAATCATTTTCATCTTGTTGCGTCTCTGAGATCCATCCTCTACATTTCACATGTTTAGGTTGAGGTCAACATTACTAAAATCTTCCTCAGAACAAACTTTATTATACTCATGACAACTGACAATTCAATAAAAACAGCTCCATGACTCATTTTGGTTGTAGTCCTACATTTGGGAATGTTATCAAAGGATCTGAACTTACTTGAATAAACGTACTGGACTAAAAATATGAATGATAGTCAATGGGAAGAGGCAAACATTTTATGATCCTGTGTTAACCCTGTAAAGCCTGAACCATTAAATCAATGACAGAAAATCCCAGTTCTTTGAAACTGGAGCCTTTATTGGTCCTTCTGAACACCACTTTTTTTTTTCTTTTTTTTTCAAATATCAGTTTCCATGTATGAGTTTCTATTTTGTATCATATTTGATACATCAGGTCTCAATGCTCAAATGTTATTTTTGAACAAAAAAAAACATAATATAACACAAAAATCTCTAACAAATTGGTAATTCCTTTTCAAAATTGCCAAAGTTCTTCCTCCTTCCTCATTAATGACACTGGAAAGGCCTCTGGTGAATGAATTCCTCCCCCCTGGTGGATTATCTGTGTATTGCATGTATCTAATTGTATACATCAGGTTTTTCAAGACAAAAAACATCACACCAATCATGTAGAGGGCTTCAAAACTCATGTATCAAATATGATACGCTCGTCGTTAAAGGGTTAATTATACCATAAATTATAATGATTTTGCAAGTCATGAAAGTCAGTGTGTCATAAAGTGCCATTTATTTCTGTGTGAAATGACTCTGTGGAATGCACCCCTACTCTCACGTGATACACGTCACCAACACCAGGGCTGGACATCATCTCTCTATGCTTTCAGAGACACCTGACACTGTACATGGAGCATGAATGTAAAGGTCTGGCAGCAGATTTAAGGTCACATATACACAGTCATTCACTTCATCTTTTACATATCAGCTCACAAATAGCCGCTCTCACGATAGTTTCAGCTCATACAGATTTAGCGCCGGACCGGTCCCACTTTTACTTACAGGTACAGACATTGTTTCCATTCCAGGACGCGACAGGATTTATGGACTTTCTGGGCATGAGAAGGTTAAAATAAGATTGGAATAATTGAGATGTGGAGCTGAACCTCTATTCAGTCTAGGTTTTATGTTGGGTTTCAGAATTTTATGGGTTTTCAGTATTTATATTTAATTTTATTTACTGTCATTATTTTACTGCTGAACAATTGAGCTTACTGATCATTACTGTTTTATTAAAATCGATTTCGCTGTGTTATATTTCACTTTAAATGTATTTTATTCTTGCTTGTATTATAACTGTTATTGGTGTTTTGTCAGTCACTTGTAAAACACTTTGAATTGTGTTCATGTGTCAACACAGAATATGTTTTAAATAATAGATGAAAACAAAAAATAAAAACAACTATGATATGCTATTGATATATATATATATATATATATATATATATATATATATATATATATATATATATAATTTGTTATTTCTGAATCTAAAGTTGCGGGTAAACACCTACTAAAAAGCTGCCAGATGCATTTATTTCCGTCTCTAAATTTTCAGAAAAATTGAACTGAATCATAATTTCCAACTTTGCTTTAAATAGTCCAAGGTACACGCATCGCAGACTAAATAAAATACTCTTTGTGCAAATATTTAAGTTTACTGGCATCTATGAAATATTTATCTTGCTTCAGTACAGTTTCAAGCTGCTGATTCTGTAGCTATAAGTCAGAAAAATCTCTGCAGACTGGGTGATGGCAGAACACCAAACAATAAATGCACTTATTTTATCTGTATAAATAAGTGTGAGAGTAAAAATTGCAGTCTACTGTGTGTGAATATGTCTCGTACTGCGGCAGTAATGCAGCAGTCATTTGAGTCCCTCTTTATGAGTGTATCTCTTCTATGTGTGTCTACTCTGAGCAATGTGTGTAATGTGTGATGTGCTATAGACAACTATGTTTTAAAGTTATGAGTACATGCAGTTCGAGACAGAAATGTAATAGACTGAGTGTTGGTGACTTATCCTTAAGCTGCACACAGATGACCACAGTGTGGAGAATATTCAGAGCTGTGGCTTTTAACCCATAAAGACCCAGTGCTACTTTAGTGGCAGTTCCCAAATTAATTTTTCTCTATATTCAACCTTAAGTGATTTATCACCATTTATAATGTTATCCTCTGTATTTTGCTTTTTTTTTTTCAGTGAAATTCATGTGTTTTCCTTTATTTAATTCACTGATCATATAGATGTTCATAAAAGCTCAGATTAAAGTTGAGGGTTACTATATGAGAAACGGAGAAAACTGAAGAAAAAGTGACTTCTTCAGCAAAGATATCAATAACTGAACATAAAAGCAAGATGAAAATAATTTGGGGAAAAAAACTAAATGAAAATGACTTAACCCATAAAGACCCAGTGCTGCATTTGTGGTAGTTCCCAAATTAATTTTTCTTTCTATTTAACCTTTCTTAAGTGATTTATTACCTGTTATTATAATATAATCCTCTTTATTTTGTTTATTATTTAGCTACTTATTTTATTTTTTCAATGAAAATTATTTGTTTTCCTATATTTAATTTACTGATCATGTAGATGTTCATTAAAGTTATTAGATCAAAACAGAAAAAAAATGAAGAAAAAGTGACTTTTAAAGCAAAATATTTCATTAACATTAAAATATTTCATTCTATAGCACATCACACATTACACACATTGCTCAGAGTAGACACAAGTGTCTCCATCCACTGTCATTGATCCAACTCCATGGGTTTTACTGGTGAATCAATGTTGTAGAAGATGACGGTGTTTCCACGGTAACTATGGAGCCCCTGAACATCCAAATGGGTCATATCTGATGACCATTAAAAGATGACAAACTGCATTTTACCTCAATTATTTGCATGTATTGACAGGATTAGTGGTTAGTTATTAAACATTTTCGATCAGTAGATGGTTTTGGTCAGTGGTGGCTGTTTGGATCTTTATGGGTTAAACATTCTGCGTTCCCTGCAGTCTCCATATTGCTTATCATCGTCCTGCTCGGTCTGGATCTCTCATCCCAAATGATTTGTTTGTTTCTGCTCCACTTGCTTCTCTGTACTCTCATTATTTCATTTCCTTTCTCCCCCTGTTTGTCCATTAGCTCTACATCTCAGTGCTGGGCCTTCCCCCTCCACTTCTTTCCTATTTTAGGGGGCTGCACCTGTCACTATCACATTCCCTCCTTCTGCTGACCAGCAGATACTTAGAGGTCTCACTTGGACTGATAGAGACCAGTGACTCGCCTCTCCTAAACACAGACAACTGCCTCTACTGCTTATTAGCAAAAAAGCAGAAAGGAAATTCAACCGATCACTGTCCCCAAAGCAGATAGCATTTGTTTTACTTGCCTATAAATATAATCATATACAGGTCAATAGTTTTAGTTTTGTGTTATTAAAAAAAAAAAAAAAAGGAATTTCAAGCAAAGAAGAATAACCTTGTTTTTAGAAATTTAGCCTTATTTCCTCCTTATATCTTGTTCCTCATCTACGCTTGTCTTACAATAAAATATAACAGCTAAAATTGAGCTAGATATAACGAGTAACAAACTAAACCAGAGCTTTGATTATATCCCAGTTGAGGAACACATCTTTACCTTATTCAAAAAAGGAAACATTTGAGATTCTAGTGTCTCAAAATGACTGTGTTTTTGATGCAGAACACACTCTACTTCCTCCACTGTTGCATTTTTTGGTAAATACAAACTATTTTGTTAAATTTAATGATATTCAGCTTCTTTCTTTCTGCAATTTTGTTTCCAGGGTAATCTGCAGGTTTGAAGAAGCCAAATTTAGGACATTTTTTCTCTGTGTTTTTGGTCAAATTTGACATAAACAACAGTCCAACAGGCCTCATAGTTATTGTCTTGAACCAGGCTTAACCATGTTTCAATCCAGTTAACATTACATTTCCATGTCCATGACTAATGTTTCTGCTACTGACATTCAAGCTGCTAAAGCTCATACCTGAACCCCTCCACCCATGAATGATTGTTGGAGGCTCCACTCAATCCCATCTCAGTTTGGATAGAATGAGTGAGTGGCAGATTTAAGGATTAATAATCAGTTTTAATGGAGAAAAAGGACTTCATTTAAGACAATCAAATTTAAGACTTTAAGACCTTTGGAGAGTAGATCATAAAGGCAAAATGTAGACAACTGCAAATCCAACTACAGTACATTTATAGTTTAGTTTTGGGGAAAAAAATGACAGTTTTTAATTAACTGTTTCTTGGCACCCAAAACACACTCCTTTTTTGTCCCTTTTTTGTCTTTTATCCATACTAGTGACTTTTAACCCTGTAAAGTTTGAATCAATAAATCATTGACAGAAAATTCCAGTTCTTTGAAACTGGAGCATTTATTGGTCCTTCTGAACAACCCCACAATTTTTTTTTTTTTTTTTGCAAATATCAATTTCCAAGTATGAGTTTCAATTTTGTATCATATTTGATACATCCGGTCTCAATGCTCAAATATTATTATTTTTGAACAAACAAAAACATAATATAACACAAACATGTCTAACAAACAGGTGATTCCCTGTCAAAATTGTCAAAGTTCTGCCTCCTTCCTCATTAATGACAGTCTTGTAGTGTCACTGGAAAGGCCTCTGGTGAACAAATTCCTCCCCCCGGTGGATTATTCTAATTATTATTATTATTATTATTATTATTATTATTATTATTATTATTATTATTATTATTATTGCTGCATGTATCCAATTGTATACATCAGGTTTTCCATGAAAAAAATATCACACTGATCATGTAGAGGGCTTCAAAACGCATGTATCAAATATGATACATTTGGCATTATAGGGTTAAACATAGGAACTTTATTAATTTGTTGATTATAGTACAACACAGAACAAGTTTCCGTCTCTTTTGAGCTTGGTAAGACTGACTCATTCTAGTATCAAAACCTCTCTGCAATGTCATAAATATCGCTTCAGTGTAACAGAATTAGTAGTTTATGTTCTGGTCCGAGGCTACAGATACAAAGACGCATAAACCTGGAGTCTTTACACATTTTGGACTCTTCATGCATGACCAACAGATCAATCAGGTTGTGTTTCCACAGCTGGTACATGCTGACTTTATCCCTACGGCTCTGATAAACGACAACAAACTACCAGACATCAGACATTAAATAAACCTCAGCTGTTTGAAGGACGGTAAATCTGGCAGACATCAGCAATCTAAAGCAGAACACTGTCATAAATAAGTAATATTAGTGGGCCCCGAGCCAAAACCCATTCATCTGGAAAAACATCTATTTACGAAGCACTTTCCTGAGCAGCAGACCTGTATCAAACTGAAGAAAAATCCCCTCAAATGGAAATAAGAGTGCAGAAAAACAGATTTACTTTATGACATGGAACATCTCACTGTGCAAAAGAAATTTAGTGTAAAAGAGAACTGACAACATACAGGATACGGAGCCAAATGGGTGCTTCTATGAAACTGGGTTTATTTTAGTATCTACTTATTAGACCAAATAATAAAAGAGAAATTCAGACATTTTTCCCCCCATGATGTACCTAATGATGACAGATAAATGCATAAAAATTATACTCTTGCTCTGAGCCATCCTAAAATTTATGAATTTTAATAAAATATTGGGGCCAAAAATAGGACCAAAATTGGGACATGAAAAACTACCTAGGTGTCAGTGCATTTGATCACTATAAAGTGCTATAAATAAAGACACTGTGTTAAATTTGACAATCCTAGTGGTTTTTCTAATCCAGACATTCATTTCAAGTTTCGTATGTGACCCACCGTGTCCCATTGGCGTTACATGCAGAACCTGCCCATTTAAACACATATAAATCGCGAATTATTTCACAACAGTGGTCATTTTTGTGAAACACTCTGCCTTGCATAATTTGTTCAATTCCAAAAATGTACCTGTGAGAGAATAAAGGGATATTAAAAAAAAAAACAGTAGTGCGTAATTTTTGTGTCTTTTTAACTGTGTTACATGCAGATTTTTGTATTAAAAATAATGCAAAATAATATAAAAATGTATTTTATCTGAAAAATAGTTTCTCTTTTATCTCAGTAACCTATTTATTTTTAAAATAGACCCAAAGTGCTTCCAAACTTGCTTCATAACATTAGTCTACATCTGGTTTGAAGTTTTAGCCCCCATGTCCTGTTTTTAGGGACCAGTTTCATAGAAGGACCTAAATATCAGAAAAGAAAACCAAAACTATCACACAAACTCACATTTTTAACTGTGGACACTTTAAAGGACAATCCCTTAACATTAAATCACAAAAATCCCAAAACCTGCCTCGAAATTCACAGAACGAAATCAATCTTAAAACTTCTATGTTATGTCATCATCAGTTAGAAAGGCCATGTTTCCAAAGTAAATATATTCTATTATGCTCCTTAAGCAAATCACTGCACTGTGGAGCCAAAAATGTATAATATTTGCATCATCATCCTCAACATTTTCATCTCTGCATCCACATTCTGGATGGTTTCAGCTTCTTGGACCAAAGCACTGACAGTGAGGAATGACAAAATAAACACTGAGCATCTGGATGTGTTGAGCTCTTTTACATAAATGCCAACCATTTTGTAAAGGTTTTGTTTTCATACAATGTGACAATGACAAAACCCATGAGCCCATGTTATGTTTGTCAAAATGACATTTTGTTGAGATATAACAGTATAGTCTCAATGAGGAAATGTGTTCAGTATTACTGATTACACATTTAAAGCAAATATCAATCAGCTATAATTGTGTTACGTAACTTTAGGGTTAGAACCAAAAAAATGTGTCATTGAAAATGTTTTATTAGGTTGATTAGGAGGGTTTATCACTTTGTTCATTTTTGGTTGATTTCTTTCATTTCTGTCCATGTTCTTGATTATTCTGTTAAATTTGTGTTCAATCCCTTGATTCTTTCTGCCATTTTGTTAATTATTTGGTTCATTTTCTAGTTATTTGTTCATTTGCTAAATAATTTTGTTCTTTTTCTGTTTATTTCATCCATTGTCTGTTTATTTCATGAATTTTTTGGTCAATTTCTTGTTTGTTTTGTTCATTTTGACTTCATGTTGTGAGAGACAGTAGGGCTGCATAATTTTGGCCAACAATAAAATCCAGATTTTTTTCCGTTAAAAACTAGATTTTCGATTTCAGTTTCGATTTCTGGGTAAAACTACAAAAAACAACAGATGTCGGTATGTCGTTCTCGTGTGCAGCCCAAAATGCAACGCACTGCTCCCACTCTGGCATGTGATGAAGTTTGAGGTGCTGAAACAAATTGGCTGTGCTGCTGTCTTTGACAAATACCACCTTCAGGCTGAGTTTGCAGCGAAAAATGGTTTGGTCTTCATTGGAAACTTCGAAGCCATACCAATTCCACACACCTGACTTGCGCTTGCTATTTTTAGCCATGAACATCTCACTTTCCTTAGCAAATGACATTTTTGTACTGGTGTGTGGAGACCAAAGACTGTGGAGACTGCTCTCACAGTTGGGAGGAGGGACCTACGGTAGCCTGGAGGAGGAGCCTACGGTAGCCCGGAAGAGAAGCCTACAGTAGCCTGGAGGAGGAGCCTACGGTAGCCCAGAGGAGGAGCCTACAGTAGCCCAGAGGAGGAGCCTACGGTAGCCTGGAGGAGGAGCCTATGGTAGCCCGGAGGAGGAGCCTACAGCAGCCAGGAGGAGGAGCCTACAGTAGCCTGGAGGAGGAGCCTATGGTAGCCCAGAGGCGCACAGCCCGGAGACACAAGAGAGATGAAATTCGAAACGACGATTACCCTTTTTTAAACATCGTCCTAATTAAATAATCCGATTTTGATTTAAAATCAATTAATTGAAATCTATAGAAAAGCTATAGAAAACGTAACCGAATAGAATAGCTATAACATTCGCAATTAAGTGAATGTGGACCAAAGTGTGTGTGGGAGGGTACATTTACCTTTTTTTTTTTTTTTTTTTTAAGTTTAATTTTTGTTTGTTGTTAGTTGATTTTTGGAAAATTAGAAAACTGGACATGCTTATACCTGTGCTGCGAGGACATGTATACTGAAAATGTGTCCTAATAAAAAGATTATTAAAAAAAAAAAAAAAAAAAAAAGATTAATCATGCAGCCCTAAGAGACAGTGAGCAAAATAAGTTACATTTTCATTCTTTTCTACATGTAATGATTCATAAAATGCTATGGTGCAGTCTATGGTCTGTAACATTAGTTGTAATTTATATGTGAAACTAATACTGTATTACATGTATTCCAAAATGTAACAGTAACTTGTTCATGTATGAGATGTGAAACCTTGGATGAGGTTGGAATCAGTAAATTGATTCATACCCAAACTTTACTGGATGTGGAGTTCTATTCACTCTATTTTATTCTTACCTAGTCCTTTATTCTTTCCAGTTTACTTCCATCAGACACGTAGCATATGCATTTGCTTGTTTTAATTTACAGAAGATAAAATAGATTAGATTCAGATTTCTTAATTCAAGTTATATTGTGTTGTATCTATGATTTTTATTTATATTCATTTTACAGGTGTGATATACCATATGAATATGTCCACTGATAGAAATTTGATGACACTGTTTCCACCATGGGAGAAGGTCTGTCTGCTTTATTCTCTCATGATCTGCAGAGATTGTGTGGATCACTTCAGTTTGTGATCTTGACAAACTACAATCATGTTGCCTCGCAAGACAACATCATTCTTGGCAGCAAACTTAATCCAGCTGGCTTTGAGTACAGATCCCTCGCAAATTCCCTAAACTTGGAAGAAATTTTTTTGTTTTTGTTTTTATTCATTTATCTTATTGTCATTTTTTGTGTTTTGTCATTTTGAATTTCTACTGAGTACCACTGCAGGTCAGAGTTAGCCCTTAATGATCTTCAGTTTACATAAAGTAAATGAAATGAAATAAAAGTAGGACTACTTCGCGTGGAAAATCCTGTAATACTCAAAAATGCTGGCCTCATTTACACTGCAGTTGGAACAATTAAGATATATTATAGATATTCACAGTGTTACTGTTCTCATTTGGAATCTTAAAGCTTTCATTTTGAAGAAAACTAAAGTCTTGTGTCATGTGATGCAGTATTTGTTTGTATGACAGTTCCAGAACTAGAAGCACTCGGAGAGCGCAGACCTCCGCCAAGGCTGATCAGTGCCCCCCCCCCCCCCCCCCCCCCCCCCCCCCGTGGGCCCCCCCACCCCCGATCACCACCAAAATTTAATCATTTCTTCCTTATCCCATTTCCAACAAACCCTGAAAATTTCATCCAAATCTGTCCATAACTTTTTGAGTTATGTTGCACACTAACGGACAGACAAACAAACAAACAGACAGACAAACAAACAGACAGACAAACAAACAAACCCTGGCAAAAACATAACCTCCTTGGAGGAAGGTAAAAAAGAAGAAAATAGTCAAATGTACCATGTAGGCTACAGTTTTGTCATTTCTATCCAGTCTATATTTTGTCATTTAATTTAATCTAAAAAAAATTCCTCTGATTTATACCATCATCCTGAATTAAAATCACATAGTTTTTATTCATTTCACCTTGTCTGCTGTTTCATCTCCTGATGTCCAACTTATTGTGCACAATAGTATTTAATAATAGTTTATGGTTAAACTGTGAACTGTCCTGCCTTCATCCTGGTCTTTCCAGCCCTACAGTGACAGTGTTAATCACTGACACACTGCACACACACACACAGACACACACACAGCCAGCAGTTTTGTGTCACTTTGTACCACTTAATGTGTGCGGGAGGCTTCCCTGTGTCTCTGTTTGTGTCTCGTGCTTTGAACAGTGGAGTGTAAGCAGGCCACCTGTTTGTTGTGTAAAGTACACACAGCCGTTCACACACAGGCTGATGAACAGGTGCTGTCTGTGTGTGTCTGTGTGTAAGTTTAATGTTCATCTCCGAGGCTCAGCACTTCTAAAGCCCTGCTTCACCCTCACGCTTCCTTCAGCCCCGTCCATCATCGGCTGCTACTGTAGGACAGTCTGACACTGTGTTCACTCAGGGACACTGTGTGTGTGCATGTGTGTGTGTGTGTGTGTGTGTGTGTGTGTGTGTGTTTGTAAAAGACACAGAGAAACAGGACAAGGACAGTTAGGATGAAAAATGGGAATGGAGTAGGCCTATGTCTATAGAAAAAAGGCATGCAAGTAATTAAAATATGTATCACAGTTTGAGTTTTTCTCAGTAAGTATCAAAAGCTACTGAAATGGAAAACCACAGCTGGGCCTCATTGTACGAGTAAAAAGACATAAGGATACAGTAGTATTACAGCCTAGAAGAAAAACAAAAGACAGTTAGGAAATGAGGCATGCATGTTTTTACAGATTAGTATTAGTGTTTTGTCAGGATTCTGTGTCCAGGGAGTGAATTAGGATAAAGCTTTCAGGGTTACCCTCAGCTTTGTAGAGGACTGAAGTGCTGTGATGCTTTGTTCTGGTTATTATTTGACTAAAACAGGGGTAGGCTCTTTAACCCTTTTCATTAGCTACTGCAGGCTTTGTGCAAAAAACATGTGATATGAATAACCTTTTTTTTTGCAAGATAAAGTAATTCTTACATTATCTAATTATAAAATTGTGTAGCTTATAAACAGAGAAAATATTTTTCAAATGACCCTCCATTTTTGCATGTTCATTTTTGTAATATTTAGAAAACATCTCAAATAAATGCAAACAAATCTGCTCAGTAATGAAGTCATTTTACATTTTCAATTATGCAAATAATACATGACCCCCTCAACAGTCTGTTTGGGCTAATGACACAGAGACAGACATTTCTGCAGGGTTTTGCTGTTTCTTCTCTGCTTCTCTGCTTAGGTTTCGTATTCATTGTTATTATAGATTTTCTTAAAAGATGTTTTCCTAAGACCATGCTGCAGTATAAACACAGACAGCTGAGTAAATATATGATAATTAAGCTTAAATTAACTATTTGTAGCGTTTCAACTGAGTTTCGAAGATCTCCACAGTTGGGCCATGCTTTGGCCCGTTCTGTCTCACTGTAACACTAGAGTCAGTGATGACTGACTCTCACTGCAGCTTAAGAGGAAGAAGCACTGGTTTATTATGATAATATGTCCATATTCAGCACCAACTGAATCAGTGGGAATGATGGTTTACTGTGCTATGATTAGATGTTTCACTATGCGGTGCTGATCAGCTCATTAGCTACTATTTCACTGAAATATGTGCTTATACCACTTGCAAGCTAATGCAGAAATTACAATTAAAACCAATGCAAGTAGAAAAATACAGATCATTTCAAGAGGAGAACACTTCAATATGCTGTCTCAAAGAGCTGTCATTTCACCAATGGACAAATATATGACAGCTTACTGATAAAATGCAGCCACCTCTGTTGATAGCAGAAGTTAATTTATTAGTTTTACAATTACAAACACCTGTTTTAACTAAATTTCAAGATTTCCAGCATTTGCAGTATTGTCAAGATAAAGGAAAATATCAGAAATCCTCCACCAGTGCAGAAGCACAGCTCCGCTGACCAATAAACACAGAGTCAAAAAAACTTTCAATGCATTTCACAGAAAAAAGTCTGTTTGACATTGATTTACAGTTGTTTAAAAGCTGTTATGTAACCTTGACATCTATAACACTTCAGATAAATTTAGCGTGGCTTTAACCAGGACACCCTGCCGTCTTTTCATCTGTAAATCTGTTCTCACTGTGAAATTACCTAAATAACAACTGAGTCTGCAGGTCTGCATGGGTCACAAATGTAACAACAATAAATACATGCTCTCTTCACTCGACACACACCCGTATCTCCACTCATGCACATACACACACTCCAATCTCCCAGAAGATGGTGGCAACTAGGACACTGACTCCTCTGGTTTCTCCCTCCAGAGTGTGTGCGCTTATAGTGGAACACTATAAAAAGAAACTGCTGCTATAGACTGGAACTCAAACACCCCTTCAAACTCATTCGTCTGTGGGATTCACACCGTGAACCATGGCATCATGAAACAGTGACACAGCTTTTACTGTGTGCGGCATGGAAAAGTACAGATGTGTGATTATTTGATGTAGACTCCTTTTTGTTTATGGTGTTCCTGCAGATGTTATAGGTCACTTCTCAATACAACGAGAGAGGCAGCCAGCTCTCAAAGCTTGAGCGATCTCTGGGAGCGCTTGTGGGGGCACAAGTGCTCGGTGTGTTATTTTAAGGAGGAGGGTGAATATTCGATACCTGCAGTTCAACAGAGGGCATCCACTTTGTTTGAGTGCAAAGAAAATGTAGGTAACCTGCTACTGTACAGCAGGTGGCCTGGCTGAGGCCCAGCAGAGAGTGTAGACAGTACAGACTACAAGTACTCCAGCCAAACTCAGCTCACTCACCGTTGCATGAGTCACAGGCCTAGGCTGTATTAGAATAACACAATAAAGCCCAGAATAGAATAGAGCAGCACTGCTGAGTAATCTGTGTGTGGCCTTTTGTTGTGTGAAAACGATCACTGGAGAAGTGCTGAAGATGCCCATTATGCATAATATTTTCCCGAGTCCCCCATCTGTCACGCTGAAGGGGATTCAGCATTAAAGGACCCTCTTTTCTCCAGTTAGAAAACACTGAATGTGAACATGCACTACATGCACTGCCCTTATTCTTTATGGAGTATTAAAATCATGTAAAAAATAATGAAAAAAGGGGGTACAATGAGGAGACTGACAGGCTTCTTTTCACAGATGCAGGGAAGAGGACATTTCTGATCTATCTGTGCTCATGGTGAGTTTTACAGGAGACAAAAGCAGTCCTAATAGCAGCTAATGACACTGAACAGCTTGGTTACAGATACGAAAGATTTCTCTGAAACACAAAATGGAACTTATTGTTGGTTGCATAGCTCTCATATGAAGTTAAGCCTCATACATGTACACAAGAGAGCAAAAAAGCAGCTGGCAGTAAAGCATTTCTAGGGAATCATGGCACTGCATTAGAACAGCAAAATAAACCTAAACCCCCAAATGTTTTTCTGCCTCCCTTTTTTTCTCCAGTGTCAGCAGTGGACGACATAATATTGAAATAGTTTAACCATAATGTAAAATTACTAAGGTTAAACACCCTATTCATACCTGGTTTTAAATGGTCTTGGAGAATCAGGTTACAAGTGTAAAGGACTACAGATATAAAATGCGCGCTTAAAAAAAGAGTGATCCATGTAGGATGTGGTGGACATATGTTTGACGATATACAAATGGTGGGGGAAACAAATAGAGTGTGAATAGTCTGTAGATGCATATTATTTCTTAGCATTTTTGTTTTCTTAACCGGGATGTGCAAAATAAACCTGGGGCTTATCTGGTGGCATGATAAACTATGCACAAGGCTCTTTGAACCTATAGAGGAAGTGATGCAGGCAGTTATACAATCTGAACACAAGTGCTGATCTGGATAAGTGTGTGAATTAAGCAAAAAAAATCTTGAATTAAGCAAAAATATCTGACAATGGAACAAGTGAAATTATCTTGGTAAGATTTCTTGAAATAAGATTTTCAAGATCTATTGTCTAAAAATAAGTTCTTATATCTCACTGAAAAGTTACTCTTTAGGTGATTATGTCTTATTTTAAGTGTGATGAGATATGTTGACTAGAAATGAGAACAATAAACTTGGTAAGATTTTGATTTTTTTCCAGTGTAGAGTCAAAGCTACCTGGAAGTTATCTTACTGTGTGAGCAGAGCACAAACAAGCGATCTGTCAGAGTGAGTTTGTCATATATATACTGTTGGTAATTCACTACTTATGCAAAAAAGAAATTATTAATCATGACCTTGTATTACTTTGTTGCTGAGAGGTTTTGCGGAAGATTACATTTATGGATTTAAAGTAAACAAAAAGCAATACCAATCTGCTTTGTGGCAGATGTAATCAATCTTTAACAAAGTCACTTAATCCCTCTGGAGTTATTTTTGAGTCATTTGCGCTTAGTGATAATACTTCTGCTTAATGGTCTTTCTTAAAATATCTGTAAAGTAGTAACAAAATATATGTTCTGAGTTTTTCATGACGATCCAAAGAAATGTGCAGTTTACCACCAGTACTAGTAGCACTAGTTTGAGTGATTTAACTCAAATAATAAAAAATTATTTTAAAAAATGAGGCGTGTTCTCAGTTCTAAGACACTGTCTGCTGACGGCACTGAAACCATAGTCAGTCATAGCGGCCTCTCAGATGTCAAATACCACTACAACCTGAAAAATAGACGTTTCATGTGGCAACTTTAACAGACTTGTTCAGTGATACACAGTAGAGTCACACTGACCTACATGAGAATAAACCTGAGCCCTCTCATTCTGAAGAATAATGAGCATTTTTCCCATTTATGCAAATTAGCAATATGTATAAACAAAATAAACTACGCAACATATCTCACATCACTATATTAGATCAAATTAGCAACCAATATGCCATGAAATGAACATTTTTATTAATATTCAGTAGTTGTAGTAACTCGCAGATGAGCTGGGAGAATATGCTAATAAGCTGTAATGTTTATATTGTTAGTGTTAGATGAGGGGGACAGGCTAATGATGGCTGCAGTGCATCATGGAGCCAAAAACACCCTGAACACAAAACTGAAAAACAGTTTAACAGCCTACGACACAGCACCAGATAGTTTACAGATGCTTTCTTCACATGCACTTAAACTTCAGGCTAATATATAGGATTTATTGGCATTAAACCTTGCCTCAAAGCTGAGTGTGTAATGGAACCGCTGCTTTAAAAAATGGCAAAATCCTCTCTCTAGAAAGGGGATCGCCAAAGGTTCCAACTTGGCCTGTGGGATGAATTTGCAAAATGCAAAAAGTTACACTGAAAATATTAACAGTCAAGAGTGTCAAACTCATTTTAGTTCTAAACTCCAAAATTGTAATAATATTATGGCTGTTACTAAATGTTTTGTGCCTTGTAGAGCCACTGCAATCTGTAATGTGTATGCACCTAAATAAAAAGCTGAGCCATAATATTGTTAAAATTGCACTTATTTTTCTTCAGGTTCAAGTTATTCACATTTTTGTGAAAGGGTAGTTTGTAGATATGAACATTTTCATAATTTAATTTACCTTTTTTTACACTAAAACAAAGACAAAACAGTGGAGTTTTCATTATTTATTTATGTCTGTGTACAGCACTTTGGCCAGTTGTGTTGTTTTTTAAGTGTTTTATAAATAAAGTTGGGTTGGGAGTTGACAATTTATAGGTAATGCTATTATTTTACTGGTCTGGCCTTCTTGAGATCAAATTGGGCTGAATGTGGCCCCTGAACTTAGATGAGTTTGACACCCCTGCTCTAGAGCGTGAGGTGACTGATCTCATGAAATCGCATTGTATGTCACACCAGTTCTTGTGGTATTTGGCGTGCTATACGTACAAATTTTTTAGCTTTCGTGTGTTATTCAATGCCATTTGATCGTGTATCAATTTACACCAAGATCTTCAGCTGACATAACCCTAACCCTAACCCTCTGCTGTAAGTGCGTGGTATTTGACGCAGCAGGAACACGCACATGGAAATCTTATAATGCATACAGACAACATGCCAATTAACCCATAAAGACCCAGTGCTACTTTTGAGGTACTTTCAAAAGGATTTTTTTCTCCCTATTTAACCATTCTGAAGTAATTTATCACCAATTATTATAATACTATCCTCTATATTTTGCATTTTCCTAGTGTAAATTATGAGTTTTCCAATATTCAAATTACTGATCCTGTAGATGTTCATTAAAGCTCAAATTAAAGTTGAGTGTTATTATATCAAAAACAGAGAAAACTGAAGAAAAAGTGTTTTTTCCAGCAGTGATATCACTAACTGAACATAAACCCATGTCTCCATCCACTGTCATTGATCCATCTCCAACTGGTGAATCCATGTTGTAGAAGATGACGGTGTTTCCATGGTAACTAAGGAGCCTCTGAACGTCCAAATGGGTCATATCTGATGACCATGAAAAGATGACAAACTGTATTTTACACCAAGTATTTCCATGTTTGAACAGGATTAGTGGTTCAACAGTGACTCAACATTATACATGAGTAGATGCTTTTGGTCGCCAGTGGCTGTTTGGGTCTTTATGGGATAAAAGTGGCGTGCATATTTACGCGAGTCATGATATCACATTGGCATGAGTTTGGTTTGTCCATTTGGGGCTGCCATAGAAACATGAGGGTGAAACATACTAGACTCTGTGAAAAGTGGCCCAAAAAAACACAACATGAAACGCAACATTTCTACAATTGGATACCCCCACTGCACATAGTTCCAAAAGACGTTAAAAAACTGGCATGTGATAATCAAATAGCTCATATTTTTGAAGCCCTGCTGAAAAGTGAGTATTGGCTCTTTCCAGCCTGTGAACCTCTGTGACAGGTTATGTAACTGTAAAAAGATTACATCACACAAATATATGGCTACCGTCTGCCGCTCCAGCTGGTCCAGGTGAGCTAAGAACGTCACTTTCATATCCCACCTCTAATATAACCCAAGGAGGAAAAAGCCCAGCAGGGACAAACAGCTGACTCACACAATGCCTCCCATCACCAGCCGCTAATTAAAAGACTGATAACACAGACCATTTGGTGGAAGTTTTAATCCAAAGAGCCTCACAGCATTATGAGCTCTCTACATTTTTAGCCCTGTACCCACACTGGGGATTGAACCCCTGACCCCGGCTGTGCCAGAGTCAAAGATAAACCCATTGAAGTACATAAGACATTAATAATTCACATAGAGCTGCATTGTTTTCCTTTTTGAAGCCCTGCTGTCTAATGGTTTTATCCCAACCAAGCCTCCCCAGTTAAAGGACACAGAAAGCATTCAAAGCATTTTGTCAATGGATCTGAAAATTAATTTTGAAGAGATGTGCAAAAAGATACTCTTTACGGGTAAGTAAAACAGGCAACAGCTGTGTTGCTCTGTAATATCGTTTTGTGGTTATTGTGAGTCCTGTCAATCAATATAATTCGCCGGTGGTCCTGCTGCATGCCACTGTCTGAGCTCTTTCGCACTGGAAACTATTATTACTGAGGTAACTAGATTCAAGCACTGGTGATTTATAAACACTGCAGCGATGGTGGAGCTGCTTTAGAACAGAACGCATTTTAACTGGAGTTGTTTCCTTAATGTTCACAGGGCTCGAGTCAGGTTGAAGATATTTCAACAGTTTGCATTACTGTTGATGGATACAGAGCCTGGAGATGCAGATGTTTTATCTGACTTCATGTGCTTATGAGTAAACTCTTTTCAATCTTGTCTTTTAAATTGACTTTTTTGATTTTAATGTCTTGCTTTATTTCAATTTTAATGTTAATTTTACTGTATCATTTTAATATATCTTTCTTTTATTCTGTGAATGCATTTTAAAATCATGTTTTATCTCTGATGATTTAAATGTCTTTTTTCCCTTTTTTGATTTTAATGTAATTTCAAAGTCTTGCTTTTTTTTCCTTCTGTGATTTTTTTATGTCGATGCAAAGCACTTTGAGTTACCCTGTGTATGAATAGTGCTATACAAATAAACTTGCCTTACCTACTGCCCAATGATTGCACTGAACTTTAATTTGCATACATTAGAACATACTGACTGTACTGATATTGATTTTATTTGTTGTCATTTCCACCATATTCTCCAGATCTAAATAAAAATTCTCATAAATGAACATGTGATTTTCAAGGTAACCAACGGTGTCCAGTTTCTCAACTCTTCTCTGGCCCCTGATTAGCTTTAAATGTTCAAGTGGTGGCAGGAGATAAAATCCAGGTGACGGCCGTAAAACAGAAAGAAGGAAAAGAGGAAGATGACTTTGCAGAGGTAAAGTAAGGTAAGGTAATGAAATCGCAACAATTCTTACTAATTATTCATGAATGAAAACATAATTACAGCTAAATAAGCACAAAGCTAACTCAGATAAAGGAGGCTTTTTCAGTTAGTGGTTTCCCAACTCTCTTCTAGCTTCCGAATTAGTTTATAATGTTTAAGAGTGAGCAGGTGCAAGACAATAATCCTCAATGGAATAAACATGAATTATAAAATGTTCAGAACACTTTAAGGATGTGCCCTCTTTAGCCTTGTCAATACGCATAACCACCTCAGCTGTTTTATCTCAGATTCTGGGTCTTTCCCCCATCCACTTTGAAATGGCGAAGTAGAAATGTCTCTGCTGTGAGTGTGTGTTGGCTTCTTCTCAGCAGAAGACATGCAGCCTTTGGCCAGCTGTCCCCTGCAGGCTCTGGGTAGCTTGTTGCTCTGCCTCCTCACCCTGCACTGACAGGCTCTACTTTCCTCAGATATAAATAGATAACGATGCTAACAGATGCACCAGCCCCTGTCTATCTGTCCTATACACACACACACACACACACACACTCACTTAAAATGTTAACCCACCTATTCTTGAGCCCTAGAACATTCTAAATGTAATTTAAGACAGATTAGACAAGACAATGAGCTGGGCATTCTGAAAATACCAAAATGTGTTCATATAATGCAGGGTAGCAACCTGAGAAGCTTGTGAGAGAGATTAAAGAAATCAAGTTTAAAGAGAGCAACTAATAAGCGGGTCATGGCACATTCAGGCCAATGCAAAAATAGTCAACTATATACAGAATCGGGTCTTGGCTGCGAGAGCTGCAACTACAGATTGGACTTAAATATCCAATGCCTCAAAAGCACAAGTGATATAAGTGAAGAGTCGACAGTGGAGTTGAAACTCACAGATTGTGTGTCATGTTTTATATCAAGTGCCAAATCATGCACAGTATTAAAGAGCTCCAGTTCTGGAGTAAAACATGTTCTTCTCTGATCCTAAACCTCCTAAATTCCACCAGAGCTCCCCGTGCAGGTTAATCCTCCCGATAAGGAAAGTAAGCAGGACTCACCGTTCGCAGGAACTGAATCTCCTCCTCTCCCTCTCCCCCTTCTGCCATCCTTCACCGAGGGTTATTCGCAGCTCCTCGGGAGAAAAAGAGAAAATCCGTCTGTTTTTTCTCGTCAGGATTTGGATTTTTTTTTCCTTATCTCCTTTGCTACGTCCCTTCCTCTCCCTCTCTCCCCACCTTTCTCCCTCCTTGTTGCCGTACCCCTTTCTCTCTCTCTCTCACTGTGTGCCGGTGTCTCTCGCTCTCAGTGCTAGTGTATGTGTGGGTGGGTGGGTGTGCTGGAGGACAGCGTGAGTCCTGTGGCTCTCACGGTGTTGCGAGAGAGAGTGACAAGAGGAGAGGCTCTCCCCCTGGCTCCCCCCCACCCCACCCCCACCACCCCCACCACCATCACCATCCTACCATCCCACCCACCCAACCACAGATGAGGGAGGAATGGGTGGGTGAGGGAGGGGCCAGCACCTTGTTACACATTTACGCTGCTCCCATCCCACCCTGCCGCCATGTTTGTAGAAATGGGCCACTCCTTCACACGAGTACCCCCCCTTCTCTCTCTCAATACACACACCTCCCTCCCCTCCTTCCACATGTCTGAGGCTATAAAAGGAAAGCGGGGTGAGGACTCAGTAGAGTTTGGGGAATGTGTGCAGTATGAAACGGACAAACACACACCATAACTCTTTAAAGTGGAGAGGTCAGATGCAGCGTCTCCTAATCTCCTAAAGGTGAGATGTATGAGTCACAGGTGTGGAGATTTGTCATTCGATGCGGATCATCCTTATCAAATTATGAGGCCGGCGAATATTCACACCTCTACTTGTAATGCACTGCAGCAGGATTTAGGTTTATTATTGCCAATATCTGCTCGATCCAGGTGTTGAAAAGATGCAGCTGGCTGAGTTCAGACTAGAGATAGATAGATGAACTGATGTGTGAGATTAATCAGCATCCGACCATCAGTACCAGCAGAACTTGGCTCCCATAGCGACTGATTGCTAATATCAGGCACCTCAACTGGAGTTATCGACTTTGAGGGGAAAATAAAAGCCTAAAAAATGTAAATTGCAGGTTTCTGACAGTTTGGTGTTCAGTTCTGATTTACTGATTACGTATTTTGAGCTTGACGTGCCTCCTCAGTGCACCCTGGAAGTCGCTGAAGTTGTGTCAGAACCCTCTACTTTATGTGTGTTTTATTACCCTTAAGACATTTCATTTATTACATTTATTTATTTTGTATACATTTTGCCAAGTTAACGGCCACCTTTGTGGAAGTAAATAGAAATCAATGTTTCTCCATTATTAACCCGCCCCCCGAAAGGGAGGTAAGGGGTATTGTTTTTGGTTCGCTTTGTTTGTTCTTTGTTTCAAATTGGGTTTATAGATTGCCAGTCACCTAAAACAGATCTGATTACATTCTGGGAAAACTCAGTCAAAGTTCAAATTTTTTATCAATTTTGTAAATCTTTTTTTCCCCTCCCATTTACTTATAATGGTCGAAATTTCAAAAGTCTATAAAAACATAAATTTTGTTTCAATTTACTTCAAACTTGGCACATATATAAAGGTAATTGATATAATGACATCAGCACATGCATAGACATGATGACATCAGCTGGATCGATGCCAAAACAAGCTACAATATTTGCGAGGGGCAGGGTTTGTTGTGCCTGGCACCACTTGTTTGATATCAGCTCCTTTTAGGCAGATTTTTTGACTCACATCACTTACATCTTTTACAATTTACATGACTGACTTTTATCACTTAGCCTTCATACCTTGAAATAACATTAAATTGACCATTGACAACAATGAATGGTCTCAAAGTTTTAATTACATTAGTTATCCTTTACTACAGTACCTACAACGGTTCTGTCAGGTTATGATTTCAGAACATTGTTTGACCATTGCATTGTTTTTTGAAGGATCCAAGTCCGTACCACTTCTGAAACTATCATACCATTTAAAAACGACAGTAGTAGATTTAATAATGAAGTCAAAAACAGTAGTTTCCAGCGGTCATACACTCTGGCTCCTTAGAAACTATTGCTATTCAAGTGTGCTTTGAAAATTTACCATGAGTCAACCTCTAGTTCAGACTGACTTTACTGCAACAATGAACTGATAAAGACCAAAACAGCCACCGACAACCAAAACCATCTACTGATCTAAAATGTTTAATAACCTCTGAAACGCTAATTCTATCAATACACGTAAATAATTGGTGTAAAATTTAGTTTGTCATCTTTTCATGGTCATCACTTATGACCCATTTAGACGTTCAGAGGCTCCGTAGTGAACGTGGAAACACTGTCACCTTCTCCAACATTGATTCACCAGAAAAACTCATAGAGTTGGATCAATAACAGTGGATGGAGACACTTGTTTTGTGTTCAGTGAATATCTTACTGAAAAAGTCACTTTTTCTTCAGTTGCCTCAATTGTTAATATAATAACCCTCAATTTTAATTTGAGCTTTTATGAGCATTTACAACATCAGTAAATTAAATATAGGAAAATACCATATGTTCACTAAAAAAAAACAAAAACAAAAAAAACAGAGGGTTACGTCATAATAAATTGTGATAAATCCCTTAAGGAAAGTTAAATATAAAGAAAAATATATTTTGGAACTGCCACAAAAGTAACACTGGGTCTTTATGGGTTAACTGATAAAAATTGATATGTTGAGATGTGTCTAGAAGAATTACACATTTGCATTTATTGTTCATTGTGCATTAGGAAAAAATGTTTCATACTGTGCTCTATTGTTTCCTTGTATTTCAAATTACTCTCCTCTTTATACCAACTTTTTTTTTTTTTTTTTTGTGTTGTTTGCCTTCTCACTAAATCAATTCACCATTATATAGCACTGTGATATACAATTTCATGCATTCTGATAGAACTGTTTAGCTGTATCATTCTTTTTTTTCCTCGAAGTAGTTCTGAAATCTACTCCATAGGTAAATTTCATTTGCTTCTATACAAATTGTTTAATTTATTCACGGGGGTGGGGTGGGGGGTTGAAATATGATGTGCCTGAAAAATTACCCATTATATTCGTCTTGCCCATGAACTTGCGGCAAAGTCTTTAATACAATATTGGAATATCACCCATTTTATATAACACCAATCCAACTCCTTTTAACATGTTCACTTTCCTGATCAGTACTGTGCACACACCCTGTTCACCATTAAGAAACAAAGAACAGCTTCAATGAACAGGCTTAAATATCTAAAAAACACCATCACTTATAGGATGTGGTTGATTGAGAAACCGAGCTTTCATCAATTCTTTAACCCTACAGCAAAATGATCTCTGCTAATGTTACTGCTAACGATGTCTTCCACTGTCACAACACTTAAAATCAATAGATTGATTTTACATTGATGAACTAAATTAAAATCTGTTGGAACACTCCCAGCAGATACTGATTTTTCTTTCCTTTTGTCAATATTGAGAACAAGGCACATTACACAGACATTATGTCAGGTGTTTAATGATCTCAGTGCACTTTCACGTTTAGTCATAAAATGTCTGATTTTATGCATTAGTGTTATAGCAGTAGGTCTTAGTTGCACTTAGAAACACAATTAATTACCAGCGTTATGTTTTTCAACACTGGAGTCACTGTGGCTAAATTTCTGTAGACATTCTCCAGATGGTTCTGTAATCACCCCAGAAACAAATTTGGTAATAATTCAGAAAAAAAGGATGAACCTGTTCTACATTAAAGTGACTGGGCATGAATCCAAAATGGACATCAGACTGAAAATACTACATCCTTCTAATATATTCTTCCCCTTCCTTGTTTTTGTTGATGAAAGGGGAACTGAAGTGTGACAAATCATTTAGAACAATACAATTTGATGAATTGTCTATGTAATTTGCAGGAAAAATACATTCACTGGTTTCAGCTTTCTAAGTTTATAGAACTGTAAACTGATTATCTTTGATACTGGACTGGTGATTTCACACAATTTAAAGACTTAAAAGGCTGTTGGAAAGGATGATTGGATATTTTCAGCATATTCACTCATCTTAGAAACCAACTGGCTGTGTTAAAAAGCATAATCTGGCAGGCATAATATTAAAAAATCCTATATTATCCTGAGACCTGGGAAAGTGAAGGTTTTGGATTTTTTTTTTTTTTTTTTTTACAGTAACCCTTGTATGGTGTTTGGGTCTGTGGGACCCATTTTCATTTTTTATTAAAAGACAAATGATGAGTAATTATTTTTTTATGATTTGTTTCTGATTATATTACATTTTATTAAAAAAAAAAAACAACAACTAAAAAACGAGTAGCACTTTAATTCATAAATGTGATCTAGCAAAGGCAAAAGGCAAACATTAAACATATATGCTTTTTTATGTCACTTGTAATTGGAACAAAGTAAACATCTGTTGAGTATTTTAACATAAAATTGTTTAATTATATTGGATTAAAAACCCACAAATGCAGCAGGTCCACCACACCCACACTGGCTGAATAACAAAAATCTGAACACCACACAATGGTTAAATTGCCTTGGTTGGAAACAGTGTTATACATTTATTTATGGAATGTTCTTTGTTTTTGGTTTTTTTGTTTTTTTTTTTGAGTAAAGTTCTGAAACTCTTGTCCCTCTCAGAGGACAAATGCATTGCCAGGTCTCAAGAGAATATAATACAACCTGTGTGTCATACAGATCCATCAGTCAACTGTCAGCTTGAATAAAAATCAATTTCTCTCATTTGAATTCTACATGACTGCTGTGCCCCCTGACACAGCATGACAGACAGGTTACAGACAAACAGTATAAGACATTTATCCTTTGCATACCACATTGCATCCTTTTGGCAGGTCCTAAAATGCTGTTATGTAATAGTATAACAGGTTTGTGTGTGAGTGTGTGTGTGTGTGTGTGGACAGTCTGATCTATTCTTGAACCTGACTGAAACAGTGTCGGTGTCACACCCCTCCTGGTCATCAGGCAGCACAGATGCACCAGGCAAAGAAAAGCTGGAAGTCTGAGCGGAAAAACGGCATCATAATACATAGTGATGCACACACAAACGGTCCCTTGCATCCCCGGTGTGAGCACATGCACATCCTTACCTCCCTGCTCTCCATCTGGCATCCTTCTGCATGCTCCTCTTCTCACCCATCTCCCGCTGCAACAGCAGCTGGCGGCGGAATGCGAGCTGTTTCGGGACGCTGCTCTCCGGATAAACGAGGAGGGGTTGGAATTAGAGGTTGGGTGCCACTGAAGCAGAACTAACATGAATTCTGGGAGTATGAGTTCTGATTCAGAAGTGACCTGCTGTTGTCTGTTTTTGCCAACTCATGAATCCACCTCCGGTTTGGAGCAGTTGCGCGGCGCAGCCTCAAGATGGCGACATTGGGCAGAGATTAGACCCTGTAATCAGAGACACAGTAATTAAGGTTTCAGGAGCTTCTACATTCACAGTAACTTGTCAGTTGACCAAAACGTGGAGGGGATTATTGCTGTTGCCTTTACTGTGGTCCCTTAAACTTCATTAGAACAAAAGAAGTAAAGAAATGTCGTTCAGCCACCTGCTAACACTGACCCTAGTTAGCTACTATCTTATGCTAACTATGTACCTGAAATAAATGTTAGCTAATTGCCTAAGTCACTTCTTATTTCTTCTGGGCATGTAAAAGTAGGTGGGTATACTTTAAATCCTCCAACTCAACCTTAGTTTTAAACCAAACGTGTAACTATTAATGACTGACAGCTTACCTTGAAAGGCTTTCTGCTCTTAAGTCGATAATAAAAGCTTTCAATGTTAGTTGCTAACGCCATTTACCAAAAGTACTTATTTCTCATAAACACGTTAAGGTAATCAATAACTCTACCAAATCCAATGAAACTTTAGTGTAATACAAAACCTGTGTCCTTAGGGAATTGTAGTCACTGTAAAAGTTTATTCATTTCTATCGAGTTCCCTCGGTGCTTGAAAAAGCGTTTAGCACTAGCTAGCTAACGCGAACTACTACATTCATCGCTAACAGTTAGCTAGCATCATCTACCTAAATGGAGGAAGTCATTATCTTAAATACCTCTTAGTTGAACAGGTAATGTTGCTAAATTATACTAAAATGCTTCCGATTCAACCTTACTATAACACAAAATGTGTGCACTGGTATTGTCGTTACTATTACCGTTACTTTGCGTTACTATTAAACATCATCAGCATCGTTGGCATTAATTTAAAGGACTTC
Organism: Sphaeramia orbicularis; assembly: GCF_902148855.1. Lineage (NCBI taxonomy): Eukaryota > Metazoa > Chordata > Actinopteri > Kurtiformes > Apogonidae > Sphaeramia > Sphaeramia orbicularis. The sequence continues at coordinate 44,222,560 of NC_043969.1, read as the reverse complement.
CGCTCCTGTAAGAAAACAAAAGCCCTAAATATCAACCGACCTGCAGCTACGTTACTGTTAAAAAACTGCATGAAATAAAGCCATCAAATAAAAATCAGTTAAATTACATAAATTTCTGTTCAACTCTCAACTGCAGTAATAATACTTTTGGTTTCTACCACATTCATGTTTTAAAATATTTTTTACCCCCAGAAAACAAGTCTCAAAACGTCTACAAACAGTTAAAAATAAGTATGTAATTTGGGATCCATTTTGGTTAAATATTAAAGACAGTGAAGGCTTTCCTGTTTTTTTCACTGTGTCAGGCTGCCTTACATTTATGCACTAAATTGATTGCAACTGTTCCCCTTTTGAGGAGCTATTGCCTAATATTACAGTATGCTTACCACACTGCCAGGAAAGAGCATTAATTTTTTTTTTCTAATGTGACATTTCCGTGTACCCTGTTTAGGGCTTTCAGTGTCAGCCCCTTTCTAATGCAAATCCAAATGCATTTTAGGTGTTTTGGACTTGGCATGCAGGACTGCAGGGCCCTGCTCTGTGTGTCTGTCCCCGCTATTGAATACCATATCACCGACTCTCTCTGCCAGACAGACAGCTTCCTGCAGCAAAGAAACCACCTCTGCAGGCTTTTGGGACATTAATGTCCCCTGTTTGGTTGCCTCTTCCTCTTGGTGTGTTCAGACAAGGATGCCTTTGAGTCCCCCTGTCCAGCTGCACGGCTACATTCACAAGCACAAACACTACCTCCCTGTGTAATCACTCGCCGTCTCAGAAATGACACAGGGAGTTAAATAAGAAAGGCAAGAAATTGGGATGATACACTCATGAGACCCTGAATCCCTGAATTAACTCATCTCATAGGAAGACTGGCGTTTCAGTTCGTCAGCATTGGAAAGGTACATAGTTCTAGTCACCCTATTGACAAGAAAAGTAATATAACTACTTCAGTTACTTCGTTAGAGTAATGATTTTTGGGCAGTGAAGCTGAAAAGATTCCCAGACATTTTAAGTTCAAGAGCAAAAATTTTAATTTTGTGTCTTCCAGATTAACAAAAATATGCCATGAATTCCCTTATTGTCTGCAGTTTACTAACTCTTCCACCATTAAAACAATGTCGAATTTTAAAAATGTTCGCTGGAACATCAGATCATCAATCACAGACATCAAGATATCAGCAGTTATTTGACTGACAATGGCAAATAATGTTAGCAAGGCAGCAACATACTGTCACCAAATTAGATATAAAGTAAACAATTCAAATGCCACCAAACATAAACAAAAATAAGACTAACTTACTATACTGCTGCCAAAGACAATTTTTCTAACGTGTTCATTCTTAACTCCATTTTTGTTTCATTTTCTTGTGTGTTTTTGTATTTTCATAAAGTATACTATGTTTTGAACATGTGTGCCTTTATGATATTATTTTTATTTATTGTATATATTTATAGTGACAAAGGGCCTTGAATGGGACTCAAATCCAGGTCGCTGTAGTAGCTTCAGCCTTTGTGGTACACAGTCAATCAGGTGAGCTTTTTTCAGATCTCAGATGGAAATTTTCAGGACTTTAATTCTACATGAAAGCTTTTAGCTGAAAAGACAGTATTTAGTTGTACCTAGCATTTTGCAAATTAAATGATAAATGTTATAATTAAATTATAAATGTTTCTCTGTATCTGTAATTAGGAACGGCAGGTTTTCTGTATTTATTCATACATACATAAAGGCAGCAACAACAGGAACACCCATAGGAACAGAGAGCTTAAGCAATAAAAGATGGAAATATTAAAAAGTAGAAAGTACATAAAATAACTATAAATGAGGAGGGTATTACTTATTGAGGGTACTACTTGAGCTTTGGAGCTTAACCAGAGGCACAAGAAAAGAAGAAACAAAAAATTACTGTTATTTTTTGGGGGGCAGGTGGGGGTTACCAGATCAGGAAGCATATAGTCATAGTGTTTCTCCACTCCAAAGCATGTGAATGTAGAAATAGCTGCAAATAATCAGGTAAAAACTTAGAGTTGAAATAGTGCTAAGGTAGCGTTTAAGTACATAAACAAATAAATAAATTGAGTTTGGAGTGAGACTGGATGGGCTCTGGGGTTCATCAGGATCCACTTGTAAATGGAAATGTAGTTTTGCTTCTCTAAATTAACCAGTGGCACAAACCAGCACGAAGGTGTTGGTGCCAGTGCAGTGTAAGCATAGTGCAACTGATATAGTGCCTGGCATCAGCAGTTTTTACAGTGAACACCAGCACCACAACTTTCTGGTAAAATGCTGCCCCCCTTTGTTGATCATAGGAGTTCATGCTGGAGCATCAAGGCTATCCTGGTGACCCTGCTTCTATTCTGACTCCAGGCCATTTCCATGCTCTGTTTACTGCAACTTTCCAGTAGAGTTATATATGTATCTTTAAGGCCATGATTAAAAGTACAACAGAAGCTTCTTCAACTACTTATATTTTGTCATTCAGCTGCAACATGCAAGTAATTTCTCTCTGAACCAGAATCTGAATCAGAACTACAGTCGCGGAAAAAATTATTAGACCACCCTTGTTTTCTTCAATTTCTTGTTCATTTTAAAGCCTGGTACAACTAAAGGTACATTTGTTTGGATAAATAAGTAAAGTAAGTAAAGTAAATTTTATTTATAGAGCACTTTTCACAGACAGAGTCACAAAGTGCTTTATCAATTCAAATCAGAAATACATCAAATGTAACGATAACAAAAATAGCTCATAAGAGTTTAATTTCAGAGCTGATATCTATCCATTTTCCATGGTTTTCTTGATAATAATAAATTTTGATAAAAATCTTGATAAAAAATATTTTTTTTAATTTTATGTTATCCTGGTTTTTATCCCAGATTGTTTTTATTTTTATCTTCTCTGGTTTTTATTGTGTTTTTATTGCATCTTGTTTTTATTTATTTGATCTTATTTATTTTATTCTTTTACTTATCCATGCTGCTATACTGATGAATGGTGGAACACTGAGCACTTTTTGTCCTGTCTTTTTGTCCTGTCTGTAAGCGTGATCAAGTGCCTGTCTTGCATGTTCAATGTATGTGTTGTTGTAATGCCAAGGCAATCACCTAGACTCCAAAACAAATCTACCTACGGGTATAAATAAAGTAACTTTGACCTTGACAATAACTAAAATCACTTCAGTTCTTACATCAATAGCTATGGCATTGTACTGACAAAAACAGTGCTTTTAGACATTCCATGTTTTCTTTTCTGTCTGTTTTGGTCACATGATACACACAGGAGTTAGTACTTTATTGCATAACCACTGTTTATGATGACTTTTGGTGGTCTAATAGTTTTTTCCACGACTATATATGAAGCAGTTGATTGTAACCAAATTCAGGCCCTGAATTCAAAACGACTTTTAGGTGTGGCCACTTGTTTCGTGTGTTGATGCTGTGAAGAGCCACAGATATCACTTCCTGGAGTACACTGATGGTGCTCAGATGATTGCTCATCACTCTTACTCTCCTCCTCCTTCCTCTGTTGCATGTATGTTCACTATTCTCTTCGTCTATGTCTGCATTTCTCTTTCTCTCTATGTACGTGTCCTCTCCCCTCCCCCTTGTACACACTCACACACACACACAGACGCGCACACACACACAGAAACTGATGTGAGTTCCCCTATCTGTCAGAGCCAGTTCCTCCATTTAAGATGCTGACTTGTTTATGTAAAGGGACAAGTGAATGACTTTGCTGGGCTCTTGCAGCTCCATTTTGACACCTGTTTGAAGCTTCTTTTTTTCCTTTCTCTCAACTTTGTCGCAGGCGCAGGGAGTTTAAAGCCTGTTTTGATGCTGATTTGTGGTTGATACACATCTTCAGATAGCAGAGAACACGAGAGAGAGAGAGAGCGAGAGAGAGAGAAAGCGTGAGACTGAGGGGTTTGATAAGCTGGGTTTAGTAGTGGAGCTCAGTCTAGTTGGTGACTGGTAGGTGGGCAGCCCTCAAACCCCCAGCAGCTTTTACGTCCTGCTGTCGCCGGCCGGGCTGCATAAACTCATAGGGGACACGGAGGAGGAGAAGCAGAAGGAGGAGGAGGTGGAGGAGGAACAGGGTCAAGCATGGAGCTGTAGGGACACGCTCAGATGCCCGTGTGGATCACCAGTGGAGGAGGAGTGCTGTCCAGGAGAAGAGCTCTGCCATGAACAAGACCAAGAGGTAATTTAGAGAGACTCATAGTAAGAGTTCCACTAAGTCTAAATCTTAGATATGTGTCAGCAGCAAGCATTTTTGTGCAGCAGAGATGTGTGAACCTTGAGGTTTTATCTGCGATGCACTGTGGTTTGCACGAAAGAAAGCTCTTGATAAGTCAAAGAGAAGAAACGAGGGCATCTGCTTTTATTTTCCACTTGCAGCATGCCTGTGTGCAACAGTTTTATTTCAGTGTAGGCATTAAAGTGCATTAGCAAAGGTTAAGCACACACATAGGCTCATGCAGCTCGCGTGTTTGACCTGCATATCAGTTCAGAATAATAACTTCTCATATTATTTGTGTATACTGCACACAACCATGGCCTGACATTCAACTGTTGTGTTGACTGTTTGTTGTGCACTCACCTTCACACAGAAATTGTTATGCTTTTTTTGGCTCTGTCCAGCTAACGTGTCACACAATCATTTACATTTTCAGCTCACTTCTCAGATGAGAAATAACATGCAAAGTACACTGTGTTTTCATTGGTATTTTTGTGTTGGTGTATTTGTGACCTCAGCTCTTATCAGATTACCTGGAATGAAGAGGTGGTGTTAAGGGAGCTTGAAATGACGTCCGATTTACCTGCCTGACTTAAGGTGGTCTGACATAGTGGACAAAGTACTGTCCACCCATTTATTTTAAAAGGAAAGAAAAGAATGACAAAATATTTGGAGGGCTATTTCCTCCAATGTGATGAAAAAATTAGTTAATGACTGGTTCATAGTGTTTCATTATCATACATACATAGGTCACTATTTTGACAAAGTATCCCATTATTTATAGATATTAAGTCATTACTTTTGCAAAGTGTATCATTATTTTGTGATACTGTCACAGTTTTTGACAAAATATCTTACTTTGTGAAATACCATGCTGTCATTTTGATAAATTATCTTTTTTTTTAGATACAAGTTATTATTTTTCACAAACTATCTTGTTATTTTGAAATATTTATTTTGACAAAGTATCTTTTATTTATAGATATTAAGTAATTATTTGGCAAAGTAGTAGTATTTTTTAGGTTAGACTATTTTTATTAGATAGTCATCATATAGAAAGTTATATATGCTATAGATATATGTATAAAGTATCACATTATTTTGAGATTCTAAGTCTTAGACAGTATTGTGAGGAAGTATCTTATTATTTTTAGATACTTGCTTTAATTTACATAGTGCATTGCAGAAATGGTCCTCCATACTTTAGTATTGATGGTGAGTATAGTTTCATTGGTATAATTTCTGTTGATTTATGTTTCATTCCCAAACAGCAGCTCAGTAAATAGTTGAAGAGGTTTACACAGATTTCCTTCCACTTTCCTGATGCTACAGTGTTTGGTACAGTGGCTTTATTTTGGACCAAATGCATGAATGGCTCATTGCAGTAGATGCATCCTCTTGATGCGAAGGGAACAAGAACACAGGTTGTGAGAGGAGGTGGTGGGGGGGGGGGGGGGTGAAAGAAAAAGAGCAGCACACAAACAAGGCCTTCAAAGGGCCCTGGCTTCAATTAATCAATTAAGGAAAGAAAGAGAGGAATTTGCATATTCCCCCGCCAGTGTGAGAGCGAGAGAGGGAGAAAGGGGAGGGGGGGCTGGATCTGTGGCCAGCAATCCTGACATGGATGGGAAAGGGAGTGAGAGGGGGATTTCCAAAGAAAAAGAGAAGCTGTTTCCTGAATGGCTTGAATAGAGCAAGGATGAAGGAAGAGGAAAATGTGGGTGAAGGAGGAGTTGGTGAGGAAAAGGCATGGAAGGTCTTCCTAAAACTAAAAACCCAAGTCACTAATGCAGCCATTCCCAAAAATAAAGGGTCATCACCTGATTTTACCAGCTCACCAGTTGAGAAGATGTTTAGTCACAGAATAAAAAACTCTGACACTGAAAGGACTTCTTGGTACATTCAGGTGCACCTTGTAAACTCTGAAATCTAGACTCAAATGGGTATAGAGGTCACATGAAAAGGGATGGTTTATATGTTTTTTTTCTTTTCTTTATTTCCTTTTTTAAAATCTATTCCTTACTTGTTCGTGGACCAAAAGATATTTAGTAATTAGATGCTAAAGGTATAAAAATACTGCATTGATTTCTTCTTTCTATTAAAAAGCCAATTATACACTACAATCAGTGAGCTTAATTTTTTTACATGATGTAGTTGTAGACTTAAATACATTTCATACAAATTAGAAATTCAGTCTGCTGAGTTCTTCCTTACAGGGATACTGACTCCATGTTGCATTCAGGTGCATCTCATGAATTGTGAAATCTATTTTCAAATGGACTCAGGTTGTTTAGGATCAGAATGCTTACTTTTTCCTCTATTTTCTATTAGCTTAAACACATCTGTCACTTCTTTCTTGTTCTTGTGCTTTTTATTATATGATTCTAAAACCATCTAACACATTTTTTACATGGCATAAAAATTTTACAAAAAATTGTGATGAAAAATAAGATCATGTACCATGAACAGTTATTATTGTCTTAAATGAACAAAATAATGAAAAGCCCTCCCTAATAAAAAGTCAGTTTTAGGAAATCTTGACCTTGTGTCTCAAAACATAATGTCTATTTTTACCCCTAGAACTATTTTTGTGGCAACCACCAAACTTAATTTGGTACAATTTATCACAATTTTTAAGTGAAAAACAGGAATTTTTCTTGTAAATGTTCATAAAAGCTCAGAGTAAATTCAGAGATTATTATATCTGAACAAAGAAAACTGAAGAAAAAATAATAAATATCATTAACTGAACATAGAAATAAGTGCCCCAACTGGTTATTTATCAAACTCCATGGGTTTTACTGGTGAATCCGTGTTGCAGAAGATGACAGTGTTTCCACGTTCACTACTTAATCTTGAAGGGTCTTTAACTCAGTAATACAGGGTTGAAATTAAATCTATGTGGGGTTTCTATGTCCATGAATTCAGTTAAATATAGACAGATCTGTTGAGAATAACTGCAAATTGGATTCTTGGGAAAAGGTGAATGCAAATGTCTGAACAGTACATCCAGCTGTGTTCAGATTTGCATGGGGGCTCTATTTACTAACAGCAGACCTTTCAGCTGGTCTGGCTTATTACAAAGAAAAAAAAAAGAGAAAGAGACCAGTGGTTGTGGTAGAACTGTGCATTACCTGTTCAGCAATCACAGGGGAAATTCCCTGACAAACGTCATGACATCAATAACATTTCCCCATCAGCACTTCTTGTAGCTGTAGTGTGTCAGAGTGTGTCCTCAGATGTGAAGCTGGATTCACTCTGAGTCAAAGAGAAACATGATGAGTCCTAAAGGGCACCGAGATAAGATATACCAAAGAAAATAAATGCACTGCTGTCATGGTGAGCTTCGTGATAGGTCAAAATGTTAAATTACTTAAGTTTATACATTATGAAGATATGTGCATGACTTCAATTCCGTTTTAGTCCTTATTTACAGTAAATTCACTTATACATCTTGTCATTTCTTTTAGTCAGTGTGAGTCAAGCTCATAAAAATCCACTTTCCTGATGTTACAAATGTTGTTGATGTTTTACTTCATGTCTTTGTCAATGTTTGGACTTAAAACACGCACTCAGTTTGCGGATTAGTCTGACTCCTAGTCGCTCGTGGTCCCATGCTTAAAATAGACAGACAGACAGACAGACAGACAGACAGACAGACAGACAGACAGACAGACAGACAGACAGACAGACAGACAGAAAGAAAGAGTTAAACTTTCAGCTTTCATCAAGGCTAAATGCATATCATTGTATAACCTGTAATAAGAGGATTTTCTAGTTATATATTGGTCACATGATGTACATTCTCATAATTTGTTAATCAGAACATAGTGACTACACACATTAATGATGGCAACTTAAATAATCAATAATCAGCAAGGATTAGTGACATATACATATTCTTAAAGGATGGTCGGAGCTATGTGTTTGAGGCCCAGTGGCCTAATGGATAAGGCATCAGCCTCCGGAGCTGGGGATTGTGGGTTCAAGTCCCATCTGGGTCAGTTCTATAAGAAATCAAATGTTTCCTTTACTGTCACTATCAAGAAACACAAACAACAATAGAAGATTTTCAGTAAACAGTGTTATTTGCTGTTAAATATCTCAATTCGGTACTTGAGATTAAGATTTACAGTATCAGTCATAATCAGCTCTTTGTGGCAATTTATACATGACACAATTACATGTAAGTGTGTTGCCTATTTAAAGCATTTATAACCTAATCTCTGAAGTAATCTACACTTAAGAAAACAATAGTTGTGTTTGTATTACTGCTGAAAATACCTTATAGTTGTAAATAAGTAACTGTTCACTGTGATCAAATGAAACCCACACCAATGATTGAGTACAGTTAGAGATTTTTAACAACAAACACTTGGATTTTTGTACATTTTTATACACTAGTTAAGGTCTTTGTGCTTGTCAGCTTATGGTGAAAGTGTCCGTTTTCTTTTTTTTTTTTTTTTATCTTGCATAAATAAAAACAGTTCAAAATATAACAGAATAGATCATAGTAAGGTGCTCAGGTATTCTGTATTATTCTCATTGTTGCATCTATGATTGATGATGGTTTCAAAGGTACTCTACCTCTTACATACTTTTATTGGTGAAATCTACATCTTTCCTGCTAGATTTGTGTTTTACAGAGGCTGTGAACTAGTGTGAACCATTTTTTATGGATATAGAAAGTGTTTAAGTAAATCTTAGCCAGATAAATGTCTGCTTAGCTGCTGCCACAAGAGCCTTCTATTACTTTAACTCGCACTAAGAAATGTTAAATGAGAACTATACCCACAATCTACTATACAATGCAATGGAAAAAGTAGTAACAAATGCATATTGTCCAAAAAAAGTAACTTCAGTTAAAAAACTAAACTCCAGAGCTCCCAGTTCAAGTTCAGAGATCAAAGATTCAAAATGTTACAGTATTCTCACATATGAATATATAAAGTTTCATTGTGTAATATTGTTGTTTCCTTATATGCTTGTAGTTTTTGTTGGTCTTAAAACCTCTTATTCTAAGCTGAACAGTGGATAACATTAAACACTGTTGCTGCTGCTGAAGAGATGCTTCAAATAAACCTACATATAATTCAATGTACGCTCAGTTCTCATGGATGTAGACAACACAGACTGTCATTGGTTCAAACATGGACTTAGCTAGGTAGCATAAGATCATGTTCATTTACATTTATACTGTGGAAAATATAATGGAGCAGATATACAACTCTTTAACAAAACATACAACTGCATAGATCAAGAGGGATGGATCAGCTGAAACAATGGAGGGTTATAAAGAAGAATTATATGATTAAAGACACTTACAAACAAGACAGTTCAGTGGAGAGTCATTTCCTGTTTCAGTGTCACATGGTCTCTCCTTACCCCGCCCCTCTAGTAGACGAGGGGCAGATCTTGTCCCATTCATTGCAATGGGAGACATGAATGTGATTTAACTATTGGTTTTTCTCCCAGAAGTCGCCCAAGAAATTTTTTATCTATTTTGAATGCTTGGATGAGGAAAAAATTGCCTTTGTTTGAGGCCTGACTCACTTTCCTATGTATCTGATTATGTACGAATGGCAAATAAACTATCTTATTTTATCTTATCTTATCTTTCACAAGATCTCACAATACAAATCTCTCTGAAGGAAGTAAAACAAGCATCAAAATAAAATAAATAATTATGATAAAATATTGTTAGGTACTAGTGGCATTAGTGCATTATTATTTATAGACAATGTTGTCATCCTCTCATCCTGTGATCATGCCCACATCAGAGACAGGAAGTGAGCTATTTTATATCACTGATACAAGTAGCGATAAACCGTTTAACTAGTTCTGTCCAATTAATCAGCACGATACAGCTTTTGGTATCTAAGGGGTGTGGTTCTGATTATGAACTCGAGGTAATATCAGGGTTTGAGAATAGTTGATTTCGATGCAAAATATTATGTCAAAAACCGGCATAGTTTGATGTTCACTTCCAAGCTTATTGAAAAATTACCTCATGTTCAGATCATTACTTATTCTGTTTCGAAGACAGTCAGTGTCTTGGTTGATAGACTCATTAATTGGCTTGTTCCTGCTCTAAAATATTATATCATTTGTGCTGTAGGGGTGACGTCCTCTGGATTGTATTGAAAGTGTAAGATGTGTCTTAACCCATAAAGACCCAAACAGCCACTGGTGACCAAAATCCTCTACTGATCTAAAATGTTTAACAACTTCTGAACCACCAATCCTATCAACACATGTAAATAATTAGTCTAAAATGCAGTTTGTCATCTTTTCAAGAACTTATTTTTAGACAATAGATCTTGAAAATCTTAAGATAATTTTCACTTGTTCTACTGGCAGATTTTTTTTTGCTTAATTCCATTTTTTTTTTCTTTTTTTCTTTTTTTCGTTTTTTTGCTTTAATTCAAGGAAAAAAAAAAAAAAAAAAAAAAAATCTGCCAATGGAACAAGTGAAAATTATCTTGGTAAGATTTGTTGAAATAAGATTTTCAAAATTTATTGGCTAAAAATAAGTTCTTATATCTCACTGAAAAGTTACTCTTTAGGTGATTATGTCTTATTTTAAGTGTGATGAGATATAATGACTTGAAATGAGAAAAATACACTTGGTAAGATTTGGATTTTCTCCAGTGGTAAAACCCATGGAGTTGGATCAATGACAGAGGATGGACACACTTGGTTTATGTTCAGTTGATGATAGATTTGACAGAAAAGGTCACTTTCTTCAGTTTTCTCTGTTTTGATATAATAACCCTCAACTTTAATCTGAGTTTTTATGAACATTTAAATGATCAGTAAATTACATACCGGAAAATACTTGATTTTCACTGAAAAGCACAATAAAAAGAATAATATTATAATAAATGGTGATAAATCACTTAAGAAAGGTGAAATCTTGAAAAAAAAAAAATCATTTGGGAGCTGTCACAGAAGTATCACTGGGTCTTTATGGGTTAAGGTGTGGATGAACCAAACTCAGCCACCTTCAGTGTGTCCTTGCCTGGTCCTTCTTCTGAAGATCCAGTCCATTTGTAGTGAGCTGTACATATCTTTACCCAAAGCTAGCTCGCATCAGTACACACTGTGCTGCTCAGTGTTGGTGTTTTGAGTTCGGCGGCCACCTGCGTTAATGGAGCGAAGAGATGGACAAGGAGGCAGAGAGCCAGGGTTTTGTTGTCCAGTAGGTTTACAGACCAGAGTTTGTGAATCCAGGCATGTCTGAGGGGGAAACGTGTGCTTAACTGTATCTGCTGAAGGGAACAGTGTGTACAGACTGGAGAGGAGCCTGTAATAGAAATAGATCAGAAATGTCAAAGCCTCCACGCCTGTATCACTGTGAACATCCATGAGTGCAAAAATGCCAAGTACAAATAGTTCTCAAGTACCTGTACTGTACATAAGTGTGGCAACTTGATACTTTAACTACCTACATTTTAATGCAAACATTTTACTCTCTGCTCTTTACAGTAAAACAGGTTTGTTACTTTAGTTTTAAAGATATTTCAGGAATTCTCCATTATTACCTCCGCCAAGGAGGTTATGTTTTTGCCAGGGTCTGTCTGTCTGTCTGTCTGTCTGTCTGTTAGTGTGCAACATAACTCAAAAAGTTATGGACAGATTTGGATGAAATTTTCAGGGTTTGTTGGAAATGGGATGAGGAAGAAATGATAAAATTTTGGTGGTGATCGGGGGTGGTGGGGCCCACGGGGGGGGCCACTGATCAGCCTTGGCGGAGGTCTGCGCTCTCCGAGTGCTTCTAGTTTTACTATGCATTAGCGTCATCGGTATTGTAATTTTAAACCCATAAAGACCCAGTGTTACTTTTGTGTCATTTCCCAAATGAATTTTCCTCTCTATTCAACCTTTCATAAGTGATTTATCACCATTTATTATAATATAATCCTCATTTATTTTGCATTTTTTCCAGTGAAAATCATCTATTTTCCTATGTTTAATTGACTGATCATGTAGATGTTCATAAAAGCTCAGAGTAAAGTTGAGGGTTATTGTATTTCAATACAGAAAAAACTGACAAAAAGGGGACTTTTTCAGTAAAATATAGCATTAACTGAACATAAACCCAGTGTTTCCATCCACTGTCATTGATCCAACTCCATGGGTTTTACTGGTGAATCAATGTTGGAGTAGATGACAGTGTTTCTATGGTAACTACGGAGCCTCTGAACGTCCAAATGCGTCATATCTGATGACAATGAAAAGATGAATAACTGTATTTTCCACCAGTTATTGACATGGATTGATCAATGGGTCAACAGAGATTAAACAGTTTAGATCAGTAGATGGTTTACGTTAAAGGTGGCTGTTTGGGTCTTTAACGGTCAAGAAGACCATAAATAGAGAAATATAGTAAGATGCACAGGAAATAAGAGTATGAATCTCAGGTCTTTCCCCTAAAACAATGTCATAAAAATGTGAACATTGCTCCATTTTGCACTGTCTGTAGTAACCAATCACTATTTCCAGTTTTCCTTGGATGTGTTTTTATTACAGTATTTTCATTGTTTTAATAGTATATGCCATTTTCTGATAAATATCAACAGACATTGACCACAGTTACATGCACACTATTATTCCACTATTATTCTGAATTTAACAAGTGCCATGTAAAGAGCATATTTTCTTTCAATATTCTTTTATCCTGAAGTAGGCCATTTTCTGGATGCATCATTTTCCAAATTGGATAAGTGGAATATGGTGATATTCTTTTGGATTTATGAGGATTCTATAGCCAAGGATACAGCATATTTAGAAAAATTCATCTAATTTACTCATTATACTGCAGGTTTCAACACAGAGCCACTGTTTACGGTCATAGGAATAAAGACAAATATCCTCTGTGGTAGAGATGGATTCTCCAAAGTAAATCTCACATTTCTGGTCAGAAGTAAAAACACATCTACCATGGAGATCAATAGGTTCATAGATACAAGCAAATAGTGTAAGGACAACCTTTTCTGGAGGGTGATTGGAGGAATGAAAGAAGAAGCATCTACCACCACTGGAAAACTTTGGAAAATCATTATTTTTAATGGGGTACACACATCTCCATGTAAACAGGAATATTAATTTTCATTGAGCATATGCACTGCTTATTGGGCATAAAAAGGACATTTAACTAAAACAGTCATAGTTTATTGGGCTGTGGCTTAAAATATCCTGTTAGCATGTCCCACCTAGCTGATATTCAGCAGTGGGATGGATGAATCAGTGCAGGGTTAGGCTGAACAGGTTGTTTAAAAAGGACAAATCAAGCAAAAAGAGACCAAAAAACAGTCTTGAAATGGGACACAAAATCCTGCAGTGGGCTATGAATACCCCACTGGTCAGCAATTGCTAATGCTAATGTGAGATGCTGTGCTTGTATTAGGACGGGTAAACTGCAGAGACTAAATAGGGATAATATGAGGACATTCAATTATTTCCATGCCTTCTTCTGCATAGAAGGAACTGAACTTTTTTACCATACATGTTGCTGTATTTCTTAGTTGTAAAAACATAGTGGTCAATTTTGTTTGTTATTTTTTTTAAATGTATATATTTTTTGAGATGCCAGGTGAACAATTACAAATAGAAAAGAGCAAGTCATGCATTAAAAAAAACATATGATGAAAACAATGTAAAAAAAAAGACAACATGAAAAAAATGTGAAAGTTATAAAGAGGCAATAATATTAAGGACACAAGACAAAAACAACATTAAAGGCCAATAATCCAATCCAACTGACGCTACAAACTGATTGCACTTAATGTATTTATCACATTTTAATTGTATTTTAACTGTATTTTAATTGCATTTTAAATTGTATCTTAATTGGTTTGCAATGTAGAACACTTGGTGATTCCCTGTCTGTGAAAAGTGCTCTATAAATAGCATGTACTTACTTACTTACTTACAATAAGTGGCATAAAACATGCAACAAGGTGACAGCAATGTAAGAAATAAACCACAAAAATGGTGTGGGATTAGACTGAAGCGAGCAGAAGCTGGTTTACATTATATTAACATGACATGAGATTTAATAGCTTTACACACAAGCAGTCTCTAGAAGCATCTGCTTCTGACTTTTACACTTTGAGGACATTTAGAGTCTGTAGTTTTTCACTTGTACCACAGTGAAGAAGTTGAAACACTACTTCTACTTTTATCAGAATCCTACACTTCCACTGGACTGAATAGGTTATGTTTTGCATGAGTGTTCATTCACGTGTTAAAGATTCTTTTGTTAGTGAACATGTGCATGATGTATTATATATTGTGTTTACGTGTGTGCATATGTGCTGATAATGAGAGTGGGCTGGAGAAATGAGCCACGCACACAAACACAGGTTAAGAGAAGGGGATGTAGGTCTGGCCGTTCAGGGAACTTGTCGCCAATTCTCCGAACTCACACAGTGTTTCCTGGTAATGTCATCATATTGGCTGCAGAATAAAGACACAGCATTACATGACTGTGTGTGTTATATCACACGCTGTTTCTGCACATTCATTAGGGTGAAAAGTGTCAACCATCGCTCGCAAGATTTGTATAAACTCATGTAAGGGTGGACGATATGAGCAAAAAATATTAAGTGTGCATAATGTTTTTTCTGTCATGATAAAACAGAACTCACCAACAGTTTTTCTCATTAGTATTAGTAGGTGCCATAAATCTGTAATATTAACAATTAACAAACAAAAAAAGCCTGTCTTATTGATAATGAGTGGAGAAACATATTCACTGTATAAAAAATTTGGCTAAAAACACATGTATTGGATTTAATTGACTACTAAATGTCTTCTGCAATATAGGAATTTTCCATTAAAAAGTCTGATTAGTCAGATTAATTCAATATATCACCCAGCTTTACCTTCATTGTAGTGCTGAGGGGTGATTAATCATCTGGCAGGAGGGGCCGCCATTGAAAACTTAAGCGCGGCAGTCCTGTCAGTTGCTGGTTATTGTGAAATAAGACATTGCTAAACTGAGCCCCTGATCTTAAGAGGAAGCATTAATCGCTTCATGTAACAAAGAAATCTCATCTGTCAAATCTTTTTTAGGACATTTGAGAAACTCCACAGTTACACATCTGCTGTTCTGGCCTTCACATATTGCACTTTTTGGTGCACAATTTTCATCATAAGTTCTATTTCAACCATAAGGTGTGGGCATTTCTGTCAACGCTTTGTAGTCCCTCACATATCCTCAAATACTTAGACCACCGCCACCGACGAAAAAAAAATGAAATGTTAAATAACTTGTGAACTATAAAACCAATCAGTGAGCTTTGAAAGGTCAGGTGAAGTGGACATCCTCAGGTTTTCAGTGTCACTAAAGTCTCATTTAGACATCGTGAGGGTCTGCAGTGAAGCCGATTCCACCTTGATTCAAGTAAACCCATGTACGTTCCTCCTCTGAGTCAATAACCGGCTTTAACTTAACTTAACTGGAGGTTCTATGTTCACAAAAGAAATCATATGATTGTACTTTTTTAAATAATGCTAAATTCTTATACAAAACAAATGTGAAATTGGCAATAGAATGTGTTTGGGGGAAAACAAAAATCAGTGCACAGGCATCGTCTAAGCCTTAAAGCCTTAAAGTGAAACAGAAATGACCTAAATCAGCATTTAGGCTTAAATTTGCTTGTATTTCGTCTTCCAGAATATAATTATGATACTAAAAAAACAGCCTTTACAGTCACCAGATCTCAACCCAATCAAACTCTTATGACAGATTTTAGAGCAACAGGTTAGAAAACACTTTCCACCATCATCATAACAATCGACAGATGTGTGTTTTTAAGGCCAATACTGATTACTAATATTCAAAGAGGATAATAACTGATTTTTTTTTTTTTTTTTTTTTTAGCTCAGACATGTCCTGAAATAACTAATCTGACTGAATCAAATAAAGAGGAGCAGTTCACATTGAACACTAGGGATTCTGGGTGCTTAAATAAATAATCTTTTCTCATTTAAGTGCTGTATTCAGTGTTGTAACCAGTCAGACAACACAAATAGCCATTTTCCATTTGTAATTAGAGCATTTTAATCAAAAATAAATTGGATCAGAATCGCAAAGTTGGTTCCAAGCTAGAACCAAACCATAGTAGGTTTATCTTCAACTATTAACCATTGCAGTATATCAAATTCTACTGTTTTTGGAAAAAGAGGATTGAGGTGATGACCATGAAGAAAAAAAGAAAAAAACCAGGGGATAAAAGGAAGTACAGTAAGTGCTGATTGGTGGTTTCATGTCTAGTGAATATTAAGGAAAGGGTTGAGAGTTAAAAGAGAGTTGACTGGTTTCACTTGAACCCAAGAACGAATAATGAACCAAAAACTTAAACTTGAGAAAAGAAAGTGTTGACAAGACATGGAGTCTGTGGATGGTGTTATGTGTAACCATATGAAGATTCTCTGTTTATGGACAGTTCTTGATTATTGTAGTTCAACTCAATACCTGTAGAAACATGGACTGGTTCTGGTTCATTAGGAGTTGTTGAGGCTCCAAGAACTGACTAAACAACTCGAACTAACTGCAGCAGCATCAGGGCCAAAGTAGCACAATATTCAATAAATTAATTCTATTAGATATCAAGATTAAAAAACAAAAGAGTATTGATAATCATAAAATTGTGAAAGTCCATGACCAATGATCTGTCCCTCATTAAAACACTAAGTGAAGGAGTGTCTTTTGGCAGAATCATGTTCACACACTGCAAAAAAACACCCTGATAGAAATTAGCCTAATTTTGGGAAAAAAAAAAAAAAAAATCTGTCAGTGGGGTTAGAAAAGAATCTTGGCTAGAATTCTTAAAACAAGTAAAAAAAAAAAAAAATGTCTATCAACTAAAAAAAAAACAAAAAAAAACAATGTGCCTTGAAACTAGACAAAAATGCTAGAATTTTAGCAAATAGTGCTTAGTACAAGAAATAAAATCACACTCACTTAAGACAGAATTACTTTAAATGAGGTATTGTAGTGTCTGAGCTGGCTATAAGAATTTAAGTCTTAAAATAAGAGTAACAAGTAGAGAAAAATTCTTAAAATAAGCATTTGACTAAGTAAATTTTTCAGTACCTGGCAACCTGTTCTGAATCACATAAAAGAGGTAGATCCCTCACTTATTCCACAGTAGTCTTATTATTAATACGAGTCTGTAACTAATATCTGTGTTCCTTATTTTTTTATTTATTATTATTGTCAATTAGCATCTTTTTTATGGCGCAACAGGGTGGGAATGTTCATTGGTTTGGGCATAAAAAAAAAGAAAAACAAAAACAGTGACTGTATTATGCTATTCTGGATGACTCAGTATGTAATAAAAACACTTTGAACAAAAAAATAAGCATTTGATTCTCTTGATCAAACTGAAAATAACCATATCAACAGGGAATTGATCTCAGGTGTTCCGCATTGGAATCCGATGCATTACCTACTAAGCTAAACACCCACTGTTCTGTCAGGTGACCAATTTGCTCATCCTTATGGAGAAGACATTGTGTCCACGTTAAATTGACTAAGAAACCGCCTCTCAAATAAACTGCTGATAATCCATAAACGTACATTCTATCTCAAAAATTCTTGCAGGTGAGGCTTGTGGTGAGTCTTGTGAACGTATCACTGTATAATATGTGGGAAAAAAATCAGAACTGAATAAGCAGTGATTGTAGGAACGTGGAGTTAGTCAAATATGTGACAGAAATTTCAGACTTCAGTTTTGGAGCATTGAAACTGTTCTGAAGTCTTAACATTTGATTTGTCACTCAGCTTCTGGATCATATTTCACTCATTCACACCAGTTACACATATGGCAATAAACACTTACCCTCAAAACAAATGTGTTACTGAAAAAGCTGTGAATTGAGGTTGTGTGAGGAAGTTTGTCAGGTGACATTTTGCAGCTCACAAAATTTATCATCCACATATCCAAACCTATTTGAAATAAATGCTTTTAGGTTTGTCTTTAGCCACTATAACTGCAGAATAATATTTAGTTCCCAGTTAAGTAGGAGGATAATGTCCTCATGTATGCATTTACATTACTCAGCCAATCAGATGAACCAACTACATCAGGTTTTCCTCATTATAACGACAACATCTCTTGTGATAAATAGATTTTCCTTATATCATGTAGATCTATTCTGTGTCCACTAGTTTGTTCTTGGGTGAATTAAATTAATGTGAGTTTAATTATCTCATTAGAGTGTATCTTTGTCTCCCTCATATCTCCACCTGTGACCAGACAAAACATGTATAAGATAAAGGAGCGCTGGGCAATAGAGAGTGAAATAATCTCATTTAGTTTTAATTTATAGAGTTTAGTTTCAGTCTAGTTCAGCCTTTCTATAAAATGCCAAAATTACAAAACTGAGATCATTCCTCCATTCCATGCAACCGGTTTACTTCTTCTGTAAATGGATTCAAGATTCCTTTTATTGTTATTGTATACACAGAGCATACACAATGAAATTCTGATGGACTTTGTAGAGACAGTACTTTTGTTTGGGTTTTTTTTTACAATATATTTATCGACTTAACTTTTTTAACATTATACAAACACATCAGACACACACACAATTAACTTGCACCACAATAAATTAAGAAGTTCCCCCATAACAGTGGTAACAGAAATTCAATCAATAAAATTAAAGTTAAAGAAATAATAATGAAAAAAGAACTTAATAATAATGATCATTATCATCATCCTCAAAAATTTAATAGACTGCATGTTTCCATCAATTATGATGTTCATATATGATTCCCAGAGTTTGTAAAAGTCCTTCCTTTTGTCCTTCGTGATGTATGTACACTACCAGGCAAAAGTTTGGACTCACCTGGTTTTTCTTTATTTTTATGACTATTTCCATTGTAGATTCTCACTGAAGGCATCAGAACTATGAATGAACACATATGGAATTATGTAGTTTAAAAAGGTGGGACAAAACTCAAAGCATGTTTTATATTTTAGATTCTTCAAAATAGCCACATTTTGCTTTTATTACTGCTTTGTGCATTCTTGGCATTCTCTTGATGAGCTTCATGAGGTAATCACCTGAAATGTTTTCCAAAAGTCTGGAAGGAATTCCAAATGATGCTGAGCACTTGTTGCCCATCTGTGGTCCATCTCATGTCATTTAAATAAGAAGGTGAGTCCAAACTTTTGCCTGGTAGTGTAAGTCTTTCCAGTCCAATACAGTTCAAATGTTCCTTTATCCACGTTGTTAATGTAGAAGCATCCATCTTCTTCCAACAGAGCGCAATACCTCTCCTGGCCTGAACAAGTCCAAAATCCAACAATATCAAATGTTTTGTTGTACATAGAAATACTTTTGAGTATATTCCAAGAACACACAATTTGGCATTAAAGGGGAAAGTGGTATTAAACGTCTTTGACAAACATTTTACAACGCTCCTCCAGAATTTTTGGATCTTTTGATATTAGGGTTAGGGTTAATGAAATATAATGAATATAATATATTTATAGATTAATAAATTTATAATATAATGAAACAAAGTGCCCTTCTCTTGTAAACATGTAGAACAAACATCAGGAATATGAGCAAATTTATGATGAACCTGAGCAGAGATGGTACTTCTTGAATAAAATAAGGAAATATACAATGCAAAATATTTAAATAGTATTAAATAGTTAAAACAAACAAACAAACAAACACCCCCACCCCTCTCTCATTCAAGCAAAAAAAAACAACAACTATACATTATATTTACTGTGAAAATGTGTCTTCAGTCAGATATGACCTAATACTTTGGTAAAGAATTATGGTACATGTTTTGAGTTTTTGGAGAAGTAATAGCCTGGTGACTTCTCGTGGAGAAACATAGAAAGCTGTGTGTGACGGAGGGTGTTTTGCATGTTTGTGAGAGTTCAGGCAGCTGCAGCGCTGCTCTGAAAACCCTATCAGATGTGGGGAGCGGCGTTTCCTCAGTAGCTGACCTGCACTACCTTACCACATTCTGCTCTACTTTTTCTGAGCCGCTTACGCTCCCTGTCTATGTGTTTGTCTCTTTCTCTCAGGAAGTCTAATGTGGAGAGCAGGAGGCTGGTCCCGCGGAGGAGGAACACATGTCCCAGTCCTCAGGACATCAGCCGGGCTCTTCAGAGCCCCAGCTCGGCCCCCAGCGCCAGCGCCGCCAGCCTAGATGAGCTCATACAGCGCTGCCTGAACTGCTTCGGTCAGTCTCTGCCTCCGTGTATGCATGCGTTTCCAAAGTTTGTCATGTGCCTTTTACTCTTTATCACAACCAGGTTATATAAGCAAGGGATGAGGGAGAGTGAGGGGAGAATCCAGGGTGAGAGAGGGGACAGTGAGGCAGGGAAACAAAGGCCAGACTCATACAATCAAGCTTTGTTGTGTTGGTCTGCAGAGGGCAACTCGCTATTCCCATGAACTGTTTTATTATACAAGTCCATCCTCTACCTCTCGCTGTAGGTTCAGCATCCAAATGATAAAAAAAAATGTCTGAATACTCAAAGTGCAATCAGGCACAGAGATAATAATATGTTTTACTTGCTCAGATTTTTAAACAGATCACTCCATAAATATTCTGCGTCTTTATTATATTAACCTTTAGCATTAAGAGGGACACAGTGATCTGATTCAGCCCAGATCACATTATGCTATAAACAAAGGGAATATTGTTCTATACATAGATATTTCTACATATGATAATTCATTCTGACGCACATCCTAATGCTAGTCATTTTTTTTCTGTTACAACAAACTAAATGTTTCCAGGAATCCTTCATTTTATTCAATCTGTTTTTTAATGGTTTACATTATATTCCCCTTTAACCCATAAAGACCCAGTGCTACTTTTGTGGCAATTCCCAAATTAATTTTTCTGTAGATTTAACCTTACTTAAGTGATTTATCACCATTTATTATAATACTATCCTCTGTATTTTGCCTTGTTTTTAGTGAAAATCATGCATTTTCCTGTATTTAATTCACTGATCATGCAGATGTTCATAAAACTGCAGATTAAAGTTGATGGTTATTATATCAAAAACAGACAAAACTGAAGAAAGTGACTTTTTCAGTCAAATCTCTCATTAACTGAACATAAACCCAGTGTCTCCATCCACTGTTACTGATCCAATTCCATGGGTTTTACTGGTGAATCAATGTTGTAGAAGATGACGGTGTCTCCATGGTAACTACGGAGCCTCTGAACGTCCAAATGGGTCATATCTGATGACCTTGAAAAGATGACAAACTGTATTTTACACCAATTATTTACATGGATTAATAGGTTTAATGGATCAACACTCATTTAACATTTTAGATCAGTAGATGCTTTTGGTCACTAGTGGTTGTTTGGGTCTTTATGGGTTAAGAGAAAATAAGTGAAGACAGATGAAGACATAACAATGAAACAGATACACAGGGCATAGTTTAAATAGAAATCGCACTGTGTATCATACAGAATTATAATTAGTAACTGCAGTACAGTAGTATTTTAATCCAAACTACATTGTTTATTTTTTTGTTCGTCCAGTTGTTGTCATGGCATGCAATGAAGAGGACCAAAGCCCATAGTCTTACATTGGGCTACATAACAGCTGTGAGAATGCACCTCCCTATATATCAGTCTTGTCAACAGCATTTACATAAGGGATGTGTATTTCAAGTCTGGGAAGGATTAATGACAAACCCAAAGACATACTGGAGACAAGGTTGAAAACGGAGAGTGCTCAGTGTCCATAGTGTGTGAGGGTCATACAGAGTATCACTCAGGTTGTCTGGGTTTCATGGTGTTTTGTAACACAGTAATCCAGTACAGACCTACTTTATTGCTAAATTTAAGTTATGGTCAAGCTCACTATTAACCCTAAGCGCACTGTAGCCAAATAATTTATTCATCAATGCATGTCATTCTAAGATTAAATTGTGCGTTACATTAGCTAGCATTACTTGTAGCTGTTTCATTAGAATGAAATAACATAATGGATACAAGTCAATAAAAGTAAAATTACAATATGATGTTACAAAATATTACAATAGGCCTATATAGTATATTACCACTTCAAAGCATCACAAAGTATGTCATAAAACCACAACTTTACAGATTGTGGACAACACACTATCTCTTGAGCCATGTTAAGAAATCCACAAATTGCAATGTACCTTCAAGGGGTCATATTTTGCTAAACCCACTTTTATTTGTCTTTGGTTCATTTATTTGTGTATTTGGACCCTAACAGTTCTAAAAGTTTGGATTTGAACCCTTCAGGTGCTGCAAAGCTATCTTTATATTCATTCCGGTAAAAATCGAGTAGATTTCTACAACCTGTTTCAATTCCTGCTTAATTTGTTACGTTTTATAACTAGTTACGTCACCACATTTGCACATATAAGGTCCAGACTTCTGACGAACATTTCTCCGAGTACGACATAATTGTTTTGCAGCAGCAGCGGTTGTAGTAAAAACTGAAAATATGTCCAAACTTCGAGCCGATTACCTAAAATGTTCAGTTGTTGGTTGCATTAATGAACACAAGTGGTTGAATGGGACAGAAAGGATGGTCAGCAACCTGGAGGGGGAGGGGCTTAAAGTGGCTCATTTGGATTTAAAGGGCCAGCGCTCAAAACGACCTTTCTGGTGTCATTATTCAGAAATAGGGTTGAAGATGGACCTGTGGAGTTGAATTAATAAAGAATTCAGACCCAAGCAGAACATTTACAGTTGATGTAGACCACAGGGAAATGTTTTAAAATGCATAATTCCATTTAAAAAAGCAAAATGTCACTCCTTTAATAATAAGAACCTTCAACTGTTTCAAATGTTTACATCTTATTTTGACTCTTTTTAAGCAAAGGGCACAGACCTTGACTCCAGAATGTACAGTTATGTCCAAATATAGTCACTATTGGCTCCGAAAAGCCAACATGGTGAGAGTCAAAACACAAACTACTGGCTTCGAAACAACAGTTCAGAAAACCGAAGGATGAGGTCATGGTTCCTCTGTCCCCTAATTATATACAGTTCACAACCCTACCCACACTTCCTGCACACTGACCGGTGGCACCAGCTGATAAAGTCACAAACACTAGTTTATTTGTAGAACAGGAAGTCTATTTTAAAGGCTGTAGTAACCTGCTGGAAGAAGAGGCAAGGAGTTATTATAGATCTCTCAGCCCCCACATATTAAGTGGTCCTTTCTTTTTACTGCATATTAATTTATCAGTAAAATATCTCACAATTTAAAAGTTCTGCTGGAAGTAAAAGTTTTCTGCTGGATTGAACTGATGTGATCTGACTGTTCTGGAGCAGTATCCATGTTTTCTTCTTAATTTACCCAGAATCGAAGCATTTTAGTCCAAAAACTGAATGCTGACTGTTCGATCCAAGCCTTGGTCAGACTCTGCCCTCTTGAAACTAACCCCTGGCCTGAACTGGACTAAACTCTTCAACCCCTGAACCTCACACCCACAGTTTGTTCTAATCCTCCTTCATGTGTTATGTGCTGCTGTTTGTTCTTTGCAGATTCAGAGGGGAAACTCTCCAGCCCCAGAGGGTCTCAGTTGGTCCACATGACCCTGATGATGCACAGCTGGGTTGTGCCATCTCAGACATTCGCCCAGAAACTTCTTGCTTTATATCCTTTACTGTTGCACTGTTTCATACTCGAGTCCTAGCGGTACTTGGCTCTGAATCACATGTGCTTTATTAATCTGCTCTGGGAACAGCCACGGCTTTGTTCTGCGCTCCTTGTCAGCAAAGCAGATTTGAGATATATATCACTACTGGTGTTTCATGTAATTCTGTGGACCCTTGACTCTCTTCTCTCACTTATAAGGACTGTCCTTCTGATAAGAGAGGACTGAAACGGTCACAGACCTGCCACCTTGTCCGGTGAGTAAGGACACCAGAGAGTCTCACAGAACTGGTTATCCTGCTCTGTTTTTGCGGATAGTAAACATATTTTCTGTGCTGCTTCATGCCAAGGCGGTGGATCAGCCAGTTCCCAGCAGTGTTTGAGGCGGACCCCCTCCTGGAGCAGACCATGGGGGATCTGTGGGCGCTGGTTCGGTCGGACCGGGAGTTGTTTCCCAGGAGCCCTAATGTGAACATATCCCAGGCGCCCTCACCCTCCGTGAAGAAGAGGAAGGTGTCGTTGATCTTCGACCATATGGAGCCAGATGAGATGGCTGAACATCTGAGCTATTTAGAGTTTAAGAACTTTTGTAACGTCTCGGTAAGTTCAGTGAGAAGGTTCACACTGTTTTGCCACAACTCTGCGATGATGCTGCTCTTAAAAATGGAAGGATAATAATGACGAAATCTGCTTTGTTTTGAGGCACTGGCTAGTTTTAGTCTAGTATTAATTAGCTGTGATAATAATCATCATCACTAAACGAATCCATTTTTCTTTTGGATCAATTTTTTTCACATTGCAAACTAAAACACTCAATTTTTCAGTGTTTTATTCATTAAATTCATAAAAAAATCTTGGTTTTGAACAAACATTTTATGGTTGTATTTGTTTTGAATAAAGACTTTAAATAGTTTAAAACTGAAATTCTCAATTAGGACCAAAATCAGCCTTTAAACCACAAATAGTGATTTGACATTAAGAGTTATTGATATTTGTCATGATACAGTAATATCACTAGTTTTAGTGTTAGAGTTTCTCCAGGTATTTTGAGGAAAGTCTTGCTTTACAGAAGCTGGCAAAGGCAGGATGAGAGTCCATGGTGTCAAATATTCCCAAAACCAATGTTTATTAAAGAGTCTACATGCAATACAACACTAGCTGCTGCTTAGAAATAGAGAACGTGTTTATAAATAAAGCAAAATCCCACAACTCAGAGTTTTTCCTCTAAACAAAATACACAGAGAAATAAAAGGAAAGTGTTCACTCTCTAGTGGCAATAACTAACCCAACTAGAAGTTATTGTTCACCTTGTATACCCAGGCGGATCGCCCTCAGCTGTAGAGGATCAGTACCAGGATCTGCATCTCAGAGCTGCTAATCTCAGTGTGAAACACAGTATAGTTTATAGATGAGGAAAACAACAAGTAAACTGAGAAATGGAGTTAACTACATCAGCAAACATGTGTAGCCAACAAACACTGAACAGACTCCAACATAAACTTCATGGAAGCACATTCATATACATAAATCTAAAAACATTTTTAAAAATTACATGAGAAAAAAGTATGTTCAACTGTTCAAGCATCCAAGCGTCATATGTTTATAAGACACTGATAAAGTTATGGATAACTGAAATTGTAATAAGTTACTGTGAATGATGATGCCTGTTTACTGACATGTTTTCCCCCCTGACCACCTCCAGTTCCTGGACTATCGCAGCTACGTAGTCCGAGGCTCGGTGAGGGACAACCCGGCCCTGGAGCGCTCAGTCATGATGTGTAATGGCGTCTCCCAGTGGGTTCAGCTGATGATCCTCAGCCGACACACGGCCCAGCAGAGAGCGCAGGTTTTCACCAAGTTCATCCATGTGGCTCAGGTAAACCCACCGACAGGTCAACAAACACCACTGAAGCTCCATAAGGGGATGAGAGGGACTGTTCTTTGGCGTCTGGGTCCTGTATTTGTATTCATCCTCGACTTTCTGGACTCTCTTCTTCTGTTCTTTTCTCTGTAGAAACTTCGCTCCCTTCAGAACTTCAACACTCTAATGGCAGTGACTGGAGGCCTCTGTCACAGCTCCATCTCCCGGCTCAAAGACACCGCAAATCTACTGCCTCCTGATGTCACTAAGGTACTAAACACTCTAGACCAGGGGTGTCAAACAAACCGCATATTTGTACAGTCTGACACTTCAGTTCAGAGACCACATAAAGCCCTATTTTGGTTTTAAGTAGGTCGGATCAGTAAAATACCATCATAATAACCTATAAATAACTCAAACTTTTTGTCTTTATTTTAGTGTTAAAAGTAAAATTACATGAAAATGTTAACATTTCCAAACTATCCTTTCACAAAAAATGTGAAGAACGTGAACAAATATGAACAACCTAAAATGTCTTAAGAAACCTAAGTGTAATTTTAACAATATTCTGCCTGTTACTAAATGTTTTGTGTATTTATAGATACAGTACAATCAGTTGTAATTCACATGTATAAATGATAAGCAGAGGCAGAATATTGTTAAAAGTGCACTTATTTTTCTTTCAGGTTGTTTATGGTCGTTCACATTTTTTAAAGGATAGTTTTTAGTTGTAAACATTTTCATAGTGTAATTTTTTTTTCATCGTTATTATTTTACTGGTCTGGCCCACTTGAGATCATACTGGACTGTATGTGGCCCCTGAACTGAAATGAGTTTGACACCCCTGCTCTGGACCGCTTTACTACTACCACCACTACTTACTATGTTTATTACCTCTCACTGCTGCAACTGTTTACTTGTAAATAATCCATTAATTGCTTGTTTGCTGAGCTATGACCTTTGAGTTTGTCTGAGGGGTTTGTTGGAAATATGACACATCAGTTTATGACTCTTTAACCACAAACCAACAGTGACGCAAAATAATAAATAATAAAAATAGTAGGAATACTTTCTAAAAGCAACAAACTGATAGTTGGTTACTTAGCTGACTACCACTGACTCAGACTCAGCTGATTACCAGCCCCCTGAAAAACTTAATATTGGAGTAAAATTTTCCCTTCAGTGGCAGCTCACTGCTCCTAATGTGCTAAGGCTAATTCTAATGCTAAGACTAGGCACTGTGTGTGTACTATGGGTAAATTGCAGAGATTGAATCCATATGGGTAATAAAATGCACTGACCTTTCATTACCTTTTTTTTTTTTTACTATAGTTGAAACTGGATAGTTGTTAAACTGAGCATCTTAGTCAAAGTAATGAACGTGAATGTGAAGAAATAAATAAATCGGGATCACTGAGCATCAAACTGTACAACCCCCAGGCCATTTCAGATTGGATTTTTAGTTTTTGAATTTCTTTTCGTGGGCGACACGGTGGTGCAGTGGTTAGCACACGTGCCTCACAGCAAGAAGGTCCTGGGTTCGATTCCAACACCAGTCGACGGGGGGTGGGACCTTTCTGTGTGGAGTTTGCATGTTCTCCCCGTGTCTGTGTGGGTTCTCTCCGGGTACTCCGGCTTCCTCCCACAGTCCAAAAACATGCACTAATAGGTTAATTGGTTAATCTAAATCACAATCAATAAACAATCAATCTAAATTGTCCATAGGTGTGAGAGTGATTGTTTGTCTCTATATGTTCAGCCCTGCGATGAACTGGCGACTTGTCCAGGGTGTACCCCGCCTTCGCCCCTATGTAGCTGGGATAGGCTCCAAGCGACCCCCGTGACCCTAGTGAGGATAAAGCGGGTTCAGATAATGAATGAATGAATTT
Organism: Sphaeramia orbicularis; assembly: GCF_902148855.1. Lineage (NCBI taxonomy): Eukaryota > Metazoa > Chordata > Actinopteri > Kurtiformes > Apogonidae > Sphaeramia > Sphaeramia orbicularis. The sequence continues at coordinate 44,194,923 of NC_043969.1, read as the reverse complement.
CTTTTCCTTCAGTAACTCATGACTTTTCTAATGATATCATATTTTAACTAGAAGCACTCGGAGAGCGCAGACCTCCGCCAAGGCTGATCAGTGCCCCCCCCCCGTGCCCCCCCGCGATCACCACCAAAATTTTATCATTTCTTCCTCATCCCATTTCCAACAAACCCTGAAAATTTCATCCAAATCTGTCCATAACTTTTTGAGTTATGTTGCACACTAACGATCAGTGGCCCCCCCTCGTGGGCCCCCCCACCCCCGATCACCACCAAAATTTAGTCATGTCTTCCTTATCCCATTTCCAACAAACCCTGAAAATTTCATCCAAATCTGTCCATAACTTTTTGAGTTATGTTGCACACTAATGGACAGACAAACAAACAAACAAACAGACAGACAGACAGACAGACAAACAAACAAACCCTGGCAAAAACATAACCTCCTTGGCGGAGGTAATAATAAAATATTGACTGCATTTTTACAGACAACTCCAGTGTACGTTTATTAGAACTAAGGCTTTTTGGTTTTACTTTGAAGCATTTAGTTTAAAGTCTTATATCAGTCATTCTTTATCAAACTACTTGTTCAGGTATGATTTAAGCATTAGCTGACTCATCAGTTGCTCTTTGTTCCCAGAATAGCCTGACATTTGTGCTGAACATCGAAGAAAAACTAAGAATAGTGCATCAATGAATTTACACAACCTGGTCAAAAGTCCTCACAGTGACTAAACTAAGAAGATATTTCATATGAGGAGTTTCTCATTTCTTTAAGTGCCTTCAGTTTGTAGAGAGAATAAAGACTGGTTGTTTTTACAGTGTATATTTAAATGTGAATGTTACATTTTGCATGAGGGATTTGATTTTTGGCTGGGCAGTGTCAATCTCGGTGTGGTTAAATTAATAAACACAAATCATAAACCTATTTATATACTTCTATCAAATTTTGGTTTTCTGGCCCAGCATTAAGACTGGACCTTACCTCAGACTCTGGCTCTTCTTCAACTATTTATAGTTATAGTCATTGTAGTTCAGGGGCCACATTCAGCCCAATGTGATCTCAAGTGGGCCAGACCAGTAAAATAATCCAAGGCATAATAACTTATAAATAATAATCCAATTTTGTCTTTGTGTTAGTGTGAAAAAAAAGTGCAACTTCAACAATATTACGTCTCAGCTTATTATTAACACAACTTATAGATCACAAATTCGCAAAACATTTATGAACAGGCGTTCTATCATTTTATTAAAATTACACTTTTCTTCAGATGTTTCATGTTTCAGATGTTATTCATATTTTATTGCGAAAGGATAGTAATTTTACTTTTTTCAAATTCATTATATCATTATTTATTGGTTATTCTGCTATTGTTTTACTTGATTACATTGGGCTGTATGTGGCCCCTGAATTAAAACCAGTTCGAGACCATTGACTGTTAAAGGGGTCAGATTTAGCTAAACCCACTTTTATTAGTCTTTGGTTCATTTATTTGTGTATTTGGACTCTAATAGTTCTTAAAGTTTGAATTTGAACCCTCCAGGTGCTGCAAAGCTATCTTTATATTCATTTTGGCAAAAATCAAGTGGATTTCTACAATCTGTTTTAATTCCTGCTTAATTTGTTGAGTCTATAGCTAGTTATGTCACGACATTTGCACATATAAGGTCAAGACTTCCAATGAACATTTCAATTGTTTATCAGCAGCAGCGGTTGTACTAAAAACTGAAAATATGTCCAAACTTTGAGCCGTTTACCTAAAATGTTCACTTACTTGTTGAATGGGACAGAGCAGCACAGCCAACAACCTGGAGGGGGCGGGGTGTGAAGTGGCTCATTTGCATTTAAAGGGCCAGCGCTCAAAACCACCTTTCTGATGTCATTACTCAGAAATAGGGTTGAAGATGGACCTGTAGAGTTGAATTAATGAAGAATTCAGACCCAAGCAGAGCATTTACAGTTTATGTAGACCACAGGGAAGTGTTTTAAAAAACCAAAACATCACTCCTTTAATATCCTCAGTGTAATTTTTTTGCACTGAAGGGCCGGATTGGACCATGTATCAAGCTGGTTTTGGCCCACGAGCCATATGTTTGACACCACTGTGCTACCTCATAGATTCTTGACCCTGTCGTTGTGTTTTCCAGGCTCTGAGTGAGATGACGGAGCTGCTCTCATCACGCAGCAACTACAGCAACTACCGGCGGGTGTATAATGAATGCAGCGGCTTCAAGGTTCCCATCCTCGGCGTCCACCTGAAGGACCTGATCTCGCTCAACGAGGCCCTGCCGGACTACGTGGACGGGGACAAGATTAACCTGGGCAAACTGCAGCACCTGTACAGTAACATCAACGACCTACTGGCCATTCACAGCTGCACTCCACCGTTCGAGGCCAACAAAGACCTTCTGCATCTGCTCACGGTACGAGACAGCAGCGAGAAAACAGGCCTGAAACTTAAACATCCAGACTCTTAGGGTCAGGGTTTAGGCTGGAACAGGATGGAGGAGGCCAGAAGGAATGGATTAGATTTTACTGCTTAGCCCATAAACACCCAAAGCGTCCACCAAAGACCAAAAATATCTAATGATCTAAACTGTTTAATACTTGTTGATCCACTAATCCTATCAATACATGTAAATAACTGGTGTAAAATGCAGTTTGTCATTTTTTCATGGTCATCAGATATGACCCATTTGGACGTTCAGATGCTCTGTAGTTACCGTGGAAACACCATCATCTTCAACATTCATTCCCCAATAAAACCTATGGAGTTGGATCAATGACAGTGGATGGACACACTTGTGTTTATGTTCAGTAAATGATAGATTTCGCTGAAAAAGTCACTTTTTCTTCAGTTTTCTCTGTTTTGATGTAATAATCTTTGAATTTACTCTGAGTTTTTATGACCATTTAAATTAAGTATAGGAAATTAAATATAGGAAAATACATGATTTACAGTGAAAATTGCAAAATACAGAGGATAATATAGTAATAAATGATGATAAATCACTTAAAGGTTAGATAAAGAGAAAAAGTAATTTGGGATCTGCCACAAAATTAGCACTGGGTCTTTATGGGTTAAATAGAGGTGTAAATATGCAACATTATCAAGTCACTGTTTGTTTTCATTTATTAAAATTAGTTCAAATAACCATGTACAGTCACAAATACTGTATATGGTAAAATAAGGAAATAGAAGAAATAAAACATCTAAAACTTCTATTACTAAAAAACAAAAATATATTCACTACAGGTGAGTTTGTGTCTTTGTCTCGTGCCTTTTGTGTCATTTTTTTCATTGCATCATCGTTTTCACCTTGTTACAATTTTTGTCTCGTTACATATTTTTCATCTTATTTCATCTTTTGTGTCTAGTTTCTACATTTTTGTGCCATTATAGATTTCATCTTGTTACATCTTTAACATTTTATCATTTTATGTCCTTTTCATCTTTACAACTTTCCTTGTATTCCTTGTTACAGGTTTTTTTTTCTTGTTGTATTTGTCATTTTCACTTTTTTATGTTTTTGTGCCTTTACATCTTTTGCACCTAGTTGCAACATTTTTGTGCAGTTGCAGTTTTCATCTTGTTACATCTGTATATTTAGTTTCATCTTGTAACATCTTTTACGTTTTATATCTTCATCTTGTTGGATCTTGCCTTTTTTGTTTTTTTGGTTTTTTTTTTACATCTTATTTCATCTTATGACTAGTTGCGACTTTGCCATTTTTGTGTTACAGATTCATCTTGTTCTATATTTTTGTTTTCTTGCACCTTCATCTTTTACACATTGTTACAACTTTGTCATTTTCATCTTATGTTTTCATCTTCTTACTTTTTTTTCCTGTTGCAGTTTTCCCAGTTTCATCTCGTTACTATTTGTGTCTTCTCGCATCATCAACATTATGCCGATTTAAATTTTACATTTGATTTTTAATCTCCACATGGTTTTTAGCTTCACCTTTTTCATCTTTTATTTTCACTTTGTCTTTTACGAATAATTTAAAACCATAAATAATCATCTGGTTTTTTCGGCTTCCACTTAGATCCACAAATCTTGAAAAAAAAAATGATTTGACATGTATTGCACTAGTTATCGATACTGACTGATAAGAACATTTTTTGAGCCCTAAATGACAGCAAAACTTTCAGAGCATTCTCAATGTTATTCATTTCCCCTTTTGTTGCAGATTATGGCCTCCATCAAACTGATAATTGAAGTAAAAACCCTAAAAATGTTATGAGTGTTTGTCTACCATGTGACTAAAACACAACCAAAGTTACATCATTTGAAACATGGGTGAAATGCTGACCTAAACCTAACCCTAAAACAGAACCTGGTGGATGTAAAGAAGTCTACGAAGTCACATCAGACAAGTAACATGTTCCTCTGATGCTTTGCAGTTATCTCTAGATTTATACTACACCGAAGATGAGATCTATGAACTCTCATACACCAAGGAACCCAAGAACCCCAAGATCCAGGTCAGTAGATACTCTGCTTTGTAGTGTTATCAACCGCCATCATCTTCACACATTTTTTTAACTCCTTTTCACATGAGGAGTGCTTTTTGTACGCTCTCTGTGGGTGTAACATGTTCTCCAAAACAAAAGCTCAGTGCTGAATGACATCAAAGTGAACCACATCAAAGTTCTGTTCGTTAGGGAAGCGTGTTATGTGGTGGGTGTGCTCCTTTTTTTTTTTTTTTTTTTTTGTTGGTCTTGGTTCTCATATGTGTAATCCTTTATGGTTGCATGTGTTGGTCCACAGCCCGTTGCTCCAGATAAACCGCCGGTGGTGGCCGAGTGGGGTTCAGGGGTCACGCCCAGGCTCGACCCCGACACCATCTCCAAACACGTCAAACAGATGGTGGATGTGAGTATGCGACTGTGCTGCAAACCTCGGGCCTTTCACTTCCTTATTACCCGGCAGGCTAAAGCAGAACTGACTTAACCAGCTGCTTCCAGACCACTCACTGTGTGATCGCTCTGTCACCCCCTGCAGTCGGTCATGAAGAACTACGACCAGAACCAGGACGGCTACATCTCACTGGAGGACTTTGAGAAAATTGCAGCCAACTTCCCCTTCTCCTTCTGCACTCACGAAACTGACAGGTGAGGAAGCTGCAGCAAAACCTCAAACAAAGTCTTAAAGTCATGGATTTTTTAAGTTGGGTTGTTTGAGGTACTTATCATTCGCCTCAAGCACAAAATAAGTCATACACTATATGGACACAAGTATTGGGACACGTTGAATTCAGGTGTTTCTGCTCTAACAGGGGTCTGGGATACAAAACAATAATGACAAATATAATATAGTTTTATATAGGGATAAATATCATTGCATTGGTTAGTTTTGTTTAAATTATTATCTTTGCTTCCAAAATGCCTCAGAGATGGTTTTTACTTAATTTCTCTCTTTTTTTTAAATCTGTGACTATGATTTTAAATGTTCTACCTCTAAATTTCTAAAATAATTTTCCTGCTCTAACTGTAAATAATAATTTTCTACCACAACTAACCATCTGTTTTCTTCACATCTCACTTTGGAAGAAAAGTCGCCCATTAAACTTTAAGGAAATATTGATGTTTATAAACTACATGGACAAAAATATTGGGACACATCATAGCTACAGCTGTAACATGTCCTGATCAATATTAAAAACCGATATGATATTTATCACAATATAAAACACAGAAGGCCACAGGAGGTCATTCCTGTCTGTGGCCATTAAAGTTTATTACTCCTCCCTCTGAGTGTCAGACACCCTATTGGACATATAATCCATTCAGGATTATATTTTTCCATTCAGGATTCTATTTTTCCATGCAGGATTATATTTTCATTTGGGACTATATTTTTGAGATCTATAACAAGTGTAATTAATGCCCATTTGTATTTTTAATAGAATGCCACATTCTAACAGGAATAGTTTAACTCCATTGTAAATCTCTTGTACATTTCTAGAATATAACTGCATAGCATTGTTTATTGTTTACTTATTTTTTTCTTTTTCTTTTTCCTTGCACTTGAGTTGCTTTCTTTCTGTACTTTAACTGTATTGGAGCAAATGCACAAATTCCCCCCGAGGGTTAATAAAGTGTTTCTGACATTTCTCATTATTTTGCATCCCAGACCCCTGTTGGAAAAGGAGCACCTGAATTCAACATGTCCACATACTTTTGTCCATATAACTTGGCAATTATGCTATGAGGCTATCATTATGTAATCCACAGTCAACTGTCCCCTTGTCCAAAATCTTGCAAAATCCTAAAGCTTTCCTCAAAATCCCTCTTAGTTTTACATTTTTGACATTTGTCTACATCTCAGCAGCAGTATATATATATCCTAAGGCTCACCAACTGTTAATTTCACATTGAATGAGGTTTTACTCTGTACATCCTCATCATTTGCACCATATATATGTACATAAATTAATGCGATTCAGCAAATGCATGCAAGTTACGCTTGGTTTGTTCAACACGATGCTGTCGTTCTGCTCTGTGTCTGGACACAACATTTACCTTAGTTTATTAGTTCCATTTAAGTGAAGTCTAGCAAACTTTATGGTCTCCAGGGGTAAATTTGTCTTGCGCTCAGTGTTACAGTCTGTTGCATTACATAAACCACACACCAATATTTGACAGCACAAGCACCAGAATATCAGTCACTACACATTTATTTGTTCATAACAACATAAAAACAGGTATAATATAAATATATGAGTGCTTCGGTGCTTGTGTATTGATCACTACCTGCTTCTAAACCTATATTTTTGAGTTCAACAGCTTAATGGAAGCTGGAATAAATGACAACTTCAATTTATTTTTCACTTGGGCAGTAGTTCACAGTCAACAGGGGACGTTCAGGGTCTGCTATAAGTTTTAAGGCCTGCTTTATGATGGCTTTGACGGCTCTGTACAAAAACATAATTATTGATATACCTATATATTATTATTTTTATTTATACTGTATCTATATCTATTTTACTCAACCCTTCTTCAAAAAATATAAACTCTCCTTTCAAGGTTAATAACACGAATCCTTTCTCACTTTAACATTCTGGACTTTCTCTGTACTCAGGCAGGGACAGATCAGCCGTGAAGAAATCACCTCTTACTTCATGAGGGGAATGTCTGTGTGCGCCAAGTTAGGATACAACTTCAACGACGCGCATAACTTCCACGAAACAACGTACAAACGACCCACGTTTTGCGACACTTGTGGAAACTTTGTAAGTGCCTTTTAGTTCTGGGGTTTTTTTGTTTTGTTTTTTTTGTTGTTTTTCTCATCTAACTGTTCATCACATGTTGTTTATCTCTGCTCTGTTGTAGCTTTGGGGCGTCATCAAACAGGGCTTCCACTGTAAAGGTAAGATCATTCCACCACAAATAATACTGTCCTGTTTAAAAGTCCTGATCCAACATTAGGTTTGTTGGTTTAGTAAAGTTCTAACGTCCACACATATGCATTTGTCTCTGTATTTAGTTGCAATCTGATATGTGTGAAGCTTCTATAAACCAAAGTGGTCGTATTTAGTGCGACCTTCGTTTGCACTTAATGCCTTTAACCCCTTTTGTTCAGACAATATGAGATTTATAGCTTTAATTTTCTGATGTTTTACACCAGTTTTCATTCAACACATGTCAGATGTTTCTAATTGTTTGTACTACTTCTTGTCATGGGGTCAGAGGTCACACTAAATATTGACTTTAAACCATTACAACACATTTAGTTCAGTTTTTTTGTGTCTTTTGAGGCTGTGTACATATTTTTTGTTGTGTCTGAAGAAAAAAGAATGAGAAATAAATATGTATGTTCATTCCAACCCCCAAAAGCAACACATACAAAAGGTGAACTAAGACTTCTGGGTGAGGTCAAGGGCATCACGGATGGGCAGCCCACTACTTTTTGAGTCATAACTTTTGAACCAGAAAGTTTTAAGACAAATATTACACATAATTGTAAAGGTCTAAATAAATGTCATCTTAAACATAAATCAAAGGGCAAAATTTAGTTTCAAATGTTTTCAAATGAAAAATATCAGAAACTACTGCATCACAGATGGACAAAAAATTAATATCTATTTTTTCCAAGAATTACAAAGTTCTCCAAAGTTAAGTTCCTCTGACATTTTCATCCTAAAATGTATTCAATGCATACCTTAAACCTTCTATTTTACAACCTAATAATTGGCCAGAGGGAAAAAAATATTTTATCATACTTAAATAGCAAGAGTTTTGACAAATGGCAGTGTCACGGATGGACGACAAAAGTAAATATCAAATTAAACATTTTTTATTTCAATTAGCAATATCATAATTTTTTTTTTTTTTTTTACAATATTTACAACATACAAATAATATTAACATTATATTCAAACGTATTTTGCATAGATATATGCATTTATTGATTTTAAACACTGTGGTTAGAATATGACATAAATAATATAATAGTCAAATATCAATGTATTTGGAATAAATTTAGTTTATTTATGAGAGTTTATAAAATGAACCCAGAATGACGACAGAAAACTTTGTCACTTTCTGAACATTCACACTCATAAAACTCCTCAAATTTTTTCCACAAATTTTTTCTCTTTTCAAAATACACTTTTCTGAAAATATAAGTAATTACCTACCCAAAAATAAAAGTTTGGTGTAGATTATTGTAATTACATTTTTTTTGACCAGATGTTAACCTTCCCTTGACTCCGCCCAAATATAAAGGTGAACCAAGACTTTTGTACAGGACCTGATCTGTCAGTGTGAGATCTGGACCTGCTGTAGAAATGAAAAAGATGCTGCTGCTGATTTATTAGTTCAGACTGTTCTTTTGTAATTTAAGTGAAATGACCATCCAAGAGCTTTTTGTTCCATCTTAACATTTTCTGTGTCTCTCAGACTGTGGGATAAACTGTCACAGACACTGCAGAGACCTGGTGGGAATCGAGTGCCTAAAGAAACACAAAAACACCACCGGATCCTGCCCCTGCACCCCGGCCCCTGACTCCAGAACTAAAGGCAACAGCTGGAGTACGTCCTCCACCCAGAACACCAAACATGACCATTAAACCACCTTAAACCTGGCTCACTGACGTCCTCTGTCCCCTGTCAGGTTCAGAGGAGGACACCTTTGTTTTCCCCCAAAGTAACGACTCCGAACACAACAAGGGATCTCCGCTTTGGAAAAATAACACCAGCGAGTCGACGCTGTCCGACCGATCCACTCAGACAGATCCCGGAGTGTGGACGCCAGAGAAGAAGGACAAGAGGGGGAATCATCACCACCTCCTGGTTCATGGGTCGTCAGACAGAAAGGTGAGACATGAAGGGGATCAAGGTGAAGAGAAAAGTACACACGACCGCTGCTTTTACCAGAACTAAAGGGTTGTGGACCTGTTTTTACTGATCATCTTTTTAGATCAGTGTCTCTTAAAACTGCAGGAGTTAAAACCAGGGCTGAAAATACGCAAAAATAATACAATACACATCCGCATCTACACTTCTGCAGCTCTCTCCAAATCAGAACATTAAATTTAGATCAATTTAAATGAAGTCCTTTCCCCTCAAGTTATGTTTCACGCAATATTATTTAAGAAAATAATTGGGGTATTTTTTGTTTGTTTTTGTGACTTAAACAGCCACTGACGACCAAAAGCATCTCCTGATCTAAAATATTTAATAACTTCTGATCCACTAATCCTATCAATACGTGTAAATAATTGGTGTAAAATGCAGTTTGACATCTTCTCACGGTCATCAGATATGACCCATTTGGACGTTCAGAGGCTTTCTAGTTACCGTGGAAACACTGTCATCTTCTACAACATTGATTCACCAGTAAAACCCATGGAGTTGGATCGATGACAGTGGATGTAGATGCTCGTTTTTATGTTCAGTTTGATACATTTTGCTGAAAATTATACTTTTTCTTCAGTTTTCTCTGTTTTGATATAATAACCTTTGAATTTACTCTGAGCTTTTATGAGCATCTACATGATTCATTCATTCATTCATTCATTTTTTTCAAGCAGAAGAAAAAAAACCCAAACATTTTAGGTGTACAAAGAACCAATATCAGAGCAAATACATTAATAAATAAAGATGATCAAGACAATATAGCAATTTCCATGTACACTAGTAATAACAAAATAAATTCAATATGTACTGCTCAAAAAGAAGTGGGAAGAAGAAAACTTATTAAATCCCACCCCCATCTCACATTTATACAACAAAACACATTACTTTTACTTCCTTAATGATAAAGTTACATCTGTTTAGAGTCCTAATAATGTCAATAACAGATAGTAAACAGATTAGGAAAGCTGATGTATATTACACATAGTAACTCTCTATCTATAGATCTATCTATCTATGATTAGTGAATTAAATTAAAGGAAAACAGGATTTTCACTGAAAAAATGAAAAACACAGAGGATGGTAGTATAATAAATGGTGATAAATAATTTAGGAAATGGTAAATATATAAAAATTCATCTGAAAGTCACGACAACAGTTCTCAGAAGGTTCCTCTCAATCATATGATGTTCAATATTTTATACTAAATCACCAAAAATATAAAACTCTCTCTAACGAAATGACCATCTGATGTTTTTCTGTGTTTTCCAGATGAACACGTTGCCTCAGAGAAGCCGTGGATGCTCCATGCCCGTTTCCTTCCTGCAGGAGAAGATGGAGGAGCTTCATCTCTACAAAGACAAGAGCCGAGAGCCCGACTGAGCCTGACTCCGCCCCCTTAACAACCACGGACTAAACCTGCAGACGGCGCCGTGTCTGACCAGGCCTGACACTGGTGTTGGACTGATTCACTGATTCAGAGTGCTGGCGGTGACAAACGGACTCCTTCATGTGTAAAATGATGTGTTTTCCATCGTATGTTTGTGTGCCTTATTAGTTTGGCTTATTGTTTAGGCATCTTTCTTCACTGTAATTTATGGACACTCACTGTGTTTCCTTTGGTTCTTTGGTGCTAAACAACCTCCGATCATAAAGTCATCTATGAAAACCTACACAGACTGGATCCCTGATGCTGCAGCGTCTGATGCATTACACAAAACACACCCAGGGTCTGAAATGAACACCATCTGCAGTCTGGAGGCTGTTTTTGACAACACTGCTGTCAAATTTACAACACTGGAAAAGCACTCAGAGCACAGACCTTCGCCAAGGTAGATCAGCCCCCCCACCCCCCCCATCACCACCAAAATGTAATCATTTGTTCCTTGTGCCAGTATGAACATTTCCTGAAAATTTCATCAAAATCCTTCCATAACTTTTTGAGTTATCTTGCTAACAGACAGACAGACAAACAAACAGATGGACAGTCCTCTGCTGTCAAACGTGCGGCTCCTGGGCCAAAACCAGCCCACCACAGATTCCAATCCAGCCCGTGGGAGGAATTTTCAAAATGCAGAATTTACACTGAAAACATTAACAGCCAATGGTGTCAAACTCATTTTACCCAATTTGATCACAAGTGGGTCAGACCAGTAAAATACTAGCAAAATAACCTGGAATTAATGGTAACTCCAAATTCCAAACTGAAAAATTTTATCAGTATTCTGCCTGTTATTGAATATATTGTGCCTTTAGAGATCCATTCATCTGTAATGCACATATATAAATAAGTTGAGGTGTAATATTGTTAAAATTACATGCATTTTTCTTAAGAAATTTCAGGTTATTCATTTTTTTTTGCAAAAGGAATGTTTGTAAATGTAGACATTTTATAATTTTTACAATTAAATTTTTTGCACTAAAAGAGAACAAATTAGAATTGTCAATACTTAAAGGCTTTTTTTCTATTACTTTAGTAGTCCAGAACATTTGAGGTCATATTGGGCTGAATGTGGCCCCTGAACTAAAATGAGTTTGATGAAAACTTTTCCGAAAATGATCTGGTGTGTACGACATTATTGAAAATAGAGGTGGAAAATATCTGTTCATATACTCTAAGTACTCGTATGCCAGGTTATTATTGAAAAGGAGACTCAGTTCTCAGCTGACTATTCATTCATTTTCTGAACAGGCTTTATTCTCACTAAGGTCACGGGGGTCGCTGGAGCCTATCCCAGTTACTTATGGGTGAAGGCGGGGTACACTGGGCCATTTAGATTAACCCAGTGGTTCCCAACTTTTTTTGGCTCGTGACCCCATTTTAACATCACAAATTTCTGGCGACCCCAGACATTCAAAACACACACTTTTTTTATTTTGCTAAAATTAATTTGTTATGATCGTGTAATAGTTTGCTATACTATGTTGCAAATAAACAGAATTTTAGACGACATTTAGGCTATATAATGTATATTATAACTATGAATTATGAAAGAGCTGCAGCGTCTGAAACCGACCACAATGAACATTTGACAGATAAACAGAACCACAGTGCTTCAGTTTCAGCTTCAGAGTTTGGCATGTCTTTTATGGATTATGATTGTCTCTCTCAGTTCACCATATATTTCCTATTAGTTGCTAATTTATTTATTTATTTATTTATTTATTTTTACATTTTTGTCAATTACTAGAAATTTCAGGCAACCCTATTTGAATTCCAGGCGACCCCATGTGGGGTCCCGACCCCAAGGCTGAAAAACACTGGATTAACCTACTGTGTCAGTGCATGTCTTTGGAGGGTGGGAGGAAGCTGGAGTACAAGGAGAGAACCCACACAAACACACAGAAAGGTCCCACCCCCATCAACTGGTGTTGGAATTGAACCCAGGACCTTCTTGCTGTACTGCACCGTGTTGTCCCTCTCAACTAACTTGCCTGGTAAAATAAAATAAAGACAGTGGGGGAATTCACCTACCTTTGGAGTGTTGTCAGCAATGATGGAGGGTCAACCAAGGCTGTGGAGGTCCGAACAGGAAAGGTCAAAGCCGTAACTGTTCAACTGAAGCCAGTCTGGAGGTCCAGGACCATCTCCCTGAAAACCAAACTCTGCATCTGTGAGTCCAAGGTGGCGACTGTCAGAGGTGGATGAGCCCAGCTCCATAGTCAGAGTCCTTTCATGTACTGGTTCTGCCTGTTCACTGATCCCAGGTGATTCCACTAAGTATCATCTACCTGGAAGAGGAGTTGTGCTCCTCAGAATGGGCTGGTTCAGTGAATGGTTGGAACAAATACGTGGGTCGGACTTCTGCTCTGGAGCAGAGTGACCCACCTCTCCTGAATCTCCCTCTAGAGCACAGGTGTCAAACTCAGATCCTCGAGGGCCGGTATCCTGCATGTTTTAGATGTTTCCCTCTTCCAACACACCTGATTCAAATGATAAGCCTATCATCCAACTCTGCAGAAGCCTGATAACGACCGTCAGGTGTGCTGGAAGAGGGAAACTTCTAAAACATGCAGGATACTGGCCCTCAAGGACTGGAGTTTGACACCTGTGCTCTAGAGAGTCCTACCCATATATTTGTTAAAAAAAAAAAATTAGACATTATTTCTGGGAAGAGAAATCCCCTCATTCTGTTTCCTCTCATGGTCTGTTCCATCCAGTCACTCTCTCTCCTCCCCCTCAGGTTCTTTAATTCAATTTCAATTCAATTCAACTTTATTTGTATAGCCCAATATCACAACAAGGTTATCTCAAAGGGCTTTACAGAGTCAGCTGGAGTAAACAACAGTCAAATAAACAGCAAGAAAATGAGTAGTGTCCAGGGCATCCCCCGTCCTTAGACCCTCCTTCTCGGCAAGGAAAAACTCAAAACCCAGTGGGAAAAGGGAGAAACCTCGGGGAGAACCACAGTGAAGGAGAGACCCACTCCCATGGACGGACAGGCTATAGATGCACCAGGACTGATGGACGTCCATTTGCAGATGTAGTTCTAGTCTGCAAGGATGCAGTAGGGTGGACACATGGGGGGTCCATCCCGCTGGATGAGACAGGCAGGAGCGAGGAGGCCCTTTAACAGAACTCACAGTGAACAGAACAGAACAGAACAGGTGAGTATTAACTGCAAATCAAGACAGAACTTTAACCAAAATAAGCTCTCTCACATTTGAAAAACCATCGAAATAAATGGAATGGGAAATCAAGATGTGTCATGTGATTATTTCAAGAAAACAGTCAAAAGGAGAACCTGACAGAACCCACACAGACACAGGGAGAACGTGGAAACTACACAGAAAGACCGAGATCTAACCCACGACTGTGAAAAACAAATATCACTTTATATTTGATTTAAAAATGACATTTATGCAAAGAGTCTGTCACTGCGGGAGCTTTTGGCTTCGACTGTGGACGATGAAAAAAACACAAACCTCAGGTTGATCTTCCAGGTGTTGAAGACCTTTAATACTGGGAATTTATTCATTTTATTTTATTTTTATTTTATAGATTTGCAAATCACAAACAACAAGAAAAAAAAATTAAAAACAATTTACATACAAGTAACACCATTGTGCAGGAGAGGATAGAAGCTGAAAAAAGGCTTAAGTGAATACCTCCCTGGAAATAGACAATATACAGAAAAAAAAAAAAAAAATCATATCTTACTTCATCCAGGTAGTGGCATTGATTTAAGAACATTCAGAAACATTTAAAATATGCCCAAAACTAGGGGTGTTAAACTCATTTTCTTTCAGGGGCCACATTAAACCCAAATTGATCTCCAGTGGGCCGGACCAGTAAAACAATAGCATAATAACCTGTAAATAATGACGACTCCAAATGTTTCTCTTTGTTTTAGTGCAATCAAAATTAAATAAAAAAAAATATGTACATTTGCAAACTATCCAAACAAAAATGATGTGAGTAACCTGAAAAAAACCTGAAATTTCTTGACAAAAAAAAGTGCAATTTTAACAATATTACACATTAACTTACCATTTAAACATGCATATATATTATGGATTGGATCTAAAAAGGCACAAAATATTTAATAACAGGAAGAATAATGTTAAAATTTCACTTTCAAAATGTCAAGTTTTTCGCATTTTATTGTTAAAGGATAGTTTGTAAATGTTAATATTTTCATCATTTAATGAAAGTTTTTACACTAAAACAAAGAGAAAAATTTGGAGTTGTCCTTATTGTAATGTAATATTATGTTTTTCACATTAAACTAAGAACATCTGGAGTCATTATTTATCGGTTATTATGTTATTATTATTTTAGCTGAGATCCCATTGGTCTGTATGTGGAACCTGAAAAAAAACGACTGACATCCTTGATTGTTAATATCTTAAGTGGAATTTTTGCAGATTCATCCCGCGGGCCGGATTGGACCCCCGGGCTGCATGTTTGACACCCCTGCCCAAAACTATCAAGTTAACAAGTCCCATTCTAGGAATCGTACTGTATCAAAGTTATACAAAATGCATAGTTTTTATCCAGTTGTAAAAAATAAAACCATATAAGCCCTTCAGGTAAAAATATGAACTTTTCAGCTCTGTTTTGAATTTTCTCTTCTTATTCCGAACACCCTTTCTCTAAAACCTACAGGCTTTTGAGAATTTCACTACAGACTTTTTATTCAGGGCATAAAAAGGTGACAAAATGTTGAGATTTTTAGTAAAACACCAGCTTTACGATGACTTTTATGTTCATATTGGAGAAAATCAACTGTAGATTTAATTTTTTACTGTTACTTAAGTAATGTCATATTTATTTCACTGAAATTTGACTTTAAAACCCACCTTCTTTCATCATTTTTAATCTATAAACAGTAATGTCCCTGATTCCATGAACCCTGTAAACTAACATTTCATCTATTGTTAATACCGTCAGATGTATTGACTGCAAATTAGCAAAAATGTAGTTTTAGTATTATACACTATTGTATTTTAGTATATTTAAATGTACGTTTTCTTTCAATATATTTCACTGCATGTTTTCTTCCCCTTCCTTTTGTTGACCTCTGTACAATGACAAAGTTAATTCTGATTATCTGAACATTTTTTTCCCTGTTACAACTTCAGCTTAAGTGATAATTCAACAAATACTGATCTCATAATTATCAGGTAAGTATAAAAAAGTTTATTTCCTGCCCTGACTAGATTTTTAAAGTTCAGATTGTGGACTTGTGGTTTCTTATCTCTGCTTATGTTTTGTCATTTGTCCATAAAAAACAATAAAAATATCAGAGTGCATCGAACTGGAAACACTGACTTCTATTACCAAAGGGAAAAATGAAGGAATGTGTACAATTATGAGAACCTTATATGAACATTAAGGTATCTGGAAAATAGAAACATCCAAATTATTAGTTTTATTCTTTTATTTGGGTTTTATTTATTCTTCTGTACAGCACTGTTTTCTTTTTTGTACAGTTCTGTCTTTAAATCTATTCTGTATTTTATTCTATTTCGGTTTTAATTATTCTTCTGTACAGCACTTTGTTTTGAAGTGCTTTACAAATTTGGATTATTTTTTTATTATGACTTATATTTTTTATTTCTATGTTTATGTATACATGCTCAAAGGAATGTGTTATTTATATATATATATCATTAGGTACAAGTCTACCTGGTGTGAATGGGTGTGTGTTATGATTCATGTTCTTTATGTATATTTACTTTGTTTACCTTTCATTATAAACTTGAATACCAATAAAAATACTGTGGGGAAAAAAAACCCAGATAAAACACACCAGCGCTGAGTCAAAGTATGCGAATTCAGGAAACAAAACAAAGCATGAGATGAACTTCCACAGGCGTATACAATTGCATTTATTGTAGAAAGACAAGACAGCTTGGGTAACTGGTCATAATTAGATCTCAATTTTCAGGTAGAAAAAAATGGGTTTGACAGGATTCAACTACTGGACTCAAAACAGCAATCACAAAGAATAAAAAAAAAAGAAACGAAACTGCACGTACGACTACTCAACGAGTGGCAAAATCTGCTCCTCAATCAAAGATCGGATTAAATACTACAGTATCAACACCTATAAAAAAGCTCCATGTCTGAATTCTACTCAAAGTAAATAAAATGTGCTCACTCGGTAAATGAAAAGGAGCTGACGGGGGGGGGGGGGGTCATGGAGGTAAAAAGCATGCATTTGTTCTGTTAAGCTTCTCAAAACAAGCAGAAGGGGTTTTCGGCTTTGCTGTATATTTCCTGCCTTGTCTGTTTTCACACTATGCATCCTAGAAATATACATCTTCAACCTGTAGAAACGTGGACTCTGCGTCCACACGTCCACATTTAATGCATAATAGATAACATTCATTAAATGTTCTGATACCTATCGTCTACCACCGCACGGTCACTGCTTAGAGTAAGACTTCATTCAGTAAAAAACAAACAAACAAAATGAAGAGACATCGATCTGTTTACAGTTTGCGTGGACGTTGATCGGTGAGGGATGAAGGCTACTGTGTTAGAACCGGGCTGAGGGGAGGGGCAGGGAGGGGCGGGATGGGGCGGGGCGTGGCAGGTGGGCGGGCTGTACAAAAACGGATCAGCTGCGGAGGTCGGGGGTCAGGACGCGGGTGGGTGCAGGTAGTGGTGGTGTGGGCGGAGCTACTGGGTGCCGGAGGAGGAGCCCTGGCTGCCCTGTCCCGGGTAGCTGCCGTACTGGCTGTAGTACTGGTTCCACTGGTTCTGGTTCTGGTAGTACTGCTGCCACTGCTGAGCATACTGAAGGAAAACAGAGGAAAGAGGAGGCAATTTTCAACACTGAGTATTTTGTTGTTTTTTTTTTAATAAATCTTTTTGTTGGATTTTCATACACATGGTAATATCTAACATGTACAAAATTTCCAAGTGTTTTAGTTGAAAGGTAATATGCCCCGTTTCCACTGCGTGGTATCAGCTCGACTCGAATCGACTCGGCCTTTTTGCGTTTCCATTACAAAAAAGGACCTGGAATCTGGTACCCGGTACTACTTTTTTGGTATCATCTCCGCTGAGGTTCCAGGACTGGGGACCAGATACTAAACTGTGACGTGTAAACACTGCAGACCACTGATTGGTCAGAGAGTTTTCTTTGTGACCCGCCGTTTTACAAAAAAACAGATGCGGAAGTGGACAGTAACAGGGTTCCTACAGGTTTCTACAAGTTAAATTCAAGACTTTTTAAGACCTTTTCAAGACTATTTAGAACAGAATTTAATGCCCATTTCATCACCATCGTGGCAAAAATTTGTGACTTCTAGAATTTAGGAAAATTTACTTATTTACCCCAAAGCCTTGATTCCCTCCGTTCCAAGTCATTTCTCACCAAAGATTGCAAAGTTAGCAGTAACTGGTTCCTAATTTCAATATAAATTGACAGGTTGGAACAAGTGGAACTATGTAGACTAACAATACATTCTTTGCAGCTTGGACTTTTAACAACACATTTAAACACAGCACAGAGAATACGTTTATGGCAACATAACTTAAGACCTACCATATACAATTCAATACTTTTAAAGACTTTTTAAGGTATTAAAAGCAGATTTGTAAATTCAATACTTTTAAGACTTTTTAAGACTCTGCAGGAACCCTGACTAAATACAGCGGTACATAAATTCACATGATAACAGCCCAAAACTACACTATGGTCGGCCAAGGAGATTCAGTCTTTGGTGGCCGACGTAAAAATTCAGACGAGACAACATGCAACGAACAAGTTTATCAGCAACTCTCTGAGCAGACAACACAGAAGTAATGCGCCACATCACTATGACGACCAGGTACTGTAAAGTCGGTAGTATCTTGTAATGGAAACGGTCTGCAGGAATACCGAGTCGAGTTGAGCTGGTTCCATGTCGTGGAAACGCGGCAATAGACAGTTGTCTTTACACAATATATTTTGAGAACAATTTTATTCTAACCTAAACGACTTCTACGAATGAACTATAATAAGCCAATATCCCTTCCCATCCACCATTGAAAGAAAAGACAGAATAAAACAAAACACAAAAAAAATTTAATAAAAAAGAAAAAAAAAAAAACACAAATCACCACTGTTGGATTTGCAATAAAATAAATGAAATTAAATAGGTAATTAAAACAAACTAGGGAATGGGGGTAGGGAATTTTTTTTACAGACTTTTTTTTTTCTCAATAGGGTTCTCCACATCATAAGATCATTCAAAGTGATTTTCATAATCTAGAAAACTTTGAAAAGACTAAAGTGTGATCCTTCTCGCATCTAATGAGGGTACCATGATAAATTCAACAGCAATGATAAAAAAAAAAAAAAAAAAAAAAGAAAAATGTAAAAAGAAAATACAGTATAGTGCAAAAACAGCAACAGTTTAGTCCATAAACAGACATATTCATGGGGCCCAGACTCCTATGTGTTTCCTATTAATTTATGGCACCCCCGTATTCTTTTTTTTTTTCTTTTTTTACCCCCTAAGAATTATGTGCATGCTCCAAAGTCGGGCAGGCACAACCGCATTCTTTCGATGTAAACATCCAGTAGTGAAATGTGACAAACTAAATTTGCCCCATTTATCATTTACTCTAGTAAATTTCACTTTATTTGGATTTTCAAAACACAGTTAACGGGGATAACAATAATACATGTGTAAAACCAACACGCTGCGCCAAATTTACTCACGTAGTCTGCATGTGCAAAAACAACAGAAGTATAAAAATAATACGGGGGTAAATATTTTACGTGACACTGCACCTTTCTGAGGTAACTGGAAGATCAGCGCATGAAGGGTTTTTTCTACACCGAGTAGGCCTACTGATTGAATAAGTAGAACTGAAACAGGTCAGTCCACATGTGCAACCTCCCTTCGGTTCTTATCTACAATTTGTGCAAAGTGCATTTCAGTCTTATGGCTATTAGGTGCCATCTTTAATGCACATTTGTATGTTTGATGTTTACATGTTAATATTCTAATGTTCCTGCCAACACTAAGTACATTGTGCATGTTATTTTAATTGTTTTTTTTTTTTGTTTTTTTTTAACTTGGTACAATTATTTCAGTGTGTGTCTAAGTACTTTTTGAACATTTTGGGCACATTTCAACAATAAGATAATAACAAAAACTGTGATAATTTTGGTAACAATAACTGTGATATGAACTTTTCATATTGTCACATCTCTACTGGAGATATAATCAAGTATTTAAATGACAGTCCTGCCGATAGTGGGCGTAGAGTGAACAGATACGTTCTCCTGTTCGTCCTTACCTGCTGGTATTGCTGGTTGTAGCTCTGCTGTTGCTGCTGTGCCGGTTGCTGTGCCTGCGGTTGTTGCTGTGGCTGTTGCTGGTGGTGGTTGTACGTCTGTGCGGTGGCCGGGGTCTGGCTGTAGCTCTGGCTGTAGCCCGGGTACTGGCTGTAGTTGCTGTAGTAGTTCTGGTTGTAGCTGCCCTGGTTGTAGCCCTGATTGTAGCTCTGGCTGTAGCTCTGAAGGTGGAGCAGGCGTCGGTTTAGTCGGGTTTGTTTTTAATGATACTTTGAATTGGACAACAAGAGCTTTGCAATTTGCATGATGTTAAAACGGGTATGTTACTAGTCAGCCAGGTTTTCTAACATTAGCGATGCAAGGTAATGCCATTTCCTGTCAGCTGCTTATTTATTTCTTTATTTATTCATTCATTCAGGGACAATGCCGATCTATAAGCAATACTGTAAATATGCCAGTGTTGCCAAGTCAATCTTTTCCAACTGTTAAACTTTGGCCAGATGTCGATTTAAGAAAAAAAACTTTCAGAGTCAGCGCCACAGAAAGCAAACAAAAGCATTAAGGAGTGAAACAACTTGCCAAACAAGACAATTTAAACGATTAAGACAGTTGAAAAAGTTGATGTGTGAATGAAACAGTTACAGAGTTGAAGATAACTTACAGATTTATCTCTAGATTGTCAACCTCCTTAGAGTCGAATTTAGTTTTTTTTTAGTTATTCAACATCAAGTGATCAAACTAAAAGAGTCAAAATCCAGAGCTTTTAAGTGTATAAATAAAAGCAAATTCAAGAATGTGGATGCCAGTATAGTAAAACGTCATCACATACAGAAATGTACATCTGAATCTGTGTTCAGGATAATGATATTAATCTACTGTAAAATTAATGTGTTTTTATCCTTTTGTCCTCAGCCCTACGATGTACCTGGTTGTATCCTGTCTTGGCATAAGGAACTGGGCGGTTGTAGGTTCCTGTTGCCGGCGGGTTGCGGTTGTATCCGCTGCGTGAATCAGAGCCTCCATCTCGGTAGCTGCTGCCCCAGCGATTCTGGTTGTAGCTGCCACGGTTGTAGCCTGCAAAAGAAATGTGTCACTATTGTTCCAGTGAGTTTGATATGATTGTGACTGATGAATTAAACCATGGGTGTCAAACTCAGTTTATTTCAGGGTCCACATATAAGCCAAATTTGATCTCAAGTGGGTGAGACCAGTAAAATAACATTAAAACCTATAAATAATGACAACTCCTATTGTTTCTTTTAGTGCAAGAAAATAAAATTAAATTATGAAAAGGTTTACATTTATAAGCTATCCTTTCACAAAAAATGTGAATAGTAACAATATTATCCCTCAATTTATTATTCACACATGTGCATTACAACTTGCAGATCACAGCGGCTCTAAAAAGACATAAAACATTCAATTACAGGTATAAAATTGTTAAGTTTAGAATTTTGAGTTTGGAACCAAAATGGGTTTGACCCTTGATTGTTATCTTCAACTGAACTTTTGGACTCTGCAAATTGGATTGGACACTTTGGTGGGCCCGTTTTGGCCCATGGGCCTTATGTTTAACACCTCTGCATTAAAGGAGTGATATTTTGTGTTTTTAAATGGAATTCTGCATTTTCAAACATTTCCCTGTGGTCTACATAAACTGTAAATGCTCTGCTTGGGTCTGAATTCTTCATTAATTCAACTCCACAGGTCCATCTTCAACACTATTTCTGAGGAATGACACCAGAAAGGTGGTTTTGAGCACTAGCCCATTAAATGCGCAAGCCACTTCAGGCCCCGCCCCCTCCAGGTTGTTGACTGTGCTGCTCTGTCCTGTTCAACCAACAACTGAACATTTTAGGTAATCGGCTCGAAGTTTGGACATATTTTCAGTTTCTACTACAACCGCTGCTGCTGACAAACAGTTCTGTCGTACTCTGAGAAATGTTCGTCTGAAGTCTTGACCTTATATGTGCAAATGTCATGACATAACTAGTTAAAGACGCAACAAATTGAGCAGGAATTAAAACAAGTTGTAGAAATCCACTCAATTTTTGCCAAAATGAATATAAAGATAGCTTTGCAGCACCTGGAGGGTTCGATATTCTAACTTTTTGAACTATTAGGGTCCAAATAAACAAATAAATGAACCTAAGACTAATAAAAGTGGGTTTAGCAAAATATAACCCTTTTACACATCCGGATAACACTTCTTCAGATGTGTAAATACAGTCGTGTCTTTCTCACCTCCTCTGTATCCACTGCCTCCATCTCCGCTGCGGTTCTGGTAACCACCACGGGATCCGTCACGATTATCGTACCGCTGGAAGTTACCACCACCGCGGCCACGGAACCCACCCTGCCTGTTGTCAAAGCGCTTCTCAGGGGGCGGGCCTGCCTTGCGGCCATCTTCGTTGTACTGCTTCAGCAGCTTTTCAGCCTCCTCGCGCTGCAGCTCTATGAACGTCACCGCCTCCAGGAAGTCGCAAGCCTCAGGGAGAGTAAAGTTGGCTTGGAGAGTGACAGAGGTGACCAGAGGAGAGAGAGAACAGGCCATCCATCCAGCCAAGAGATGGACGGAAAAGACAGAGAGAGAAACAGAGAGAGAGGGGAGGGGGGGTTGTAGTGAAGACCAGAGCAGCCACACCACCGGAAGACAAAATGAACAATAATTACTACCACACAAATGCTGCAGAAATAAGAGAAACTAAGAGAAGATGAAAGCAGATGGCAGGGTAAAAGGGACAAACATTACCTCCAGGGAAACTTGGAGGAAACATTTGTTAAAGCAGACACAGGAGAGGGGCTTCAGTAGAGGTGGGGAGGGGGACAAAAAGGACAACTAGAAGGTTGGTGAGAAGAGGAGACAGCACTGCAAACCAAGGACTGATGATGGAAAGGTTGGTACGTATTAACTCCCAACAGCCGTAAGCACACGTCATTTGGACAAACATCCTTTTCATCTGAGCCAATTGAGCATAAGATGGACCTGAATGAGGTCCCAGACTCAGTTTGCAGTGCATTAGAAATAAGCTGTATGGCAAGTGGTAGGTACAGGGCAAAAAATAAGGAACAATCAAATTCATGTGGACTAGTTTAAAAAAATGTCCAGGTCTGATAACTGGCCAAAGGCTATGATGGGGGGAAGGGGGAGGGAGCATCTTCCAAGTTTGATTTTAGAGACAACACATAGAAAAAGTAAAAAAGTAGATCTGGTGTTTTATTTGTTGTTTCCACAGCATTCCTACCTTTCATTTCTAAAACAGCATGATCGGGCACATCCTTCCCCTGCTCATTGGTTTGCTTTAATGTTCGCTCTTTTAAATCCTCGTCCGTGGGACAAATTACAATAGCCTTGCGTTGAAAACCTTCAAAAGGACGCATTTTTCGTCTCCTTGCTGATCCATATACATTTGTCTAGCAATGGTGACAAGAAAGAAGTAGAAGCTTGTTTGTTATTGTTTACTTGTTATGGCTTTCCACTGGAAGGAAGCTGGAACCCTGCAATAATGAAGTGAGAGAGGTTTGGCTTGGATGTCAGTCTAGGTTTTTACTCAGGTACTAATGGCCTCTCGTCACTCCACAGGACTCACCTCAAGCACTGTGCATCCAGGAGCTGCTAAGAGCCGATCAGTGGTCAATATAGACAGAAGGGGACCCAACAAGTATGTAATCTGACTTCAGACTAGCTCAGGTACAGAGGAGCATTACGACTTTCAGACCGATTAACATAAATATTAACTTCTTAGCTTGAGCAGTCATGTGTTTCATGTTTATGATGTGAATGTGTTACTGTGAGCGACAACAATGCAGAAAGTGTGAGTTTGTGTTTTTTTCCCAAACAATCGACCACTTATACCTATATGAGAACCACAATTTAAAAAAAAAAGATTCGAAGTGACATGCAATTCATGCATTTTTCTAGCTCAGACACACTCTGCTCCTCTGTGTTTAACTATAAGCCATCAATGATGCATGTGCCAAACTTAAAACTATAACCCGATATGTGTAATTAAGTCACTGGATATCAAAGACTATTTAGAGCTCAACCTTCAAAAAACAAACAATTATTAGCCCAACACTCATTCACAAACATGCAGATGATTACATTAACATTAGCATCATGCTGTTTTGCTAATAAAAATATGCTGCAACTCAACGACTGAGTAACGGGGAAAAAAGTGGAAGCGCGGCAACCAACCCATCATCCACTGAACATGTGATCAAACCTAAAAGACAAAATAACACTACATTTCACTTGTATTTAGCAAGTCAACTGTTTAACGTGATTCTTAATTAGCAGGTTAACATTAGCAAATCCTGAAACTACACAACAGTAACTATGAAAATCTGTGAGTAAAGCAATAGGTTTCTTTACTTCATGACGACCATAACTTGAAAAGTAGAAAAATTTAACAGCAACACAAGTAACGTTGAAAAATTAAAATGTGTAAAAATAAGTCCATGCTCAACATTTTGTTTGTACTTGTACTACATCAAGCATTTAAATGTTTAAAGTCTGATAAATACATCACTTTATGAATGATATCATATACATTAAATTAATCCTACTGTAACATTACAAGTTTTTCCAATTGGAAAACATAAATACGATGTAGATACATGACTTGTAATGTGACCAGAAATGTACAATTTTGTTGAGTTATGTCTGTGTTCAGTTGAGCATGTTTAGGAATTTTATTGTGAATCATAACAACTAAACTAAGAGACACCTAATGATAAAATATTTAATGGTAGGGATCAGGATCGAATTTATTTTAACTTTTACAGACAAGTATTTTTTAAATGTGTAACTCAAACATCTGCATTTGTATGACATATATAGTAACTGTAATTGGTCTATTTTCCTCTTAAGATAGCTAAATTCCTGTTGATTGTGCAAATTTGTAATATTTGCGGCTTTCATTGGATAGAACTTTAAGACTACCTTGGCAGAGTTTATGAACAATTAGTTTTTTTAAATACTGCTGGACAAACTGTGTGAAATGTATGTTACAAGTCAAAATTATCAATATAAAGTGCATACTCTCATTTTGTCAATAAAACTTTAAACTCCACTACTTATCAAGTTAAAAATAACATGCACATGCACTATATAGACAAAAATATTAGGATGCATCACATTTACAGATTGTAGGACATTACATTCCTGTTGATTTGACATATGATAAAAATGTTCATGTCTGTTATTAATTATCATAATAAATGTCAAATCAATATTTGTTTTAGGTCTGAAGGCTAATTTTCCTTCCTGGGTGAGAACTGAAGAATCCAGACAGTTACTTAGGGTTTAAAAATTATCATTATGGTCAGAACATGAGAAATAGTTCAGAAACTTAGGGGTAGAAGATTTAAAACTACTATAATGAAAATGCTGACTGAAATTAAGTAAACTGAAGTACTTTGTAAGCTTCGAGAAGACTGACAATGAAAGTAAAAGTGAAGAAGAAATTGCATTTATCGGAATGATATTCATCACCGTATAGACTTGTAACATACTACTGTTTTGTAACTCAGCGCTGTTAGCAATGAAACACCTGAATTCACTGTGTCCAAATACTTTAATCTATCGAATGCATCATAAGGTTTCTGATGAGCCTTTTTAGTAATAATCCTTAATTTGACTTTCTTGAAACTTAATGCTGAATACTTAATTTCAACACAGCAAACACAAAGCAGCGGAACACCGACTACTGTTCAGGAAATTAGATCATTAAATGCTATAAATCACTATGAAGTCAAGGTCAAAAAGGTTATATTAACATCAAACTGCAAACCTCTCCTCTGTCTTTATTCTAGTGGATTCTCTGGACTGCGTTATCAACAGAACATGAGCTACTTCACCAGATACACTTCCGACCTACATGCCTACACCACTATAAAACCCTGGTGCTACTCTGACGGGTCCCCCCTCACTTACCTGGACTTACCTCATCTTCATTTGCACTCAAGTCCCAGTGAAGACGACAACAGACAGATATAACCTACCTGCACATACTCACAGAGCCTCGGAAAAGCCAGAGTCCCAGACTCACCTACCTTTATCACATTAGCTGAACACAAGGATCTGAAAACCTAAATGTGGTTAGTCTTTACTTACCTTCAGGGTCAATATATTAAAAAACACATTCTAAAGTTCCATGTATCTCTCTTAAAAATAGCTTTTTAAAAAGCTATCAACTCTGTCTTATTAAATTAGCAACAGAAGGTGTTTTTCTTACTCACCAGTCAGAGCTTACTTGTTTCTCAACATCTTTACATAGTCATGGTTTACTTGTACATTGTTGCAATTCACAAGACAAACAATACTGTATTATGACAAGAAATAGCAAGTGCAAATATACTGAGGGATGAAAACATGAAAGATTCTGTCACTTATGAGAGCCATTAATCAGTTTTTTTTTACAATACATGACAAGCAAGTGACAAGAGGGTGATCAAAGCTTCTTCTACTCTATAATACACAGAGCCTCCCTGAAAGATAAATAAATAGTCCATTAGAGAGAGTGATCATCAGGGCACATTGACTCACTGTGGTGAGGATCAGAGCAGAGTGTGGCTGACGGGGCAGTACCTGATCAAGGATGTAGTTGCGTCTCTTGCGGGCGGCGATCTCAATCAGACGGTTCAGACACTGGGTGGCCTGTTGGATGAGTACATCCCAGCGTCCAGCGTAGTTCCTCTGACGACGCAGACCCATCACCTGCAAGACAAACACTGATTAGATGACAATCGACTAGTTATTACAAGGGTTGTATGATAAAGGGAAGAAAACAGCATTGCATTAGTTTTTCCTTCAAGAATTACTGTGATGATAGATGGCACTGCTCAAAATGTTTGTATACTGGTACAAATATAAAACCCTGGCTTTAATAGTTTTTTTCTCTACCAATGGAATTTAGTGGATTTTTAATAAACAAATAATTATAAAATATCTTTTAACACAGATGTTTAGTTTCATTATTCATTTCATCCACTCATTTACAACAATAAAAATACACGTATTTACAGTGACTTGAAGGCGTCCATTAACATTGTGTCATTCAGAAAATGCACAAAACCCATTTGTATGCATTGACACTGATGACATTATTGAAATTTGGTATCACGATACCTGACAAGACCAGGGATTTCAAAACTATGTTGTCTGAACAATTCAGCATTATGTATATATGTTGTGTACTAACATACTACACTAACTACACTAACTGCAAAGCCTAAAAACAAATTTGGGAATTTTAAAAAGTTTGATTTGGGGGAAATGACATACAACTGGTTTCAACACACCAAGTACAAAAAAAGGGTTAAAACTGTGTGTACTTTCAAGAATTATAAAGAGAAATTAGGTCAGTTAAAACCATGACTTATTACACACAACAAGTACCTTTCTGTAGGAGTTGGCAAGAGAATGTCAATATAATGATCACTATCCAAATGTACATTTTACTTTTGTTTACATCACAAACTAAAACATCATACAATTCTGTGATCTGTTTTACTTCTTTTTTTCAATCTTATTTAATTTTACTCTATATATTCATCATTCATTATATTGTTTTCTACCTTTAGTTATCTGCTACGAAGCACTGGTTTTATTCAACATCAACTCAACCTAAAAAGTTTTTACTTAAAACATTTTTTTTTGCCAAAGTTTCCATTTAGTGCTCTTCTCCTGTTTCAGGTAGTGTTTGAGATCATTTGCCTTATTTAATATTGTACATCCTTGTCTATGACGAGACTACAGCACATGCAGTTTGATGATGATGCTGACACTGTACCTTGTGCAGCTTTATTTTAGTATTCCTTGAGGCTTGAAGCTCAAACTCACCTTCATCTTGTCCATGATAGCATTGGTTCCCAGGATGTTGTACTTCTTATCGGGATTAGCTTCAGCATGTTTAATGGCCCAGGTGGTCTTTCCACAGGCGGGCAGGCCAACCATCATCAGGATCTGAAACAAACAAAACGTCAGCCTTAACACTAATGACTGAGAACAATTCTTTCATGTAAATAGGGTTTAATAAACACTTGGGCTGACTGTCATTTGGATGATTCAGTGTCAATTAAAACAGTTTCTTCTCCCTAGTGAATTCTTTGATCACATACAGTGCTTCCATATCAGTGCTCCTTACCTCACAATCTGATTTGTTGGCAGGTCCTTTAGTGCCTCTGATCTTCTGTTCCATACTAAGATTATGGATGTAAGAGTATCCCTCTGGTGGGGGGAAATATGGCTCCCGTTTCTGCCCAAAGTTAAACTCGACAGCGCAATTCTTCACCAGAACGTGAGGGAACAGGGCACGGCCTGCCAACGCCTCCTTGGTTGTCCGGAAAGCCACTCCAAGCCACACTCCGTTCTTAGTGAAGCCCATTTCCACCTCATCACTACTGTCAAAGTCCTTGTATTACAGTCAAAAAGCAGAAAACAGCATCGTGAGTTTTATTCATCTTGATGTTGATACTATTTGAAAGCTATTGGATCATGTTTTCTCCACTTACAATGTAACAGCCGATGACGTCATTTTCACCAAACCTCTCACCATAGTCTCCAAACTTGCAGTCACAGGATTTCTTTCCTGTTCCTCCATATCCAAAGGAGAAAGCCTCCTCACCTAAAACATGAACATGTACACATAAATTCCCTGTTTCTATTTGGGGTTACAGCTCTCCTTCTACCACCAGGCTCATCTTACCAAGCTGAGTGCTGCAGTGGTTGAGGGACCATCCGATTCTCACCACATGTGGATCTGGCTCGCTACTGGGCAGGTGTTTCACCGGAATTTCCTCATTGATCTACAGGAAGAACACAAATAATGTAAAAATAACCAAAAGACAACTCACAAAGTATCTACTCCTAAAGCATAAAAGGTAGCAACAACTACCTTCATCTCATAACACACACGGCCGCTGGTGATGCCATGTGTGGCTCGAGCTCCAGACCACAGGTACGCAAAGCCTTCGATGGTGAGCGGGTATCCGCTGTAGCGATCTCGAGACACTTTGAAGTGCAGATCACAGTTGTCTGAAAAGATAAAAATATTTTACACGCAACTGAAGATGTTTCAGTCATAAATCTCCATCTCTCTAAATTCTGCAGTTTAACTGTTAAGTCACATTTCCAACAGGACAGAAACAAAGTAAGTCCAAACAGAGCTGGGATGGGCCGTTCAAACAGCTGTAGCTACATACTCATGTTATTATTAGCAAAAAGATCCATGTCATATTCGTACTCACATGTATCAATGGTAACAAGCGTGTCATCGATTATCTCTTCTTCATCTTCAGCAGGAGGCTGTGGTGTGCGAGACCTGTACACAATCAGGACACAGTGTGGTGAGCAAGCATTTAAAACCTGTTTCTAGTCACTACAAACATACCTAAAATGTGTGTAAAGGACATTCCCAAATTTAATTGGAAACCATTCTTGAACCCTTTGGAGTACATGCAAGAGCTTGGTCTCTCAGTAAACGCCACATTCTGAATTTTACCCTCAGTGGTGAAATATTTTAACTATAACTAGTATGCAGTTTTTCAAGTTGGTAATCAATTTTTGTTTGTTTGCTTTAATGTTGCTGTATGTGTGGACATACCAACATCAAAAGGCTGAAACTCCTGAAGGTTTCAACATACAGTCATCAGTTTGGGCTCTAATGAAAGGCGACACCAAGTGGAATCCTGTCCACATAATACATGAGCATAGGTTGTCGATGGATATTATTGGCTCTGGAGAGACCACTGATCTACCCGAAAGGTAAAATGAGTTTGCTCAAAAGAGAAAGCCTGCACAGCTGCACACTATGGTATTGAGATTTGAAGATTCTAGCAGCATCTACAGAGCTCTGTATTCAAAGTTAAGTGAACAGGGCCCATAGCAGCTTCCACCAACAAAATGTACTGTATGTTTAATGTTTCCCTCCAAAAAGTGATCATGGATTCAATCTATGTCTTTTACTCTATGTAGAGGTTCAAAAAAATGCCACACATAACACTTATTTCTGTATTTCTCTGCTGAGGACAATGACTTTCACCATTTGTGCATATTACTCTACTGATGACAAGTCAAAAACCTCAGATGTAAAGTTTCACAGTTTAGGATAGTGATCACACCTTTTGTCTTCACGATGCTCATAGTATCCATATCCCCGGTTTTCCTCGTATGGCCTCTTACGGCCATAGTTTCCAGCTCTGTCAGCTTCGGCCTTCACCTGCTCGGCCTGAGCGGATGCTTCCGGCTCACGCTGCTGGTCAGTCCTGTGATTATCCTGCTGTGTGTCCTCTTTATCATCTTCCGTTTTGACTTCTACTTTGACTTCTAAAAACACAAAGATGTGATACATGAAATCAAAAACAACCACTCTGTAATAATACACTAATGTTGTGGTCCCCTAATGTCCACATCTTAGGCATCTTGTTAACATGAAGGGGAAAACTGTGTCCCGTAGCTGTACATGTTTTTGTGATATTATTGTGACTGGATTCATCAACATAACAAACCTAAAACTTACAATAAACTAATCTATTGTGTACTCATGAAAATGAAGAATGGATTTAACAAATCTCTTTGCAGTCACATAGCCTTGAAGAATCAGACTAGGCAAAGGTTTTGTTTTTAATTGCACTTTTATGTTTAGGTTAATAAGAAATAGTTCCCCTGTGTTTGACCCAAAAGTAGCAGGATTAAACAAAAATCAACATAAACATAAAAATATTGACACTGTATAAAAGGCACATTTTAAACCCATTAAATGTACCTGGTTTGACTTCCACAGGCTCCTCTGGCTCCTGCACAGGCTTGGCCTCCGGCTCAGACATCATGTCTGGCTTGTGAATATCGACATCTGCTGTGAAGTCGGGCATGCTGTGACCTGAGTCTGAGGCTGGCTGACTTTCATACGGTTCACCTTCAGCCTCCTCTTCCTCGTAATAACCACCTGAATCTCTGCCCTCATCATCCTCTTGCGGGACATCACCATCGCCATCTCCGTCTCCATCACCGTCAGCATCTTCATCGCCATAATCCTCAACTGGTTCTACAGGTGAATGAGAAAAAGACCTCAATGTACACTCATCCAAAATGCATTTTTAATTCACCAGTTTCTTCTTCTTACTGTGTAGTTGGCATATTGCAAATTTTACCTTTTTCCCTAGAGAATCTACTAAAACAGAAATGTAATAAAAAAATAAAAAAAAATCTATTTTAAATCATTATTTACCTATGGTAAATAATCATGTTTAAGATGATTAATTCATTCACTGTATACATGTAATAAGTGAGTTTTTGCATTTTAGGCACTTAAATCTTACACTTTTTAATAAATTTCAGACATAATATTTGATCAAATATAATTCAAGTTTTAGACTAATCTTACCTTCTTAAAGTATTGCAGGTGAATATGACAATAAGTTGCATATACACTTTTAAAAACAAAGTTCAAGCTGCTCAAAAAAAAGTTTAACAGAGTTAAGGCCTACAGTAATTTAAAGTTAGTTACTTTCACAAAATTTTATGTGATTAAGTACTTTTTAATTTTTTTGTTACACGAATGAAATGAGGTATTTGTTAACCTTGCTCACTGAAAACTGAAAGTCTGTATTTTGTGCTACGACATTTGATATGAAATGAAACCTCCAACTGATTTCAACTTTCAGTTTCATTTCCTCACAATATTTGGCAAGTAAACAATGTTATATCAAAACAACCTCTAGACCAAACAGCCACTTGATGCCTTACCAAACAGAGATCACAATTTAGAAGAGAGCTTCAATGAATCTAATAAATGTACCATTTGGCTATTTAAAAAAAAGTTAAGCTACTGGGGTGATTTAGACAGGCCTATCTCGCCCGCGTTGCTTAATAATTATGGAAATGGTTTAAATTTACCTACCTATGGCACCAAAGTGTAAATAAAGTTTTTCATACAGTATTTTAGGTTCAGTAGTAACTGTCCAAGAAAAACTCCTTGATTAATAAGGACTAAAATAAATAAAATGCATTAATTATAATTAATTCAATTTTAATCAAATGTTTGTGTTCTTTACGACCTAATAATTTCAAAGTTAAAACTACATACTGGCAGCTATGGTTTGTTTACATAAAAACTGGACTTTGGATGATGTTCAAAGACTTGACAGTGACTTGTAAATACACTCCTCGAGACAATCGATTGGAAAGAACAGTCAGCTTTGAATACCTTGTTGCTCTTGGCCATCATCCCCATCATCATTGTCTTGGAAGTCCTGCCCGTACTCGTCCTCCTGCTCCTCCGGCTCCCTCTGCTCCGGAGTGTCGGTCTCAGCCTCCTCCTCCTCCAGGGCAGCCCTCAGCCTCTCCACCAGGTCCGCCTTCAGGCCTTTGGTGTCCAGGCCGCGGCGCTGAAGCTCTTCCTTTAATTCGTTGACTTTCAATTTCTTCACGTCAAGACTCATTGTGTTTCAGACGTTTGTGCCTTTATTTACGTTCTGCAAATTCGGTAAAACAGACAATGGTGAAGCGGTCGACGTTGCCGCTAACTTTCAAATAGTTAAGAGTTGCGCGGGAGTGTTACCTACACCAATCAAGCTAACGTTACAGTAACGTTAGCTGGTCAGCCCAGCTAATGCTAGTGCTAGAAAAAGGTGCTTTACAATTATAACCTACACCTAGTCTAACCTATAAACATTGTACATATGCATATATATCTACTCTTACTTACAATGCATTGCAAAACAACACATTCACCTTAAAATTGTTTGTTACTACACATTGGAAGTAGCGCTATGTGACTAATGCGGATAACCTTAGCCTAGCATAAGCTAACGCACCGCAACCCGATGCAAAAATGACCGTTTTTCAGTTTACACACATGCAGACTACAGGATACAGACTAACTCTGCATGTAAGTCGTGCAGTAATTGCAAAGTGTGCGCTGTTTATGACGGTTATAATATAAATTAAGATAAATATAAAGTTGAGGCCTACCTCCTCTCACGCGAGTTGCGCGGGTCAGTCTTAACAGAAGCTTGAGAGTGACGCTACTACCACCTAGCGCCGGAAACGCAGCGTAAACCGGAAGTCGGCATGAGTGCTTTCGATATATTTTCACAAAGTCTGGGATACACGTCCTGTGTTTACTAGATGATGTGCGGGTATTCCGTTCTGCGAAATTACAATTGAGCACTGAAACTGAGGGCTAACCAAAATTTTACATACTTGTCTCTTAGTATTTTTTGTTGTTCCTTGGTACAGTTGGAAGAAACCGAAGCAGGGGCTGATGTAGTGTTTACTTTGAATGGATGCTGGGAAGTGTAGTGTCATAAGACGGAACTTCATACAGATAAATATGGAATTACATAATAACAGCATATTTATTCAAAGTTTGTGCGGAGTGAACAGGATAAATTGTAGGCTGGTGATTTCATTTTCATTTTAGTTTAGCATGTGGTAGAATTGTGCAACACAACATAAACTGAGATCACAGACAACATACCATTTTGTTTATTACATGTAATCCCACAGTTGACATCTTGTGTGTGAACCAGCAAAGGGATATGCAATTTAAATACAATATGACACATCCATGAAATGTTTGAATTAAACCCTCAAAAATTGTCAATCGATATGTCCCAGTGTTTGCGTTTGCTGTCAGTTTACAGGGCAATAAAACTAATTTCGGAGTGGCATTAGACAGTGCAATCTAGTGCCATTCAAAATTAGGAGAAGCTGCAAAGTAATTACGATTCACCAAATCACTGAAAACAGATGATTACAACTGGAACTGTTATCAAGTATATTAACTAAATTGCGGTCACCATTGCATTGTACAGTACTTTTTTTTTTTTTTTAGTCAGCTGTTTATTGAACATGCGAGATGAACCACAGAAATGCACTATGAATATCATAGCAATCCCCTTTACAAATATTTGCTCAAAACTTGAGCTAATGATAGAACCCAAATCCACAGCGCACCAGTATGCTTCTGTCCACGTCTTCCACCCAAATTTAAGAGCAAAGGACAGTGTGTGATGCAGGGCTGGTATTAGGCTGTGCATATAGTAGTGCAACTTTAGTGCACTCTCATTCTACACACACAGAACAACAAATGTTGCATATAGCTCATTAATCACTTTTTGGAAGGAGTAGGAAAGGAAACCAGTAGTCTGTTGACCTCTCTCAGCTGAGCATCTAGAGTCTCTGTAGTTAAAGTTAGTTCTGCTATCTGAGTCTGTAGTTCTGTGATGGTTGCGTTCAGCTCATCTTCTTTACGACGTGAGTTTGTAGCCTGTCTGCTGTACTCCAGCACCATGCAACCGCCACCGATGAGGAAGATGATTGCTTCTCCCAGCAGCTCGGCTCCCAGCTCTGCAGCTGCCTCCTCATTTAGTGGCTTAATGGTGGCACCACGAAAGCCCATGATCCGCATCTTTGTTCTCATCTCAATCCAGTGGTAGACTGAAAACCAAAGAGAAAAAATATTCAGTACAAAGGAACCATTCGAGAATCTGATGAAAGTTAAAATACATACGGATGTATGTATTTGTGTGAACTTCATCAGATTGTTGTGTTGTTGTTTTTTTTGTTGGTTTTTTTTCCAGGTCAGACTCAAATATACACATTAAAACAGTCTATTAAGACACAAATAAAACAGCAATTTGTACAATATGAACTAGACAATATATTATCAATATGATAATTACAGAAATATACATAAATAAGTGCGCAAAAATATTGTTGTTATTAAAAATTATGTGGTTATAAATGTTACATATGTCCTTACTAACGCTGAGGTCAGACCTACACCCTTGGTTTTGTCAGTCTATTAGTCTGTTTCACTTAATGCAGTGTATATACATAATTAACACTAACTACTTCATTAGGTGAGAAAGGCCAACGGCAGGCATGGGCAGGGGTGGGCTAAGCCCACCCAAATGTCTGTCTTATCCATCCAATCAAAAGTTAAGGGAAACGTTTATCCAATAGAAAAACATAACAGTAACACATAACACTACTATTGGCTCTTATTTGCGATTGGATGGGCAGCCTACAGCCCGCCCTATTCTATCAGTGATTGATTGTCATTATTGTTTTGCATTTCCTGAGCACTTCATTCACTCGTACAGCAGCTCACAGTCCATTTCTGGGCTGTGGGGAGTTAAACGTCCCACCTTGGTCTCTCCTGCACCTATCAAGGTCACTGCTGCACCTGTCGGGGTTTCTGTTTAATACTGCGATTCTCTCTATCGGAGTTTCACTGCATCTGTGGCTTGTTGATGTGCTCTTGGGTTAAGCATTGTCTCTGGGCTCCTGCAGAGTAGCTGGCCTGGTTTGGCGGCCACTCGCATCACGTTATGTACGTACACACTGACAAAAGCAGCACCAATAAAACACACACATTGGGCAACACAACGCCAGTAAAACACACACAGGGTCTCTCAACTGTCGCCCAAGGAAGGGACAAAAACCGAGTGAGTGGCAAATGATCTCTGTCACTAAATTATATTAATTATTATAATAATTTCGTCATGATGGTCTATACGTATATAGTTCTACTGACATTTGAGTCTAAATTTCAGGGTTTTAGATGGAAAAAGAAAGATTTGTTGTTCTCTTTGTCATTTGTCACTTTACAGATTGAATTTGAATAAGACTTTTTTGGTTTGTGAAATATGAAAAAATGTAAGTTAGCTTTTTTATTTTTACTTTTGGCCCAGTTTCAGTTATTTGTACGGTTGTTCTCTCTGTGCCACTTTTCAGTCTAAGTTTGAACAAGAGTAGACTGCCTTCTTTTTGTATAAATTCTGGCCACAGTGAGAATAATTTATTTTATGAGTACTTAGAATTCATTCTTTTATTTTCCAAGCTCATCCAATGAAAAGAAATATGCACAAAGGACTTTTAAAATCATTTTCATTTTATATTAAAGAGTAACTGAACACAGATGAGCTGCCTGACAATTGAATTTCTCTTTGGGGATCAATAAAGTGATTCTTATACTTGCATAAACCCCCAAACCACTTCTTTTCAGTGCCGTCAGGACTGCAATTCAAACTGTGCACCTTCAGGCCACTATTGCTTTTGTCTGTACACACCAACCAAGTTGCCCACCTGTTATTTCAACCAACCCACCCTAATACAACAGGCTAGAACCGGCCCTGGTGTGAACCGTGTCACATTATGGTTTTCTTTTTTTTTTTTTTCAGATCAGAATCAAAATCAGAATACTTAATCAGTCCCAGGGGGAAATTATTGTATGTTAGAGTTGCTCCATCCAAATATAATAAAGAGTAATTGGAAATAAATTATCAATACATGAAAAAGAAAAAATATATAAACACACACACACACACACACACACACACAGATAGATAGATAGATAGATAGATAGATAGATAGATAGATAGATAGATAGATAGATAGATAGATAGATAGATAGATAGATAGATAATTCTCTAAATATACAAATACAAATATCGTTCTGAGTATATACACCAAATATACATGTTAAAATAGTCTATGAAGGCACAGTTTTAACAATTTGAACAATATGTATTAGACTATGTATTATAAATATGACAATTACAGAAATATACACAAATAAGTGTGCAAAAATATTGTTGTGTTATTAAAAATTTTGTGGTTATATATGTTATACATGTCCTTACCAACGCTGAGGTCAGACCTACACCCTTTGGTTTTGTCAGTCTATTAGTCTGTTTTACTTAATGCAGTATATGGACAAAGTTAGCAGTGCTACTTAATTAGGGGAGGCAGGTGAGTCTTTTTGTGTCATTTCTTTTATTCGCCATGTTATCAGTATTCTAACAATTTAACCGGGACATTTGTTCAACGAGTGACACCACACCAAAAGAGCCCTGTGATCGGTCATGAATGTTTATCTAAATTTGTTGTTATAGTTTTTACAGTACGTAGGGTAAAAAAAACACTACTGTCATTAAAACACGCTTCTCAGTGTTCAATGACAACCACGACCCGCCTCTTGGACCCTGCCCTTCTGCTATTGGTTGAAGAAGTAAATTCAAGAAAATGATTGGTCAGACTGATATAAACACTGAACTCTCATTGGTCGCTGAATCACTGTTAGCTATATCTACATTCTGGGCGTCTGACACAGCGAGCTAGCGGTCACTGAAACGGTTTACGTCGGTTACTCACGCTGTGCTGGCGGCAGACAGATGTAATTCTTAAAAAACTCGCTTCTCCGGGCTCCTGCTTTTATCCGGTTCGCCACGGGCTTGCTCATCTGCCTTACTCCGAGGTAGAGGAGCTTGGCGATAGGAAAGGCACCAACAACCATCTTGGCGGAAACGCTTCACCACTGTGGGCGGAGCACTTAGAGTTACGTGATGACGTTTAGTGATTGACAAGTCGTTCACGTACTCTCCCTCACGTTCAATTCACTTCAAAGTACGAGGGTGGGCTGAAAAGTTCATAGCCTGACCCGGAAGTAGTTATGCTGCGTTCCAGGCCGTTTTTTGAGCCCGTAAATCACGACTTCGAACCACGACTCTCGACTTTGTAGCGTTCCAGGCAAGTCACACCAAAGTGCCTGAGTGCAAGGAAGTGTGGTTGCTAGATGTAAACAAACCAGCATGTCGGACCGTACGTTATGTTTATTTACAATCATTTCTATCGCCAAAGGTGCTTACTCCTCCGTTATTTGAGGGAAACAGAGGAGGAAAAACGGTGCATAAGGCAAGAGAAGCTGTTTATATTTATTCTTGCACTCAATGGACTGAAAACTAGCTTGATTATGCAGAACATTTGCAGATAAATAGCGTTAGAGCAGTACCTTGTTTCAATAAACAATCTGCATAAACGCCGCATCCACGGGGGCTGCCATTGCTACGTGACGTCAGAAGTCGTACCTAGGAGTACATCGCTCT
The DNA here is from genome assembly GCF_902148855.1 of Sphaeramia orbicularis. Lineage (NCBI taxonomy): Eukaryota > Metazoa > Chordata > Actinopteri > Kurtiformes > Apogonidae > Sphaeramia > Sphaeramia orbicularis. The sequence continues at coordinate 44,156,922 of NC_043969.1, read as the reverse complement.
AGTAGGAGTTCACGGGTGGAAAGTCACAGGTTTGACTGCCATTCCAGTGGTGTTATCACCGGTAGAAGACTGGAAAAACACGAGTTACAGGTTGCCTGGAATGCAGCATGAATTCAACATTTTGTGATACTAACGGCATGGATTATTTCCAGATTAACTGACACTGATGTAGTGTTTGAAGACGTTGAAAAGTAGAACCAGAGACATTTTGTGAACATGGATAAAATTTGGCACCGTGGTGCTATCAAATATCTGCAGAAAAAGGGGTTAACCACCAAGGACATTCACGCTGACATGGTTGCTACATTAGGGGATGATGCTCCAGCTTTATCAACTGTGAAAAAGTGGGCAGCTGAATTCAAGAGGGGTAGGGAGAGCCTTGAAGATGACCCAAGATCCGGACGTCCTGCCACAGCAACAACCCAAGAAAACATCGACCGTGTTCACCACATGGTGATGGATGACAGACGTTTAACTGTGAATCAGATAGCTAATACCATAGCCATCTCCCGTGAACGAGTTGAGAACATTCTGCACAAAGAACTTGGCATGTCGAAGGTGTCCGCTCAGTGGGTGCCACGCCTTTTGACGCCTGATCAAAAGCACACCAGGCTGGTCATGTCGCAGGTGAACTTGGCACTTTTTGAAGCAGATCCAGACAGTTTTCTTGAACGTTTCCTCACCCAAGATGAGTGTTGGGTCCATCACTTTGAGGCAGAGAGCAAACATCAGTCGATGCAGTTAAAACACCCCTCTTCTCCCCCTCCAAAGAAGACCAAAGTTGTGTCCTCGGCAGGGAAGGTGATGGCTTCCGTCTTCTGGGATGCAAAGGGCATTGTGTTCATTGATTACCTTCAGAAAGGACAAACTATCAATGGAGAATACTACGCCAACTTGCTTAGGGAGCTGCGAAAGGCAATCAAGTCAAAACGGCCTGGAAAACTGTCAAAGGGGGTCCTGTTTCACCAGGACAATGCTCCTGCACACAAATTGACGGTTGCAATGGCTGCTGTGAAAGACTGTGGCTTTGAACTGGTTGATCATCCCCCATATTCTCCTGATTTGGCACCATCTGACTATTTTCTGTTCCCAAACATGAAAAAACACTTGGCTGGGAAGCGGTACCAGACTGATGATGAGGTCATATCTGCTGTGGAGGACTTTTTTGGTGATCAGGATGAGAGCTTCTATACCGCTGGGATCCAAGAGCTGCAACACCGCTGGAAGAAGTGTGTGGACCGCAGGGGAGACTATGTTGAAAAATAAACCAAGTTTCATCACTGTGGCATAACTCCTTCCAAGTCAGGCTATGAACTTTTCAGCCCTCCCTCGTACAATGACTTTCTGTGCAAAATAATGGAAATTTAGGCAAAATTACATGTGTTTAACCCTTTCATGCATGAACTGTGAGAACCTTAATCAAGATTTATTTTCTTGAGTGTTTTTATCCCTCTTTAGGCATGAAAAACAAAATGTAATTGAAAACTTTATTAATCTATTTTTCATGGAGTTCCAAAAATGTCCATTCAGTTTGACACCATGCATTTGATTTTTGAAGCAAAAAAAACACGTATTTACTGATACATCACTTGAAAACTATGAAAAAAAAAAAAAAAAAAAGCTTCTAATCTAATGTTTTCTCACATTTTAACATACTCTAATACTACTCATTACTCACTTCATGGAGATAATATGCAAAAAACAAAAAAAAACCCTATGTTTAAAAAAAAACCAAAAGCACTGTTTAATAATAATAACAAGCAATTGATTTACACTCAAACATGTTACTGCAGATCAGGTTTATCAAGAACAGCAAAGTTACAGTAATGGTGTGAATTGGAGTGTATGGGATGATGCATAAGTATCCGCTGTGTTGGCTGATATGGAACTAAAACAACAAATCCCATGAATATACAAGAGAACAGCTGTAAAATAGCTGTCCACTGTAGTGACCCCTATCCATGAAAGGGTTAAAATTATTTATTTTACTTTCATCATCATTATTCTTATCTGTATATTTATGGTGATGATTGTTTATTTTGATATTTGTTTTCGCAAACTGGAGCACAGTGTATTAGTTTTACTTTTAATGTATGTAATCTTTCCACTAAAGTAACAACAATAATATCCAGATAAGACTGACCGCTTAGGAGATATGTCTAGTTTCTTTTAAGATTTAAAATTTACCAGTTCAGTATGTACCCATGTAGGATACTTGGGTAAACACTTACATAATGATTCAATCATGATCACTTTGACTACAGTTGTGTCTTTTATAAAACTAAATGTTAAATCTTGTACATGGCAGTAGTGAAGAGGCATACAGGGTTAGGGCATACAGAGGTCATAATATAAACAGTAAGAACTGAATAATTTCACCCAAATATCACATCTTCTGTAACGTGATATGTCAGAGAGTCCAGAAAAAAACTTCAAACAGCTTCTGTACTTCTTTAAAAATTATGCCCAACATGGGAACTAGATGGGAGAGGAGTGCAAACCACAGACAAGTGATAAACAAACTTTTTCAGCTTGAGATTCACACAAGAATTAAGGTTTTTAATTTTTTTTTTTTTTTATATATTTTTTTTTAATAAAGCTTCTATGTTGTTTTAATCCTGTTGCATATTTTACAATGTTTGTGACTTGCTGGGTCTTTTAGTCTTCTTGTGTCTTTTACATCACATTAATCTTTCATGACTTATGTGTAATTTTTGACCATTATATAATTTTTGCCTGTGGTCTTTTACAAATGACACCTCGTCTCTACATTTCACATGCCTTTGTTTGAGGTCAACATTCATAAAGTAATAAAAAAAACACTCTTCCTCAGTTTTAATTAGAAAAATGTATTCACATATCGTATTACTGCTGCATATTTTCCTCTTCCAAAGGGTGACCCAATACAAATGTAGTTCCGCAGTTTAGGAACCAGAGCCCCAGCTGATGGTGATTGTGAGGCTTCACCACTAGATGTCACTAAATATCACATTGTGGACATTGATTTATTAAACGTGAATGTGGCCACTATCACAATAAAGTGCACATTAATTCATTGTATTGTCAATATATTATAACATATGTTTCCAAAGTTTTCAGCTATAGATGAAAATGACAAATATGCAACTCTTATAACCCAACAAAAAAAACAACATTAACATCTGCCACAACATCTCAATTTTTAACCAAAACCGACCACATATCATAGTATTTTTTTTTATTTTTATTTTACTCTTTCAGTGTCAAATGTGAGTAAGAACATGTTTAAGAAAGAAGAGCGAACTTATTTTGTTCATTTTGATTCAAAGTAATCATCCCAAAGGTGGAAAAAAAAAATCAGAGTAAACACAAAATGAACAACATACAAAATAATAAATACAAATGAATTAAGCAATCACCAAATGAACAAAAAATTACTAAAATAATCAAGAAAATGAATAAACACAAACAATGTCAATAAAATGAAGCATTAAGAGCAAAAATCAATGAAAAATATTTAACAAAATAATCAACAAAATGAAAAAAAGGGGGGAAAAAATCAATAATATGAAAAAATAACTAGAAAATTAGCAAAGCAAACAAAAAAATGAACAAACTCATCATTAAAAATGAGCAAAAAAGCCCAAATAATAAATATGAATCAATAAAATAATGACAAAAAGAGTAAATCAAACAAAATGAATGAATACGAACAAAGTAAAACACAAACATTTGAACATAAACAATGACAGAATGATCAACAAAACAAAAACATTGCCAAAATGATCAATTATAAAAAAAAAAATTAAATAAAATGAAATAAATCAAAATAATCAGCAAATGAACAAACTAATCAATCGATAAAATTAAACATTAACAAAAGTAAAAAAAAAAAAAAAAAGAAACAAAATAGTTGACAAATTGATTAAAAACTTTTAATGAAAATGAACAAAAATGCACAAAATAATAAATCTCTATCATTAAATAAATAAAAAATTATAATAAAAATATATAAATAAATACATATAATATATATATTAAAAAATTAAAATAATCAATAAAATAAATAAGCACGAACTAAGTCAACAAAATTAAGCATTAACAGCAAAAATTAAAAAATAAATAAATAAATTATACATATATATATATATATATATATATATATATATATATATATATATATATATATATATATATATATAATAAACCAAAATAATTGGCAAATTAACTAACTAATTGATTGACAAAATGAAAAATTAACAAGTCAAAGAAAAAACATAGTCAACAAATTGAACAAATCATTAATTAAAATGAACAACATTGCACAAAATAATAAATAAAACTTTCTCATTAAATAAACAAAAAATTACTAAATCAATAAAATGAATAAACATGAAAAAAGTCAACAAATTTAAGTATTAACAGCAAAAATAAAAGTATCCCCCCAAAAAATACTATATATATATATATATATATATATATATATATATATATATATATATATATATATATATATATATATATATATATATATATATACATGATTTTTGATGTTAATGCTTGTTTTTGTTGACTTTGATTGTGTTTGTTAATTTTATTGATTATTTTAGTATTTTTTCTTTGTTTATTTAGTGATAGATTTTTATTTATTATTTTGTGCATTTTTGTTCATTTTATTTAATAGTTTTTGTTCAATTGTTGACTGTTTTGTTGTTGTTGTTTTTTACTGTTGTTAATGTTTCATTTTGTTGATCAATTAGTTTGTTCATTTGCTGATTATTTTGGTTTTATTATTTATTTTATATATATATATATATATATATATATATATATATATATATATATATATATATATATATATATATAAAAGAACCAAAATAATTAGCAAGTGAACAAATTAATCGATCGATAAAATGAACAAAGACGCATAAAATAATTAATAACTATCAGTTCGGTTCGTTTTATTGAGGATGAACAAGAAGGGATCTGTCAGTATTTTATTTTATTTTTTGCACCCATTTTATGTACAGCACTTTGTGATTTTTTTCTGTGAAAAGCGCTTTATAAATAAACGTCACTTACTTACTATTTTATTTTATTTTATTTATGTATTATTTTTTGGGCAGCTGTCATCATAATATTTGATTATATAACATGTAGTTACATAATAAACCAGTGCCCGGACCTGGTACCCGTCAGACCCCCGGGCCCTCGGTACCCGGTTTTCCCCCAGACCCCCTCCTCCGGGCCGTCGGTACCTGTCCCGGGTGCGTCAGGATCACCTGGCTCGGGTTACAGCGTCGGGGATCCTGGGGGCTGGACTCTGATCCTGGACTGAGCGTCTGTCTGGAGCCTCCGCCACCACACACACAGTCTGAGAACAGGCTCCAGGAACTAAGAGCTGAAGACCAGAACCCGGAGCGGGGCTGCGGACCAGGACCAGGACCAGGCTCAGACCAGGACCGGGACCAGGAAGGCTGTCTGTGGAGGTAGGACACTTCTGCGTGTGCGTGGGGAAGCTGACGGTGGAAGGGGTTTTAGTGGAAACTTTGGCTGTGGTGTGTTCAGTGAGTGGAGGCGCACTTCACTGGTCTGTTCTGCTCTGTTCTGTTCTGTTCTCGGCTGTTCCATGTTTTCTCTTTCAATGCGAGGAGGAGCTTGTTCTTAAAAGTAATGAAAATCAGATGTTACTGCGTCCACAACCGCAGAGGAAACGACCATCTGCAGGACTCATGTGGATCCACTGGACTACCTTTCACTGCTGGTCTCACTGGTCCACAAGTCTAATGATTCCACAATAAAAGCAGTTTAACTTCACTAAATCTGAGTCATTAATAAAGAAAAATTAAGACAGAAGTGCTTGTTGGCTGTAGTTTCTAATACACACTGTAAAAAATGACTGTAGAATTAACACCAAAAAGTTGTAAAATTGCAAAAAACAAACAAACAAAAAAAAAACTAAGTGACAATACAATGCAAAGTTGTTTATTTGATAAGATTTTTGTGTAAACGATTAAATCAAATATAGCTGTAGTTTTTACAGGAAGAGTATGTTAACAAAACCAGATTTGGATGTAGAAATGATGTATTTCTATTGTTTTTATAAAATAAAACTGTAAATTGAAATACAATGTGGTGCCGTTTAAATTGCAAGACCATAATGTTGAAATAACAGCCTATTTGCTTTAGATAGATAGATAGATAGATAGATAGATAGATAGATAGATAGATAGATAGATAGATAGATAGATAGATAGATAGAAAAAAGTAAACATTTTACAGTGTAACATTTCAAATTTGTAAATTAATGGGTTGGTAGAGTGGCTCGTCCAGTAACCAAAGGGTTGGTGGTTCGAGTCCTGGCTCCGACTGTCCGTACTGTATGTCAAAGTTTACATGGAAGACACTGAACCTTAAATTGCTCCATTTGGACCTGGTGGTTTTGGAAAGCGCTTTGGACACTGTGAAGGTGGAGAAAATGTGCTAAATAAGTGCAGTCCATTTACCATTTAAATCCAATGTTAACTCTACATGTTTAAAATGTTAACTCTACATGTTTAAAATGTTAACTCTACATAATTAAAATGTTAACTCTACATGTTTAAAATGTTAACTCTACATGTTTAAAATGTTAAATCTACATAATTAAAATGTTAACTCTACATGTTTAAAATGTTAACTCTACATGTTTAAAATGTTAAATCTACATGTTTAAAATGTTAACTCTACATGTTTAAAATGTTAACTCTACATGTTTAAAATGTTAACTCTACATGTTTAAAATGTTAACTCTACATAATTAAAATGTTAACTCTACATGTTTAAAATGTTAACTCTACATGTTTAAAATGTTAAATCTACATGTTTAAAATGTTAACTCTACATGTTTAAAATGTTAACTCTACATGTTTAAAATGTTAACTCTACATGTTTAAAATGTTACATCTACATGTTTAAAATGTTAACTCTACATGTTTAAAATGTTAAATCTACATAATTAAAATGTTAACTCTACATGTTTAAAATGTTAACTCTACATGTTTAAAATGTTAAATCTACATAATTAAAATGTTAACTCTACATGTTTAAAATGTTAACTCTACATGTTTAAAATGTTACATCTACATGTTTAAAATGTTAACTCTACATGTTTAAAATGTTAAATCTACATAATTAAAATGTTAACTCTACATGTTTAAAATGTTAACTCTACATGTTTAAAATGTTAAATCTACATAATTAAAATGTTAACTCTACATGTTTAAAATGTTAAATCTACATGTTTAAAATGTTAAATCTACATAATTAAAATGTTAACTCTACATGTTTAAAATGTTAACTCTACATGTTTAAAATGTTAAATCTACATGTTACTCCATAAATATGTTTACAGTTGGATGTGTTTTTTACAGTATTGTTCTGGAAACCACAGCTGCTGTTTTTTTTTCCGTAAAAACAACAGGATTTTTTTTACAGTGCAGTTTTGGGCCAAAATGTTAAATTAATGAGAGAATGGGTTTTATTAGAAAGGAATGTTTGTGTCAGAGCTGCCAGATCTACCTCAAAACACCGTCTGCACATTAAAATGCATTCACTTTACACGTTCTATTTAGTGGAACATTTATTAATCTATTGTATAAATGCTCATAAACAAACATATATGTAATAACACACCATCATATATATTGAAAATATGAGCTAATCAGCATTTTTGTCATTTGTTTTCTGATTCATCCTATTAAAGTATGTAAGATTTAGCACATTTAATGTCTGAAGCAGATATTTTTTAAGAAATTGTAGAGCAGTGTCTCATGTTTAACCAGAGTCTCAATTAGGTAAAGCAAGGCAGGTTTATTTACATAGCACATTTCATGTACAAGACAATTCAAAGTGCTTTACATCGAACATTAAAAGCATTACAGCAAGGAAGTAATAAAAATGTATAGGCATGAGAAAAAAAACAACAAAAACAGATAAATAGATAAAACAGATAAAAACTGTAAGCTTAAAAGAAACAGTGCAGATCTGAACTTCTGAATAAAAACTCTATTCAAATGCAGCTGAGAACAGGTGGGTCTTTAACCTGGATTTAAATAATTAGTCCCAGTCTAAGTGGAACCATGACAATGACTATATTTACACTTCCACACATTACAGACAATGAAAAAAAGGGGGGATTTCAGTGACATAAACAGGCTTTGTTTCTAGATCAGGTATATTTTTCACTGGAAAAGTAGATAAAAAAGAAAATACTGCATGTCTAATTCTGTCTTAACAACATATTCCAGGTAAAACTGAACTAGATTTAACTTGCCACAAGCTAAAACAATGATCTGCATAATATCACAGCAGAAGAGCAAGATAGTTTTTCTTTTCTTTCTGTTTTTTTTTTTTTTTTTAAAGAATATGCCATTTTAGTGAGTTGTACATGTACATTCCATCTATTCTTAACCCTAAACCTATTTTTAAGTGATTGATTGAAGGGATTTTAGTGACATAAACAGGCTTTGTTTCTAGATCAGGTATATTTTTCACTGAAAAAGTAGATAAAAAAGAAAATCCTGCATGTCTAATTCAGTCTTAATAACATATTCCAGGTAAAACTGAATTAGACTTAACCTGTCACAAGCTAAAACAATTATGAGCATAATATCACAGCAGAAGAGCTAGTTTTTCCTTCTTCTTTTTTTTTTTTTTTAAGAATATGCCATTTTAGTGAGTTGTAACATGCACATTCCATCTATTCTTAACATTCTATTCTAAACTTATTTTTAAGTGATTGATTGAAGGGATTTTAGTGACATAAACAGGCTTTGTTTCTAGATCAGGTATATTTTGTCCACTGAAAAAGTACATATAAAAGAAAATATTGCATGTCTAATTCTGTCTTAATAACATATTTCAGATAAAACTGAATTAGACTTAACCTGTCACAAGCTAAAACAATGATGTGCATAATATCGCAGCAGAAACGCAAGATAGTTTTTCGTATTTTTTTTCAAAGAACATGCCATTTTAGTAAGTTGTAACATGCACATTCCATCTATTTTTAACCCTAAACCTATTTTTACGTGATGAATTGAAGGGATTTCAATCAAATAAACAGGCTTTGTTTCTAGATCAGGTATATTTTTCACTGAAAAAGTAGATAAAGAGGAAAATACTGCATGTCTAATTCTGTCTTAATAACATATTCCAGGTAAGCTAAACAATTATTTGCGTAGTATTGCAGCAGAAGAGCAAGAAAGTTCTTTTCCTCTTTTTTTTTAAGAATATGCCATTTTAGTGAGTTGTAACATGCACATTTCATCTATTCTTAACCCTAAACCTATTCTTAAGTGATTTTTTTAGTTTGCTTTTTACAAGTTTAGTCAATTTCATGCACATTTTCATTAAAAACAAGAGAGTATTAAGCATCTTTCTTTGTTTTTTGATGCATATTTAGACTTTTAGCGGCTAAATATCGTTGAAGATTTCAATTTTTTAAATGTTTTTGTGCAAATCTAACTGTGACATACCAAAAGTTATGACATGAGAGTTATTATCTTAACCTTAGTGCAGGTGAAGCATGATATGCAAACAAGCCAAGCCTTCCTGTCACAGCAGGATTTTGGCTTTTATCCAACATGTATTCTCTGCTTCAGTTCTCACTTTTAACTTCAAGCAGAACCCGCTGGGCTACTTAAGATGCTGTCATCATCTACTTGCCGTAACCTGTTGTGTCAAAAACTGCTTCACAACACAACACCCGTAATTACACTTTTTCACTCTTTCTCTCGAAATAAATGAGTACATGCTGGTGAGTTGGCGCAGATAACACACATTTGTCACTTCCAGGCAAAGGCCCTCGTTTGCGGTCATTGCACCTCGACCAAACATGACCTGCTGCAGACTTTAGATGGATCATGCAACTCGCCAAAAATGTCTGTTATGTTGTGTTGCCCTGTGAGATTCTTGAGTCACACTGTGATGTGAACAGAATGGCAGCGGGAATAAAGAGTGGGAAACAATCAGCATTCAAAACTATGAACCAAAACGAGGGTAATAGTCGTCATCATTTAAAGGTGAAGTCATCGGTCCAGAAATAGTTGAAGTATGTTTATGTCTGACTTATGTATGAGACTGGCTGTTATGCTCAGATTGAATAGATCAATACATGCATTGTGTAAGCTGTTTTCTTTGGCAGTAACGCTTGGCACACGTGAGCATATGCATAGCCATTTGTGTATTTATGTAGGTAGAAAGGTTAAGCTTTGGAATGACTAACCTGGGAAGTGGCATGGGCTGTAAACGTTATTTCAAAAGTAGTTTGGGTGGAGTTTTTTGTGTGTAAAAAGCTTCCAGTGGCAGTCTGGAAGCAGAAGAAATGACTAATGTCGGAGTGATTCACAGAGGGTCATACTGTGGAGCACAAAACAAATCACAAATTTAATTCAGTAAAACATGAAACTATAAATATGTCTCATTACAAGCAAATCAGTCCAAATTTTACACATGAAAGTTTTGAGTTCTATTACTTAACCCAGTGGTTCCCAACCTTTTTTTTTTTTTTTTAGCTCGTGACCCCATTTTAACATCACAAATGTCTGGCAACCCCAGACATTCAAATTGGAGACATTTTTTTTTGCTAAAATTAATTTGTTTTTGATCATGTAATAGTTTGCTATACTATGTTGCAAATACACATTAATTTTAGATGACATTATTATGGACGGAGGCAGAAAAGCCAGGTGTAGATTACTGCACAAAGTGAGAATTTGATTTTCCTCAGTCAGGATATGTACAGTCAGTCCAGCTTGGATTTACAAGGCTGAAAATTAATACTGAACAAACAAGAACTTAAACTATGAATTATGAAAGAGCTGCAGCATCTGAAACCGACCACAATGAACATTTCACAGTTTGTCATGTCTTTTATGTATTGGGATTGTCTCTGTCAACTCACCACATATTTTTTATAAGTAAGTTTTTTTTTATTTTTATTTTTATCAAGTTGAAAAAAACTGACTTAACCCTTTGTAGGGCACTCTGATAGTGCTGCAACAACAAATTAATTAAATCAACCTTAAAAGACTTGGCAATGAATTTGTAGTTGATTCGTTGGGTCTTGAGCACATTAGTATTGAGGCGTGCCTGTACGCTGTGTTTAGTATGACGGAGGAAAACAGAGCAGCATGGCTGAGGGTTTGAATCCAGGCACAGATTTTTAAAATTAGGTTTACATTATGTTCCTGGTGGCCACGGCAGCCCCATTCGGCAAACCTAGCTTAACCCTTTCATGCATACTGGTGACTACAGTGGACAGTTATTCTCCAGTGGCTCTCTTGCATATTCACGGGTTTTGTAGTTTTAGTTCCATATCAGCCAACACAGTGGACACTTGTGCATCATCCCATACACTGCAATTCACACCATTACTGTAACTTTGCTGTTCTTGATAAACCTGATCTGGAGTAATATGTTTTAGTGTAAATCAGTTGTTATTTGTTAGACAAAAAGTTTTTTTTTGTGCATATTATCTCCATGACATGAGTTATAACTAGTATTAGAATATGTTAAAATGTGAGAAAACATCAGATTAGCAGCATTAAATGTTTTTTATTTCATTGTTTTCATATCACTTTCTGATATTGAGTTGTAAACACGTTTCTTTACTTCAAAAATTAAATGCATGAACATTTTCTTAATTCCATGAGGAAAAAAAACTCAATCGCAACTTTTTTTTTTCGTGCCTAAGGAGGAATAAAAACACTCAATTAAAAAATCTTGACTAAGGTTTTCATAATTTATGCATGAAAGGGTTAAGATAACCTGTGTGTTGTGGTTATTTTAGCCCGCTAGCTCATTATGCACTATTGTTGTAATTATAAAGTTTTCATCCATGTCCGTTTATCAGGCCTCCAGACTAACATTACCTATCGTTGACTGGAACTAATACATACAACACTTGTTTGATAGCCTATAACCAGAGGAGGTTGAAGATTATATCTTGCTAGTCTCTTGCCATAACAAGTCTAGGTAGCAGGCTAGTGCTTGCTAATTATGCCCGAAGCCATTGTGGGGATGTAATAAGTAATGACTTGTCTGCAGGCTATACTGCTTTGGGTTAAATACAGATGTTTGAGAATTGAGTCCTTTGTGTTTATCTGATGGTTAGTTATTAAAATAATCTACACATTAATCAATTCTTAAAATCATCGTTAGTTACAGCCCTATACCCTGAAATTCTAAATTTCAACCTTAATGTGTTATTGGACATTGTCATCTACTTCCTGGTTGGTTGCCATGACAACAGTCTCCCTCCTCTTGCCATAAAACATCTGAGCAGCACTTGCTAAAAAGTAAACACATGCAATAAAACAACAGTTATAAAGGTCATAAACTGACAAAAATTACTCTTGTTCACTATTGACAGCTTCAAAGTGTCTATAAAATCTTTCTGAGTCACTGTATAATGTTATAAAAACCAACGTGCTTCTTGACCTGACTTTGGCACGGCATTGGCTCCATATTTAATGTTTGCAGAAATTACCAAAAATAGTCACTTGCCCGATAAAGGGTTAAAGGGACTTTTCTACTTTGAACTTGTACTTTGAAGTATTAAACATTATCTAAAATTATCAGTAGTCTTTAGAATAAAGAGTTCTGAAGCTCTACCAAAGTAGTGGTTTGTACAGATATGAACTGAATTTATTTCCAGTGATGGGCCGGGGGGTTCATATGACCACTAGAGGGAGTAGTGAGTCACTCTGCTGGTCTCCCATGGTGACGAAAACTAATACCACGGGGCCTTTGACCAAAGCATCACAAAGTGAATTAAGGAAAATGTAATTTAATTTTAAATTATTAATGTATTATGTTTATTTCTTTGGTGTTGTTAGTATTCTGGGGAATTCAAGGGATGGAAACAGTGGAAGCAAAAATAAACCTTTGTTTCAGTGTTTAATTTTCACTTACTGATTAAGAGAAAAGTGTTCATGAAATAATTGTTGTCTAGTGTATGGATCAATTCATTCATTACATCCAATAAAATCAAAATCCAACACATCTTTCATCATTTATAAAAGTTTGAAGAAAATTCCATTCATTTGAGCCCAACAACAACAACAACAATAATAATAATAATAATAATAATAATAATCCTGAACTTCTTTCAAAACAAATAGATGCATAATTTATATATTTTTTTTATTTCCTGTTAACTCATCTTTATCATATTCTATTTTATTTAGTTTTATTTTATTCATTTAATCAGGAAGCCCCTTGAGAATACAATCTCTCTGTTGAGGTTGACCTGACCCAGGAGACTCACCCAGTCCATACAAAACCCACAAAACATGACAAAGACAACACAGATAGAAAACAAAGACAAAACCCAGTTTCAGAATAGTAACCACTCTCTTCATTCTCCTCTGGGATCAGTCGTCTCCTTCTGTTGTGGAAGTCGACACTGCTGACACAAACCATAATCGCTCCAGATTAATGATCTCCTTCCTCGAGTGCAGCGGCCACACACATTCCTCATGTTTTGCACAATAATTACACAGCGGCACCTCCCAGCCTCGGCCTTCATCCTCCGTCCAGATACAGATATGCCAACGGCTCACTTCAGAGATTCCCATCACATGAGATAATGGCGAGCCAATGTCAACGCTGACTTAAGCGTTATCTTTGGAATTTCACTAATGGCATGAAGTACCGCGGTGGGACTACACTTCACTGTTTCAGATAGGTTAAATCAAGCTGCACTGGAGCATTTTTATCAGAGACTGACTGATTAATTGTCAAGTATTTTCCAGACTATCAGTATGTGCAGAAGTTGGTGTTGACAATGGACAATGGGTTCATTTCAGGCTTCAAACTGGTGAGGCTGTGAGGAAAAATAGTGGCTCCAAGATAAACATTTCATTTCATCCAATTAAAGTTTTAGTTTAACCCATAAAGACCCAAACAGCCACCGGTGACCAAAACCATCTACTGATCTAAACTGTTTGACACCTGTTGATCCACTAATACATGTAAATAATTGGTGTAAAATACAGTTGTCATCTTTTCATGGTCATCAGATATGACCCATTTGGACGTTCAGAGGCTCCATAGTAACCATGGAAACACTGTCATCTTCTACAACATTGATTCACCAGTAAAATCCATGGAGTTGGATTAATGACAGTGGATGGACACACTGGGTTTATGTTCAGTTAATGATAGATTTTGTTGAAAAAGTAACTTGAGTTTGATCAATGGCAGTGGATGGAGACGCTTGTTTTAATACACAGTTATTAATATATTTGCTGAAAAAGTCACTTTTTCTTCAGTTTGCTCTGTGTTTGATATAATAACCCCAAATTTAATCTGATTTTACATTAACATCTACATGATTAATACATTAAATATAGGAAAATACCTGATGTACACTTAAAAAACACAAAATACAGAGGATTAAAAAATAATAATTAGCGATAAATCACATAAGAAAGGTTAAATAGAGAGAAAAAATTCCTTTGGGAACTGCCACAAAAGTAGCACTGGGTCTTTATGGGTTAACTCTGATGTTCAGCTCAGTCAGTCTTTTCCAGATTTATTAACCTGACCTAGTTTTTAGTTCAGTAGGTTCAGTTTTGTTTTGTTTTTTTTTAGGTTACTCCTTCCACGGTTCATGTATTTTCATGGCTGAAAATTTTACTGAAGGGCTAGAGAAGACATCAGCTGTTTAATCATTTATGATTATTAACATTATCATTATATCACCTTTAAAAAAACAGCATGGATGACCTCATTTACAATGCATTTCTGAATTTCATTATAACATTGAATATATTCCCACTCCAGTAGGAACAGTAGGAAATAATAAAGACTTTATTGCTGTACTTCAGTAGGTATTGAGTTTTCAGGTATCTGTACTTTACCAGAGTATTTATTCTCCAGACAACTACTCCTTTCACTCTCTACTCTTTATATTTTTAAAAACAGGCTTATTACTTAAGTTGTAATGGACTTATAATAATAATAATAATAATAATAATAATAATAATAATAATAATAATAATAATAAAGTTTATTATATAGTATTTATCGTAGAAAGAATTCACAAAGTGCTTTACAATAATATCAGAAGTAAAATACATAACTAAATACACAGACACAGGCATAAAAACATAAAAGCAAATGGTTATTAAACCCACCCTTTACTAAAAGCCTGTCTTAACAAAAAGGTCTTTAGTTGCTTTTTAAACTGGCGGGACTTGAGGGAAATTATAAATTATTTTTGATTTTGTGTAATTGTGCACTCTACCAGTATGGAGTTCAATCTAAATGGGTGGAACAGCGACACCGGTTCACCCATTTGACAAAAATGGTGAATAATATGATAATAATTAAGGTGCAACAAGATGAAAATCACATAAAAACCTAACTAGATGAAAATGATATAAGGTGTAACAAGACAAAAATGTTATAAAAGACACAATGCCACAAGATGAAAACAAAACGTTATAAAAAGATAAAACTGATATAAAAACAACAGAATGAAAATTACATAAAATTCTGCCTAAATTTGCATCATTTTGGGATGATGTATATTCAACAATTGTTAAGATATTGGGTTATGCAATCCCTAAAACATGTTTGGTGATGTATTTTGGATGTATTATTGGTAATAATGTAAGAAAAAATGATAGATATTTGAATAAAATACTATTAGCAGCCTGTAAAAAAGTCTATTACCAAAAAATGGTGCAGATTAGAACCACCTACAACTAACGAGTGGATACAAACTGTGAATGGAATATTTGAGTTGGAGATTCTGACCCATAGATTGAGGACTCAAGAAGAGCAGTGTCATGATAAATGGAAGAAATGGACAATTTTCATTTCAACATCACATTACTAAAACCAATTGTTTGTCAAAGGTTTATTATAGTCAATGTATCCCAAATGTCCCTTATGTGTGTTTTGTATTGTACAGAAATCAAACAATAAAAATAAAGAGTAAAAAAAAAGAAAAGAAAATTACATAAAATTCTAAGATGAAAATAATGAAGAAGATGTAGTAAGTTGAAAATTACATTAAAACGTATGATGAAAACTTTGTAAAAGATGTGTGAAGACAAAACTGATGCAAAAATGTAACAAGGCGAACATGAAAATGTTTATAAGGCAACAATAAGATATGAAGTAACAGGATGAAAATCACATGAAACAGTGTGAAAATGATGTAAAAACAACAAAACGAGAATGACATAAAAGAACTAAGACATAGTTAAAGACACGTGAAGATGAAAAGTATGTAAAAATGTAAGGAAAAACGATGTAAAAGACTGTTCTGTTGATTTCAGACAGTAAAAACCGGTGTGTATATCATACCAAACTTCATTATTTAACGTTATTATTTAGAATATTGTTTTGTTATTTGAAGTTATAATGGTTTAATAGTGTTTTAGTCTTATACAGAAACACAACACATATCGGAGCTACTTTTTTAATCCCTTCTACTTTCACCAGACTGTGTTTTTCCACCTCTGGGAATTCAGGTGTATTTAGTTTAGACTTGAAGAGCAGATAAAAATCACAAAGGGAAACAATAACTTGAAGGAGAGGGGGGAGTTTTTTCATATTTTAGTTTGAGCCAAGTTCCCCGTGAGGAGACAAAGTGGCAAAAATGTGGAGGAAGGATACGAAGGAGGGACCGACCATTGTGAAACGGGAGAGGGAGGAAATAGATGGACGTCTGCATGGAAACCTGGACTTCAGCAGAAACTGGAGAATGCCTTAGATGTGTAATCAGGATTTGTTGTTGAGGAACATAAAGGCAGTGGGAAAACGGGACGGGCCGCTTGTCGCCATGGTTGGACACACCCTAGCATTATGCAAAGCTAATGAATATTGTTGTTAATCCTCAAATCTCCTCTGATCACCACCGGATCACTGGGCCTGGCTGGATGCCTGTTAACAGCGTTTGTCAGACCCCAGACGCTGAAACTCTAACGCAGATTTAAGCAGGAGTTCTTGTAGATGCTCCGTAATGTCTTCATCTTGGGGTTTTCCTTTTCTTTTACCACTTGAGAGGGCTGAGTTTTGTTTCCTGAGAAGGTCGATCCAGCTGACATTGCAATCAAAGTTATGGAAAGAAAGTGTCTGAAGTTTTCCAAGGAACTTTGCTTGAGAAAACAACCAAAGAGCAGCTGCAGGTCACGGCAGTGGCCACAGCTGTCAAACCATTCGGAAGAATCGCCTTTAATTTAATGTTAAATATATGCTTTACCCAGTTGTCTATTGTTCCTGAAACACTGATTTATGGTTGGCGTTGTGGATCCCTCATCAGAACAAGGCTATTTATGTGTTTTCAATCAGACTGACTTTGGTTGGTATGATCTCTTCTGGTTTCAGCTTCTTTATCTTTTCTGTGATGCTTCATTCTATTGTCAATGCTGCTTCAAGATTTCATTTTAACCCATAAAGACCCAGTACTTCTTTTGTGGCAGTTCCAAAATGAATTTTTCTCTCTATTTAACCTTTCTCAAGCAATTTATCACCGTTTATTATACACTGCAAAAATCAAAATCTTACCAAGTGTATTTAGAGTCAAAAAAATCTGCTTAAGCATGCTAGATTTAAAAAAAATATTCCAAGGCACACTGTAGGATTTGTGTAAAAATAAAATGCCTTTATTACTTCATGGCAATCTTTTCAAATACCTTTTAAACTACTTATTTTAAAGGATTGCCATGAAGTAATAAAGGCTTTTTATTTTTACACAAACCCTACAGTGTGCCTTGGAATATTTTTTTAAATCTAGCGTGCTTATGCAGATTTTTGAGACTCTAAATAGCCAGACACACCACAAGTTTCCAAAGAGCACCTGTGGATAATCACCAAGAAGAAGACCCAGCAGCACTTCCACTCTGCTGGATTATAGTTCGGTCTTACCAAGTGTATTTTTCTCATTTTCACGTGTTCCACTGGCAGATTATTTTGCTTGAATTAAGCAAAAAAAAAAAAAAAAATCTGCCAGTGGAACAAGTGAAAATTATCTTGGTAAGACTTCTTGAAATAAGATCTATTGTCTAAAAATAAGTTCTTATATCTCACTGAAAAGTTACTCTTTAGGTGATTATGTCTTATTTTAAGTGTGATGAGATATTTTGACTAGAAATGAGAAAAAATACACTGTAAAATTTAGATTTTTGCAATGTAATATTATCATCTGTATTTTGCTTCTTTTTTTCAGTAAAATTCAGGCATTTTCCATGATTTAGTTTACTCATCAAGTATTCCATCCATCCATTTTCTACTCATCATAAAAGCTCAGATTAAAGTTGAGGGTTATTATATCAGAAATGGAGAAAACTGAAGAAAAAATGACTTTTTCAACAAAATCGATCATTAACTGAACATAAACCCAGTGTGTCCATCGACTGTCATTGATCTAACTCCATGGGTTTTACTGGTGAATCAATGTTGTAGAAGATGACTGTGTTTCCACTGTAACTACGGAGCCTTTGAACATCCAAATGGGTCATATCTGATGACCATGAAAAGATGACAAACTGTATTTG
This sequence comes from Sphaeramia orbicularis, assembly GCF_902148855.1. Classification (NCBI taxonomy): domain Eukaryota; kingdom Metazoa; phylum Chordata; class Actinopteri; order Kurtiformes; family Apogonidae; genus Sphaeramia; species Sphaeramia orbicularis. The sequence continues at coordinate 44,138,386 of NC_043969.1, read as the reverse complement.
ACTTCAATTATGTACATGTATTGATAGGATTAGTGGATCAACAGGTATTAAACAGTTTACATCAGTAGATGGTTTTGATCACTGGTGGATGTTTGGGTCTTTATAGTTTAAGGCATCAACATTTATGCCTTCATTTTGGTCTTCACCTGGATTTATTTCCGCCAATAATTCAGGTCCTTCCATTGGATCAGTCCTGCAGTGATTAATACATATCAGTTCTTTAACCCTTTAACTGATGCATTGAGGAGCTTGTCATTTCTTAAAAATATCAGTTTGTAGTGAGCATATAGATGAGACTGTTTCAATAGTAAAACTCAGGTGGTCTGATGAGTCCAGTTTGACCATCAGTGATTACCCATCATGCCTAGTGCCTACGGTACAAGCCTGTGGGGGCAGTGTTAGGATCTGGGGTTGATTCAGTTGGTCAGGTCAGGCCAAGAAATTGTAACATTGCATAAGTTTATTGAAACGATGTCACATGGAATGCTATAATGTGGTCCAACTTAACTTTTTTGTTTGTTTGTTTTTTGTCCAGACTGTGTATATTTGGACTTCTCTGTTAGCCCATGTCTCTGTTTTTTTGCCCCATTTTACAGCTCATTTGTGTTTTTTGAGACTGTTTAGATGCAGCTTTCTCAAATGATGGGTTGCACACCCATTCTAAGGATGTGTTTAAATGTCTTTTTATTGCTGTAAATTTAATCTGATGCTGGAATTTATTTGGACTAAAGGGTCAAACCTGTATTAGCCGGCAGTTGGTAAAGCAGACATCTAATCAGAAAGATCAATACGAAGTCAATATGGAGTGTGTTAAAAGAGTGATTTGCAAACACTGTAATTACACTATTATTAAAAATATATACTTAAAAAAAAATGTCATTTATACCTTAAACACATACTGGTCCCTCTTAAAAATAGGTCTAATAACAGCCAAACTCACTAGTGCACTCATGATGTTCATTTATTAGACTTGTGTATGTTTTATTGATTAAAAAACCCTCATGTTAAACACGTCTTTACAGCCTAGCTTTGATGTGAAATGCTGCTGCAAAATGGACAGTCTGTCCTTGACATATATAGCAATTTTGTGTTTTGTGCATAGTCAGAATTTAGTCTGATACGTGTAGGATTTTTGAGTTACTTATGTGATCTGACATAGGAATTTAGGGTAGGTTGAAAGATCGGGTAAGGAGGCGGAAGATTATAAATTAAACTTCATCCCGCTCCTTTTCAAATGTTGGACTTTCTTTTATATAATCCTTTTGTTGTGTGGTTTTAATGCTAATTTGAAACAAACAAACAAAATACATTTGCTTTGTTGTGGGTCATGACTTGATGACCAGAGGAAAAGTGGCTCCACAGGCCAGACCAGTTGAGAACCACTGGTTTAGATTTTACCATTACACTAGAGTCTTGACCAATCAGTTTGCACTACATTACTATTAGTTGTCCTTGTTTTGTGACAAGACCCTTAAAACAGCGTCTAAGACCTAAAATAGTCCCCACTTACTGCAGTGGGAACACAAACAAAAGGGGAGGATTTTTTCCAACAGCTCTAAGAGACGATGAAAAGGCTCATGTGGTGCAAAAATGCCTTCAGTTTACCTTTCCCGTTTGCACAGTAATAACATTTACTGAATAGAAAACTCTTCTTTTGCATGACTGGGCATCTCTACTATTAGAACTACCTAAAAACATTTTAATTTCATAGCATTGATCACTAAGGTTTAGATTAACCCATAAAGACCCAAACACCCACTGTTGACCAAAACCTTCTACTGATGTAAACTGGTGATTCATTAATCCTATCAATACATGTAAATAATTGGTGTAAAATCCAGTTTGTCATCTTTTCATGGTCATCAGATATGACCCATTTGGATGTTCAGAGGCTCCATAGTGAACATGGAAACACTGTCATTTTCTACAACATTGATTCACCAGTAAAACCCATGGAGTTGGATCAACGACAGTGGATGGAAATGCTTGGTTTATGTTCAGTTAATGGTGTATTTTACTGAAAATGTCACTGTTTCAGCAGTTTTCTCAGTTTTTGATATAATAACCATCAACTTTAATCTGAGCTTGCATGAACATCTGCATGATCAGTAAATTAAATTTAGGAAGATACATGATTTTCATTGAAAAAAACACAAAATACAGAAGATAATATCACAATAAATGGTGATAAATCACTTAAAAAAAAAAAGTTAAATAAAAGGAAACAATATTTTAGAACTGCCACAAAAGTCATACTGGGTCCTTATGGGTTAATAAAGACTTCGATCAATTGTGCAAAATGACGCAACACATGCAGTAATAATTTTGCATGAAATTAGTGCAGAATATGAATGTGCATCCTATAACAAGACAAAAACACAACTTTAAAATAGGCAGACATTGACCACTTTGCTTCTGTACTGTCTTTAGTCCAACCAATCCAAGAAGAGAAAGTTCTACCTGTTACTAAGTTCTATCTGCAGCTTTCCATACATCGATCACTGATCAGTATTACACAATATGCTGCTTACTTAACATGTTGTTGTGTTGTTCAAACCAGTATACCGGTTAATCCAGTACATCACTCAACACTGCAAAGAAACCATTATGAATCACCTCAAACACAGATAATAAAAACAAGACTAGAATAAGAAGTGTAAGCTGTCTTGGTTAACTGTTTCAACCCATATATGTGCCTTTTAAAAGACATTATACAGAAGTTAAAACGATGCTAAAGAACTGATTAAAACTGGTTGTAATCTTATTCTCATTTACTTGTTTACTCTCAGCACAGAGAAATATTTAGGGTTCAAGTAGAAGCACTCATACCTTCCACAGACCTGTAATACAATGAAAGTGTTTATCTCACAATAATAGACAAAGAAATAAAATCACTTGCAGATAAATACTAAATAATACATAACTGAGTTGCCCTCACTTCACCTTTAGCATTGAGAAGCAAGAAAGTCTGGCATTAGAGCCAATGTTTATTTTGCGGTTTTTGCTTTTGACTTGTGATGATATTTTAACTCTTTCCACACTCAGACATAGAAGGTGACAATAATACACTTAAATACTGGATAAAACAGAAAAAATAAGAGGATTGAGTCTGTTCTACTGTAAAAACACAGTGGATGTAAAATGCAGCCCAGTCCATCTGTCGGTAAAAACAGGTCATTCTAGGGTAATGATCTGGAATAATTACACAATAATGAGACATCATTATGAATATTATATTCCATTCTCTGGATTCCCTGTAGATTTTACACACTAGACTTTTAATATAATATTCATCTTTTGAGTAAAAATGTGGTGATTAAAGTTCAAAGGGGTGAGACTTTTCTGTCAGTCTCCGTAGAACCTGAAAACACAGTCATCTTCTACAGCACTGACTCACCAGTAAAACCCATGGAGTTGGATCAATAACAGTGGATGGACGCACTTGGTTTATGTTCAGTTAATAAAAATAGTTTCCTCAGTTTTCTGTTTTGATATAATAGGTCTAATCTTTGAATTTACTGAGTTTTTATGAACACCTGAATTAAATATAGGAAATTAAATAGAAGAAAATACATGATTTACAGTGAAAAATACAAAATACTGAGGGTAACATTTTAATAAATTATGATGAATTACTTAACCCTGTAAAGCCTGAACCATTAAATCACTGACAGAAAATTCCAGTTCATTGAAACTGGAGCCTTTATTGGTCCTTCTGAATAACCAAAAACATCTTTTTAAAACATCAATTTCCATGTATGAGTTTCAATTTTGTATCATATTTGATACATTGGGTCTCAATGCTCAAATATTATTATTTTTGAACAAACAAAAACATAACATGTCTAACAAATTGACAATTCCTTTTCAAAATTGTCAAAGTTCTGCCTCCTTCCTCATGAATGACAGTCTTGTAGTGTCACTGGAAAGGCCTCTGGTGAACGAATTCCTCCCCCCTGGTGGATTATCTGTGTATTGCATGTATCTAATTGTATACATTAGGCTTTTCAAGAAAAAAAATATCACACTGATCATGTAGAGGGCTTCAAAACTCATGTATCAAATATGATATGTTTGGAGTTATAGGGTTAATTTTGTTAGATTGATTTTTACGCCCAGATTGGAAATATCTGTTATAAAGCCGAGCAGGATTTGTTCCCATTAGCAGGAGGCAACTACACAATGAGTTCTGTATAAACAAAATTACAGCTGAGGATTCTTTATTAATAAAACAGTTGTGAAGCTGTTAATGGTTTGACAGAACATGAATGAAGATGATGTACAATTACAAATTGTATACATCAGGTTTTTCAAGAAAAAAAAATATCACACTGATTATGCAGAGGGCTTCAAAAGTCATGTATCAAATATGACACATTTGGAGTTATAGGGTTAATTTTGTTAGATTGATTTTTATGGAATTATAGGTATAAGAAAGGTTAAATAGAGAGAAAAATTCATTTGGGAGCTGCCATAAATGCAGTACTGGGTCTTTATGGGTTAAACAGTGAAAAGGAGCCCTTTAATAATACAGGATATATGGTACAGATCTACTTTGTTTCTTTTTCTGGAGCCGATGTTATATCTTTTCTCTAAGTTTCATGAAAATCACAGCAAGCTTCATAAAAACAAACTGTTAAATGAATCCCAGAATGAGCAGAGTTACAGTTACAGTAAAGAGTTCATGAAGGAGTCACAAAGCAGCAGAATGACGGGGAGGGAAGGGGTGGGGTCAGTGAGTGACCGGGCAGGAAGAGGAGACTTAGTGAGTGTTAGCCCTGACCCTTGTGAGTCAGTGAGAGTGTAATTTCTGTCAGTGTGAACTGCACTCAGCGCCGATAAGCCTCCCAGTCTGTGTGAGCTGAATGCCTCTCTGGGAGGAGTGGTGAGGAATGTGGGCCTGCAACTTGGGCTCAATGAAACGCTAGCGGCATCTGCAACAAAACGCACGACAGCGAAGAACAGTTATTATTATCTGTCTGTACTGAACACAGCCATGATGTTATGCAACGCTTTTTTCTGTTACTGTGGCTAATGTTCAACCACTACTCAAGACATAACAACTGAGAATCTGATTGAGTTTTATTGGTTGAATAAGTTTATAACATAGAGGAGATCTGACTGTGGTGTTTTTTATTACTAACATTATAATAACAGGAATATATGTAACAGTAATAACAACATGCACAAAGGAAAGAAGAGTGACTGTTGCCCATAAAGTTGGAATAAAATTATTTTACATCTTCTCAAGAAACGATAATAATGTAATTTATTCTTGATTAATAGAGTGTAACTGGGACTCAGTACGTAACCATTACATCTGGTCAACGGTGATTACTGATGTACTCACTGCCATATTTGGAGGGATTCCACAGAATACACGCCTCAACAAGAATTTTAAGAACATAATTGCCTTCACAACTTCAATAGCTTTAATAGTTCTACTTAAATGGAAAGACAGAAATCCACCGACATTCAGCCTCTGGATTAAAGACCGTATGAACTATCTGACATTAGAGAAAATAAGATTTAACACAAGAAGCAATGCAGCCAAATTCTATGCAATGTGGCAGCCTGTCTTATCATATATTAAAAACATGGACACAAACAATGTTTCGTTGTAACTAAGGATATATATATATATATTTTTTTTTTTTTTTTTTTTTTTTGGGGTACATAACTATATTGTTATATTTTATATACATTTAATTGTACAGTTATGATTGTTACAATATAAAAATTCAATGAAAAAGCTTTAGAGAAAAAAAAGGTGATTACTGATGTGTATTTTATTATTATTATTATTATTATTATTTTTTTTTTAACCTGTGTTTAACCAGGAAGTCCCTTGAGATGAAAGCTCTTTTTTGAGGGAGACCTGATCATGTGTATAATTAGGAATAAAAACTGAAATGTGTCTGAAATAAAATTATTCTAACTTTATGGGCAACAGTGTAGATGTAGATGTGTAAATGAAATAAACAGAGAAGTGAAATACATGAAGTAGATATTATAAGCACATATATAATCTATGCAGGACTATATTGACAGTGCATGATAATAATTACATTCAAAACAATAGGGTGCCTTTAATTGTAAGAACCATACAATTAGATAACCTTATCAAATAGGTTAATAAAAATGCAATCTACTGTTATAAAATCTTATCTAATCTCAGATTTGATTAGATGTTATAAATTATATTATTATTATTATATAGATTATATTTTAGAGCAGCAAATGGTGGTTGTGACTCTAGACTGAAATCAACAAAAAATCATCATGCAGGAACAAAAGTGCAGCTAAAGTGCTCTAAAATTATAAAGTAAAAAAAAGAAATCCACCTTCTTCCGATACTATGTCCCTAATTTAATTGACAAATGATCTTAAAAAACTCTAAAACCTTATCTAGAAGTGAATAATGAGGTCAGGTATAAAAAGAGAGCCTGAACATGTTCTTTTGTAAGATGTTATTTTAGAGCTGTCATTGTTCAGCATTGAGTCACAATGTACGGCAAGCAAACAAAAAAAAAAAAAATCCAGGAATCTGAATGACTTTTGTAAATGAATCATTAAATCAGAGATTTAGCTGATTAATTTTCCATTTTAAATGAGTGTTATGTTGATTCAGATGTTTGTAATTGTACATCCGTCTTCATTCATGTTCTGTCAAACCATTAACAGCTTCACAATTGTCTTATTAATAAAGAATCCTCAGCTGTAATTTTGTTTATACAGAACTCATTGTGTAGTTGTTGCCTGTTAATGGGAACAAATCCTGCTCGGCTTTATAACAGGTATTTCCAATCTGGGCGTAAAAATCAGTCTAACAAAATTAACCCTATAACTCCAAACGTCTCATATTTGATACATGAGTTTTGAAGCCCTCTACATGATCAATGTGATTTTTTTCTTGAAAAACCTGATGTATACAATTAGATACATGCAATACACAGATAATCCACCAGGGGGAGGAATTCATTCACCAGAGGCCTTTCCAGTGACACTACAAGACTGTCATTAATGAGGAAGGAGGAAGAACTTTACCAATTTTTGAAAAGGAATTATCAATTTGTTAGACATGTTTGTGTTATATTATGTTTTTGTTTGTTTAAAAATAATAATGTTTGAGCATTGAGACCCGATGAATCAAATATGATACAAAATTGAAAGTCAAAGATGGAAATTGATATTTAAAAAAAAAAAAAAAAGGGTTGTTCAGAAGGACCAATAAAGGCTCCAGTTTCAAACAACTGGAATTTTCTGTCAATGATTTAATGGTTCAGGCTTTACAGGGTTAAAACGTAAGACCTACAGAGCCTGCTTTTTATCTATAGATTCCTCAAAGCCATTTAAGGAAAATTAAGGATATTATTCCAAAATGAACTCTTTAGAGCAATAAACTGGAACAGCTTGTTATTTTTTTTTCCAAAACACTGATGACACCAAAGTTTCTTTCATTCTGAAGTAGCTGACAGAAGTGCTGCTGACTAGTTACAGACATTCAACTCTTTTTCCAACCTCCAGTTTCCATCAATTGCTTTACCAGGCTCATATTTGGTGCAGAAGGTCAACATCTTAACTCCCACTACTTGGTTTCACCAGCCACAACATGTGCATACGGTGCCGTCAGTGGAAACAGCTGGTGGAGTTTAGACTAATATGTCCTTTATCTTATCCAGACGTACTAGAAGGCTATTTCCTGCCCTGTTTAAGAATGTCATGAACTAAAATAATCACCGCCGTGTGTGAATGAATGAATGAATGAATGGGAGGAGGACTGTAGCGGTAGGTAGAACAGCCTATTTACCATTTATTAAATGAGAGAAACATGCGATAGTATCTTTTAGACCATGGATGTCAAACTTATCTACAGTCAGGGGCCACATGCCACCCAATATGATCCCAAGTGAGTCAGACCAGTACAATAATACTATAATAACCTATAAATAATGTCAACTCCAAACTTTTCTTATGTTTTAGAGTGAGAAAATGTCATCATGTACAAGCTATTCTAAAAAAACAAAACAACAAAAAAACTCGTTAATAGCATGAACAACCTGAAATTTCTTAAGAAGAGAAAGTGCAATTTTAACAATATTCTGTCTCAGTTTATCATTCGCACATGTGCATTACAACTTATAGATCACAGTGGATCAACAAATACACAAAACACACAGTAAAAGGTAAAATATTTGTCAAATTGAACTTATTTCTCTTAAAACAGTTCCAGTTTCTCATATTTGTTCAGGGTTTTTACATTTTTGGTGAAAGGATAATGTGTAAATTAAACATTTTCATTTACACTAAGACAAAGTGAAAATTTGGAGTTGTAGCCCTTGAACTAAAAATGATTCTGACATCCTTAATTGTTTATATCTTCAGGGTAGTTTTTGCATTTCTCAAATTTATCCCACTTTGGATTGGACCCTTTGGCAGCCCGGTCTGTTTTAGACTTCTTTTTTTTTTAAGTTTCAGAAGAAGATGCCATGGAATAATTTTCATTTAATTTATCTCTAGAAACAATTACAAGAAAAAATGCAAGAAAAAAGTACATATTGACCCTTTCATGCATACTGGTCACTACAGTGGACAGCTATTCTAGAGCTGTTCTCTTGTATATTCATGGGTTTTGTTGTGCTTTTCGGTTTGTTTGTTTTTTTTGTCTTTTTTTTTGTTATTTTTTTACACATATCTTTATTAAAGTTTTAAGACACTACATATCTTTTCTGACATGAATTGGTAACATTATGTAGATCTCTCCTGAGCATAAACCCCCAGAATCACAAGCCCTCCCCACACTTTTCACACAGTTTATCAGTAAATACATGTTTCTGTATGTCAAAAATTAAACATGTGGTGTCCAGCTGAGTGGACATTTTTGCAACTTCATGAAAAAAAAGTTCATAAGATTTTTTTTTTTTTTTCATTATTATTTTTTTTAAATGTATTTTTTACATTTTTAAATTATTTTTAATGAATTAATTAATTAATTTATTTATTTAATTTTATTTTTCAGAAGAAATTTTTCAATCGCATTGTTTTTTTCGTGCTGAAAGAGGAATGAAAACACTCAGGAAAAAATTTTGATTAAGGTTCTCATAATTTGTACATGAAAGGGTTAAAGTTACAATATGTAAGATTTATGCTTTTTCTGAGCAAGTTTTTGTGGGAGTTTATTTTCTGCTGGAGGTCAGAGAGGAGTAGAAGACATGAGTGAGAATAAGGATTCAAGCCAAAAAAAAAAAAAAAAACAACAATTACTGGGTGGTCATACATGTAGCAACACAGACAATCACTAGCTTAGTAATAATGTTGGCAAATTGTAAATAATGATGCAAACTGTTGCACCTGAAACAAATACAGACATGACTCTTCTAGCTGGAAATCAGTGGACAGGCTGTTACATCAAGTGTCGTCATTAGTTGTTGTTTGATTAGCAGTGGAGTTAGCTAACATCAGTGAATGAATGGCTCCCCACATAAACCAGACTTCAACACAAACTTCACATATTTCATCATAAGTTGTTACAGTTCATATTTTATTTAAGGCAATACAGCTTTTATCAAACAAGATAATAGAATTTATTTGTAGATTCATATGTGCTCTTGTGTTCAGATGTAGTTTGTGTTGGAGTCTGTTTTGTCTTGGGATCATTTGCTGATGTTAGCTAACTCCACTGCTAAGCTAACAACAGTGTGTGTTTGCGTTCATCCATGATGTCACAGCCTGTTCACTGATTTCTACTGAGAAAACTCAGGTCTGTTTTTTATTTTCAGCTGCAACAGTTTGTAACATTAGCTTCTGTAGAGAAATGGAGCTAACATGAAGAATCAGGTCCCTGTGAAAACAACTCAAACACAAAGTTCACACAAGCATGAATAAATCTTCTAAACTCAACATTTAATCTCATTTGTTCATTTAAGCACAAAAACTGGGTGAAAGGGCTTTTTTTCCCATCACATTACCGTATGTTGGTTTCATAAATGAAAAAAATAAAATCCGACTTGTATAATTATTTTTATGCAGATGCTTGACATGGCTATACATGATTATTTGATGTTTATAGCTCTCTGGAATAATTAACTGGTATTAGGAATGCACAGATTGCAAAATTCTTGTCCAATATCAATGCAGATGGGTAAAATAATATATTTTGGTCAATAGGTGATGCCAGTGTTTGTTTCTCTCTGTAACATTCTGTTTTTTGGGGGGTTTTTTTTGTTATTCATCCCCCTCTAAACAAAGAAATCTTCATTATAACTATGAAAATGCTTACTATTTTGTCAAGTCTTTCAGCCCTTCATCACATTGTCATTATTTCAGAGTCAGAAAACTTTATTAATCCCATACGGGCAATTCATTTGCAGCTTACCACAGACATCAGCCCAGACATCAGCCCACATCCAAAGTGCAATGTGACAAACATAAATAAATCAGTGCACAAATACAGGACTACTGAAAACAACTACGAACAAATGCATTTAAATAATCAACAATAAATAATCAATAAATACCAATGCAGACTAAAAGACTAAAATACCCTATTGGTTCCACTAATATTTAAAAAATAAAAATAAAATAATGTAAAATGACTAAAATGGCTTCTGTCAGAATGAACACAGATTCAAGTATGCACATTTATATATTAAATAAATAAATAATACAGCAATTAAATTTCTGCCATCAATGAAAGGGCATCTTATATGCAAATACCAATATTGGCTGATATCAGCAAATCTCAAAATTTTTTCCTTTTTAATACCTGGCATACTCAACTGTCTGGAGTATTCACAGAATCCTCATCCACATGAATAGTTGTGTGATGCACCTGTCTGTCTGAAACACACTGGAACAGACCAGTCACATGTGATGGAAAGCTGAAACACCTGGTGTCACAGATAACGTGTTCATCAGGAAGCAGCTGTTCCCTCACTGTGATCCTGTACGGACATTTCAGGCATACCTGCAGTGATTTGTATGCAGCTGGCAAAGTATGAGGAAACTGTAGCTTGTTTAGACAGGAAGAGCATTTATGTCATGTGATCTCAGGTGCTGTCTCTGCGTTTGAGCGCCTGGAGGGGTAAGAGTACTGGGAGTCTGCAGAAGAAGAGGTGGGGTGGGGTTAAACACCACTGAGCCAGGTCTGGGTGAAGGTACTATCTCACGCTTGAAGCCTCTTAGGAACAGAGTGGAATAAAACTGCAGAGAACAAATCCAGTTTGCATGAAGGCGCAGTTTGTCGAAGGTGGTGCAAGACTTTTCTCTTTTAACAGCTGTTGCGTTTCTTTTTCAGGAGCCAAACGCTGCTACCATGACTTCGCAGACGAGCTTTGGCAGCAGCATGCTGTGTAAGTTTCCGCAAGTTGTCTTTTTTAGCTCTGGGCATGTGTGTGCACATGAGGGAGTTGAACTCTATACTAATTATCTGTTGTTCTTCTGTGGTTTGTATTCAGTCCAGTCCATAAATGATGACCTGAATGCATCACTGGCTACAGCCGATGAGTTATCCAGACAGTTTGATTCTTTGATGAAGGAAGCTTCTTCTGATGACAACAGCACAACGTATGAATCTCAGGTACGAACATCACCTCCAGTTCCACTTGACCTCCACAGGCAGAGATTTATAGCAGTCAGTATCATGATTTAAAGGAGTAATTTGCAGTTTTAAGATGCAATAATTAACTACCAACTATCAACGGCAGGAGGTAGTAATGCACCAGGGAGTACCCACTGCTACCAACAGATTAACCTGAGGTCTCTCAGTCAATGAAGAATGTGTGAGGGTTAATATTTACAACACATCTGTTTTATAGCATCAGCAAGTTTTCCCCTCCAAACATAACTCACGACAGTCTAAAGAGTCCAAATAACTCTACTGTTTTACTATCTTCAGCCTTTAATTTTCATGTCAGAACATTGATTTTAGATGCATCCACTCATCTCTGTAAGTGTAGTCATACATGTAAAGCATTATAATCTCACAAATGTGTCATTTGGTGTAAATGTTCAGTCCAGACTTTCAGATGTTCAGTATGATCTGAACTAAATTTTCAGGTGTCAAACTTCCCCAGATCTTAGTGTGGACCAACCTTTGTAAAGACTTTTGGACCAAACCCATGATTTTAACAATGCTAATTAAAAAAAGAGAAAGTACAACAAGCAGAAGGTGAAAAAAAAAAAAAAAAAAGAGTTGAATTAATAACATGTCATTCTTAGAGGCTCATCCATCCATAAACCAGTTAGTGTCAAGTGCACAGAGATGCAGCACATGTAGACAACAATGACAGGACATGGATATGACGTGCAAAGATGTTTAACTCACTAGTAAAACTGCAGTGTGAAAATAAAATAAACCAGACCAAAAATGTACAATATAAAAAGAAAAGATCTGTAAAGAAAAGTCAAAGTTCAAGATCACAGCAGCATCACGAAACAGATTAATTCAACTACTAATGATGATTACATTTCCAAAATGTGCACTAAGGTAATATGATAATGTGATAACACTTTACATCCAAAGGTCAAGGGTCAACTTTACTCTTGTGCAAATACCTCAGGAACACCTTGAGGAATCCTTTTTCTTAAAATTTGCACAAATGTTCACTTTGACTGGGTTAGATGTCAGTGACCAAACATCAAAGTCGTTCTGGCATCACAAAACATGTACTTGAAAAACTTAAATAAGCCAATTATGACGTGAGGACAGTGGATGCATCTGACTGAACGAGTTAACCCATAAATATCCGGCTCTACTTTTGTGACAGTTCCCAAATGAATTTTTCTCTTTATTTAACATTTTTTAGGTAATTTATCACCATTTATTATAATGCTGTCCTCTGAATTTTGCATTTTTTTTCTGTGGGAGTCAGGTATTTTTTTCATATTGAATTTTTGATCATGTAGATGATCATTAACACCCTCGGACTAAAGTTGAGGCTTATTATATCAGAAACAGAGAAAACTGAAGAAAAAGGGAGTTTTTAAGCAAAGATAAAACAAGTGTCTCGATCCACTGTCATTTATCCTTGGGTTTTACTGGTGAATCAGTGTTGTAGAAGATGATGGTGTTTCCACGGTAACTACAGAGCCTCTGAACGTCCAAATGGGTCATATCTTTTTTTTTTTTTTTAATCTATTCTTGTACTTTATTCTTTTATTTGGGTTTTATTTATTCTTCTGTACAGCACTGGTTTCTTTTTTGTACAGTTCTAGCTCTTTTAATCTATTTAGTATTTTATTAGTTTATTTTGGTTTTAATTATTCTTCTGTACAGCACTTTGGTCCAATGCGATTGTTTTAAAGTGCTTTACAAATAAAGTTGGATTGGATTGGCTATCTGATAACCATGAAAAGATGACAAACTGTAACTTACACCAATTATTTACATGTATTGATAGGATTAGTGGATCAACAGGTATTAAACAGTTTAGATCAGTAGATGGTTTTAGTCCACAGTGGATGTTTGGGTCTTTATGGGTTAATATAACACACACATTTTACAATCTCGCATTTATTCATTTATAACAAATGACAGTTTGGTCTGATTTCTCTACAGAACATCCCTGTGATCTTCAAAGATGAGCGTCTGTCCACCAGCTCCTTCTCTACTAAGGACTCCAGCAGCAGCAGTAATGGCAGCCTCAGCTCCAAGCCTTTCTCCCAAAGCTCAGTGGGTTTTCAACCTGTGGACTCGGGCATGTTGTCTCCCAACAAAAACAGATCCTCCTCACCTGTCTTCCCCTCCAGTCCACTGCCATCCCCCAAGATCCAGAGAGCTCATTCTCCACTTCCTCGAGCTGGATCTGAAAGCTACTTATTCGCCCCAAATAGGCATGGTTCCTCCTCACATTACGACAGAAGCCAACGAAGCTCGAGTAGTCTCAAGGAGAGAAGCCCATCCCCGAACCCCATGATTATCACCATAGATCAGCCATCTCGATCTCATTCTCCTCCTCGTTACGACAGGAGCCCACGATCCTCAACCAGTTACATGGAGAGAAGCCCTTCTCCGAGCCCCACGGCCTTCGATCAGTCCTCTCGACCCGCCCCTTTCCACTCCTCGTCCAATCTGCTGAGCCCGTATGAAAACACCCAGATGGGCCGCAGGTCGCCTCGGCCAGACAGAAGCCCCTCCCCACTGTCTTTCAATCACGGGGTCTCTAACACACTACCACGGAATTTCAGGCAACCTGGTAAGTGTAGTTCTTCAGCTGTGGGTAAGATGAAAGCAATGTCAGCCATTTTGAGCCACAACATCCGATGTAAGATTAGACACTACCTGAAGACGGCTGCAGATAGAGTTCCAGATGTAACTTAAGTGATGTTTAAACCCTTTATAGGGCACTCATTGAAATACTCTGAAATTCAAAATTTCAACCTTTGTATGCTATTGGACATCATCATCTCCCTCCTCTTGCCATAAAACGTCTGAGCAGCACTTACTAAAAAACAAAGACATGCAATAAAATAACTATTATAAGGTCATAAACTGACAAAAATCACTCATATTCACTATTTTCAGCTTCAAAATGTCTATAAAATCTCTCTGAATCACTGTATAATGTTATAAAAACTAACATGCTTCTTGACCTTACTGAGGCACGGGAGATTGGCCCCATATTTAATGTTTGTGGAAATGACCAAATATAGTCACTTGCCTGATACAGGGTTAAGCATGAAGACCTATCGACATGTTATTGTATTTTTGGAACTATGCTTTATGAGTATTTTACTGTTATTTTAATGAACCCAGCATGAAAAAACCCAACCAATGGACACGTGTATTTAGAAATGTCCCTACTTTTTAATGATTAAAGGTTCAAAAAGTAACATTTGCACATCCTTATGTGTTTATGTAGGTGGTTTGTCAGAGTTTGTGTTGGAGTCTATTTTGTGCTCAAGGGGCAAGGACCTCAGCTCCAAAATGAAGAAAATGCAGAAGTATCTACAAATGCAAATCTTTTTCAAGGAGTCATTGGACCCTCTATTTTGTGATCTGCTCTGTCTTGTAATTTTTTTTCCATTAATCAGATTTTAAGTCAAATAGAAGCTTTGGTATCTGCCACGTAACGCTTTGATTGACAGGTCTGACAGCTTACTTGCCTCCCAAGTCAGAATTTTTGTTTTTTGATTTGTTTTTTATTTAATAAAACGGTTTTTTTCCTGACAGACAGCTGCAATATAATTATAGTTCATAGGTTCCACTGACAAGACTGTAAAATTACTGTTTTAGTTCACGGAGTCAGTAAGCTAGCATTTAACATAAGCTCACCTCTCATCCCTCACACTCAAAGCTCCACCCCTTTTGTTCAAATATGTCTCCAAAAAGCCAACACAACAGAAGTCTAGTGGCGTCACAACAGCAGTTCAGAAACCAGTGGGTGACATCATGGTTCCTCTGTCTGTTAATTATATACAGTCTGTGGTCACGCTGAGAGCCTGTCATTTGTTTAAGTTAGCAAATGCAATTTGTACATGGAAATGAGTGCACAGGCTGTTATTATGGATGTGAGCAGACTAAGCTAATGTCAGCAAACGACTGAGTACCAGCACAAAACAGACAATAGAAACGTCACATAATCACAGGAGCAAGAACACATCTTACATATTGGTACGAAAATATGTTAACAGTGGGTACAAATCTGAAATAAATTACAGTTTTACATCCCTTTGTGTATATTTCAACCCCCAAATATGAAGATTTGTAATGAACTGAAAGATAAAATGTTATTTTATGGGATGAGAAAAGCAGCACCAGCTACTAGTCTAGGGTTCATTGGAAAATACATCATCTTTAAGTTGAAAATATTTTTTATTTTTCTTTTGGTGAAACTTTTACATGATTATTGTGACTTTTAATAGAATAGAATAGAACAGAATAGAATAGAATAACAAGATGAAAATGACAGAGGGCACAACAAGATAACAACATGAACAATGTTAAAAACAAAATTAATGATGCAACAAAAAGGAAATGACTTAGAAAATACAACAAAATGATAAAACAATGTGAAAGATGCACCAAAACAAAGAAGACATAAAAGCACAAAGAAAATAAAAAATGCAACAAAATACTAACAGTGAAAAACACTATAAGACAAAAACCAAATGAAGAGAACAAAATGAAAACAACGTGAAAGACAAAACAGGGCATAACAAAATGACTAAACAATGTAAAAGATGCAGCAAAACAATAAAGTAAAGATGCAAAAAGATAAAATTGATATAAAGGAAAATAAAACAAATGCAATGTTTTACACAATAAGTAAAACATTATGTAAAAGATAGAAAATGTAAAATATGCCTGTTTTTACAGGACAGCGATACAAAAACAAGTAATGATTTTTTGGAATATGATGCATCACTGTAGATCAAACTACCAACAGTTCATAAAGTCACTCAAACTTAAACATGTACAACAGTAAAATTAATCAAAAACATCAGATATGATAGTAAAATGTTAATGGGGATCAATTTACTGCACATTTTATTAATTTTTCACACTTAAACTACATTTTGCTGATAACAATTACATGTAACACTAGGTTAATTTTCAGCTAAAGTAGTTTCATGTCGATGTTGAATTATCTTTCATATTTTCTGGACATTTGGTTGATAATATTTATGAACATAAGAGCTTTTGTGTGCAGAAGTTTGACTTGTAGTGGAGTATTTTCACAGTGAGGTAATAACTGTTTCCTTCTTTTTACTCCTAAATTGATCTTTTCACACTAATTGCAATTGTTTTCTTCAATTTCTTGTTCATTTTAGTGCCTGGTACAACTAAAGGTACATTTGTTTGGACAAATATAATGATAACAACAAAAATAGCTCATAGTAGTTTAATTTCAGAGCCGATATCTATCCATTTTCCATGGTTTCTTGATAATAACCAAAATCACTTCAGTTCATACATCAATATCTATGTCACTGTACTGACAAAAACAGTGCTTTTAGGTGTTCCATGTTTACTTTTCTGTCTGTTTGAGTCACATGATACTCACAGGAGTTAGTACTTGATTGCATAACCATTGTTTTTGATGACTTTTGTTGGTCTAATAATTTTTTCCACACAGTTCTTTTTACGAAGCCTTTTAGACCTTTGTCTTCCTCGGCTCATGTGTTGTCATTTTCTGTCCTTTTCCTGTATCCTGTATTTCTCAATCTCTCTATTTTCTCTTTTTAGATGAGCGGCAAAAGTCTCCGGGCAAGTGGAATGAGACAGATCTGGACGTGTCATATGAGAGAAAACCTCACCACACCTATGACAGTTAGTCAATGTGTCAAACTCTGCGTGACGCCTTTATTAGACAGATTTACTTTGGGAATTGTCCAGAGCTAAATGTTAAAGCCCTGCAGTACTTGCTTTCTGCCTGCTCTTTATGTGGTCATCGTGTTTAACCTCATTACTTTCCTGTTTTAGAAACGGAGTGGTTGCGGCCGTCTGTGCCGAACAGCAACTGGAGGGAATCCAACCTCGATGGCCCTCCTCCACCACCCAGTGCCAAAAAGGTGTGTGGTGTAAACAGATTTTGATACAATACTCATATTTTATGTCTTTCTGAAAAAAAAAATCATCATTTTAGTAAGAACAAGTCATGATATACAGGGTGTCCATAGAGTCTCTTTACAGTTTAATGAAAGCAAATGAATAGACAAATTGGTGGAAATTATTACTTCTGCCAAGGAACGGCAGAGGTTATGTTTTCATCAGGGTTTGTACATTTGTTTGTTTGTCTGTTTGCAAGATAACTCAAAAAGTTATGGACGGATTTGAATGAAATTTTCAGGGAATGTTGATTCTGGCACAAGGAACAAATGATTAAATTTTGGTGGTGATTGGGGGGGGGGGGTGATCTGCCTTGGCGGAGGTCTTTTCTAGTTCTTTATTTTTTTCTCCTCTTCTCTTGTTTTTCTTTCTTTTATATCTTATTCTTCTTCTAGGAAATGTTATTGTACTTTTAGAATGTAAGCCCCTTTTTGTCGTCCATCGTCGTGGTCTGTCATCCGTTACAAAAATTTCAATCGTCTTCTTCTCCGAAACTACAATTCAGATTGACTTCAAACTTGGTATACAGCTTCTTTATGATGATGTCAACAAAAGTTAGTGAAATTATTTGGATCTGGATCTGATTCTGGATTTGGTGCGACTTTAAAAAATGTCCCCATTATAAGAGATAGGAAGTGGATCAATGCAATAACTCAGTAAATATAAATGATATCCAGTGTAAATTTCTACAGTCCAGCCCTGATGGGGAGATGACCCAAACATAATGTCCACATGCTGATCAGGATCTTCTTCTGGATCTGGGAACTTATGGAAAATTTAACATGGGCTCTTATGGGGAAAAAATTTCAATCATCTTCTTCTCCGAAACTCCAGTTCTGGGTTGACTTCAAACTTGGTATACAGCTTCTGTAAGATGATGTCAACACAAGGTTTTGAAATTATTTGGATCCGGATCTGATTCTGGATTTGGTGCCACTTTGAAAAATTTTCCCATTATAAGAGATAGGAAGTGGATTGATCCAATAAATCACTAAGTATCAATGATATCAAGTTGGAATTTGAATTTTTTACAGATCTGATTGGAATATGACCAAAACATGGGCTATTTCTGTAACAGAATAAATACATGTGACTGGGTGATCATAAATGGTATCTGGATACATTTCCCAAAGCTTTTAATTTGGCCGGTAAGCTACAGGGCCATTGGTCCTATTTTTATGTATTTGGCTGTAACCATTCAGTTTGATCAAACTTTCCTATATCTGTCATGTTTAACGGTTTTCTTCCAGTATATATATATACTGTATATATATACTGTATATATATATATATATATATATATATATATATATATATATATATATATATATATATATATATATATATATATATATATATATATATATATATGTGATGTTTTATTATGCTGGTCATTTGTCCAAGACAATAGACGGAAATTAGTTTCTCTGCTAAATCTGGTGCATGTGTCTTGTTCTTTGCAACTAATGCCAATACACACTGTCCTGTAACTAAATAAATAAATAAACAATAAAATCAATCATATGTATGTATTCCTCTGTGTTTTCCATCCCAGGAGTCCCGTCCACAGTCTCACCCGTTAAACTACAGTTCACTTCCCCGTAACGCACGGATATCAGTTCCTCCAGACACTTCTTCGCCTCCCTACTCCCCTTACCACCCCCAGCCCATCATCTCCAGGATCTCCATCCCCCCGGCCACTCAGTCCCGTCAGCAAAAACCCATCCCGCTCTCCGTCATCATGCGTCTGCAGAACCCCCAGTGGGGAGCGATGGCCCCCCACTACTCCAGAGGTCCAGGAGCTGAAGGGGACATGGGGCCACCCAGAAAACCACCTATGCCCAGGGAGTTCTTCCACCACCCTGTACCCCAGCACCAGCAACACCCGCCTGAGCAGAGGCAGCCGGCGGTGTACAGCGACGGTAAGCAGGTTTATTTATCATGTAATGCATACATACAATCCTCTTTAAACTCACTCAGACTCCTTCTACCCTGATCTCCTCACCTCACAAGAAAAGCTTGAACACAAAACTAGTACCAGTGGTGAAACAAAGTCTAAGAAAATAGAATTCAAATCAGAAATTGCAGACCCTCGCCCTATTAGATCATATCCACTAAGCTGAATATTTCCACTATGTAGCAAGTACACCAAAAATGTAACAGAGGGTTTTGCTTTAAAAAAAAAAAAAAAAAAGTGAAATAAATTCTGCACAAGAGTCAAAAAATACATTTGAGAGTGGATGCAAACCCCGAATATGGTAAATCTCTAATTATTATCCATCTGTAATCAATGTAGTAGTCAGAGAGATACATGAAATCAAATGCACAAATTCAAAAATCATGGATTTTTTATATTTGTGACACAAAAAACCTATCATGCACAGCAGCTTTAAGAAGAAAACGAATAATTTCTGTTCACTGAAATATGTGAGGTCTCAAACAAACATAACATAATAGAAAATGAACAAAATAATAATAGTAATAATAATAATAATACATTTTGTTTGTACAGTGCCTTTCAACATACTCAAAGCCACTTTAAAGAAGTAAAAAAAAATAAAATATAGAATAATATAGTACAATATAGTAAAGTCTAGTGTAGTATAGTATATTCAATATAGAGTATTGAAATAAAAACAGCATCATGAAATCATCATACACAAAGCACTTGAACAATGTAACACATGTAGAATAAAAGAAGAAGGAATGAGAAGCAAATCATCAGGACATGAGAGATTTATATCAGGGCGATGATGTGTATTTACTGTCACACAGGTATAAATAAATACCTCAACTGTCAAAACATCCTCATTTCATGTTTCTAGTATTAGATGTTTTTATCTTTCTGTAATTTCTTTATGAACAGGTCTAATATGAAAAATGACTGAAGAATGAATGTAAAAACCACATTTGAAGTTACTGTTGTTATGATGCTATACTAACTCATATTCATTCTTAACTTTACTGGTAAACATGACGTAACCTGGTGACTCCGCCTACATGTTGCACGGACTGGAAAATACGTCCTAAACTTGGCTGAGTGTCTGTTTGAACTTCTCTGCTGGGGTTAGTTTTGGGGCACTGGTCTGAGCTTGCATCCCCTCACTGCTGCTTTTTTCCATCCCGCCTCTTGTACAGATTAACCCACAGTATTTAGTTCGTGTTTTATGTTGCATAGTTAATGTTTTATGTTACATTCCTGTATACCTGTCTTGTCCTGTCTTGGTTGAACATACTCACACCCACATTAATCCCATTTTCATGTATGTGATCTCCAGAACCACCTTGACATAATTTATTCAGATTTACTTGGACTCATGGATGAACTGATACGAGTTCGATGGCCAAAGTTCAAGGGTCAAAGATCGACGTCTCTATGACCTCACCAGATAGATTTTGTCTATAACTGAAGAATTCATACACTAATTATGACAATAACAACCACAAATGGATTAAAATGATGAAGTGATGAAGGTTTATACCCAAAAGGTCAAAGTGAAATTTGTCATGACATCATTATTTTCTTAAGAAATTATTTTTTGGCCCATTTTTCAGCACCTGTAAATAAAATTGATATTCTGTAAAAGTTTGTTTCACACGAGGATCACATACATTCACATACGTACAGTGAAAACCAAAAAAAACATACTTAGCGCAATTTATTTAATTCCTTCAAAGTTCTCACTACATTTTATATTTTTTCTCTGCGACTTTTGCTGAATGTATGACTGTCACTGTTACTGCTTGTTGGAGTCAAACCACCTTCCAGCAGTAAATTCTGGATCTGTTCTGTTTTGTATTCAGTATGAGTCTTTCATAAGCAGCTGTTTTCTGTGGGTTTCAGGAATTTTATAGTTCCTACGACTGATTTGAGCATAATAGTTTGAGTCCAATACTTGTAAGTATTTCTGGTAGAGCGAATGTAGAATAGAATAGAATAGAATAGAATAGAATAGAATAGAATAGAATAGAATAGAATAGACTTTACTGTCACTGTGTGTACAATGAAATTAGGAGTGCCACCATAGTTATTACAACCATATTAATTTAAAAAAAAAAAACAATACTTCAGAATACAACATTACAAAAACTAAAAATAAGAAAAGAAAACAGAATATAAAATTTTGCAAACTTGCCCACTTGTTATATTTGTTCTATATTCTACTGAAAAAAACTTGGATTAGCAACTCACTCTTCATTCACATTTGAGGTGTGGCCATTGAATTGTACCCAAAAGGGAAGTTTTATATGATCTGCTTCTCCAAATAAACAAAGAATGGAAAAAAAAAAGAATAGCGCTAAGTAGAATAAAAAAAAAAAATAAAAAAAAATTATGATAGATAGATAGATAGAATTGGAATAGACACAATATTTACAATATTAACAGTATGTGACAATATGTATATCTATGAACAAAATTAACAATGTTAACAGTATGTATTACCCATGACAACTGTATGTATATCTATGAAATCAAGTCTATATAAAAATAGTGCATTTATATTTTGATAAATATTGAATAAATATTGCATTGTTATTGCAGAACAGAAGATTATTGCACATCTTATTGCATATAATTCACATTTTGCAGGGTTATTGCACATTATTGGAAGTGATTGCATGAGAATTGTCTTTAACCAGTTAAAATCCCATTTAGATCTCTTTTATAAGGGTGACCTGGCCAAGAGGTCAAAAGCAGCACACGCCATCCCATAATGAAAAACAGGTTCAAAGACCAGTGATAACAATAAATTTAAAAAAAAAAGTCAATACTTTAGTAATAACACAATAATAACAACAGTTTGACAACATTTTTAAAGTCCAACGTAATGTAGTTTAGGTCACCAGCAATTTTTTAAAGTGCAACATCTGGTCGAGAATACACTGAGGTGGTATAACCATATAATCCCCAAGAAAATGTAGCGTTGGACCAACTGGGGGTCTGTTTGAACCTCAGAGCTCTTGCTGTTATTCAGAAGTTTCTACAAATGAAATGATTCACCCAACTCCCTTTAACACTTTTCACATTAGCACACATTCCCACTGTGGATTCATGTTAAGATCGAACTCTGTTTGTGTCCACCTCGGCAGTGCTGAACCCAGCAGATATCGATGCAGAGTTAGAGCGAATTGACTCTGTTCATCACATGTCTGTGATCATGGAGACTCCCAGCTCATCAGAGGCTAAGAAGGAGGGGGAGCTGGACAAGAACAAGGCCCCCCGACCCCTGAGTCCCACCAGACTGCAGCCTGTGGTAGCTCCGGAGGCCCAAGCCCAGGCCATCCCCGACAAGGAGGAGCTGCTTCGCATTCGGGCAGAAATCCCCCGGGCTCTGAAAAGGCGGGGCTCCATAGATCACTCACATCCCTTGAAGAAAACCTCCCATTACCAGCCAAACCAGTACAAAAATCTCATCAGCAAGCTGTTCCGAAAGGTCGAACATCGTCCAAAGGTGGAACAAAGCAGTGAGACGAGCAGCTCCTCAGAAGGGGAAGACAACCATACAGCTCCTGCAGCTCCACCTGCACCTCAGACACCTCCAGCAACTGCACAAGAACTCAAAGTAAGGAACGAACAAACACATTCCATGAGACCGTCAGACACAAAAGGCTTTAATCTGTGAAATAATGTTTTCCTGAAATGTAGATTTATGACTGCGGAACATATTCTTTCAATTCACTGTAAAACATTATTTTATTTGTCAATTTATTTGGCAGTGGCTATCATTGTGCAGCAATTTAACACCAGTGTGAGCTTTAGGAGGATGTTATTGAAGAACGAAATATAATTTTGCAGCCTGAGAACCAGTGCACCTGCATGAAAGCTAATTCATTTGCTCTGGCAGATCAGCTGGACTCAGTAACATAGTAAATGATGGAAATGCACCTCAATGCAACTCAGAGCAGCCCAGCACTTAACTCACCATAAAAAAGAAAAAAAAAAAAAGTCTATTCTGAGCCTGTGTGAACATGGTGGCACAATATGGCTCATCTGTAGATACAAACAACTCAACTAAAGTGATGATTGTTAAATGCCTGTTTAATTCCTCATTTTAGCCACATCATTTTTAAAGCAGCGTATGACTTTCATCACAGCTTTTTTTTTCAAATTTGTAAAACCCCAGTGATATCCTAATTATCATGAATCCATTAGTCTTTCCGTGTTTACGCACCTGAATCACTTCCCTCACAGTGACTCCATCATAAACACAGTCCACTTGTTTACATAACAAACCAAAACATCACTCGGGCTTTTTTGGAAAATACGTTGTGAAGTGCATTGTGGGAATGGGAATTCCACACAGCAGCAGTTTCACTGTCTCTTTGAGTGCTGAACCCAAATGCGGCCTTTACCCCCATCCACCGACTAAACTCATCCTTTAAAACAACCCTGGTGGACTGGAGAATTTTACATTTTTTGCGATCTGGCTCATTTTCTTCCTGAATCAGTGAGGAACCGCTTTCGCTTGGTCGCCATTCCCACAATGCACTTTGCAATAAACTTTCTGAAAAGGCCCAAGTGACACAGAGCTCCCAATGTTTGACACACTAAACCTTTAACACGCAGTTAAGAATTTGTTTTAGTCAAGTCTGGTTCCGTCTTCATTCTTCCAGGGTTATCATTCGATTCTGCGGCCCAGTCGGGAACACAGATCTCCTGGGAGACGAGCCCGGCTCAGTCCTCTGGTCCTGGTTCTGGATGGGGCGTTGGTCGGGGAACTGGAGACGGTGCAACGGGCCGTTCAGGAGGTAAACTTACATAAGCTGTATTTACCATCACTATCACTATTAATATTACTATATGTAGTTACAACTAGAGGTATTTGCTACAACTGATGTAAGTATTGTGACACAAAAACAGTTTCTTCCCCCAAGCCATCACACTGATGAACAATAATTCATATACCTCATGTACAACCTCAACCTGCTGTCTGCTCTTTCTTTCTCCTTCTACAATTTTTTTCTCATTGTGCATTTTTTTTAACTTGCACTACTTGACTTAAATGTTTATACACTTTTTTGTACAAAAGCTTTTTTCACTCATTTATACTCTGTTTTAGTTGTGTTTTTTAGTGTTTGTTTATTATGTTGTACAAAGAGAGCATAGTTAAAAAAAAAAAAAAAAAAGTATAATTCCTTGTACTCTTTTGAAGATACTTGGGGAATTAAGGCAATTCTGATTCTTCTGCTATTGCACCAATAATTAAATCCAAATCAAAGTTTCCTTTCCATTATACAATAAACTAATGCTAAGAACATAAAAATCATCAATGCAGCTGATCCTAAATGAATATTAGCAAGCTTTTGGGGTGATTCAGATACTTCTCCAAATGTCTATACCCATATATGACAATGTAAACAGCCCAAAATGATGCTAACTTATATATATTTTAATTGAAAAATGTGAAATATTTGTTACCAGGGCTTTTTAACTCTATAACCATGCAAATTTATAGAAGATGCTGGATCCCAAATCTATGTCCCCTGAAAACACAGAGAAACCACTAAAAATATAGAATTTCTAAACATTAGACTTTAATCCAGTGAAACATGTCTAGAAAGTAAAAGTCAAAATATGTATCTTAATAAAATCTGTCATGATCAGCCTCTATAAATAAACGCGAAACAGACATATTCACAAACTGGGAAGTGTTTGAATGCTGCGGTTCAGCATTTTGACTTTAACAAACAGAAAAATAAGAACACTATATTTATCTGACTTTTCCCAGAGAAGATTTGCTGAGCACACAAAACCTCCTTCAGGTCTCCCCTGTTTCCTCTTCGTACTAAAGTTCTGTGTGAGCTCTGCTTCAGTTTTAGCAGTTTGGGGTTTGGAGTTTGTTCAAGGTGATGCTGACCTTTTCTTTGAGGGAACATTAACCCATAAAGACCCAGTGTGACTTTTGTTGCAGTTCCCAAATGAATTTTTCTCTCTATGTAACCTAACCTAGGTGATTTACCACCACTGATTATACTATTATCTGCTACATTTTGCATTTTAGCAGTGAAAATCATCTATTTTCCTATATTCAATTCACTGATCTGGCCTGCTGGATGAATTTGTGAAGTGGAAAAATTACACTGAAGATATTAACAATAAAGGGTGTCAAACTCATTTTAGTTCAGGTTCCACACACAGACCAATGTGATCTAAAGTAAAATAATAGCACAATAACCTATAAATCGTGACAACTCCATTTTTCTAGGTTCTAGGTTCAGCTGGACTAGTTTTGCTCTTTTGTAGCAAAACTAGTCTAGTTGAACCTCGAAGAACTACTAAGAAGAACAATGATCTGGGCAAATGAGAAATTAAATGAGAAATGGTTGTTATTTTAGTTCCAAACTCCAAATTTTTAACAATATTATGCTTGTTACCAAATGTTTGTGTAACACTGATCATATTGCACATGTATAAATGATAAGCTGAGACATAATATTGTTAAAACAGCACTTATTTTTCTTACAAATGTCAGTTTTTTCAGGTTATTCACGTTTGATGTTAAAGGATAGTTTGTAAATGTAAATATTTTCATAATTTGATGTTTTTATTGCACTAAAACAAAGAGAAAAAGTTGTCATTATTTATAAGTTATGATGCTATTGCTTTACTGGTCCGACTCACTTGAGATCCATTTGGGCTGGAAGAAATGAGTTTGACACCCCTGATGTAGGTGTTCATCAAAGCTCAGAGTAAATTCCAAGGCCATCATATCAAAACTGAAGAAAAAGTGACTTGTTCAGTAAAATCTGTCATTAACTGAATATTAAAAAAAGGGTCTCCATCCACTGTTGTTGATCAAACTCTATGCGTTTTACTGGTGAATCAATGTCGTAGAAGATGACAGTGTTTCCATGGTAACTACGGAGCCTCTGAATGTGAATGTGATGACCACGAAAAGACAACAAACTGCATTTTACACTAATCAATTACGTGGGTTGATTGGATTAATAGATGAACCGTTATCAAACCATTTAGATCAGTAGATGCTTTTGGTGGACAGTAGATGTTTGGGTCTTTATGGGTTAAGTACAGATACCAGATCCTCCAAATACTGGACGATTTAACAAACCCATTTACTGATTTCCTTAGATGCAAGATCCCAGCCAGCCCAATGACGAAGGCATCACTGCTCTGCACAACGCCATCTGTGGGGGCCACTACAATGTCGTGGACTTCTTGGTCCGCGTTGGAGCCAATGTCAGCGCACCAGATAGTCATGGCTGGTAAATGTTTACTCACTCTGTTCCAGGACAGTGCAGCAGAAGCCAAACAGAGTAGATGTTGTTCCATCTGTAAGTGGATGTGACAAGAATAACTCTCCAACAGATGCATCAGTCTGTATGAAACCTGGCTCATATCGACTGAGTGAAAATCTGGAACCCTTTAGTTTTGTTTCTTTTTTTTGCATTAACATGTGCAGCGTTTTCTACGAATTCAAGGTCGTGTGTGTTTCAGTGATCTTCTTAAAGCTGCAGTGCATGATTTTTGGGGGTTTTATTCAGGAAACAAATCCATGAATTTTGAAGGTGTGTGTGTGTGTGTGTGTGTGTGTGTGTGTGTGTGTGTGTGTGTGTGTGTGTGTGTGTGTGTGTGTGTGTGTGTGTGTGTGTGTGTGTGTGTGTGTGTGTGTGTGTGTGTGTGTGTGTCTTCATGTGTATGTTGAGTTCAGGTTTTTCTTTTCTAACAGGGGTCTGGACTACAAAACAATAACAAATGTCATAATATAGTTTTATATTGGGATAAATATCACTGAATTGCATTGGTTAGGTAAGAAAAATCTCCCACTAAACTTTAATGTTTATGTTTGATGTTTATAAACTATGTGGACAAAAATATTGGGACACATCATGGCTACAGCTCACAAGATTTGAGATAAAAACATTAATATTTCCTTATGATTTAATGGGAGAGGCCTGTAAAAAGACTATCACCAGGAAATGGCTATTACAGGATACAATGGATATTTATAAAATGGACAAGATAACAGCATTTGTTAATCACAAATTGGAGAAATTTGCTTCATACTGGGAAAACTGAGTCAACTGTGTCACACCCTATAGGCCTGATTTTGTTTTGACAAATCAGTGATTGCGTCGTATGGAAAAGATCACTCCCTACTTGTACATAGTATTTTCTTTTTTTTCTTCTTTTATTTGGTTATTTGCCTTCTTTTCAGTGTTTGGACTTAAAATAAAAATATTATTTTGGCATTTAGAGCAGACAACAGATGTATGATATATGTACATATGATGTACCGAATGTGAATGTCTGATACTGAATGTCAATAAAAAAAATAAATTATATATTAAAAAAGAAAATAATGGGAGATTTTTCTTCCTAAGTGAGATGCAAAGAAAGTAGATGGTTAGTTATACTAAAAAAAATAAATAAATAAATAAATAAATATATATATATATATATATATATATATATATATATATATATATATATATTTTTTTTTTTTTTTTTTTTTTTTTTTTTTTTTTTACAGTCAGAGCGTGAAAAATATTTTAGAAATTTAGAGGTAGAACGTTTAAAATCATAGTTATGGATAAAAAAAAAAAAAAAAATCAATGTTGAAATAAATTAAGTAAAAACAATCTCTGAGACATTTTAGAAGCAAAGATAACACTTTAAACAAAACTAACTAATGCAATGCAAAGATATTTATCACAATGTAAAACTATATAATGACATTTGTTATTATTGTTTTGTATCCCAGATCCCTGTTTGTAATGAAACACCTAAATTCAATGTGTCCCAATACTTTTGTCCATATAGCATATCTCTATGACTGTGACACTGATCACAAATGGGTCTTAATTAGAGATTTACCACAGGCAGGGTTTGCATATTCTCTAAAACGCCTTTTTCATCTTGTTGACTTCTGTCTCTTATACACTATTTACACTGGAAAAAATCTAAATCTTTCCAAGTGTATTTTTCTTATTTCTAGTCCAAATATCTCATCACACTTAAAATAAGACATAATCATCAAAAGAGTAACTTTTCAGTGAGATATAAGAACTTATTTTTAGACAATAGATCTTGAAAATCTTATTTCAAGAAATCTTACCAAGATCATTTTCACTTGTTCCGTTGGCAGATTTTTTTTGCTTAATTCATGCAAAAGTATCTTGTATTATTATAAAAAAAATTTTTAACTTGTTTTTAGAGGGGCATTTTTCCAGTGTACTTCACATTTCCTTCAGTAAAACCTTCTGCTTGGGGAACTCAAAACAAAAAATGCCACTTTTTACTCTAGTTTACTTGTGTTACAGTATATTTTCAGTTGTTGTAAATCCCTTGTATATGTTTACATCTACATCCACCCCATTCTCAGGAACATGATATTCTGAAAACAATTCAACAGTGTTTCTTCAGATTCGGCACAAAGAATCACGTGGACATGAGGAGGAACTAAGTAGAATGTTGCAGGTCAAAGGTTAAAAATTAGCATGATAGGAGTGTGTAATCAATGTAACTTTAATTTCACTATTAAGTACATTTAGTACTGTTTATTATATTCATACAAGACATCAGTAAATGATGGAAGTCTGAACAGACCAGGGTGTAAAGTACAGCATGGCTGGTTGGTGGAGGTCATTCTAGTTTCATAAGAGCACCCCCTACATTCATCTGCTGTATTTGCGTTCTTTTACTTGCAGGACTCCATTGCATTGCGCAGCCTCCTGTAACGACCGTCCGCTGTGTGAGTTTTTGGTGAGGAACGGAGCTGCCGTCATGGCCATTACAGAAAGTGACGGTGCTACCGCTTCCCAAAAGTGTGATCCATACGCTGTTGGGTTTGAAGAGTGCGAGAACTTCCTGCGAGGTGAGGCAACCACACACACACACACACACACACACACCCCATGAGCATGGATGAGTCAATAGTAGAAATCACCATCATAACGGAATGAATCACATTTTCATGATCCAGGGTGTCACTCTACTGCTGTAAGACTTCTTGTGAAACTTTAATAACATCACATTTTATCCCAAAAAACTTCATGACACTCACTGTAGAAGCTCTTGAGATTGACATTATGTTGGAGTGTGTCTTTTTCTGCTTTAAAGTTTGTGTATTCAAGACATTACTAGGTAAAAATTAAAAATATACTACAAACAAAAAGTTAAGGATATTTTTTAATTTTTGGGCTATTTTTTTCAGTTGGGATTCTTGCACGGTGCTTGTTACTTTTTTGTGTGTGAATTGAATTGAAACACATTTTTTTAATGACCAGACATAGTTTTATTTACAAATGGCAAAAATGACAAAAAAAAAAGACAAAAAAAATTTAAATATCCTTAAATTTTTGTTTGTAGTGTATGTATTATCAGCAAAATGCACCTAAGAATATGATATGCAAATATCTGTCACTGTGCAATAACATCATTTTTGTCAGTTTTTGTTAGCTCACTGGTTAATACTGTTTTCGTTCAAACATCTTCTTAACCATTAAATCGACAGAAAATTCCAGTTCTTTGAAATTGGAGCCTTTTCGTGGTCCTTCTGCACAACCGAAAAAAAGTTTTCAAATATTAATTCCCATGTATGAGTTTCAATCTTGTATCATATTTGATACATCGGGTCTCAATGCTCAAACATTATTATTTTTGAACAAACAGAAACATAATATAATACAAACATGTCTAACAAATTGGTAATTCCTTTTCAAAATGGTCAAAGTTCTGCCTCCTTCCTCATTAATGACAGTCTTGTAGTGTCACTGGAAAGGCCTCTGGTGAACGAATTCCTCCCCCTGGTGGATTATCTGTGTATTGCATGTATCTAATTGTATACATCAGGTTTTTCAAGAAAAAAACAAAACATCACACTGATCATGTAGAGGGCTTCAAAACTAGGCATTCCATGTTTTCTTTTCTGTCTTTTAGTCACATGATACACACAGGAGTTAGTACTTCATTGCATAACCATTGTTTTTGAGGACTTTTTGTAGTCTAAGAATTTTTTTTCGTGACTGTATCTGATGTAATGATTCATTTTCTAGCTGCATTCATGTGTATTTCACATTTTATTGCTGTACATGACTGAGGTTGAGCTCATCTGAACTGTTTAGACACTGATTTAATTTAGAGTGATGCATCATGGTCTGTAAGATCATTGGTTTGTTACACTGCTACCCTGTGGTAACCATGTTACCCAAAAAAGTCATGACTTCAGCAGCTGAAATAAATAGCTTTGTGGTGATGCATTTTCTAGTGAATTAAGAAGGTTATTAAGAATTTACTCATCTTTAAATGGAGGAGAATTTTCTCAACCCATAAAGGAGGTTTTTGGTTTTTACTGGACAAGAAGGAGAAGAAAAACAGCATCTGAAAAATGACTAATGGTGTCAAACAAATTAAGTGAAGTAAAAATGCAACATTTACGACTGATGTTTAGTGATGTAAAGCTGTACAAATTAAAATACTGAAGTGTAAGTATGTTGAAGTTGGACTTGGATGTAAACGTAACATTCAGCCACAGTAGGGAAGAAAAATAGAAATTTCAAAGAGTACAAAAGAGCTTTTTTTAGAGGAAGATGAAGTTAGGAGTTTTTCGAAGAAGAAAAATAAGTTTTACCTCTGCCAAGGAGGTGATGTTTTTGCCAGCGTTGGTTTGTCTGTCTGTCCGTGTGCAAGATAACTCAAAAAGTTATGGACGGATTTGGATGAAAATTTCAGGAAATGTTGATACTGGCACAAGGAACAAATGATTAAATTTTGGTGGTGATTGGGGGGGCACTGATCTGCCTTGGCGTAGGTCTGTGCTCTCTGAGTGCTTTTCTAGTGTTGACTATGTTTTTTATTAGAAAACTAAAGAAAATATGTAACATCATTCTAAAAAAATCTTCAATTTAACACTGAGCTGTGTTTAACCAGTCACAAACTAAAATTACAGTTTGCGTAATGTGCCAGTTGAGGAACATGAGGCTCTACTTATTTTAAGAAAGTGACTGTTTCTGTTTCTGTTACTTGTAATAAGCACATGATCCATTATGGTCTGTCAGTGGTTACCCTTTTATTCTAGTTCAGGAATCGAGCATTTTCCTCCCTCAGTGACGTTATTTTACTTAATAAAAGGCAGTTTTGTTATATTTCTGAATATCCGTCCTCTTTCTTGTAAGGCTAATTCATACAATAGCGCTTAAGGTAGATTTCATGTCACATCTTACAGCTTTTATCTCTAATATTAAAAAGCCCAGTTTAATGGGGGCAGATAATTCTGAAGAGTATTGTTAACACCTTTTGTTAACAGGGATTTTTGTGACATTTGATACTGTGAAACTGGACTATTTTGTGAATAGACAAGCCTTTGAGTCAGTGCTTTGACCGCATGTCAACAAGCTCAACATCACACGTATTCATTGGGTCGGCCACATTATACGGTTTTAGATTTATTACAAAGTATGAACGCAAATATCGACCTTTTCACCTGTGATGTGACTGTAGACAGAACGTTTACTGCAGCTTTCATTCTTGTGTTGTGAGACATTAATTACTCACACATGGTTAAATACATGTATATCCTGTTTTCCTTGTCGTGCTAGGTGTGGAGGAGGCCATGGGTGTGGAGAACAGTGGCGTGCTCTACGCTCTGTGGACTTACCCAGCCCAGGCCGCCGACGAGCTGAGCTTCAAGGAGGGAGACATGGTTACGATCCTGCAGAAACCCGAAGCGTCTGACTGGTGGTGGGCGTCGCTCTGTGGCAGGGAGGGCTTTGTTCCTAATAACTATTTTGGGGTAAGATATGAATGAACCCCTGCATGATTCAGCTTTTGCAGAAAAAAAACTGCAGTAGATTGTTTTATTTTGGTTTTAGCCTTTTTTTTAGTTGACTCTAAAATTTTAATTTATGAAATATCATGAGATTTTAGTCTATTAAATAGAATCTTGATAGTTAGTTGAATAAATAAGATAAGACATGCCTTTATTAGTCCCACAAGGGGAAATTCCAGATAAATATGTTTAAGAGTTAAGTTGAATAAAACCGTAAGAATGTAGTTGACAAAATACCAAAAGATTTTTGTCAAAATAAATGCCACCAGATTTTAGTCAATTAAAAATCATGAGATTTCATCCACTAAATGTGATAAAGTTTTGGCAAAATACTTAAAGATCTTAGTGGATTAAATATCTTAAGATTTCTCTCAACTGAATACGGTGACATCTTAAATGACTATTTTTTTTTTTTCAACTAAATATCAGTAAATATAACATTTTGCTCAAGTAACTGCCACAATTTTTTATTTTTGGTCACTTTTTTTCTTGCTTGATTTCTGGACAGTACAAACATGAGGGACATTTGGGATGTATTGACTATAAAAAACTTTTTTGACTAACAATTGGTTTTAGTAATGTGATGCTGAAATGAAAATTGTCGATTTCTCCCATTTATCATGACACCGCTCTTCTTGAGTCTTCAATCTACGGGTCAGAATCTCCATCTCAAATATTCCATTCACAATTTGTTGCCAGTCGTTAGTTGTTGGTAGAGCTGCACCCGGTTAATCGACTAGGTGCTTGAAGTCAATGCAAAAAGTCCTGATTTGATTAATCGACTCGAATTGATTGAAGGGAGATATTCTATTGCAGTTTTCCTGAACTGAAGTTTCTTTGTGCGTCCGTGTGAAACACAACAGTGGAACCAATGTTTACCAGCAGAGAAATGAAGGAAACAAAGCTTTGATTCAGGAGAATTGTGGTTGAATGATTTTTTTGGATCACTTTGAGTCGAATAATCGGTTGCAGCTCTAGTTGTAGGTGGTTCTAATCTGCACTATTTTTTGGTAATAGCCTTTTTACAACCACAAGATTTTTTTTTTTAACTAAATATATTAGTATTTTTGTCATGTAAATATCATTTGGTCGAACTGTAAGTTGATTTTATGTTAGAAGTCAAATGTCACAAAATTTAAAATCAACTAGATTTATCAACTAAATATAAGATAATTGCAATTAAATGTCATGAATTTTTAGTTTGTTAGATATGATTAAGATTTTACTAGTATAACACTAGTCAACAACAAATTTATTGTTTAAGTTTTTTGAGCTGATTTAGGATCATTTTGGTGTGCTGAATCCAAAAATCACATTAATTTTGCTCAATCAGGTCAACTTTCTGAACTATACCACATATTGGCTTTTTAATATTTTTGCTTACATTTATGGGCATTTTCACATCATATGATACAAAATTCTTTCATATTTCTTGCAATACACGAGTTCTGAAGATTTTACTTTTGCCAATTTATGATTAATGTTTTTTTTAATATTACAGGTGAATGAAATGGCTTCGACTAGAAGATCTTGCAAAAATAAGCCTCATGTATTCTGCTACATCTGCAGTGAATACATAAAAAATAATAAATACATCCTGTTAGAAAATGATTTTTTTTTTCTCTTAAAACCTATTTTGGGTGAGAATTATATAAAAAAATCAACTGATAAAGTCACAAAAATGTAAGCAATTTTGAGAGAAGATCAAATTTTTCAAAATCAAATTAGCAAAAAAACCTGACCTGATTGAGAAAAACAGATGTCATTTTTGGATTTAGCGGTGCAAAGTGGTCCTGATTCAGTTGAAAAAACCTAGACCACTTGCAAAAAACATTTTTTTGTAACCCAGTGTAATGTAAACTAGAAAAGTAGAGTGAAATGTCTAAATGTATAGTTTTGATTGATGAAAACCAGAATTAGAATCCTTTATCAATATCATTAACACTTTTGTTTTTGCTTTTTTTTGCAGCTATTCCCAAAGGTTCGGCCCAAATCTCTGTGCTAAGCGTCGTTTGAAGCTCAGTCTCTGTCAAACTGGTGAAGACGACTGTTTCAGACACTGCTCTTCACAGCTGTGCGCTGTTTGGAAAGCCTGTGCGATTATTAAAAGGCTGTACCGCTGCAGGGCATGAAAAATGTTTTTGATCAGTCTGTCAAGGGGAGTTGAAGGAGAAGTCTCAGTATTCATTTTAGCTTCACGCTGACAAGGATAAATCCTTTTGGAAGACATCATTTGTACTGGATCTGCTGTCATATGTTTTTTTTTTCTGGCATCATCACAACTCTTCTGTGCTTCAGTGAAATAACGCCTGTGTGTCAAAGGCTACAAAAAGGCCATAATCTCTGATGTTTTTGTCCCAGTGACATTTATGACTCACTGACTGATTAGTAATCTGAATGCAAA
Source organism: Sphaeramia orbicularis (assembly GCF_902148855.1). NCBI lineage: Eukaryota > Metazoa > Chordata > Actinopteri > Kurtiformes > Apogonidae > Sphaeramia > Sphaeramia orbicularis. The sequence goes on along the minus strand of NC_043969.1, from coordinate 44,103,642 downwards.
CAGTCGCTGTCTGTGTTTGGGCCAATCATCAGCGAGGTCAACGTAGCTGCATGCCGTTGACAAACATTACCCATGATTGCTCATCTTAGAGAAGACAGTCTCAATCGGAACAACATTATTATTACTACCGGAACAAGGTATGTCCACTGAATCATCTCAAAGACAGGGTTGCACCAACGAGGATTAATTAAATCATGGTTTAGCTCAGGGGTGTCAAACTCATTTTAGTTCAGGGGCCACAGTCACCCCAATATGATCTGAAGTGGGCTGGGCCAGTAAAATAAAAACAGTGAAAAAAGTAAAATCACATTATAATGATTACAACTACAACGTTTCCATAAAAATCTGAAAAACATGAACAACTTGAAATATCTTAAGAAAAACCAGTGCATTTTTAACAATATTCTGCCTCATTTTATCAGTTTATCATTTACACATGTGCGTTACAACTTACATTACAATTACAAATACAAAAAACATTTAGTAACAGGCAGAATATTGGTAAAATTGTATTTCCTTCTCTTAAGACATTTCAGGTTGTTCATATTTGTTCAGGCTATTCACATTTTTAGTAAAAGGATAGTTTGATAATGTACACATTTTCTTGTAATTCTAGTTTTTTACACTAAAACAAAGATAAAATCTGTAGTTGTCATTATTTATAGGTTATTATGATACTATTTTACTGGTTCTGACCCAATTGAGATCTAATTGGTCTGTATGTCAGATATGAATTAAAATGATTTTGACATCCTCGATTGTTAAAATGTTCTGTGTAATTTTTGTATTTCACAAATCCATCCTACGGGCCAGATTGGATCCTTTGGCGGGCCGGATTTGGCCCCCGGGCTGCATGTTTGACACCTGTGGTTTAGCTCTACACTTCTGTTGGTTCATCACATGTAAATCTGTCTTTAACCCTCAAAGACCTGAACAGCAACAGAAGCAAGTGTTGAATAATGTCTGGATCATTATTTCTAACTACATGTAAATAATTCACATAAATTGCAGTTTCTCAGCTTTTCAGCGCCATCAGGTGCATGTTTTTTGGACGTTCTGAGGCTCCGTAGTGAACATGGAAACACCGTCATCTTATGTAACACTGATTCACCAGCAAAACCCATGGAGTTGGATAGATGACAGTGGTTGGAGACACTAATTTTTGTTATGTTAATGGTATATTTGAATGAAAAAGTCACTTTTTACTTCAGTTTCCTCTGTTTTGATATAATAACCATTGAATTTACTGTGAGCTTTTATGAACATCTACATCAGGGGTGCCAAACTCACTTTAGTTCAGGGGCCAGATTCAGCTAAATTTGGTCTGAAATGGGCCGGACCAGTAAAATAATAACATAATAATATATAATTAATGTCAACTCCAAACGTTTCTCTATGTTTTAGAATGAAAAAAGTAAATTTACATATGAAAAGGTTTACATCTACAAACTATATTTTCAAAAGATGTGAATAACATGAACAAACTGAAAAATAAGTGTAATTTTAACAATATTCTGCCTCAGTTTATCATTTACACATGTACATTATAACTTACAGATCACAGTGGATCTACAAACACACAAAACATTTAATAACAGGCAGAATATTGTTAAAATTGCACTTACTTTTCTTAAGACATTTCAGGTTATTCACTTTTTTTTTTTTGCAAAATTATACTTTGTTTTAGTGTAAATACATGAAAATATTTGCATTTACAAAGAGAAACATTTGGAGTTGTCATTATTTCTATGTTATTATGATAGTGTTTTACTGGTCCTGCCCATTTGAGATTGAATTAGTCTGAATGTGGAACCTGAACTAAAAGAATTAATATCTTCAGTGTAATTTTTGCATTTCACAAATTCATCCCAAGGGCCGAACTGGACCCTTTGGTGGCCCGGATTTGGCCCCCGGGCTGCATGTTTGACACCTGTGATCTACATAATCAGTGAATTAAATACAGGAAAATATCTAATTTTCACTGAAAAAATGTGAAATTCAGAGGATAATATTGTAATAAATAGTGGTAAATCACTTAGGAAAGGTTAATGTAGGGAACAATTCATTTAAAAGTTGCCAAAGAAATAGTTCTAGGTCTTAAACCACAGTTTGGTGATTACTTCTAACTTTAGGTTCATTTTGTTGCAACAAAACTCATAACTGAATATTAATTTATATCATATTGAAGAGGTTTATCTTTTAAAATGCTGCCATTTGTCTAAACTAATTAAGTTCCTCAAAGAAAGTTAAGGGTCTGACTCAATCTAGTTGAATTTTATGACTAGTAGAATTTTTCGGCTGCAGATGGAAACTGCTGAAGCTGAACGGAGAGATTGGACCAACTGTCAAACATGACTAAAAGCTTTCAGGTCGTCTGTCCTTTTAGTTTACTGAACTGTTCATTATTTTTATCCTCAGTATTATTTGACCATGTTTCTCCGCTGACTCACCCAGTATGTTTTTAATGACGAATTAGAGTTTTTATCCTGAGGCTTCACAAGTAGGCTGAGCTTTAAGTTGGAAAATACTTCGACATTTTGTTAAAGAGCACAAACCAGGTCAGCATTAACATTTTTTTTTTAATTCAATACAAAACTATTATTATGTATTTATTTTAATTTGGGTAAGTGAGCATCTCTTGATGATGAGCTTTAATTTCAGTTCACATTTACAAAACTAGGATGAGTTTTTAATTGTAAAATCTGAATTTATTCATTATAAATCTGTTTTTTACTTAAAGGAGCTCATTCAAACCAGAGTTCTGGGGTGCAAAGTAGACCAGAGGGGGCTTAAGTGACGCTAAGTAATATACATTTTCCTAGATTATTTTGAAACATCATTATTGCATAAAATGTCTACTTTATGTCAAGATAAATACTGGAGGTTTTCATGTCAGTCATTTATGTTTTGGTAGTTACTGACAATGAAACATATTCCCTCACTTCTATAATACACTCACTACATAGAATATTCTGCTGCTGGTCTTGAAAACATGGGTCCTGTTATTATTATTATTTGCACAAACAGAAGAGCTTTAACCATCTGATCATCACTTTTTTGGTCTGAAAATGCAAGTTCCAATTACACCTCCACATATTTCTATGCATGAAAACTATCTTGTCATAATAAATGTTGCCTAAAATTAAAATACAACTGTCCAATCCAATCCACTTTATTTATGTATCACATATAAACAACAAGAACGTTTTTAAAGTGCTGCACATTGTAAAAACAATAAAACAATTACAAGAAATACAGTAAAAACAACAAATAAGTACAACAATGCTCTAAATAAAACAATAAAATCAAATAGTTACAAGTAATAAAATATAAATAAATAAGACACACAGGACCACACAACTCACGCAGAGTTAAAAGCCAGAGAATAAAAATGACTTAAAACACTCCACCGTGGGGGCTGTTTAGAACTGTACATCTAGATATGAAAAATCTGAGTCATTTAATGTCATTTTGAATTAAGCCTTGCCGGTGTGATCCAACCACAGAGTATTGAGCAGCAGATGTTTTAGCCTTGTATATTTTGACAAGCCTCCATGTACATACATATGGTTTGCAAATAGTTTCCTGGATGTAAATGTTACTATTTAGGCCTTAATGCGGCCGTACACAGCCAAATGTTTTTTTAATCTGATAATTTGTTTGTGTTTTTTTTTTTTTTTTTTTTTTTAATCCATCTGTGTGTAGACTCATAAACCAACATTAGGTCCACAGTATCTGGTCACTAGTTTCCAGTGTTCAGACATGATGTTTTCCTGTTGCCTGTAAAAGCCAATCACACCTGTCACCTGTTTATAACCGTTTCTGTACGTTTGGTTTTTTTGTTGATGTGTGTGTATCCACGATGGTAGATTGAGTGTATGGAGGTGCCTTTTTTTCTGTTTTTTTGCTTATGTTTATCTTTTGTATTAATTCTATGGTTGCTTGGGAGTGTGCATTTAACCTGTAACCCCTTCAGAGGGTACACTGTGACCAAAAGCTTACACAAATTAAATGTTTTCATCTCATCTTCTTGTGTCATTTAATGAAACAGTGAGTGAAATATCCTTCATTGACCAGCAGATGATGCTGTATATTCAAATACACGTTCAGCATCGGCAGTACTTCATCTGAGCTCCTGGAAAATTAAATCACTGCACATTAGTACAGCTTTGTGAAGAATCACCTCTGGATATTCTGTGTTCTATTAGATCCACATAGTATATTGTTTTGTTGATGTTATAATTAACCTAGTGTTCTGTTTTTCCTCCTCTGAGAACCTTTAATAACTGCTTTAACCCTCCGGTATCCCGTCCAGCAAGGCCCTTACTAAGCACCAAGTGTGCCTTTTTGGCACACTTGTGGAATGATATCAAAAAAATTTTCATACAGTTTGTTTTTAATTCTTTTACACTTTTTTCTATTTCACCAGCTTGAGCCATAAATAAAAATACCAAATACTCAATAATTGTCACATTTTTTCACCCTTTAAATGCTGTGTTTGTAATGTAAACAAACCATTTTTCTTTGATGCAAAAAACACACAAAATATTTTTTTTCAATATACTACATAAAAAGTGGATCACATATTTGATTTTTGCATCCTGGCATATGTCAATGATTAACTCCAACATCGGTTAATTTGCATTATTATTTTTGGCGCTAGGTCAAATGTTCAAAAATACTAACATCTGTCACCAAGTGTGCGTAAAATGCATGCCTATAAATAAAACTATTAAATATTATATATTGATTTATTTTTCTGCTCTAATTTGATTTTATGTTTGTAAATCAAGGTCAGCCCTAATCATACATATCAAATGGAAGAAATAGTGCGTTTTAGGCACACTTGGGAGACAGATGCTAGTCTTGTAATTTTCTTTTGTTTACAATGTGCAAATTTTAGTTGGTGGCCAGAATTTTAAAGATCATGCAAAAAGGAACAACTTTTGAATTCTAACCTTATTTAAATTGTGAAAAATAATATGAAGTTTTTTAACACAAAGTGCAAAGTGTGCCTAAAAGGTGCACCTGGATACCGGAGGGTTAACAGTAAAACCACTGACAAACAATAACATCAACCATCCAGAGCTGAAAAATATAGACTTATAACACATATTACACTGCATGTGTCTGGAAAATATGTTTAGATATAGAATTTCAGAGTCATATTAACCCTTTCATACATGAGTTATGAGAACCTTAATCAAGATTTTTTCCTGAGTGTTTTAATTCCTCTTTAGGCATGAAAAAAACAATGCCTTTGAATTTTTTTTTTTCTTATGAAGCTATTTTTCATGAAGTTGCAAAAATGTCCACTCAGCCAGACACCATGCATTTAATTTTTGAATCAAAGAAGCATGTATTTACTGATATACTGTGTGGAAAACTATGGAATAATAATTCTTTTTTTTAACCTGTCTTGTCCTGCATCATAACAGCAGAATAACAGTCTGGCTGCCTTTTTGTGCTGAACAAATTTGCTTTGCCAACGGAAACTTCAATGAGGCTCCCACTGATATTCTACTGTCTTTATTATGAGTTTTGTAGAATCACATTTCGATGCTGGACCTGACAAAGAAACATGTATTTACTGACATACTGTGTGAAAACTATGATTTTTTATTTATTTTTTTTTTTATTTTAATTATTTTTTTTAATGCTGCTAATGTTGATGTTTTGTCATTTTAACATACTCTAATACTAGTTATTGCTCACTTTATGGAGATAATATGCAAAAAAAAAAAAAAAACTGTTTAAAAAACCCCTGTTAATTACAGACTAATAATAACAAGCAATTGATTTAAACTCAAACATGTTACTGCAGATCAGGTTTATCAAGAACATTAAAGTTACAGTAATGGTGTGAATGTCAGTGTATGGGATGATCCACTGTGTTGGCTGATATGGAACTAAAACAATAAAATCCATGAATGTACAAGAGAACAGCTGGAGAAGAACTGTCCACTGGAGTGACCACTATGCATGAAAGGGTTAATGATACCAGTCCAAGCTGTATTTACAAAACTTTTCAGTGGTTATAAAACATTCTAGCCTCTTTTTGATGTCATACCCAAGCACGTTCAATGGCAGCTCACTGCTCCTAATATGTACTATGTGCTAATGCTAATGCTAGGTACTATGTGCATATCAGGATGGGTTTAATTCAGTGACCAACTTTAACAAAAGGGATAATAAAGTGAATTAAACTTTAACCTTTACAAATCTGTTTACAGCTCAAAAAACAGGTTTTAGTTTGCATTACCTTATATTTTTTGCTCTGAGTGACAGGTTAGTGATTTAGCTTTAATTGAGAGCTATCTCAGGATTTTATGGAGCTTTTGTTTATTGAATGAAACACATTTATTATTTATTTTTTATTTTATTTTTCTCATTTAACCTTATAAAACCTGAACCATTAAATCATTGACAGACAATTCCAGTTCTTTGAAATTGGAGCCTTTATTGGTCCTGAACAACTGAAAAAAAAAAAAAAAAAATTCAAATATTAATTCCCATGTACGAGTTTCAATTTTGTATCATATTTGATACATCAGGTCTCAATGCTCAAATATTATTTTTGAACAAACATACATGTCTAACAAATTCTGAGACCAAATTTAACAAAGGGGATAGTAAAGTGAGTTAAACTTTAATCTTTACAAATCTGTTTACTGCTCAAAAAACAGGTTTTAGTTCGTATCACCTTAAAGTTTTGCTGTGAGTGACAGGTTAGTGATATAGCTTTAACTGAGAGCTGTCTCAGGACTTTATGGAGCTTTTGTTTATTGAATGAAACACATTATTTTTTACTTTTTTATTTCCTCTATCTGACCAGGGAGTGTAAGTGTGTTTACTTTTGGATTCGTTTTGTCTGATTGTTTCATCAGCAAGCGGTGCCAGGCACAACAAACCCCACCTCTCACATGTTTTGTAGCTATATTTCAGATGTATTTTGGCATCGATCCAGCTGATGTTGTCATGTCTATGCGTGTGGTGATGTCAGTATATCAATTGCCTCTATATATGTGCCAAGTTTGAAGTAAACTGAAACAAAATTGATGTTTTCATAGACATTAGAAATTTCACCCATTATAAGTAAATGGGGGGGAGTGTTCAAAAAAATTCATAAAAGATTTAAACTTTGACCTATTCTTCCCAAAATGTATTGACATCTATTCTGGGTCACTAGCAATCTATAAACCCAATTTGGTATGAATTCACCAAATAGTTCTGCTGCTACAGACATGTGAAATTTTACCCATTATAAGTAAATGGGGAAAAAAAAAAAAGATTTTAAAAGTTCATAAAAAAAAATGTGAACTTTGACCTACTGTTCCCAAAATGTAATGAGATCTGTTCTGGGTCACTGGAAATCTATAAACCCAGTTTGGTGGGAATTCAACCAATAATTTTGCTGCTAGAGTGTAAACAAACAAACAAACAAACCGAACCAAAAACAATACCCATTGCCTCCCCTTCGGGGGGTGGGGTAATAAATAAAATCAGTCACTCAGTTGACTGGGGAAGGTTTAGATTTATTGACTGAATTCTAGCTTTTGGTGGTTGCCGTCTTTGTTTTTTGGAAACAGAAGAGACTGTATTTGTTCAAGAGGCTGGAGCTGCTTCTTAATTAATCAATTAGCTGCACTATTACAGAAAAGTGTGACTAAAAAAAGTGTTACACACACAAATAATATTTTTTAATTAAGTGTGACTTAAGCTTTTTGATCTGTGGACTATCTCTAACCCCAGTGGTATTAAGGAAGCACCAACACTCGCACGCTTCATCACAACCCCTGAGGAAGATTAGTGTCAACATTGTTTGATGCCGACTGCTGTTTTTCTGTTTCATATTACGTAGATTATAAAAACATATGATGACACTGACATCAAACACATAAACAGTTTATGGGCATATCCTGCTGTGTGGCTGTGATGAACCAATACTCACTTTCACATTTTCTGGTGAATAATTCAGTTGATTTAAGTGGTGTGAACTGCCCACTGGCCTGTGGCAGCATACATAATGCTCTGCTGAAATAGATCTCCTCTTGGTCAGCACAGAAAAAAAAAAAAAAAAAAGGAGCCTGCACATTAAATATGCCCATTCGAATTCTCATTTTTATTCATAAAACTTCATGTTTCTTGAAGCAAGTCAACAACTCAGCCAAAGATGATTAAACTTTTATTGCTGTAGCCAGTTTATAGGAAGTAATGCCATCCAAAAAAAGAGGCTGAATAAGTAGAGTCACTTCATAAGATTCAGTGTGCATTGGGGTAAATTCATTTTTCTAACCTTTCTTGTCAAGTATCATTGATTCCGATGATTAAAAAAAAGAATGAGTCATGGACAGTTAAAGCAGTGGGACCCAGGACGAGTCACACAGACAAGGATGAAAGAAATACAAAAAGTTACAACTGCTGTCACAATACTGAAAGTATTTTAATACTGTAGCAGAAAACAGTATCTGTAAACTTCACTGTCACTTGAAGCTTAATATTAATAATTTAATATAAACATGGTAACTGGGTTTTCATTTGAGAATACAAATCAAATAATAACATGTAATTACTTGGTATTTTTAATGGATATACACAGCACCTGGATTTAACTCCGCAAATTGTTCAGATCCTTCCACTGGATAATGACTGCAGAGATTAATGTGTTTCTTATAGTCATTAGAATTATTCTTCAATGTACCTCAGAAACACAAAGAAAAAAAAAAAAAAAAAATGCAGCAAAGCTTACAAAAAACAAAATGTATCTACAACTATATGTAGTACTAATATTAAAAAATGTCTCCAGTTAGAGGGCCGTCATGCACCAGAACACACCAAAGGCCACTGAAACCATCAACAAATTAATACCAATTCTACAAAAACTTTATAACTCATTGAATAAAGTGTGAAGCTCATTGTTCACAAACATCTGTACCATGGTATCATCAGGTTTTCTCCTGAATAAAGGCTGTTTTTGTTACGATATGATGCATCTGCGGATACTTTACATTATAGCTCTGTTAATGAAATTAATGAATTTTTAATAAAATATTGGGGCAAAAAATAGGACATGAAAAACTTCCTAGGTGTCAGTGCATTTGATCTGGAAAACATGGCTTGAAATGGTCTAATATAGCACTCTAAGTAATATATATTTATATTATTTATTAATATATTTTTATATATAGAGAGAGCGCTATAAATAAAGACACTGTGTTAAATGTGACGATCCCAGTGGTTTTTCTAATCCAGACATGTGGGTTTTTCATGAATCGGCAGTCTCAATTCCAGGTTCCAGGTGTGTGACCCATCGTGTCCACGTTACATGCAGAACCTGCTCATTTAATCCTTTCATGCATGAATTATGAGAACCTTAATCACGATTTTTTTCCTGAGTGTTTTTATCCCTCTTTAGGCATAAAAATATTAATTCTATTGATTTTTGTTAGCCTATTTTTATGGAGTTCCAAAAATGTCCACTCAGCTGGACACCATGCATTTAGTTTTAGAACCAAAGAAACATGTATTTACTGATATACTGTGTGATAACTATGAGATAAAAACATTTTTAATGCTGATAATCTGATGTTTTCTCACATTTTAACATACCTCCATGGAGATAATATGCAAAAAAACAAACAAACAAACTGTTAATTACAGTCTAATAACAATTAGCAGTTTTTTTTACTCTCAGACATCTTACTGCAGATCAGGTTTATCTTGACCAGCAAAGTTACAGTAATGGTATGAATTGCAGTGTATGGAATGATGTATAAGCGTCCATTGTGTAGGCTGATATGGAACTAAAACAACAAAATCCATGAAAATACTAGAGAACAGTTTTGAACAGCTGTCCACTGTAGTGACCAGTGTACATGACAGGGTTAAACACATAAGTCGAGTGATTTTGCAACAGCTGTCATTTTTGTGAAACACTCTCTCTTGTATATTTACCTGTGAGAGAATAAAAAGCTATTCCAAAAAAAGTAGTAGTAGCACATAATTTTCGTGTCCTTTTGACTGTTACATGCGGATTTTTGTATGCACGCGTCAAATAAAAGTGTGTTTTATCCGAAGAATTGCTTCTTTTATCTCAGTAAATGTTTATTGAAATTGACCCAAAGTGCATCCAAACTTGCTTCATAACATTAGTCTACATCTTGTTTGAATTGTTAGCCCCTCTGTCCTGTTTTTAGGGACCAGTTTCATAGAAGCACCCATCTCTGAAACACAATACACTGACATCATCGTTACCGCTCTAAAAATACAGAGCATGAGCTGTAATGTTCAACCCACATTGCCTTTCATTGTGTTTTCATGCGGTTTCTAGTTTTCTCACCATCAGACACACCACTGTCTCCAACTATAAACGTATTTCCTCATATTTTTTTCTCTTCTTTGCTCTCTGACAGCGCAGCTCTACAAGGATCTTATTTGCAGCGCTGAAGGGTTTTGTGCTGAACAGTGATCTTGTTCAAGCAGAACTCATTTGATGCCTCATTGAAACCACATTATAACCACGATGGAGCGAAATGAACTGTTATTGACGTGGTCTGGAGCCAGCTGTTTGACTCAGAGGAGGTGGTTAGTCGCCCCAGTCTGCCGTGCGGTTGCAACATTTTTATTTTTGTCTCATTGTCACCACTCTGACACCTGCCACCCCCACCTCCACACCTCCGCTCACAGTGATTTCAGACATACTGGACGCTACCTGAGCCAGTATTTTAGGCCCATCAGTGTGACAACCCCACTTGACATGACGGTCAAATAAACATGTAAGAGCAGATGGGCTTTAGTGGCATGAAGCTAAAAAAAAAATAAGAGACACAGGTGTGGAGGCTCAACCACTGAGGGCTGACACAATGACATTGCAGGATGGGAAAATTGAATGAAGAGAAATAAAGACAGTGTGAGTGCACCATGCAATTTCAGTTTGATAGGATACCTGCCAGAGGAATGCAGGGATAATCTATAAACCATTCAACCATGCCAAATGTGCTCCATTATACCTGCTCAAGATGACAGGAAAAAAAAAAAAAAAAAAAAAAAAACAGCTATCATGATGCAAAATGTGTTCTGATGGCAACAAAAAAGAAAATGACAGAACTAGAAGAAGGGCTTCATATCATATATAATAAACGTTCATATCCATACACAGACGTTGTTGCAGACATGACTCGTGGATATGATGCCGTTCTAAATATGGCAACCAGCAGACCCATGGGTCATCAATGTTGAATGTTTTTGCTTTAAAGTATTGAAGAGACACCCCTCTCAGTTATACATCTGCGGAGAATGGTTCTGTCAGACCAGCAGCAGGAAAGCGTCTCATAATTTGATCTGAGAAAAAGCTATATTTTATTATTTAGACACAACAAACAAATGTGTGTGATTGTGAGTCTGCGTGGCTGCGACAACAGCTGGAACAGTAATAGCACGGGATGTGTCTTCTTGAATTTATTTTATCGTATTTATTTATTATTTTATTTAGAAGGGAGAGTGCACATTAATGAACGTCTGTATTGAACAACGTCAGAGGTAAAGATGCCGGATTATAGCGAAAATGCAAATATCCATCTGTAGTCCCCAGGCAGGTAAAGAAAACATAAATAGGACAATAAAAGCACAAGACATTAAAAATACAACACATATTCATGTTGAGGGGATGTACTGACAAGTTTTTCCACTAATGACAACCCTTTATTTCTTATTTTACAAATGTAGAGGTACTGCCCGATTGAATACGTGCATGTTGTTGTTGTACTTTGTAATACACAAGTGAACATTACTTTGGGTCAGGATGAGCTGAGGTGGGGCGGGGTGAGGGGTGGGGGAGTGCAATTTGTTTATTTCATGATATAGTTCATTAATTAACCCTTTCATGCACAGTGGTCACTCCAGTGGACAGTTCTTCTCCAGCTGTTCTCTTGTATATTCATGGGTTTTGTTGTTTTAGTTTCATATCAGCCAACACAGTGGACACTTATGCACCATCCCATAATACACTGACATTCAGACCATCACTGTAACTTTCCTGTTCTTTTATTTAAATCAATTGTTAATTGTTTTTAGACTGTAATTAACAGAGTTGTTTTTTTTTTTTTGTTTTTTTTAACAAAAAAAATTTTTTTTTTCTTTTTTTGCATATTATCTGAGTGAGTAATAACTAGTATTACAGGATGTTAAAATGTGAGAAAATATCAGATTAGCAGCATTGAGACCATTGAGACCTCACTTTCCTGAGACCCAGGAAAGTGAATTTTTTTTTGCTTTTTTCCATTAAAGAATTATCTTGATTGGAAACTACATACGACAGTTTTTTGTTTTTTGTTTTTTTCCTGAGACATTCTTTTGAATTGCTTTTTATTTATTTTTTTTTAATGGAATGTCCTTTACAATGGACAGCATTTTTTAAGTTAAACTGTCAAACTTTTGTCCCCTACAGAGGACAAAAATGCATTGCTGGGTCTCAGGAGGTTAAAAATGTTTTTATTTAATAGTTTTCACACAGTATGTCAGTAAATGCATGTTTCTGAGCTTCAAAAATTAAATGAACGATGTCCAGTTGAGTGGACATTTATGTAACTCCATGAAAAATAGGTTCATAAAAAAAAAAAAAAAAAAAAAAAAAGAAGAAAAATCAATTGCATTGTTTTTTTCATGCCTAAAGAGGAATAAAACCACTAAGGAAAAAAATCTTGATTAAGGTTCTCATAATTCATGCGTGAAAGGGTTAATTTTTTTGCTACACTCTAGTAAGAGTACTCTGTCATTTGTTGTTTTTGTATGCATGCGTGTATATTTATACATATAGCTGTTGCCATCGGGCCGGCGCTACAGATCACACAAAACTCGGACAAACAGACTGAGGGATAGCTTCTTTCCCAGAGCTATCACCATAATAAACAACTCAATGTAACATCAATCGGACACCTGCAATAACACTGATGTTCGCTGCAATAATCTCATTATATTCTATAACGTGCAATATCTGTTAAATGTTTACAGTCTCATATTATTTTATTCTTCATACTATTTATCCTTTCATGTTATTTGCACCACTTAATTTTTTTTTTTTTTTTTTTTTACAGATATTCTTAGTTTGCAATACTTTTTATTTTTTAATGTAAATAACTGCCTTTTTACTGATATTTGTTGTCTGTCTTGTAAATTCTTGCACTGAACCTGGGAGCTCTACCTTGATTTCATTGTACTCGGTATAATGACAATAAAGAGATTTTGATTTATATATGTGTAAATAGGCATATATGTTTATATTTAGAAAAAAAAGGAAGGTAAATTGTAAATCTGTGATTGGATGTGTCCTATTTTTCTTCAATAACAAATATTTGGTAAAAAAAAATAAAAAATAAAAATAAAAAATAAAAAGCACAACACCTTAAATGTTTAAAAGTTAAAAAGCTCACTGCAAAAAAACAAACAAACAAAAAACATGATTGGTTGAGATAGAGGCTTTAACCCAGTGAAATTATCTGCTGGTGCCAGTTTTATAATTATAGGGGAATTCCACCCTATCTCATCCCAGCTGCTTCACACTTGGCTGCAAACCCCCTCGGCGCGAACTGGAGGTCACAGCTCGATGAACCAACAAGATCCACGTCACCCACCAAAAGCAAAGATGTGATCCTGAAGTCACCGAACCAAACACCTTCCACACATCAGTTGCGCCGTGAAAATCTGTCCATAAAAGTCCAGGTTGGGGATGAGGGGCGTAAGCATCTCTGGTGTTGTTCGCGAGTGTGGGAAGGAAGGGAGCAGGAGGTCGACAGGCGGTTCGGTGTAGCGGTGCAGATGCTGTACCATCTGTACCAGAGCCGAGCCAAAAGGCAATCAAGCTGCACTCTGATCCTCAAATCCAGATCTGAGCCAGTACCTTGATCTGGGGTGATGGGAGGAGAATAAACCTAGCATAAATGTTTTTGATGGCATGGGAAACTGACAAACCCAGAGGAAACCTAGCAAATATGAGGAGAACATAAAATAATATTCACAGCTTTCATTAGTGCATAATCACAAAAATAAGAATCATATTTCTATTACCTTCTATACCTCATATTATTATATCCTACTTAATCAAAAAGATACTAGTTCTAATTTTTTTCCCCATTTTATAGCAGGTTACGTCCAACATTAAGGTGAATTATAGTCACCTGCTATGTTTGACTATGGACCTGAATTAATTTTTCCATAACAAAAAGCCCAGAATAGACAAAACAGAATCTAAAAGGTATTTTAAATAATAAAAATAATAATAATAATAATAATAATAATAATAATAATAATAATAATAATCACACTTATATAGTGCTTTTTTGGACACTCAAAGACGCTTCACAAACAATCAAAACAAAAAGAACAGAGAAAAGAAAGAGGCTCAAGAAAAAGCAAGTTTGAACAGGGGAGTTTTGAGTAGTGATTTGAAGTTTTGTTTTGAGTCTGAGTTCCTGACATACACTTACATACACCTACATACAGTTTTACATATTTTGCAGTCGCCATAGTGGTGGAAGAAGTTTTTTTTTTTTAACCACTACATGTCACTAATGCAGCTTATCTCAACTTTAATCGACTTGGATCAGTTTTTGGGATCAGTATGTTGCATTTCCACTACAGGTATTGTACTCCCTCCCCTCACTGGTTCTCAAAGTGATGCAACATAAACATATATTTAAACAATATTAAAAGAGTTCATAATTAAATTTAATCAGTGGTGCATTACAGAAGATAAATGACTTTTGCACTGGCACAACCCCAAACTGAAAAACCTTCTGGATTTGTTGCAGGTAAGACTTTAGAGTAGTGCATTCAAGTTTAGTCTGAGTAGAGTACACATTTCCACTGAGTTCTGGTCCATCCCAGATGCCTCCAAGTCCAGTACAGTCCACAACACCTCTGGACAGGGTTAAGATAAGGTTGAGTAAAATCTGAAATGGCATATGTGGCTCTAACTCTGAACTGTAGATCTTGGCAGAGGTTCTCCACAGTAGTCCTGGTGCATCTATAGTCTGTCCATCCATGGGAGTGGATCTCTCCTTCATTGTGGTTTTCCCTGAAGTTTCCGTTTAACCACTGGGTTTTTGGAGTTTTTCCTTACCGAGAAGGAGGGTTTAAGGACAGGGGATGCCTGGGACATTAATCCATTCCCTTCATCTACTGTTTGTTTGTTTGTTTGTTTGTTTTCATATCCAACTAATTCTGTAAAGTCCTGTGAGGCAACCCTGTTGTGATATAGGGCTCTACAAATAAAACTGAATTGAACTGAATTAACCCAGACCCATGTGGTTCGATCAGCTTTTTTTTTTCTTTTCTTTTTTTTTTTAATAATCAAATGTTTTTATTTATTTTAAATTTCAGTGTGCAAAAGTAAACAAACAAATTCAACATTACAATTAAAAACATTACACAACAGCAAGTGTACACTACACTTGGACTAAAAACAAACAAACAAAAAAACAGCCCTCTGCCCCTCCTCCATCCCCACCCTTATTCCCCTCCTTTTGATAAATGATGGTTCTGGATGTGATGTCGTCTGAGGGATCAAAGATCATGATTTTCACTTTAGACCTGAACCCTTGCCCTTTACACACCAAAATGCATTCAGATTCCTTGAATATTTTAATTTAAAAAAGATGAAATATCAAAATTCATCCATGATGATTCTGTGGAAATTTTTTTTTTTCCCCCAAATTTGCATTAAAAACAAACAAAATGATTATATAAAAGAAAGTCAAACATTCAAAAAGGAGCGGGATGAAGTTTAATTCAAAATCTCCCGCCCCCTTACCCCATCCTTCAGCCTACCCGAAATTCCTACACTAAACACAAAATTGCGATACATATCAAGGATAGCTTGTCCATTTTGCAGCAGCATTTCACATTAAAGTAAACTCTGTCCTTTTCGTAGCTGTAATGGTGTACATATCAAAAACAAAAATAAACTCTGACCTTTTCATGACAATAATACACATTAAAAAACAAAAATAAACTGTCCTTTTCATAATAATAATAATAATAATAATAATAATATCAAAAACAAAAGTTAACTATCCGTTCCATAACAATAATGCACAAAAACTGGTTTGAACACTTCAAAAATTCTCACACATTTGTTGCTAAACCCATCGATAGAAAAATTACTCAGTCTGACGTGGGTGTCCTGGTCTGTTATGGTCTTTGTTGTGTCTTATGTGTCAATCACTCTGATCTGCATGATTTCACGTCATTTATCATCTCTTTAGCTCGATATGAACCTTGGCAAAGATGGTACCAGAAACAGTATCTGAAAAAGTATGTAAAGTAAGTAAGTAAAAATTCTGCACTGAGTCAAGGTTTGTTGAACTGTTAACGTCGGTGGAAAAGCACCGTAAATATCACATACTGAGCCTATAAACAACAAGTGGACGACTTTGATGACATTTCAAAGGGAAACCCCCCTAAAAGGAGCCTCATGTCGTTTCTGTAGAAGGGTATTGATTATAATGTGCTTTTCTGTTCTATTAATTGAAGTTATTTCTAATGTTTTGGTCAAATGTGTCCACTTCTGACATTATTAAACACTGGCTGTTTCGTGTGCGTTTGTGTGTGTTTTCATTTTCACATGCGTGCTCTGTTTCCAATCCGACGCTGAGGTGAGCAGACAGATCCAAAGGCCCTGCAGAAACAGAGATTCACTGAACCAGCCAGCCCTGCATCAAGGGCACACACTGTGATTGGGAAAACAAACTAAAATATGCACCAAATGGAAAAAAAAAAAAAAAAAAAAGCTGCTTGCAAAATGTTCCTGGCTGCTCACTGTTTCATTCTTTCTTCCCTCCCTACCTCGGCCATTCCAGCCATGCTCCACTCTGTGCTCCTGTGGAGTAATGAATAATAGAGGAGTGCTTGTCCTCACTCGCTCCCCTAGTTAATCAGGGCTCGCCTGGCTGCCCTCTTCTCTGCCACTCCTCACTTTAATAAATCATTCAGGCCTTCAGGACGACAAGTCCGTCAGCACAGACTAAGCAGGACCTACGCTGGTAAAAACCCTGCCGTGTTTCCTCACAGTTTGTCCTGCTTTAAAGCCTGGAGAAGCCCGTCCTCGCTCTCATTCCCTTTGTGTGTCCTTCAGTTTTTCAGCTGCCCACTGTCTCCTCCTCAGCAGACAAATCAAGCTGGCACTCCATTACTCTCCCCCTCTCTGCCTCCGTCCCATGGGGAAGCATTTCACTTATGCTCTCACTCTGCCAGGCTTTGACCCGCTCAGTTACGTTCTTATTTCTCATCTCCTCCTTCTCCTTTACACCCTCCCTGCCTGAGCACAAACTCCTTTTTGGGAACAACGTCACAAAGTTGTGGCCCCAACGGGCGATGCCGCATAAAGTCGGATGCAAAAACAATGCAGGCAGTGCTGATGGAGTCATATTTATGAGTTACATGAGTAGAGTTATTTACTTTTTGTGACTTGAGGCTTTGTGTGCAGTTTTCAAAGTGAAAAGTTATGAGTGTGACTTTGGAAATGGTAGAAAGAACATGGAAGTGTGAGCTTTGCCTTCACGTATTCACGGCTTTGGGAATGAATAGAATATACTGACAGTCAATAGAAACTTTGAGGTAGAAATGTATGCATATTTCTACGTGTGTGTGTGTGTGTGTGTGTGTGTGTGTGTGTGTGTGTGTGTGTGTGTGTGTGTGTGTGTGTATGTATGTATGTATGTATGTATGTATGTATGTATGTATGTATGTATGTATGTGTGTGTGTGTGGGGGGGGGGGGGTTGTAATTATTCATTGTGGATTTATTGATGACTTAGTGCTCGGGTAGTTGAGATAATGATGAGTTGTCATGTTGTCACGGTTCATTGCACATGGGTTGGTCTCTTTGCAAAAGTGGACCAAATACACACTGAGCAGTACTCAGTGTGTATCTGCACAATTTGAGGATTGGTTTTGAACGCCTGTATAAAGGCCCAAAAAAGGCCGCCATTGTTAGTCCAGTCTATCACGTGAACGTCTCCAGGCACTGGGTATGGTGGAGGCCGGTTTGAGCTACAGTGATATAACCAGGCCTATGTATGGGCTGTTCCCAACCCACAATCACAAACCTGGTTGAACGCCACAACACCACAGGCTCCCCAACGGATTGCCACCTGCATCGAAGCAAACGGAGGTCATACCCGGTATTGACTGTTGTGAGTTTGTGTTTGGCAGGTGCCATTTTCTTTTGTAGTTTTTTGTTTTGAAATTATTCTTGAAACTTTAGATTTGTTTCTGTATGCTAGTATCCTAAACAAATGATTCATATGAAAAACATTCCAGTTTAGGGTTTCAGAATAACAATTATGTCGAAAAATATGGTCTCAAAGTTTTCTTTTCTTTCCTTCTCTTTTTTTCCTCCTTTTTCTTTTTTCTTTTCTTTTTTTTAAGTAAAAAAAAAAAAAGTCTCAAAGTTGTCATTGACTGAGTGTAGAATAGAATAGAATAGCTTTATTGTCATTATACATATGTACAACGAAATTAAAAGAGACAACTCTAGTGGTGAGTAGTGCAAAACAGGTTAAAAGAAAAGTATAAATACATATACACAGAATAAAAACAAGCATGTCCACCAACCAAAAAACAGTAGGGATAAATATATATTGCACTTTGACCCTCTGCTGAACACTAAGGATGTATGTTATATATATATATATATATATATATCTTTATTTGAGGTATTGTCATTGTAATGTGTTCAGTACCCATGAACGCCCACAATGTAAGATTCAGACATGCTCAACGTTTATGTGTCATCCAGCTGTAAAATTCAGGACATCCCCGGAGTCAGCAGTTTGTTACAGGGTCATGAATTGTTTTTTGATGTGCCTATTTTGCTTTGGCCTGTTCTTCTGCTTCAGGTAATAAAGTAAAAGAGGCTCCTACAAGCCCCAGAATTTATTTCACAGCCACTCTTTGCTCCATTGAATGCAATAATTTGAGTTACACTTTGCACAAAACACAATAAAAACATCCATTTTCATCAAATTAAGGCTAAAACAATTTAATTATTGTAGATAATTCATTTATCAAGACGGGGGTAGTTGTTTGTTTACCTGCTTTACTAGTTTCAGCTACTTCCTGTACTACCCCTGTCTTGATAAATGAATTATTTGCAATAATTGGAAGTGGAAGACAGTATGAAACTCTACCAGACCTAAAAAAAATTGAATGTTTGTTTGTTTATGAAGCATCAGAGTAAGACTGAAGAAAGGAAGTAGGTCATTTTTTGATGTTTAACAATAGAGTTCACAATTAAATTTTTATCAGTGGTGCATTATAGAAGCATAAATGACCTTTGCCCTTTGCACACAGACAAACCCAACTCCATGTGTCGATAACCGATGACTGTAGCTGTCATCATCCATCTCATCATCATTTGAGATGAAGGATTTAACCCTTTCATGCATAGTGGTCACTACAGTGGACAGTTTTTCTCCAGCTGTTCTCGTGTATATTCATGGGTTTTGCTGTTTTAGTTCCATATCAGCCAACACAGTGGACACTTATGCATCATCCCATACACTGACATTCATACCATTACTGTAACTTTGCTGTTCTTGATAAACCTGATCTGGAGTAATATGTTTTAGTGTAAATCAATTGTTATTTGTTAGACAAAAAGTTTTTCCTTTTTTTGCATATTGTCTCCATGATGTGAGTAATAACTAGCATTAGAATATGTTAAAATGTGAGAAAACATCAGATTAGCAGCATTTAAATGTTTTTATTTCATTGTTTTCCTCTCACTTTCTGATAATGGGTTTCAAACACGTTTCTATACTTCAAAAATTAAATGCATGGATATTTTCGTAACTCCATGAGAAAAATAAATAAATAAATAAATAAACTGGATTGTAGTTTTTTTTCTTCATGCCAAAGGAGGAATAAAAACACTCAATAAAAAAATTTTGCCTAATGTTCTCATAATTTATGCACAAAAGGGTTAAGTTTGTTGGATCAATATCCAAGTTTATCGCAATATGAAACTCCTTAAATTCCACCTAAAAAAAACACTTTCATTTATCATTTTTCTTTGTTAGCGCAGCCTCTATCATCCTCGATCAGGAAATGGCTGAATAAATGCATGGAAGAAGGAAAAAAAGCGCTACAAATTTTATGAAATTACAGAGATGTCAGTTCCCACAGGACTAATACTGTGACAGGACCTCTGTGTTTGCTGACAGTGTTTTTTTTTATTGCAGTTACAGTGGTATGTTGTCATGTCTTCTTTCCTCTGTTTTATATTATGTGCATCTGTGCTGCATGTTTTAAATACTACATGTACAAATAGTGCACAATATAGCATAGAGGTGTTTGAAATAGTGTTTTCTTAATGTCAGTATTGGGTTTTTTTTTTATTATTATTGCTTATTGTTGTCATAATGTTATAATTTTGTTTTTAGGGTGACACAGTAAAATCTGTCCAGGGACAACAGATGAAAAATAGCCTTTTGGTTACTCTGGCACATTTACAGCAATGCTGATTAATGTGCAATGCCAAATAAACCATTAAAATTAAAAATTTAAATTACAGATGTGGTTGATTCACACAGGATTAAGATCACAAAACACACTCTGCAGTTCCCAAATGAATTTTTCCTCTGTTTTTACTTTTCTAAAGTAATTTATCGCTACTTATTATAATATTATCCTCTATTTTATGTTTTTTTCCATTAAATTCATGATGATTTCCTATATTTAAGTCACTGTTTATGTAGATGTTCATAAAAGTTCAGAGTAAAATCAAAAGTTACTAGTTGAAAACTGACTTTTTAAGCAAATGTATCAGGAACTGAACATAAACCAAGTGTCTCCATCCACTGTTATTGATCCAACTCCATGGGTTTTACTGTTGAATCAGTGTTTTAGATTAGTAGTTCTCAAACTTTTTACAGTGGAGTACCCCTTGTAATATACTTTTGCCAATTACTCTCAATTCTTGCTTCAGCATTTTTGATTGAAAAAAAAAAAAATTGGCAAAATTTGTTACTGTGCCAAAGATGTCCGTTTATGTTTTCAAAACTTTGTAAAACAACATATATTTAACTGTAAAATAAAAAAAAAAAAAAACTAAAAAATTTTAAAGTAAATTTTGTGTGCAAAATATAAACTGAAACATGCCCTCTTTCATTGATAAGAAAATAAATAGGTCATTGATAAATGAACAACAAAAAAATAATTACTTACCTACTCAAACTCATTTTGAATAATATGAAATAGAATTGTTCTTAAAATGTCAGAAAAGCTTAAACAAGATGGTTGACACTAAAACTATCATATGAATGCATTTATTGTGTTTTATATTTCAGCATTAATTCTCATTTAGTTTGTATTCAACACATGACAACTTATTTAATGTATTTTTCCCCAAAAAAATTTCAAGTACTCCCTGGGCTTCTTCTAAGTACCCCTGGGGGTAAGCACACCCCACTTTGGGAACCCTTGTAGCCTATGTTGAAGATGACGGTGTTTCCATGTTCACTACGGAGCCTCTGAACGTCCAAATGGGTCACATCTGACGACCATGAAAAGATAACAAACTGTATTTTACACCAATTATGTACATGTATTGATAGGATTAGTGGATTAACAGGTATTAAACCAATTACATCAGTAGGAGGTTTTGGTCAGTGGTCGTTGTTTGGGTCTTTATGGGATAAGAGGTAGAATGTTATCATCCAAACTGGTCAGACAGTAGAGTCGGTGCCAAAATGTTACCTTCTGAGCCAAACTCTGATTCTGTGTCAAGTCTTTATTAAGAGGACCATCAAGGACAAATGCCACAATGGATTAGTCGAAGGGAGGGAACTGAGTAGGGTCTGAAAGCGATTACAAAAGCCTTTGTTTCCCCTTTTATTGAAAATACTGTGTTTTCAACCGCCCTCTCATCCACTCGTCTACTCTGAGCATCATGGCTTTGTCCAAACCACCTCTGCCTGCCTCCCTCCCTCCCTCCCTCCCCCCCCCTCCTCCTCCTCCTCTTCTGGGTGTTCTCGGCCTCCTTTACAGACAGACTGCTTGAACAGCAATTATTCTTAATCTGCCTCCATTAACCAAGTATCCCCCACCTCCGTGCCTCCTTGGTGGGAGGGTATTAATCACTTTAAATGCTGAATCTCTCTCTCTCTCTCTCTCTCTCTCTCTCTCTCTCTCTCTCTCTCTCTCTCTCTCTCTCTTCCAGCCTTCCCCTCATCCAGGGCTCTCCTCTCACTTTGCACATCTAATCCCCTTAAATGGCCACTTAAGCATTTATTTTATTATTTACCGCTATTTCATTACCGTCATCAAAATCCAGCAGAAACTGAAAACAGTATTCTGTGTGTGTGATGGTGTCAAACATGCGGTGGTATGTGTGTCGGTCGTGGTATTTCCAGCCTGTCCTATCTGATTAGTGGCTGCTCCACCAGCCCTTTCTAATGCCCGTAACGAGGTGCTGTTTCAGTTCACTGTGAGGTTAATGAATAAAAAAGGAGGAAGGTGTGGGTAGAAATGCTGCATCTGGGAAAAAAAATTATCTACATTAGACAGAAAGCAAGAAAGAAATGGAGAGAGAGGGAGCACAATATGATGTGGAGAGCAGAGGAGAGTTGTGTAATAAGTATGGAAGCCCATTTCTGTCAGCATATTAGGAAAAAAGATCCTTTAAATTAAAATAAATTAGTATCAGGACAATCCTAAAATACTGACTTATGTCTTCACTGATAGACATTTTCCTCCTCTGTTTATCTGTACATGTCAAAAATACCAAAGAAAAGAGGAAATTACCACAACTAAAAAGAAGAAAAACTTGTGACGATGTAGAAATTGCACATTAAAAAAGAAAGCAGTGCTATTAAAGTTCACAATGTTGTGTTTATTTTACAAAAGAGTTACAAACCCAAAGATAGCTTAAAAGCTTTGGTTCAGTCTTTGGAACTGTTGTCTTTATGTTGCATAGATTTCATCACATGTGTCTGTTGACTGATTTACTGCAGGTAAAATACTGACTTACACACCTATAGGAACAATATTCAGTATTTCAGGTGAACATTCACCACACAAAGCAACAATAAAAACTGGACTGTGGCCCCATTGTTTTCTAATCATTTTATACAAACAAAGTAGAGTTTTAAAATATTTTCACTTTAGAATATTTATAAAAATCTAAACTTTAGTGACAAAATACCATTTACATGTAGGTGCTTTGCACAAAAACTGTATCTGTGTGGAAAAAGCATTAGTACCTCAAAATAATGACAATCTTTGCCAAAAGTAATGAGGCAGTCTCAAAATAATCTCATCGTATCTCAAAACAATGAGACTTTCCTAAAATAACAGACTTATAAATTGTTGAGAAATTTTCTGAAACTTATGACCATCTCAAAATAATAAGAGGTGTTCTCATAAGGATGACATACCAGTTGAAAATAATATTCTTCTTTAAGTCAAAAATGTTGAGATAAGAGTTTGTAAATAATAATTATATATTTAATCATCATCATTCTGTTCTGACTGCTACATTTTTTTTAATACGACAGCGGTACAGTTTAAACATGGGGTCAATGGTGCCTGACATGTGGTTAGAACCTCAAGTGGACATCTGTGGTACTGCAGTTTAGGACACTTTTCATGCACTTCATATTTTAGTCCTGACCATTTCTCATTGGCTTCTAACAGCCGCCATAGAGGATTTAGAGAGTGGTGTAATCTGCAACCTGACCTCTAGATGTCACTAGATATTACACATCAAACCTTTAATGGAACTGGAATTCTGGTCCAAAAGATTAAAATACAGACTCTGAAGACCAGGGTTTGACTCCAGGACTGAGGTCTGTTTCCAGTCCACTTACTAAACAGTAAAAGCTCATACATATAACATGCTGTGCATCTGTGTTTCCCCTTCAGCAGAAGCTGCTGCACCAGCACTGATCACTGATTTTCCTCAGGAAATGCAAATTAGTATAAAATTATTGCTAAGTTTGCGAGTTTATAGAATTAGCATAGGTCTACTTTTTCTATCCAAGCTGTGTTCCACTTTGGTGATGCGTCTGCCATTACACATCCTCCATGACGACGGACACCAGAGTGAAGGATACAGACTGCAACGACGTCAAAGAGACAGAGAACGAATGAATAATCCTGCAGAAGCTCCATCCTATCAGTGAGACGGAGCTCCTCAAGTTTCAGGAGCAGTGTTCCATCAATAAAGTGGACAAGACTTTTACTCTTTGGGTGGTCACTTTCCTCAGCGCTGTTCATATCTCTCTCTCTCTGACTCTTTCAATCACTCACACAGCTTCTCTGGTGCTTGGCTGTTAAAGTGAAACTCCAGCCCAAATCTATCTTTTTAATATCAGTCAGCACTTGTGGGGTTAGAAGGGGACTGTAAAAGTTAGTGGTTTTGTCCTTCACAAATAGCAGTGCTTGACTTATGTGACTTATGCAGGGTCCAAGTTTTACAGCTAAAAAAAAAAAAAAAAAAAACAGAAAAGTCCACCACAGTGGTTTAGAAGTACAGACTTCTAAGGAGTTAGTTTACAGAGCAAAATATAAACTCTATCATTGCAAGTCTGTTGGGGGGGAAAAAAAAAAAAAAAAAAAAAACCCACACAAACAAACTTCTACATTGTTTCCCTGTTTACATTGGACAAACCTGTAAGTGGTCAGGTTTGATCCAAGAATGTTGATTGTCATTAAGAAAATTTAGACAGGTGGTTCTTGGCTAAAACACTGCAAACTTAATTACTCAGATGCATTATAAAAACAGGATAAACACAATATGAGCACATGTCGTCGTCGTTCGTTCACAGAAACAGCGAGAGACATGGGGTCGTCTCAAAGAGGGAGGATTTATTTGGCATACGGGGTAAACAAAGTATCAGCATCTGAGTCCATAGCTCTGGCGCTGCTGTATTCTAGAAGGCCTTGACACACTAAGATTATTTCTCACAGGTTGTATGAACTTTATACAGAGTATAAGTGTGTCCAAAGTTCACATGGAGTATAATATGGCCAAATAATGATATAATAAAAGTTAAAAAAAAAAGTATAGTGGACCCCAAAAGTAGAGACAAAGAATTAAAGTCTGACAATTACTGAATGTTTACTGTCCAAGAAA
The DNA here is from genome assembly GCF_902148855.1 of Sphaeramia orbicularis. Taxonomy (NCBI): domain Eukaryota; kingdom Metazoa; phylum Chordata; class Actinopteri; order Kurtiformes; family Apogonidae; genus Sphaeramia; species Sphaeramia orbicularis. The sequence goes on along the minus strand of NC_043969.1, from coordinate 44,078,511 downwards.
GAAGGTGGTGGGGACAAGGGCATGACTGCGCTTAAAAAAAAAACCAAAACAGTGGACTGAAAGAACCAGGGAGGCCATGGAGGTCTACATACAGCAGAGTCCTCTGGCAAAGTGGTCATGAACAGACCAGGCTTAAATACACTGTCGATGATGAGGATGATTGGAGGCAGGTGTTGCTCTTCAGCTACGCCTCCTCACACCTGGAGGAAGAGAAAATGGCAACACAGAAAACAGAACACACTACCAATGTGTTGAATCAGCCTTTTATGGTAAAGGTGGTGAAACTAAGAAAAATATGTGCACTTTTTAAATAAAAATAATTAGAAAATTAAGCATTGATAAGCATGATTAGATTTTTTTTTTTTAATTAAGTTTTTATTGTTTTTATTGTTCTCTTTCTGGAAAAAATAGTGCTCTGGAGAAATGAGCAAACGGACTCACTCACTCACAGCAAATTTTCTAACCTTTTTATAGTCAAAATAAGAAAAAAAAAAGACCAGGTGGGCCATTTTAGGCTTCAGGTTTAAAGGGTAAATTTCCTGATTATGTAGCTGGTCATAAAAGCTCAGAGTAAATTCAAAGCTTATTCTATCAAAAGACAGAAAAATGAAAGAAAAAAGTGGCTTTTTCAGCAAAATATATCATTAACTGAACATAAACCCAGTGTCTCCATCCACTGTCATTGATCCAACTCCATGGGTTTTACTGGTGAATCGATGTTGTAGAAGATGACGGTGTTTCCACGTTCACTACAGAGCCTCTGAACGTCCAAATGGGTCATATCTGATGACCATGAAAAGATGACAAACTGTATTTTACACCAATTATTTACATATATTGATAGGATTAGTGGATCAGAAGTTATTAAACATTTTAGATCAGCAGATGCTTTTGGTTGTCGGTGACTGTTTCGATCTTTGAGGGTGAAATGTTCAGCTGTAATTTCCTGTCACTACAGAGAAAGGCTAACATGTGCTGATATTTGTGTGCTGAGCCTTTTGGACAAAATGCAAATGCAGCAGCTCAGTCTTCTGTCCAGGCTGCATTCAACTGATGAGGGCTGATCTGTTTGTGTGCTCTGCAGTGTGGTCAGGATTTATTCACCAGAACAGAAGAAAGGCAGCCTTTGCATCACAATAAAATACAATATACGGAGAAAGTGGTGTCCTTTTTTTAAAAACATGTTCTCACTCCACATCCTGCTTCTTCTCAGGGCCTGAATTATTTATTTTACACAAGGAAAGAAATGCTAAGGGATACAATCAAAATGGAGAAAGCACAGCATGAGCTGTACAAACACGCCCACACACATGCACATGCCAGGCATCGCCAACATCCCACACATGTGCACAGTTCCAATATGGATGCAGGGTTCAGCCAGCATCAATACGGCGCTGAAGCCCAGGTTTTCTATGTTTGGCGTGCAGCTGAGACACCTATAGCAAGAGGCAGAGAGAGTGGGAGGTGGTTTTCTCAGGAGAAGAGAGATTAATGTACCAGTAGATTGATTACACGGCGAGCTGTGAGGCCAACAAGAAGTGATGTGGTGTTGAGGAGGAGGAGGAGAGTTCGGGGACCAACAAGTCAAAACAACAGCTTGTTGTGTTGTAAACAAAACCAGGGGGATCACGGTTTCATCGCCATGACACCAGCGAGGCGTCTCTGACAGTAACCGTTACATTCAGGCTGTTAATACGTTCAAACTGTGAATGAAAAAGTTAAACTGAGACTTTAAACAAGGAAATTTGCTGCATATTTGTTGTCATCCTTTACTATAAAGGGGAAGTGGACTTTGTGTGTGTGGATCAGGAATCACACAAAATCCGTACAGAGCTGACTGCTGCAGTTTGGCATACTTACATATTTTTGGTCAAGGAAGAAACTGATGAAAACAGCAAGTTGATAGGACCAATATTTTGGGAGACATTAGTAATTTGCCCAGAATCACAGAAACATCATTGAAGTGGGTTACCTAGCAACAGATAAGCAATAGGGCCACTTTGCCATGGTGTCAAATTTCTTGTGCAGAAACAGGCATGCCAGCTGAGAGGTTATTCTACTGAAAATGCCAGTGGAATTTACCAAGACAGTAAAGGAATGAACTGGATCAGAGGATCTAGAACCTAGAGGCAAGGGGTATTGTTTTTGGTTCGGTTTGTTTGTTTGTTTGTTAACACTGGCAGCAAAACTATTGATTGAATTCATACCAAATTGAGTTTATAAATTGCCAGTGACCCAGAATAGATCTCATTACATTTTGGGAAAAGTAGGTCAAAGTTAAGATTTTTTATGAATTTTTTTAATATCATTTTTTCACATGTACTTATATTGGGCAAAATTTCACATGCCTGTAGCAGCAAAACCATTGGTTGAATTCATACCAAATTTGGTTTATAAATTGCCAGTGACCCAGAATAGACCTCACTACATTTTGGGAAAAGTAGGTCAAAGTTAGCATTTTTTATTAATTTTTTTGGTCATTTTTTTCCCATTTACTTGAATTGGGCAAAATTTCACATGCCTGTAGCAGCAAAACTATTGGTTGAATTCATACCAAATTTAGTTTACAGATTGCCTGTGACCGAGAATAGATTTGGTTACATTTTGGGAAAAGTATGTCAAAATTCTAATTTTTTATGAATTTTTAAACTATTTTTTCTTCTCCCATTTACTTATAATGGGCGAAATTTCTAATGTCTATAAAAACATCAATTTTGTATCAATTCACGTCAAACTTGCCACATATATATAGAGGCAATTGATATGTTGACATCACCACACGCACAGACATGATGACATCAGTTGGATTCATGCCAAAATAAGCTACAATATGTGCAAGGGGTGGAGTTTGTTGTGTCTGGCACCACTTGTTGACAATGTGGTTACTCTGATTGCAAACCTGAGTGGTCCAAACTGTTGCTGATTTTATCCTCTATTTTTTTTTATACATCATTTGTCCTTTTAAAGCTGCAGGATGAGTAATGCAGGGGAAGAAAACATGAAAAATGTGCTGAATATTAGTATGTGCCTGCTTACACGCTACATAATTTAAGTACTGTTAATGCATTAAGGCCTGGAAGCAATTAAATTAAGCTACATGCATTACAGCAACATCTATTACACTGTGTTACAAAAAAATGTTTTTTGCAAGTTGTCTAGGTTTTTTCAACTGAATTAGGACCATTTTGCACCGCTAAATCCAAAAATGACATCTGTTTTTCTCAATCAGGTCAGGGTTTTTTTGCTAATTTGATTTTGAAAAATTTGATCTTCTCACAAAATTGATTACATTTTTGTGACTTTATCAGCTGATTTTTTATATAGTTCTCACCCAAAATAGGTTTTAAGAGAAAAAAAATAATTTCACCATTGTACCTGTTAGGTACAATGGTGTATTCACCGCAGATGTAGCAGAATACGTCAGGCTTATTTTTGCAAGATCTTCTAGTCGAAGCCATTTCATTCACCTGTAAAATTAAAAAAAACATTAATCATAAATTGGCAAAAGTAAAATCTTCAGAACTCATTTATTGCAAGAAATATGAAAGAATTTTGTATCATATGATGTGAAAATGCCCATAAATGTAAGCAAACAAAGTTAAAAAGCCAATATGTAGCATAGTTCAGAAAGTTGACCTGATTGAGCAAAATTAATGTGATTTTTGGGTTCAGCACAGCAAAATGATCCTAAATCAGCTCAAAAAACTTAAACAATAAACTTATTGTTTACCAGCGTTATTGTTCTGTTGTTTTTACTGAATAGTGTGGACAGGCATTGGATATTATCAATTACCCCCCAAAAGATGATGGAATATTATAAAAACTCGAAGCACTCAGAGAGCGCGGACCTCCACCAAGGCAGATCAGTGTGCCCCCCCCCCCCCCCCGCCCCCCCAATCACCATCAAAATTTAATCATTTGTTCCTTGTGCAAGTATCAACATTTCCTGAAATTTTCCTCCAAATCCGTCCATAACGTTTTTGAGTTATCTTGCACACAGACAGACAGACAGACAAACAGACAAACCAACGCCAGCAAAAACATAAGCTCCTTGGTGGAGGTAAAAAAAAACTAATTTTTATAATGAGCTGAAGGACTGTGAAAACATATTCCAACTGAAAAAAGTGTATAAAGACAGAACAATGAGATTATATGAACAATTATGTTTTTACATTTTACTTCATATTTGTTTTGCATCTTGTAACATATTTATTTGTTTATTTTGGTCTGGTATTGTAATTGTTTTGCATCATTTCGTCAGGTATGTTTTGTTTGTTTTGTACTTCCTGGATATGTAGTTTTGCACTTGGTTTTTGTATTCATTTTGTATTACCTTTGGATGTATTTTGTTTGGTTTGTCTGACTTTATACAGTTTGATTTTATAGCTAGTTGTGTATCGCTAACCATGAAGGCTGTTATTATTTAGAAAGGGGGCAGGAGATATAAGATTTTCTTCTTCCTGCTCTTTTTTGCGCATGGGTGTGTACATGTTTATTCACCTGATTATTACACTGGTCAACAACAAATTTATTGTTTAAGTTTTTTGAGCTGATTTAGGATCATTTTGGTGTGCTGAATCCAAAAATCACATTAATTTTGCTCAATCAGGTCAACTTTCTGAACTATGCTACATATTGGCTTTTTAACATTTTTGCTTACATATTTGGGCATTTTCACATCATATGATACAAAATTATTTCATATTTCTTGCAATAAACGAGTTCTGAAGATTTTACTTTTGCCAATTTATGATTAGTGGTTTTTTTAATATTACAGGTGAAGGAATTGGCTTCGACTAGAAGATCTTGCAAAAATAAGCCAATTTACAGGAATTAAAGTTTGTAACACTTAATAAATACATCCTGTAGAAAATGATTTTTTTTCTCTTAAAACCTATTTTGGGTGAGAACTATATAAAAAATCAACTGATAAAGTCACAAAAATGTGATCAATTTGGTGAGAAGATCAAATTTTTCAAAATCAAATTAGCAAAAAAACCTGACCTGATTGGGAAAAACAGATGTCATTTTTGGCTTTAGCGGTGCAAAGTGGTCCTAATTCAGTTGAAAAAACCTAGAAAACTTGCAAAAAACATTTTTTTGTAACCCAGCGTTATTGAATGTCTGCTGATGAAATGCACAACCACGAACAAAATAAATGAATAAAATGAAATGAAAAGACATGAAAAAATAAATATAGACTAAAAGAACGTAGGCTGTTTCTGTAGTGAAATAAATAACATAACGTGGAACAGGAGAACATCTTTGACATTTCAGCACATATTTGTGATATCTGAAGTATCCTGCTATCTAATTTTATACGACAGACACACAGATTGAACTCTGTCTAGCAATAATTATGTTTTAGAACAGCAAAGTGATTTTGTTTCCCCTCCTCGCTGAGTATTGGATTAGCTGTGTTTTCCCTATTGAGCTGCTTACCACCTCAGGCTTTCTGCTAATTCTACACTCCGCACAGTTTGCTGAGGTCGATGTTCATCCTGCCACCGCAGTTCTTTTGAAGAAAAAACACAAGCTTACTTAAAATATCAAACGTGAATCTATTGGCCCGCAGCTTTCCTTGCGGTATTGATTATGTTACTGTAATTTCAGCGGGTGATGTGAGTGCATTTGTCAAGCTGTTGCAAGGTGGTCCCAATCCCGCCTTAGCTCATTATTCTCAAATCAGCTTGTAGAAATGACTGACAGGTTAAGAGTCTTATTCTAACCCTCTGACATTTCCTTCAACGCCAGGCAATGTCAGACAACACAGATACTGTTAAAGGTTAATGTGAGGGCTTCTACTTTCAGCACCTATAAATTAAATTAAACTGCACACAATAATGAGTGTGGTGGCGAAAAAAAAAAAAGCAGTTACAAGCAGAGGTGGCAAAAGTACTCACATTATGTACTTGAGTAGAAGTACAGCTACACTACAAACAAAAAGTTTCAGTTGGGATTCTTGCACAGCACTCTTTATTTTTTTTGTGTGTGTGAACTGAATTGAAAGACATTTTTTTTAATGACCAGACATAGTTTTATTTACAAACAGCAAAAATGACAAAAAACAAAGACAAACAAAAAATGAAATATCTTTAAGTTTTTGTTTGTAGTGTACCTGTGTGGAAAAAATACTCTCGTAAAAGTAGAAGTACTGATTCAACTCTTTTACTTTAGTAAAAGTAAAATAGCATAACTTCTCAATTGTAATAAAGTACAAAAGTAAAAAATGAAACTAAATTTTTTGCCATGAATGAAACAATACTTATTTAAGCAGGCAAAATCATAAAAGTTTGAGTTTTCTAATTCCACAGTGATAGGTACTGACCAGAGTCCTGCACTGGGTCAGGTACCCAACAACCTGCAAAAACACACAGGAGCAGGTAAAAAAAAATTATAAGAATTTTCACAGGTATGGGCATGGGTAAAACTAAACAGAATGTGGGCAGGTAGCAGGCAAGGAAGTGAAAAAAACAAGGAAGATTCATGGATGAAAATAATTTGCAGGACATTTAATGATGATGATCATGTAATTTGACCGTGGTTGATCCACAGCCAGTTTGTTTTATTTTGAAGTGAGCTTCACCTTTGTTTATATCAGACCAAAGACGTGATTGAGCAGCACATATTAGAGCAGTGGTTCCAACCTTTTTTGGCTCCTGACCCCAATTTAACATCACAAATTTCTGGCGACCCCAGACATTCAAAACGGAGACTTTGTTGTTCTTGCTAAAATTAATTTGTTTTTGATCATGTAATAGTTTGCTCTAATATGTTGCAAATAAACATTAATTTTAGATGGCATTTAGTCTATATAATGTATATTTTTATGGAAGGAGGCAGAAAAACCAGGTGTAGATTACTGCACAAAGTGAGAATTTGATTTTCCTTGCTCAGGATATGTACAGTCAGTCCAGCTTGTATTTACAAGGCTGACAATTAATACTGAACAAACAAGAACTCAAACTATGAATTATGAAAGAGCTGCAGCATCTGAAACTGACCACAATGAACATTTGACAGATAAACAGTACCACAGTGCTTCAGTTTCAGCGTCACAGTTTATCGTGTCTTTTATGGATTGTGATCGTCTCTATCAACTCACCATATATTTTTTTTGTAATTTTTTTTCATCAATTACTAGAAATTTCAGGCAACCCCATTTGAATTCCAGGCAACCCCCACGTGGGGTCCCGACCCCAAGGTTGGGTTTCTGTAAATTGGCTTAGAGTCTGGTTTTGACTAACTCTATACATAAAGTGTCATGAGATAACTTTTTTGTTGTGATCTGGCACTATATAAATAAAATTTGATTGATTGAGTGATTTGATTGGTTTTCCCCTGTAAGTCGCTTTGGAAAAAAGCGTCTGCCAAATGCATAAAGAGAAAGAGAATAGTGTGAATTTATTTAAGAGCTTCAGGAAATTAAATTAGAGTACATTTGAGAGAACCTGGCAATACATGAAACATCCTTCTATTCAGAGGTTTAATTAGAATGTATGTATTCTTAGTTGTTTATGCATGAATCTGTTCTAGAACTTCATTTCTAAACTACTGGCAGCTATTGTTATACACAGCACTATAGGCTATAGGATGATAATGGTAATTATTGTGAATTTTACATTACATCGTGCTAATTTCTTTTGGAGATTCGTGCTATGATTATCACAATATAACACAGCCTCTTGAACCCAGCCGCTGTTCCCTCTGTGTTGCCATGGTAACGTTATGAGACACTCGTAGCAACATACACATTGTCTACACCCATGTGACCGCAAGAACATCAGCTAAAACCTCAACAAAACCAAATGTCAGAAAACAGAATACAACTCAAACAACAAGCGCTTAAATGGTCGAGCAGCTCTCAATGCTTTAGTGAGAGAAACAGTTTATGTAAAGCAGAAAATAAACCTGAGAACATCATGAGTTAAGTCTTGTTTTGCTCTTCCACTATCACACAGGCTGCAGACAGTCCATCATTGTCCAGTGTTTCAGTCTGATGCACCTCATTTCAGTCTCTCCTGCTGTGTAACAGTGTACAGTGCACACAACTATCAACATGGAAATGACTTATTTTTTGTGACGGTTGAACAATTATCAAGTTTTGATTTACTCAGCATAATTACACAATCTTATATAACCATGGTGTCAGTTTGTAAAATAATAAATTAAAGTATTGGTGCCCACAGTATACAGACAGTCACGACTAACTCCCAGTGATGATCGATTAGTGTTTTCTACGGTGGCCCTGAAGGGCAAGACACAACGACAAATTGCAAACACACAAGAAAAAGAAAAGCTCACAAGAAAAAAAAAAAAAAACACAAGAAAAAGCAAATCACACAAACACAAAAACCCACACAAACCAGAAAAACACACAAGAAAAAAAAATCACACAAAAAGAAAAAAACACACACAAGAAAAAGATAATCACACAAACAAGAAAAAAAAACACCCGCAGGAAAAAGAAAATCAAACAAACAAAAAAAAACACACATAAGAAAAAGAAAATCACACAAAAGAAAAAACATACACAAGAAAAAGAAAATCACACAAACAACAAAAACACACATAAGAAAAAGAAAATCACACCAACAACAAAAACACACATAAGAAAAAGAAAATCACACAAACAAGAAAAAAAAACACACCCAAGAAAAAGAAAATCACACAAACAAAAAAACACACAAAACCAGAAAAACACACGCAAGAAAAAAAAATCATACAAAAAGAAAAAAACACAACCAACAAAAACAAAGTTACACAAACAAGAAAAAGGTCTTACCAGATAAGGTAGGTACCTGCTGTGACCTGGATCTGGATGCTGATTGGATTGTGTTTCTGACAAGAAGAGGGACAGTACTTCTGTCCAGTCAGCATCCAGATCCTGGTCACGGCAGGTACCTACCTTATCTGGTAGGACCTCTCCTTGTGTGCATGTTTTTCTTTTTCTTGTGTGCATGTTTTTTTTCTTGTTTGTTTTTTTTCTTGTGTGTGTGCTTTTCTTTTTCTTGTATGCTTTGCGATTTGTTGTTGTAGTTTGCCCTTCAGGGTTCGATTTGCAACGTGATAACATGAATTGCATAAATATACACGCCACTTTTAATTGGCGTGTTATCTGTATGCATTATAAGCTTTCAGTGCATATCCTCACGCCACATCAAATAACACATTAGCGTGATTAGCAGTTAACATAATGAGGAGTTAGGGTTAGGGTTAGGGTTAGGGTTAGCGGTTACGGATCTATAAACTGGATATCTTGGTGTACACTGACACGCGATCAAATGGCGTTTAATAACACGCGAAAGGATGAAAATGCGTACGCATAGCACGCCAAATGCCATAGAAACTGACGTGATATACAATGTGGTTTTATGAGATGAGTCTGTGATTTGGCTACCTCAATATATACAGATACAAATACTGGTCTCTCTGCAGATTCTTCGTATCTACAGTATCTAATGACTCTATAAACTACTGCTGTTATGTTACTCCAAAAGAATACAGGACAAAAAGTTAAAGAGTCAAAGAGTAAACATGACAGCAAAGTGGAGGATTGTGTCGACAATAATCAAGTATTAATCCTAAAAAAGATGTGTAACTGTAAAGAACTGGGAAGTTAGCTCAAATAATCAGTCTGTGTATGTGTAGCTTGATTTTTCTGCAACATAGATACATGTGACAGAGCTGACATGGAAATCTATATTTTGAATTTTAACTAATATTTTGTACCTTGATGTGAAGATGAACTGATAGCGGAAAGGACAAGCAGCAAATATCACACATAAGCAATACTAAAATAACTAAATAAACAAATCTGTCACACTGAACATAAAAAAAATTAGAATTTAAATATCATTAGTCGCTTTTCCATTGACCCTCAAATTGCGCAAATATAACTTGCGCATAAAACTTTACCAACTGGAAAAACGACAATTTTGCCAAAAGTCTAATTTTTAGATTAAAATTTTTTCTGCAGGCATAAGGTGGTTTTTCGGGCACAGCTTAAATGGTATATCATGCAAAACTGCAATGGAAAGACCTTTTTTCGCAACTAGAGTCAGGTGAATTAAAAAACCAGATGTTGACGTACGTTACAACATGCGAAGTAGAAGAAGAAACATGTCGCGGCATGTGTGGACACACCAGGAAACCCAATTACTTTTTAATTTAGTACGAGATAGAGGGGTAATATATAATAATAATGAACACATCTGTAAATCAACACCATATTTATATTTGTCGCCGTGTTTACAGAATGACTTCTCGTGTCATCTCGTGATAATCAATACACAAATCATCGCATTTTTGATTTAATGGAAAAACCGACATTACGCACTTCTGTTTTTTCAACATTTAGTAAATATCGGTAAAGTTTTGCGCAGATGTCCAATGGAAAAGCCACTAGTGTTACCAAAAACAGTGGTCATACTAGGTTATTTACATTTTAATTCAGTTAATTGACCTGTATGTTTGCTGCAAAATGCTACATCACAATTGTCTGGATGAAAAAACAGTAACAAATGATGTCGTATTTTAGTTTTGACAGGCTGTTTTGTTGAGTTTTCCTTCTGTGGTAGATAATATTGTGTGCTGAGTCAATGTAAGCCTGACATGAGCAAAGCACTATATCGGTCTAACCCCATGCAATACCATTAGTGTCTCCTCAACTGCCCCCCCCCGACTCCTACTCCCACACCAAATCAATCCTTCTATCTCCTTCCCTGTCCTTTTACTCTGCACACTTCAGCTAATAAATAAAAAGCAGAGATGAAAACGGAGAAAGAGGAGAGGAAAGAAGCACTGAGGGAGGGAGGGAGAGAGAGAGGAGGAGGTAAAGAAGGAGAAAGAGAGAAAATAAAGTAATGGAGGAGGATGTGCTCAGACTAAAGAGGCTGGTATTGATCCCTGCTCCGTGATGGACTCAGAGGCCACGTGTCACTCCGACAGCCAAAGACAAATGGAGCATTAGATTGGAGCTTTGTGGGCGGCGCTGACCCACCAGAAAGAAGCAAACAACAACAAAAACAACGCGAAAAACAAACAGCGAAAAGGTTAAAGCATTTCTGGGGGAGGGGGGTTCTAGCCGAGAGCAGTGCACCTCATTAAATACTCAGCGTAAGCTCTGTGAATTTCATTGATTGCTGGTGTCCGGCAATGCCTGAGCTTTATCCCACGGGCCCCCCTCCTGGGAAAGGCGAAATGAGCATGAAGTAGGGACAATTGTTTTTTTTTTTTTTTTGCATCTTACGTCTATTTCTGACCTGGGATTGTAATGTGGGCTGGCCAGTGCGGGTAAAATGGGTCATAGGGTGAAGCAGACATAAAAGGGCTGACACAAAGTGAAGTCATCCTGGCCGGGGGGCATTTCTACTCTGGTACAGCACATACACACATAACACCACCCCCTCTTTTCTTTCTCCACCTCCTCCAGCTTTTGTTCCTCCCCGCTCGCCTCTCCGTTTTGATTGCCGCCTCTGTCCGTTTTCGTGTTTTCAACACGCAGCAGCGTCAAGCAGATTCTCATCTCACACTCGCACCTTTCTGCACGCTGAGGATATTGCATTTGCAGCTTGTCAAGAATCCTAAGATGCACTGGCCTTCTTATAAGCGCGCACATTTGTGTTGCTAAGGCTCACCTCCCTGCTACATCTTAACCCATAGTCTTAACCTATATCCTAATTCCAACCCAAAATCCAAGCCGTGACCCCTGTAATCCTCTTTAAAAAAAAAAAAAAAAAAAAAAAAGTAAGAAAAGACTAAAAGCACTCCCTTTGCCGGCATGTTTTTTTTTTTTTCAGTTTTACACTCTAATGAGGACCTCAGAGTAATTCAGAACACAGCCCATGTACTCGGATGCAAGACTCTGCACCAACGGGCTTTAGGACCTGGGGTTTGCGGCGTAATCGCCAGAGCTGAGGAAAGGCAAAAGGAGAGAAAGGGAGGCTGAGGAGGAGAGAAAGAGGAGGAGAGAGAGAGGGAGGGAGGGAGCTGCAGCAGTAGTGTATTTGGAAAAGTCAGGGAAAGAAAAGCTGAGAGTAGCAGAAGAAAGTTGAGGAGGTTTAGGGTGCACTGCATCTGCAACAAGGATTAATAAAAAGCCCTTTTCTAACAGAGAGAGAGAAAAAGAGAGAGAGAGAGAAAGAGAGAGAGAGGAAAGAGCCGAGCATCATGGGAGAGGAGATACAGTGCAGGGGGGAAGGGGGTTCTTTGACACATTACTGCTGCCAGGTTGCACAGGTGTAATAGACATGTATGCACAGCTCGACGGAGGGATGCAGTCCAACTCATAACCTGACTCCTGGCACAGACAGGGTTGGTGTAGTGTGCTCATATCCATCACACCCTCTGCACATGCCTACACTTAATGCAAGCAAATCAGCTGCGATGTGGCTCAGTGTGTAACATCCCTCAGTCCTGTGGATGCTGTGGGATTCGGAGGCTGGATTTCCCCCCCTTTTTACTTTTCAGAAGACTCATCATCTTAAGGACAGGACAGGACGGAGCGGGATCGGAGTTTTCAGCCTAAAGGTGAGGAATCTTCTTCAATAATATAAAACCCAGAATTTATGTAGATTAATGTGAATTCTTGTGTTTTTGCCACTGAAGTTATTATTTATGTTTGATCCTTCTTCCACATTTGAGAGTTAAATGAAAATAAACTATTCTAAAAAAAAAAAAAAAAAAAAATCAGAATAATAATCTGTCTTTTAAAAACTGCTTACAGGTAAGGATTTAGACAATAAAGAAAGGTTTATGGATTTAATAACATGGAAGGTGTCTATACCAATCGGTCCCTGTTTCTCATGAAAGCTTTTAAGTATTGATGTAGGACTAATATTTTAGAGGGTGATTCTAAAGTCAGCAGTATCATTAATCTTGTAGCCTGTATCTGAGTGTCTAAGAATGAATCACAATGCATTAAAATGACAATAAGACTAATGCCGCAGTGAGATACTCTCCGCTATCAAAGAAAAACAATAAAAAAATCTAGTTTGTTATTGCTTTTTTCCACGCACCTGCTTCTGCAATTTCATCATTCCTATTTACTCCAACATCCGAGCAAATCCCCCCCCCCCTTTACAAACACACAAACCACACATGCATGTCTCCATTGTTTATGTTTGCACTGTTATTCACTGCCCTACAACTAGCCCTGTGTGCAGTCACATTAAACTCAAGCGCATCTATGCAGGGAATGTGAAATCGGATGCAATCTGATGTGGAAGTCTTTCAGCCAAGACTAATTTGAGAGTGAAATGTAAAACCTGCAGAAGAATGAGGATGTACGGTACTGTCTCACTGTCAGTATTCCTAATTAAGAGGCTTAACTGTGCATATATATCTATGTGTGTGTGTAAGTTATAGGTAATTAGCAGCTAACAAACATACCCTCCCTCTGATGATGTGATAACACCATGTAATACATCATCTGCCACGTTAAAGTCGGCGACAGGCTAATTACCTCACTCAGCTCATTCTTCAACACTTGTGAGCGTTTTTTTTTTTTGTTCTGTTTTTTTTTTACTTGATATGTGTTTCTTTAAAGGCTCAGTGTGTGGCTTTTAGTGACACCTAGTGGTAAAGTTGAATATAAAAAATAAATGAAGACCCTCCCACCACCCTCCCTTATGGTGGCCATGAAAAATATGGAATAATCTCCTTAGAACTCAGATTTTTTTGAGTGTTTTGTGTTTTTTTGTCAAGGGGATATGGACTAGAGCTCGACCAGTAGTGGTTTTTAACCTTCAACCAAGGCAAGGCAAGTTTATGTGTATAGCACATTTCAGCAACAAGGCAATTCAAGGTGCTTCACACAGGACATAGAAATACGACGACAGGGAAAAAGAAACACATTTAAAACATTATAAAAGAAACATGTAAAAGATGATTAAAAACAGCAAGTAAGAAAACAACACGTAAAATCCAAAAATATAAAAACACACATATAATAAAGTAAGAGTTGCAGTGCAGAGTTTCGAAAGAGATTATAAAATTTAAAAAGTCAAAAGCCTTTTAGTCAAAGGCAGCAGCGAACAGGTGAGTCTTTAACCTGGACTTAAAAGAACTCAGACTCTCAGCACACCTGATATTTTCTGGTAGTTTGTTCCAGATACACGGAGCATAGAAACTGAACCATAAGCACCTATTGATCTAAACAACATAATATCATGAAATCAACTAAATATACACACCACTTTTAATTGGCGTGTTATCTGTATGCATTATAAGCTTTCTGCGTGTATGTTCACGGCGCGTCAAGTACCACACACTGAGGGTTAGGGTTAGTGGTTACAGATGTGTGAAGTGGAGGTCTTGGCGTAAATTGACATGGCAAGTTACGCCATCAAGCATCAGATGGCATTGAATAATATGCGAAAGGACGAAAATGCGTACGTATAGCCCAAAAAATACCATGAGATCAGTCTCAAGCTAAAATAGTTTAATACCTTATGAACTACTAATCCTATCAATTAAAGTTGATGAATCAGGTAAACTGTGCTTTCTCTGCTTTTCGTGGTCATCAGATATGACCCATTTGGAAATTCAGAGGCTCCACAGTGAATGTGGAAAACCCTCATCTTCTGCAACATTGATTCACCAGTAAAACCCATGGAGTTTGATAAGTGACAGTGGTTGTAGGTACATTTTTTCACCATCAGTTAACAGTACATTTTGTTGAAAAAGTCTCTGACGCTCCAATATCTACAGAGTCAGTATAGTAGATACAGAAAAATACATGACTTTCATTGAAAATGCAGAGGATGAAATAACCCATTGTTCCAGTTCACTTAGGAAAGGTTAGATGTAGAAAAAAAAAAAGTCATTTGGAAGTCAATACAGAAATAGTTCTAGGTCTTCTTCTCATTGTTCAGTGTTTATTTGCGGTTGGTAAACGAGCTTAGAGATGCATTATCAACACCAAGATGACTAGAGTTGCTCCACTCTCAGTCGTGGGCTTTGGTAGTCTCATTTCTTCTCTTCTGACAGTCGTTATTATTCTATCCCTAATATTAACTCTGGTTCACACTCACATATAGTAGGTGGTAGTAATGTACTTCAACTTTGCATTCCCTGCCTAGAAGTCCATTTAGAATTGCTACAGACATATTTTGGACTGGCTTGTTCTAAGTAAGGAAAACACAGCTGTCATTTTTGTGCTACTTATTGTGCCAGTTCCCAAATTAATTTTTCTCTCTATTTAGCCTTTCTTAAGTGATTTATCACCATTTATTACAATATTATCCTCTGTATTTTGCATTTTTCAGTGTAAATTAGGTATTTTCCCTATATTTAACTCTTTAAAACCTGACGTGTCACTACTGACACACCCTGCGCGTTTGCAGTTTGGATGGCTGTAACTCTTCCACTGTTTGTCCAATTTGAAAAATTCCAATGGATTCTGAATCCTGAGATGTTGCGCTTTATAGCTCTTATTGAGTCATTTACGATAATTTCACTCACGCCTGTACGAGAGGCTGGAGAATAAACTGTTTTAGCAGAATTATAACATGCAGTAAATTCTAAATGATTGCTAGATTTTTAAAGATCTGGGGGGAAAAAAGTGCTCTGGAGAAATGGGCAAACAGACTCACTCACAGCAAATTTTCTAACCTATTTATAGTCAAAATAAGAAAAAAAAAGTCCAGGCAGGCCATTTTAGGCTTAGGGTTTAAAGGGTTCATTTCCTGATTATGTAGATGTTCATAAAATCTCAGAGTAAATTCAAACTTATTATATCAAAAGAAAGAAGAATTAAAGAAAAAGTGACTTTTTCAGCAAAATATGTCATTAATTGAACATAAAACAAGTGTGTCCATCCACTGTCATTGATCCAACTCCATGGGTTTTACTGGTGAATCGATGTTGTAGAAGATGACGGTGTTTCCATGGTAACTACAGAGCCTCTGAACGTCCAAATGGGTCATATCTGATGACCATGAAAAGATGACAAACTGCATTTTAAACTAATTATTTACATGTATAAACAGGATTAGTGGATCAACAGGTATTAAACATTATGGATGAGATGCTTTGGGTCTTTGGGTGTTTATGGGTTAACATAAACACAAACAGATCATATCCTAACCTATCCTATCCTAACCTCATCCATATCTGCTTCTTAGATGAATTAAAACTATAACTGACTGTCATTTCAGTGGTTTTACTCGTGTGGATCTGCTTCTTGTCCTCACATTGGAGGTGAATCACCACAAAATGTGTCAGCAGATTTAATCAGCACTTAGAGATTAACACAGATGAACACGTGCAGGCAGATGCAGGTCATTTTTATTGTTTACGCCGCCATATTGGTGTAATCGTCCGGTCATCTGAACAGCCTTTATTACTGAGTCTGTACACATCCTGTGAAGCATCGTGACAATTCTACCTCCTGCTTTAAAGTCAACGTGACCTGGAGAATGAGACAAATGATCATCGTTGCCAAGGTTTGATATGAAAACAAATAACAGTGAGCACTTGTGCCAAGAATGATCCCTGTAAAACCTGCAGGAAGAATTCCATTTGAAGCCATCAGTTTTACTCCTTCCACTTTATTTCATTTTTATTTATTTTATAGGCTTTTATGACATTTATGCATTTTAAAGTTTGGCAAAAGACCCTAAATGGCAGGTTTACTGCATCTCATCAGCTAGTAAATCACTATTTTTAAATATATTTTTCATATTTTGTATTATTTTGATCAATATTTATTTTATAGCAACCAGGAAAATGTATGTCAATAAACAAGAACCATTACGTTCAATCAGATGCATCTTGATCTGTTCATGAATGCATTTAGTGTATTTGTATGATCATTTTTCTTTTTCTATGATCAATGATACCAAATATCCAATAATTGTATCACTTTGGGACCACAGTATCAGTGGTAATAATCAGTCGAGGCTATCTCATTTTAATTAATTAATGTCTTTACATGAATTTCTTCTGACATGATATCTTTCAAGAGCTATTCTTAATATATATTGTCATTATTTATCAGAAATATAAGGTATTGTGGGCCAGTGTTATATTTACTCATTTTTATCATGACATGTGCATTCGTATTCTTCAAAATGCATTCATTTTAAGCCTATGGAATTTGATATTTAAAATTTTGCCTGTTAATCTGTTAATGCTGCTTCCAGGCTTTTTAGTGATACCTGATTATAGCAACTGCAGACACCACTGGCTATTGTCTATTAATTTCTTCTCTTCTATTTCATATTTGTGCGAAATTTTCTTCATATTTGGTGTATGAATTCTCATTGTGGCCGTGACCTTTGACCGATAAAAAGGTCAGAGTTGTTCCTTAAGTCTACTAAGCGAATGTTTTTTGCCAAATTTGAAGAAAGTTCCTGAAATGTAGTGTCTTAATGTACAGTAAATGCCATGTATGTTCCTCAAAATGGAAAAAAAAAGATGAGCCTCTCCTTCAAAACATAGAAGCTCTCATTCAGATGACTATTTCATGATGAAATCCTAAAAAACATGGATCATTTTTGCAGTACAAACAGCATGCCTCAAGTATTTTTATTTGATAAATTATTCAAAACATACTTGTGGCTGTACATGTTACTGAGGGCGTACAAGTGTGACCAACATGTGTAAACTTCACCTTACATGGTCAAGAGTTTTCTGCGCTGTAACATCTATATATAACTAGTACACACAAATAAACCCTGGGGAATATTGTAAACTGCAGTGGCACGACTGACAACCACACAAATGCTGTGAGATATGGTTATTCTCTGCTCAGAGCGTCCCATGATGCTCACAGATGCACAGAGCAGAACACTGAGTACAACATAACCCACTCTGCAGAGATGTGCCGGAGTCATTTGCCACATATTGCAGATGGGTAACTTCCCATTCCTCGGGCCTCGCTGCACACACGCACCAGCTGTGCGAGTCCAGAACATGTTCAAGTGTGTGTTTTTTGTGCGATCTTTGTGTAGTTCTGCATGTGAGCATGTAGGAGGCAGCGCATGAACGGCTTCAAAGGGTTCATTTATGGAAAGGACATAATGATGCAAAGCTTCAAGGGGATGTATGTGTTTGTATGTGTGGTTATGTAAAGGCAGCGTGGTGACAGAGTGTGTGTCTCTAGGGTTAGCGCAGGGCAAACCATGGACTGATTAATGAGCTCACGCTGTCATACACACATTCTGCACAGGGGGATTCAAGTAAACTGAGCGCCCAGCCAGCGTGACTGCTCTCATTTGTTGTTATAGAGTAATTCTGTGGAAATTATCCATCCTTTCTAGTCTAATGTGACAGTAACACATCCTTACTGGAAGGCACGGCTAGGCTGGAATTATCCCATCCAGTTATTATCAAGCCGAGCAGAGGAACAGTACTGAAATGGCAAATTAGCCTCTGCTTCATTTATCCTGCAGTGAGCACTCCACTCCACACAGTGAATGTGTTTCCATAGGAACATGATGTTACTTTGGGCTTCACAAGCTGTGCAATGCACTCCACGCCGCCGACAGTTTTTGCTTATCTTTTCTGTTCAGTTTCCTCCCTGCTTCTCGTCAGTCACTCCACGCAGATCAAGGAAAAGAGAGTGAGAAAAGGGGTTAGGAAGTGAAATCAATAGGACCATTAAAGTGCCACAGATTTCTGTTTGGCATATCTTGACGCCTGCTCTCGTCTTATCAGCCTGACATCGCTGTTCTTTAAAATGTCTTTTTATTAAAGCCTTACAGACCTTTACAGCTCCAATTTCCTACAGCCACTGTGCTGTTTCTTTTCTACGAGTGTGTTCACTGTATCTGCATCTCCTTGATCTGTATCAGCTGAAATATTACAGCAATTACTTCCAGCTCTGTGCATGAGTGTATGTGGAGCTAAGAGCCAGTGTGGGTAAAAAAAAAAAAAACAGAAAAAAAAAAAAACTGCAGAGTAGCTTAAAATTAGCCTAAGAGTCAGCAGCAACAGTTTTCTGCTTTTGTGACAGGGATATAAAGCAACATTTTACTTTAATTGCACATTTCAGCATCTCAGGAGCAGGCGTTATTCCACTGCAGCAAGGAGCAAGTCAAGTTTTAAGTTTGGTTCGGTGGCTTTGCAGACAGATTATGAAGAAGGCGAGGAGTCAGATATGCAGTCCGACCAAAACCAGATAATCATGAGTTTAGAGAAAAAAACGGTTTGTGTGATAATCAAAGTTACTTTGGAAATATTGTTTAAAATGAGAATAAAAGTCTAACCACTGAAAAACCTAATGGACTGAAATGAAAATGAGTTAATTAAAAGACGGACTTAAAGGACTGATATTTTCCTTTTTTTTAATGGAATTATGTATTTTAAAACATCTCACTGTGGTCTACATAAACTGTAAATGCTCTGCTTGGGTCTGAATTCTTCATTAATTCAACTCCACAGGTCCATCTTCAACCCTATTTCTGACTAATGACACCAGAAAGGTGGTTTTGAGCCCTGGACCTTTAAATGCAAATGAGCCACTTCAGGCCCCACCCCCTCCAGATTGTTGACTGTGCTGCTCTGTCCTGTTTAACCAACAACTGAACATTTTAGGTAATCATCTCGAAGTTTGGAATATTTTCAGTTTTTACTACAACTGCTGATGCTACTGATAATGTCGTACTCAGAGAAAAGTTCGTCAGAAGTCTTGACCTTATATGTGCACATGTCGTGGCATAACTAGTTATAGATGCAACAATTTAAGAAGGAACTGAAACAGGTTGTAGTAATCCACTCGATTTTTGCCAAAATGAATATAAAGATAGCTTTGCAGCACCTGGAGGGTTCAAATTCAAACTTTTTGAACTATTAGGGTCCAAATACACAAATAAATGAACCAAAGACTAATAAAAGCAGGTTTAGCAAAATATGACCCCTTTAAAGGTTCAATGTGTAAAATTTACATGAGTTTACATGAAGTTTGTGTTGGAGTCTGTGTTGTTCTCGGAGATTGATGCTTATTGACATTAGATTCTAGATATTAGCAGAAGCGAGTATATGGATTTTTGTGGATTTTGTGTGCATAAGCTGTTTTCATGGATGTAGGCACTCAAACCAGTTATTAGTTCAGAAATGGAGTTAGCTGACGTCAACTAGTGTTAAGTTCCAGGCACAAAACAACCTTCATGTAAACACATAAGCATAAATGAATCTTCCATATTTACTTTAGTATTCTTAAAATGAACATTGTGCTGGTCTGACTCTTGAAACTTCACTGTGCGATAGTTTTTTGGCGGTAATGGCCAAAAATTCCCTTATTATCATTACCTTAGTTAGTGGATGGAGGAACTATGATGTCACTTATTGGTTTCTGAAGCCAAAAGTTTGCAATTTAGACACTGTTATGTTGGCTTTTTGGTGGCCATAATTGGGAAAAAAGGGTGGGACTATGGGAGCCGTAGGGGTGAGAACTGAGCTAATGCTAAATGCTAGCTTACTGACTTGGTAAAATGGTGCATTTCATCAGGCACTGTGTAACAAGTTAGTTTTATAGTCTTGTTTGAGTACCCTACTACCCACTATTGTTGAGCTGTCTGCAAAAAAGTTTTATTAAACAAACCATAACTCACAAACTGATTTTGCAGGCGAACAAACTGTCAATCAAAGATGAATATGTCAGACATCAGAGCTTCAACTTGACCTGTGATCTAAGTAATGGAGGAAATAATTAAAGATGGTCCACCAGATCAGTTATTAGAGGATTCAAATAGAACGACAAAAAAGCATCGAAAAAAAGCTATTTACTTAGTAATTTTAGAGAGAAGTTCCATGTATGTCTATGGGAGATGGGGGTTTTTTGGAGCCATGTGAATTTATGTGTGTTCATTCAGAAGCATTAAATCTGTAGGTTACTTAAGCATTGGCTTCACTTTGGAGCTGAAGTCCTTCCCACTTGCTTTTATTATTGCATGTCAAGTAACGGGAAGTTTTTTGACTCAGTTGTTGAAGAAAATCTACTTTGTGGTGCAAGATTTTTGGTTGCTCACAGATGTCTTCAGACGGGTCGGGGCTTAAATATGTGATTGACAAGTTTAACTTCCAATGCTAGGACTCTACCACAAACAACTGCACTACTCTACTCATTGATTTGTCATAACAGCAACATGGCAGCTCCCATAACTGTGATATTTTCACTTTTACAACAACATTTGGTCATTATATATACAGTATATATATACAGTATAGATAGATAGATGGATGGATGGATGGATGGATGGATGGATGGATGGATGGATGGATGGATGGATGGATGGAAGGATGGACGGACGGACTATTTTGAACATAAGTGGGCAGCTTTTATTTATTTTAATAGGGAAGATCAATCTCAAAAACTTCCAATTACAGCACTTTTCACAAAGATTTGTTAATTCTGCAGCTTTAAAATCAGAAAAACTGTCTTTTTTCTCTGCTAGGATATTATCACATCACTATTTTTTAGTAAATTACTGGTTAAATCTACTTCACTGTTAGATGGAATATATTATTACGACAAAGTTCCATAGATTTTCTTATAAACAAGAATACTGTTCTAATGAAAACACACTTTACAAGACTACTTCATCTTAGAAAAATAACCTCATAAGACTTCCATTACATTCTTGAAATTCCTGTTTTCAGCTTAGAGGGCAAAAGAAGGGAGGCAACAGAGGCATACGAGTTGATGTGTAGTTGTGTATGACACAGCATCAGACTAAAAAGCAGCGATATACGGAGGCCAAAGAGAGGAGCTCTTGTAAAAGTGTCAGTGATGATTTGCAGCGACGTCCTTGCAACCTTCCCTCTACCTGACTGGATGTTTTATGAGTGTTGCAGAATCAGAAAAGGAGGCAGGCTTATGATACAGCTGACAGAAGTCGTTTTATGGTGCATGGGCAGAGGTGCAGGAGGAGGGGTGGAGGGCTGGTGGGCCTGTAATAAAGCTGAGTGCATCTCTCCTGGAATGAAGTTGTGAGGACTGGGAGGGGGCAGAAACGAGGAGGAACGGGGATGAAGTGCCTCAAACATTAGTGTATGAGTGAGTTTGGACGCATACGTGTGTGTTCGGTGTGTCACCACGTACAGTATGTGAACATGAGAGGGAGGCGTGCGCTCAGAGCCGCTGCTGACGTCAGTGTGTTGTTGGATGATCACTCAGCTTGTTCAGTATAAGAGGTACTATAGCCGTCCATAATGGGGTGAGTAAAGAGTGAGGAAGGGGGAGTCATGGTGGGTTTGCATGGTGAAGCATTATCAGAGCAGAATGCAGCCCTCAGCACCACATCAGCCCAGAGACACACTATTATCCTGTTTTTTTTTCCTGCGTTTGAGCGGTGAGGCATAGAACAACGACTCACTGAATTGATCTGGAGTTTGTAAAGCACTTGTGTTGAATACTTGCCTAAGAGATACGATGTAGTTTGTTCAAATGACATGTTCTCACTGTAATGAAAAGACCCAAACCACGCAGCACGCAGGCTGTTTTCATCTCCATGCACTTGCGAGCTCATAATAGCATTTCTTCTCCTCTCAATTAAGTTCTAATTTTAGATGTATTCAGTTTTTGCAGATTTTCTGTTTGGAGTATTTGGTGAGAAACAGAGTAGCAACGAGGACCACCCTACGAGGAATCTCCACTGAGCCTTTATATTAACAGAGTGATGTTGAAATAAGATAATTAAATGTTGTATGTGATGAATATTTAACCCATTCCACACCACAACAAATCACAACTAGAAGCTTTTCTCTAGTTCCATAATGGTGGATGACATACTGTAGTTTTAAACAGATGTGCTAAAGGTTGCACAGTGGAGAAGTGGTTAGTACTTCCACGTCACTGCAAGGAAGTTCTGGGGTCAACTCTCAGTTTGACCGGGCCCTTTTTATGCAGTGTTAAAGATTGGATACTCATCACAATAATTTTCACTATAATTACTCTGTACTGTACTTCCTGCACTTCCTTTTCCTATTGTATTTGTTTTTATCCATTGTTATGTTTCTTTGTTTGTTTGTTAACGCTGTAGCAGAAAAACTATTGGTTGAATTCATACCAAATTGGGTTTATAGATTTCCAGTGACCCACAACAGATCTCATTATAAATTGGAAACAGTAGGTCAAAGTTCAAATTTTTTATGAATTTTTAAAATCTTTTTTTTTTTCCTCACTTACTTATAATGGATGAAATTTCAAATGTCTGTAGCAGCAAAACTGTTGGTTGAATTCATACCAAATTGGGTTTATAGATTGCCAGTGATCCAGAATTGATGTCATTACATTTTGGGAAAAGTAGGTCAAAGTTTAAATTTTTTAGGATTTTTAAAAAAAAATTTTTTCTCCCATTTACTTATAATGGGCGAAATTTGAAATGTCCATTAAAAAACCTTAATTTTCTTTCAATTTACTTCAAACTTGGCACATATATAGAGTCAGCTGATATGCTGACATTAGCACACGTATAGACATGATGACAACAGCTGGATCGATGCCAAAATAAGCTACAATATGTGAGAGGGGCGGGCTTTGTTGTGCCTGGCACCACTTGTTAATAATATTATCATTAGTCGCTTTTCCATTGACCCTCAAATTGCGCAAATATAACTTGAGCATAAAAATTTACCTAATGGAAAAATGAAAATTTTGCCAAAAGCCAAACTTTTTGATTAAAAGTTTTTGCACTGGCAAGAAGTGGGTTTTTGGGCGTAGCGCAAATGGTATATCATGCAAAACTGCAATGGAAAGACCTTTTTCACAACTAGAGTCAGGTGAATTAAAAAAATGGATGTTGATGGACGTTACAACAAGCGAAGAAGAGGAAGAAACATGTTGCGGTATATGTGGACACACCAGGAAACCCAATCATTTTTTAATTTAGTACGAGATAGAGGAGTAATATATAATAATAATGAATATATCTGTAT
Organism: Sphaeramia orbicularis; assembly: GCF_902148855.1. Classification (NCBI taxonomy): domain Eukaryota; kingdom Metazoa; phylum Chordata; class Actinopteri; order Kurtiformes; family Apogonidae; genus Sphaeramia; species Sphaeramia orbicularis. The sequence goes on along the minus strand of NC_043969.1, from coordinate 44,054,628 downwards.
ATATCTGGCATCCTGACCACCGCAAGAGACTGGCAGCTGCTGGTGGACCTCGAGCGGCAGCTGAAGTTCCCCAGACATATAGCTGCCACCACCCTACGCCCAGACATCGTCATACTATCAGAGGCCACCAAGCAAGCCGTGCTGCTGGAGCTGACAGTCCCGTGGGAAGATCGGATAGAAGAAGCCTTTGAGAGGAAGCTCTCGAAGTACACAGGACTGATCAGTGACTGTCAACAGGCTGGTTGGAAGGCAAGGTGCTTCCCAGTGGAGGTGGGATGCAGGGGTTTTGCGGCTCAATCCTTGGCCAGAGCCTTCAGTAACCTGGGCATCGAGGGAGAGAGTAGGAGGAGAGCCATCCGCAATGCCACCGAAGCGGCAGAGAGAGCCTCAAGATGGCTGTGGCTCAAGAGAGGAAAACCATGGAGCCATGGTAGCTAGTTGCCATCTGGACACAAGCCGGGGTCTGATCAGCCCTGGCTGGGTCACCTGGATGAGGGTGTATGATGTTGAAAGACCCGAAACACCCAGTGATTCCAGGAACATCACTGAAGATGTGTCCAGAGGCATCAGTAGATGTATTCCCACAGTAAATCAACACCATATTCACTTTCGTTGACATGTTTATGGGATGACTTCTCATGTCATCTCGCGATAATAAATGAACAAATCATTCGCATTTGTGATTTAATGGAAAAATCAACATTACTTCTGTTTTTTTGACATTTAGTAAATATCGGTAAAGTTTTGCACAGATGTCCAATGGAAAAGCAACTATTATCATCATTATCATTATTATTATTATTATTATTATTATTATTATTATTATTATCATCGTTATTCATTATTACTCCATTGGTTTCCTGTGGTTGCTGCAGTTTCTCCTGCCATTAAAAACAGGTATTTATGGGTTAATTCTCCAGTCAGCGCCATTGAGTTGTTTTATTTTGGCACTGACCAATAAATAACAACACAAACAGATACAGAAACAGGAAGAAAGAAACAGGTACATGATATTATGTACATAGACAGGTCATCCATTCTATAGATGAAAGTCCACACTACATGCACTAACAAAGAGTAAGTTATGAGGGAGTTGACATCACTACTAGAATCTCAACTAAGTCTATATCCATTATTATGTGGGTCCTGAAGTGGTCCCAGGAGGTAATTCTGTCTTCACTGCTACCTTTAAGTCTGTTGAACAAGGACTCATAAGATGCCGTCTCCACTATTGCACCACAGCTGTTTTTTAAGGTTGTCTTTTAAAGCTTTTCATCTATAATAAATAGCTTTAACAACATATTGTCATTCCCAAGTCGTCACATACTAAAGCCATGGTGATCGTATTTGGTTAGGTTTAGAAAAACTGTCACAGAAATAACCAAAATAAAAATGACAAAGCAAGAAAATGCAAAATAAATAAAGATAGCATGAAACAAGAGATGATGAATTTTAATCACTTCCTCCTAAGACAGTTTCTACTTAAATGCAGCCCCTGGTCTATGTCATTATTATTTTCTAATGTAAAGCATTTCCACCAACTTCTGTCTGGTTCCCTGCATGTTGGAATTTGAACCCTGGGCATTGAAATCAGATGTCAAGGGCTCTCAGCAAAAAAACACAGCATGACAAGCTGAATAGTGAGAACAGGCTCAAACAATAGGAAATCAGGTTTAAAAATTATACCTCCTTTCTGCCTCCTTTTTCCTTTCCGTGAATATCTATATTACAGTTCCATATGAATGCAATCACTCACAATCCTTACAAAAAAAAAATAATTTCATCTGTGGATTATAATGTGTAAAAGGACAAGAATAGAATAGAATAGAATAGAATAGAATAGAATAGAATAGAATAGAATAGAATAGAATAGAATAGAATAGAATCAGTGCTGGGCAGTGATTAAAATTTTTAATCGCATGGATTTCTGCAATTAATCGCATAGTTATGGGGCGGGGGGGGTTGCCTTTAAGTGATATTTCAGACTTAAAGTACTCCGGTGATAAAAATAATTCCACATTGCAGTGCTTACAAACAACTGTGTCCTTCTCAACCCCACCATCTGAACACAATTAAAATGAAAATGTCCATGGAACAGACTGCTACTTTTCTCCATGTTTATGTCCACACCAGTTTACTTCTGCTTGTGAGTAATTGACAGGAGTCTTAATCCCACTAATAAGTACTAATATTAATAAGACCAATAATATGTGATGTTCAGTTGTTCAAAGCAAGCAAAGGGGGCCCTCTAGTGGTGGTAATAAGTTGCACTAACGTTTGTTTTGTCCTTTCGGTGTTACCGTAGTCAGTTCAGACATAAGAAGGAACTAACAGACACGTTTCTTTCACTCTGTTTGTATGGCCCCAAAAACGTTTGCCTGTGAGTATTTTATGTTTAGTTGTTGTACGAATGAATAGTATAATATATATATATAGGCTGGCATATTATACCTAAACACAACCAATGAATTTACATAAACTTAGCATGAGCCTGCATAAAGAATTAGCAACCCATCTGCGACTGCTAGCATAAATGAATTAGCTTAAACATGTTAATAACACATTGTAATAAACACATCCAAAATAACGTCATAAACATGTTTCTAACGGCACGTTTGCATGTGAAATTATTTAGCAAACAACAGAATGGTTGATACATACAGGCGTTGAACTGCAGGAGTTAAAGTTTGATTCAGCATTACTGGGAAAGTTGGCTTTCTCCTCTCAGTTCGTGCACAGTTCACACAGAGCACCGGCGTGTGGAGCGCCAAAATAAAAGCATGAATTTCAAAATAAGAGTCAGTATGCGTAAATGAACTAAGACTTGCTTGAAAGGCAGAACGGCATTAACGGGAGATTTAAAAAATTGTCGGCGTTATTTAATGAATGAGTTAACGCGGTAATAACGCGTTAACTTGCCCAGCCCTAAATAGAATAGAATAGAATAGAATTGGATTGGATTGAATAGAACAGCTACAGGAACAATAAAAATCAGTTTAGCAGCTGTTTCTTTTTAGCAGCAAACTCTTAAAGTCGAAAAAAGACTTTACCAAAAAATATTGACAATATACAAAACTGCAATAACTACTAAAATATACAAAAAGCCAACTCTTTAGTATAGATCGAAATATGTACGACATACAAAGGATACATGCAGGTAATATAGGATATATACAAGGTGAAATTGAAAACAAGGGGCGTGATTCATGATTATTGCACTGAGGGGGCAACATGATATTATGAATTGTGTACAGATAACGCACCACTCTTTTAAATTTTTTTTTTCCTTTTATTTAGTGCTCGACAAAATATTGTGACGGGGTCACAAAGACAAATAAACAAACAAACAAACAAACAAAAGACAATTCATAAGACATACACATTAGGCAAAACAAAGACGGGTGCAAACAAAGGGCTTTTTACAAGTGCGTTTGTGTGCGTGCCTGTGAGTGTGGGCATGTGTGTGCGTATATGTGTGGTTATGTGGTTTATGATTTTATTAATTTTTTTATTTTATTTTATGTACAACATATAATGGATATATGCAGGTAATATAGGATGTATACAAGGTGAAATTGAAAACAAGGTGCGTGATTCATGATTATTGCACTGAGGTAGGGTGCAACGTGATATCATGAATTGCGTACAGATAACACGGCACTTTTAATTGGCGTGTTTATCTGTACACATTATAAGCTTTCCGTGTATGTTCACACCACATCAAGTACCATGCGATTAGCAGTTAGGGTTAGGTTTAAGTGTTAGGATTAGCTGTTACAGATATGTAAACTGGAGATTTTGGCTCACATTGACACCAAAGTTAAAATAGTTTTGGATTTTTCATTATAGTTTAGTTTTATTTAGTTTTGACTTTTTTTCTCTAATTCATTTAGTTTTAATGAGTTTTTAGAGCAGGTTTGCTAGTTTTTATTAGTTTTCATTTTTTTCTAAAGGCTTAGTTTTAGTTTAGCTTTAGTTTCATCATATCTTTTATCTTCTTCGCTGTCGTATTCATATAAATCCCAGACAGGACTCTGCTGCTTTCTCTCAGCTTTAGTCTCCATGTTTCAAGGTAGAGTGGGGACCAGAAGACGACCCTAAACCACAAGTGACAAAGTGCCGTATGGTGCCACTGGCTAAAATTACTCGAGCGAAATACATCGATTTCGTATCAATCCGACGTTGACAAAGATGAAAACTAAGGGAATTTTAGCTTTAATTTTTATACGTTTAAGTTAGTTTTGTAAGGACGCAATACAGTTTCAGTTAGTTATCGTTTTTTTCTTTGAAATATAGTTCTTATTTATTTCAGTTAACGAAAATGTTTTTGTCATTTCGTTAGTTTTCGTTAACAATAATAACCTTGATTGACACGTAATCAAATGGCTTTGAATAACACACAAAAGGTTGAAAATGCGTACATATAGTACGCCAAATGCCATAAGAACTGGCATGACATACAACGTGATTTCATGAGGTCAGTCTGTAGGGTGAGTATTGCAATGTTCATTAAACAATAAGCATGATTTTCCTCTAAAATAAGTGGAAAAAAGCCATAGTAGCCTCTGAACATATCTGTAGTTGCATTCAGACAAACACGTTAACCTTTAAGAGCAATTATAAGCTTCTCTGGGAGGTAAAATGACTGCACTATTTCGACAATGCAAAGCAGAAACACTAGCACTAGAAAAAAAAAAATACAGGATAAAAAGGGCTGGAGTTAAAAAGTGTCAGTTTAATGAAGTGAATGCACCAAAGCTGCAGCCGCTGCAGAGAACTGGAGTCTTGCATACATGGTGTCATTAATGCTCAGGCTGTTTTGCAGCATTGCAGTAACAGTCACAGTGTCTTATGTTCACTGTCCCCTTGTGTCATGAACTGAGCGCGTGTGTATCCATCAGAGGTTTAGCGCTGAGTTCGCAGTTTTCTCAAACAATCGGAACACGGGGCTAAGGGGACAGCAGCTGCTACACGTCGAGTAAACCTGGAAATACTTCAGAGCCTTTTCATTTACTGCTTTAAATCACATCACAGTGGACTCACACACAAGGTTAAGCTTTTATTCTAGTGTTAAGACTTGGCTTTGAGCTCCAGCGGTTCCCAAACTTTGTCAGTGTGAGACCAAAAAGAGAACTTAAGTGTTTCTCCAAGACCCAAACTTACAGAAATACATAAAGAATTTAAGATGAACACTTTTTACTGACTAACTGATGAACTTACATAATTAATGAGGGGAGGAGAGAGCATCTGAATGTCAGTTGTTTCTAAAACTGATGAATAATGTTGAAAACACCAACAAAATCAAGACAAACATGAATGATTTATACTTCTACACTTAAATCTGTGTCTTGTTACAAGTTTACCCAGTTTTACAAGCTGTGTTTTCTGAGTATTTCACCACCTGAAGCACATCCAGTATATCCTCTGCATGTCCAATAGCTTTATTAAAGCTAAAATCATCATCAGTCATCGTTGTATTTTCATTTTGACACAATTATTGACAGAGTTATAATTAAAAGTAATGGAGTCATAGAAGAAAACTCATCATATATTTTATTTAGAACAAAGAGCTGCCATACTATAGTATTATTGGGCCAACTGGGGACAAAATAAAAACAGGCCCTGACCCATTTTGGGTCCAAACCATAAGTTTAAGAAACACAGTAATAGAGGAACACATAGAGTCAAATAAATACACTAACAGCAGCAGAAATACACAAAACCACAGTTGTAAAACTTGCAAAGTAGGTCCCAACTAAGCATCATTTTTAACACGCAACTGTTGTGGAAATGTTCAACTGATAACCCACATGTATTTCTACTCAAATTTTAATTTACTGCACTGTAGTATTTATTCTTTGGAGTTTTATTATTACGTTTATAGATACAGTCAGCAAAGCTGGGGGTGGGAAACCTGAGGGGGAAAACACCCCCCCTCCCCTTCTGCAATACTGTAAAAAAAAAAAAAAAAAAAAAGTATACTTCTTTTGCTAAAAAATTGCTTTTTGGCCTAACTCATCAAATACTCAATTTCTGGTCAAGTTTTTGTGTTTTCTAAAAAAAAATGATATAGGTAATTATTTTAGGAAGGTGACAAAGTTTTTCCCTGTTATTTATAAGTTACATCTCATAACCACTCATGGAGTTTATATCATAATGTCCATTTCCTCCTGTGTTTTATTAGTTAACTCCAAACTGTAATGAAATGTTCATTCATACTGTGTATTTTGTCGACAGTCTTCCTTTGCCGTGAGCTTTGTCAGTATCTATGTTTGTCTTGAATTATTCCTTTTCTAATGTGACAAACAAGGCTGTGATGGTTTTCGTAGTTAAATATCATGCTGGTATTTCTTCCCTTTAACATCCTAACAGTGTCAAACTCTGCACAGATGTCACTATGCACAGTAACACTCACAGATTACCATTAAGGAGGATGAGAAAAGACTTGTTTTGGACTGGAGGGGCACATTAAACATGTTGTTGTTAGTGAGTGTGACCTTGTTTTTCTCTCAACAGACCAGGACTGGATAAAGAGCCACCCGACTCCTCTTCCGTCCTGAACGAAAACCCTCTTAAGGTGGACGTGGCTCGTTAAAAACAGTCCCGAAGCAGCGGCAGACGGCCCACCCACGGCCATAAATCAACACTCAGAACTTTGATTTCTTCATTATCGCTTCCAGCAGCAACAACAGAGGAACAAGCATGTTGGCGTGCCCGCTGACCCGCGGACGTGCACCATAGGATGCTATTTCTGGAGCCTCATTGCTTTTACAGATTAACTGCCCTCAAATATGGCCCCAATCCGTTCATTGCAGCACTAGTTTGACTGCTGCCCGAGGTTGTGCATATTCCAGCTTCAAAACACCCCGCAGTGAGTGGGTCCAGTCATCTGAAGGCCTGCTGCCTGTGGCCTGTTTTTAAAGCAGTGTCAGTCCAAAAGAACAAACACACAACTGTACATCACTGCAGCTTGGAAGTCTTATTCTCTTCGCCCTCACTTTTCACATTTCTACCAGATTATCTTTACTCTCAAAGGGTTAGATTGATATCCAGAGCTCTCAGACTAACACCATGACACAGTGCACTGAATAAGATTTCACATTTTATTGCGAGAGACATTTTCCATGAGTTCCTAAAGGCAAATCACACAGAAATCCCATTGGCTTGTGTTTTTATTAGACTGTCTGGGGGGTAATCAAGGTCCTCCATCACCAGAATTGACATTTCCATATTGTATGAGAGAAAGGAGCTGGCATTAGCATATTCATGAACGCTGACACACTCAATCATGTGAAATGAAAGACGTGGGGGCAAAGCCTGAGCCATCAGACCCTGAAACAAATAGCTTATGACACGTGAGGAAAAGAGGATCTTGTGAATCCCCCTAACGCAACTTCAGCACAACATTCCAAAGCACACAGGATTCCAGGAGGCAACCACCGGGATATTTCCCTTTGCTATAACCCTGCTGTTTCACACTGGACTCTGGAACTGGAATAACAAGAGGAAAATTTAAGCGTTAGATTAAATATGGATTATCACTGAAACTTTAAAGACGGCAAAGCAGCTGCCTGTTCAAAAGCTCATCAGACTCTTCAGGGAAACGCTGTGCAGACTGATTTTGTAGATTACAGTTCCTTGTTGATGTGGTTGACGCTTGCATTTTTGGAATTAAAAGAGAGGGATGGAGAATCTAGATGAGCTGGAGCACCCTCTACTGGGAGAAAGCACCCATAACAGCCGTGCGTCCGGGCCTGGGTTGGGGTCTGGAACCACCGGACAGGCCCCTGGTGGACTCTTGAAGGGCATCTTAGTGAAGTGTGAGGAGGACCGGGCGTACCCTCCTCTATCCTGGAGGAACTATTGTGGACATCCTCCTGAGCTTCAGCAGCAGCAGCTCCTGGACCCCTGCTCCTTACCTCGTACACTAGAGTCCTTTTACCCGGCAGCCCCCATCTGGGGCCACGCAGACTCACTGCTAAGCAAGGATTATCTGGAGACCACCTTTGTGGACATTCGACCTGGCTCAACGCTGGAGAGAAAGCTGCTGGCGGAGGCACAGGATTTCCACAGTGTGTCCTACAGCATGGATGATGAGGACGACCTGCTTCCTGATTCTGACGTAAGACCAGTCACATGACATGACAGGGCTTTTCTTGCAGTCACACCAGAGCTTAAGCAACATTAATCCAACATCAAGTGCCATGTTAAAGAGTTGAGTGGTCTGTACTATCTGACCTGTACAGTGTATTTATTCCAAATGCAAGTTAGAAATGTTCCCAAAAATATAGTCTTCATTGCGCGTTGATACAGTTCATTCCTTTTCTTTCTTGGTAAATTCCACTGGCATTTTCAGTTGATTAACCTCTCAGCTGGCATGTCTATTTCTGCACGTAAAATTTGACACCATGGCAACGTGGCCCTATCGATTATCTGTTGCTAGGTAACCCACTTCAGTGATGATTCTGTGATTCGAGACATTTGTAATGCCGTTGTATTCCAAAATTACTAATATCTCCGAAAATATTGGTCCTATCAACTTGCCGTTTTTGCTAGTCTCTTCCTTGACCAAAAATATAGAAGTATGCCAAACTGCAGCAGTCAGTCTACTTCCCTTTTATAATATAGATTATTTGAACATATTTACATAACCCATCCCACAGGCTATCTTCACCCATAAAGACCCAAACATCCACCGTCGACCAAAACCATCTACTGATCTAAAATGTTCAATACCTGTTGATCCACTAAACCTATCAATACATGTAAATAATTAATGTAAAACACAGTTTGTCATCTTTTCATGGTCATCAGATATGACCCATTTGGACATTCAGAGGCTCCGTAGTTACCATGGAAACACTGTCATCTTCTACAACATTGATTTGCCAGTAAAACCCATGGAGTTGGATCAATGACAGTGGATGGAGACAGTTGTTTTATGTTCAGTTAGTGATATATTTTGCTGAAAAAGTCACTTTTTTTCTCAGCCCTCAGAAATGTCCAGGGTGTACCCCGCCTTCGCCCGTAAGTAGCTGGGATAGGCTCCAAGCGACCCCCGTGACCCTAGTGAGGATAAAGCAGGTTCAGAAAATGAATGAATGAATGAAGTCACTTTTTTCTGTTTTCTTTGTTTCTGATATAATAATATTTGAATTTACTCTAAGCTTTTATGAACGTCTACATGATGAGTAAATTAAATATAGAAAAATACCTGATTTTATCTGAAGAAATGCAAAATAAAGAGGATAATAATACAATAAACAGTGATAAATCACACAAAGGGGTAATATAGAGAAAAATTCATTTGCAAACTGCCATTAAAAGTAGCACTGGGTCTGCATGGGTTAATACTGAAGGGTATGTCCACACTGACATGGATATTTTGTAAAGATTTTCTTCTGTTTGAGACTTTCTAAAATCTTTCCACAAAGCACATTTTAGAACACTGGCTTACAAATTACACCTCTGATGTCACAGCTTCATACACCCATACCTACTGAAACAACAGCTGGAACAAAATGTTTTCACAATACAAATTTCCAACTTGGCATTACTACACCATGTCCACAAAAATGCGAACTCTTTCCCATCTGCAGTTTTGTGTTTTACGCTGAGAAAATAAGATCACAACACAGGCTCAAAATACTGTTTGGTAGCTGAAGTATTGCTGATGTAAGCTTTATCAATGTCAACTGGCTTAACATATTTTATTAAATGTTTCTTGTCATATTTTATTCTCATCTGAACATGCATATTCTGTAAAACAAAGGTCACAGAGAAAATATCTGTATTAGTGTAGATGAGGCTTTGGTAAAAACCAACCTTAATTCCAGTCTTAGATTAATCTAATACAAGTCAGAGAGCATCACAAAAAGACACATTACCTTATTTATAGCACAAAACATTTGAAACACCAAAGATGCATGGACTACAGAAGCAAAAAGTTGATCTCCGGGTGTATTCATGTCACAGCCTTGGGGTCTTCAAAGGGAGACCAGGGTCTGATGTGTATGAATGGAGTCCTATGGGAGAAGTGTCTCAGTTCACTGGAGAAAAAACTATTGTGGGTCCCATAACGATCAGACGACTTCTGTGATGATCTTTAACATCTGATCTGTAGACGAACCAATTAAGACACCACCTCATAAGATCTAACATTAACCCATAAAGACCCAAACATCCACCGTCGACCAAAACCATCTACTGATCTAAAATTGATCCACTAATCCTATCGATGTACGTAAATAATTGTCGTAAAATACAGTTTGTCAGCTTTTCATGGTCATCAGATATGACTCATTTGGACATTCAGAGGCTCCATAGTTACCATGGAATCACCGTCATCTTCTACAACATTAATTCACCAGTAAAACCCATGGAGTTGGATCAATGTCAGTGGATAGACACACTTGTTTTATGTTCATTTATTGATATATTTGCTGAAAAAACCCACTTTTTCTTCAGTTTTTTTGTGTTTCTGATATATTAACCTTCAACTTTAATCTGAGTTTTTATGAACATCTACATGACCAGTGAATGAAATAAAGGAAAATACATGATTTATAATGAAAAACCTCAAAATAAAGAGGACAATATTGCAATAAATGATGATAAATCACTTAAGAATGGTTAAATAGAGAGAAAAATTCATTTGGGAACCTCTGTAGAAGTACCACTGGGTCTTTATGGGTTAAATAAATACTTGTTTTGTTCGACAGTGACAGTTTCAGGTGTTCACATTAAAAAGCAGACCTACAGTCTGCCATGAAGCTGAACCATGGAACAAACAAACATGTATTTATGTAGCTCTTTTCTTCTTTATCATCAAAGCCAAAGATAAAAATAACCAGTCATCAAACATGTCATTCATCTCTACCATCACAGCTAAGAAATCTCTACTGAACCACAACACTAACTGTCATAAATGTTCTGTAATGTCAGGGAACTGATATGATTGGTCACAGTGATACATGTGATCAAAACTTCATCTAATTAGCCACAGGTTAGACATTATATTTTCATCAATGGTTAAACTAACCAGATTGGAATCTTTCATCTTTCGTTTTAAGTATCTTTGGCGATGCTATGCTCACACTAACTTAGAAAAGAGACCCTTGTTACCATGGTAATACTCAGTTACAGCAGCTGACAGAGAGGATGAAAACATCATGTGCAGTTGGTGATTTAATAATATTATGGAATGAGAAATGAGAAGACATTTTTAGAAATCACATTAATCTGCTGGAAATATAAATCAATGAGAAATCAACAGTGATGCATCTAGGCTCATGTGGTAGAACATAAACACCTACAGTCGTGGGAAAAATTATTAGATCATCCCTTGTTTTCTTCAATTTCTTGTTCATTTTAATGCCTGGTACAACTAAAGGTACATTTGTTTGGACAAATATAATGATAACCACAAAAATAGCTCATAGTAGTTTAATTTCAGAGCTGATATCTATCCATTTTCCATGTTTTCTTGATAATAACCAAAATCACCTCAGTTCTTCCATCAATATCTGTGGCACTGTACCGACAAAAACAGTGCTTTTAGCCATTCCATGTTTTCTTTTCTGTCTGTTTTAGTCACATGATACACACAGGAGTTAGTACTTGATTACATAACCATTGTTTTTGATGACTTTTGATGGTCTGATAATTTTTTCCACAACTGTATCTGTCTCCTATATCTATAAAGAATGCTCAAAAAAGCCAACAAAACATATTTAACAGAGAACAGAAAGGCCCTGATCTCTCCGCCACTGAAGTAAATAACAGCTCACTATTTAAGATTCATTGGTGTATAAAATGTGTCTAATAAAATTATGAATCTTTTAGAGTGAACAGACTTGCTACATAAATAAAAATTATTGTAAAGAATAAGATAAAACACTACATAATGTCTTTCAAATACACAAATAAAAGTTTGTAAGGCTTTTAATGACAATTTAATAGGAGCAAATTATATGACTAGAACTTAAGAGTACTTACATATTTTAATATAGTATATATTTTATTGAAATACTTTTCATCTCTGTTTCATGTGGTTTCATTCAGATCATCATAAGTCATGGATTCCAAATGTCTGTTTTTTTTTTTTTTCCTTTCATTTTTCACCCAAAGCAGAAATAATGACATTATTAAGTACATCCTTCCTGCTGATGATAACAGAGGAGCACAGATAAAAACTAAAATTATCATATGATATATGATGGGTATTACTGACATGAAATGGACAGAATATACTTTTTGTTTTTTATACGGGTATGGTTAGGAATTGGACATAGTTTATTTTTGATAAGTATATTACTGCTAAGAAATGACAGTTTATTTTTGTGCATTATTGTTATGATACAGATAGTGTACTTTTGTTTCTGATATGGGCATTATTGAGTTTATTTTTGTTTTTTAATATCTGTAGTTTTGTTATGAAATGGACAGTTTATTTTTTTTTTTATATGTGCACCATTACTGCTCTGGAAAGGACAGAGTTTATTTTAATGTGAAATTTGGCTGCAAAATGGACAGTCTGTCCTTGATATGTACAGCAATTTTGTGTTTTAATCAGGCTTTAGTCTGATATGTGAGGATTTTTTTAGTTACTTATTGAATCTGACATAGGAATTTAGGGCAGGTGAAGGATGGTGTAAGGGGGCGGGAGCTTATAAATTCAACTTCTTCCTGCTCCTTTTCGAATGGTTTACTTTTTAAAATATATAATTCTTTTGTTGTTTGATTTTATTGCAATATTCGAAATAAATAACCAAACAAAATAATCCATTCATAAAATTTGGGAACTAAAGAAGACATTGAAGTAACCAGGTGAGTGGTGCATTCAGGGTACCTATTGAATGCTTACTGTCACAAAGCCAGATTAAATCAAGCTTCTGTCCTGCTGTGATGAAGGTAATGACTCCAGTCGAGATGGAGGATGCCAGTTCTATTTCATAGATCACTGAGCAAAGCTAACCCTGGAGTGAAATGTAAATTAGCTTTAAGTCTCTTACAGTGACGAGACTAGATTACAATGTATACGCTGTAAACGCCGCTGCTAAGTCAAGGTTAAATTAAAGGGTCCAGTTACCTGCTGTGACAAAAGACTGAAGGCCGTTTTTATTAAGCGCCAAAAGAACACGAGTAAAAGGACAAAAAACACACATAGTCCCTTTGAAATGATGCCACAAAGTTGAACTGTTACAATGAAGACTTTGTTCCACAAGGACAAAAGAACAGCACATGAAATAACTGTTGTTTTTTTTTTTCTCCGAGCTCATTCTGAATGCTGGCAGTAGTGCAGTGATGCAAAGACACGAGCCTGTGGGAATAAAACCTTGCAGTGACCTCAAAGAGACACAACACAGTCTAACCTCCTTTGTTTCACTTCAAACACTCAGGAGTGTCCTGCCCGGAGTGCATCTACATGAGCACCAGTGTCTGTCCGGCCTCCAGCTTCATTTAAGAGTCGCCTGTTTTGCTTTACAATCACAAACCACAGTAATTACACTGGGTTACAAAAAAATGTTTTTTGCAAGTTGTCTAGGTTTTTCCAACTGAAATAGGACCATTTTGCACCGCTAAATCCAAAAATGACATCTGTTTTTCTCAATCAGGTCAGGTTTTTTTGCTAATTTGATTTTGAAAAATTTGATCTTCTCACAAAATATAATAATTAATACCAAAATAAGATTGGTAAGCACACTTTATGAAACTTGTGACTTGATTCCTGTTAGGTACAATGGTGTATTCACCGCAGATGTAGCAGAATATGTCAGGCTTATTTTTGCAAGATCTTCTAGTCGAAGCCATTTCATTCACCTGTAATATTAAAAAAAACATTAATCATAAATTGGCAAAAGTAAAATCTTCAGAACTTGTTTATTGCAAGAAATATGAAAGAATTTTGTATCATATGATGTGAAAATGCCTATAAATGTACGCAAAAATGTTAAAAAGCCAATATGTAGCATAGTTCAGAAAGTTGACCTGATTGAGCAAAATTAATGTGATTTTTGGATTCAGAACACCAAAATGATCCTAAATCGGCTCAAAAAACTTAAACAATAAATTTGTTGTTGACCAGTGTTATAATTTAAGGGGAACTGAAATCTACAAGAAAATGAAGCGTACAACAAACATAAAAAGCCAGTGTATCTCTATTAGAGGGATACATCTGTGGAATAATCTGGAGCAAAACTTAAAAATGTCTTCTTCAATTTGTGCATTTAAAAGGATGTCTTTCATTTCACTTTTCATTTTATTTATTCATTCCAACCTCAATGATTGGAAAGGAGCAGGATGAAGAAACTTATAATACCTGCCCCTTTCTTCAAACATCTGCTTACATCAGATGTGTTGCTATTACAGCTATTACAATGAACACTTTACATAATAGTCAGTGTACAGGGTGGGGAAGCAAAATTTACAATATTTTGAGGCAGGGATTGAAAGACAGTGTATGACCAATTAGTTTATTGAAAGTCATGAGAATTTATTTGCCACAAGAAAATTTACATAATAGAAAATGTTTTTATTCTATGTGTCCTCCTTCTTTCTCAATAACTGCCTTCACACGCTTCCTGAAACTTGCGCAAGTGTTCCTCAAATATTCAGGTGACAACTTCTCCCATTCTTCTTTAATAGTATCTTCCAGACTTTCTCGTAATAGTTTTGCTCATAGTCATTCTCTTCTTTCCATTATAAACAGTCTTTATGGACACTCCAACTATTTTTGAAATCTCCTTTGGTGTGACGAGTGCATTCAGCAAATCACACACTCTTTGACGTTTGCTTTCCTGATTACTCATATGGGCAAAAGTTTCTGAAAAGGTATGGATAATAGTGTTAGGTATGATTATGACATCAATATATGTTTGGTTTCAAAACAACTGACGTAGTGCCTGCTGAGAAAAAACAACTAAATGCTCATTGTAAATTTTGCTTCCCCACCCTGTATTTAGCTTTTTGTCAAATGAAACATTTCACATTATAACATAACCTGTTGTTAAAACATAAAGTGTAGCACAGGTTTCACTGTTAGGATGTCAAATGTTTCTTGTTATATAATAAGTTTAAATGGGTGAAAATATCTTGGTATAACATGAAAAGTCCTTTTGTTGTAGCATATATGTCATGCTATAATAATGTGTCTAATAGCAAAGCATTTCCATATGTTCCATGTTATTTATCTTTATATTCATTCTCCATATAGATGCAAAATCATCCCCATCTTCTAGAATAACTACTTCTTTCCATATAGAGATATTCAAGTGATTCACTGAAAATCATAGCAATATACAGTACTATGCAAAAACCTTATTCCACCACTAGGCTTGTTGTTTTTTCAAGGCTGGGATGATGTTTGCTTTCCTGATTACTCATATGGACAAAAGTTTCTGAAAAGGTATGGATAATAGTGTTAGGTATGATTATGATATCAATATATGTTTGGTTTCAAAACAACTGACGTAGTGCCTGCTGAGAAAAAACAACTAAATGCTCATTGTAAATTTTGCTTCCCCACCCTGTAGAAGTAGTAGTAGTTTTATTTTGAGCTCATAGAATCATCAGATAACAAAGAATCATACAACATGGTCAAAAAAAAAAAAAAAAAAAAATCTGCGCTCAATGCAAATAAAACAAATCCAAAATCCATGAGTAAATTTATTTCATTTCATGCTTTATAAAGCTTCTCTATTCTTTCCTTATACAAACTCTTAAACTGAAAAATATTTGTACAGCTCTTCTCTTCCATTGCCAAAGAATTCCACATTCTGACACCCACAACACAAATACACATTTGCTTCACATTAGTCCGAACCCTTTGCTGTTTAAAAATTAACCCTCCTTCTATGTTCTTCATCCTTTGATACTAAAACAAATAATCTCTGCAAATTTGCAAAAGTCTGTTTCTCGCTCTCAACACAATTAACAATGTCTTTAATTCAGCTAACTCTTTAAACTTAAACAATCCTGATTTAATAAATCACTCATTTGTATGTTCCCTGAAATTAACATTATACATGGTTCTTATTGCCCTTTTCTGTCATAAAAACAATGGCTTTGTGTTATTCATATATGTCTTTCCCCATACTTCAATGCAATAACTCAAATATGGCAGAATAAGTGAAAAATATAAAATTCTCATTGCTTTATAATCCAACACATATTTTGCTTTACTCAATACAGAAATAGTTTTAGACACCTTTTTTTTTTTTTTACATAAGCAATATGTGGCCTCCATGTTAATTTATCGTCCACTATTACACCCAAAAAATGAATTTCTGAAACCTTCTCAATCGTAACACCAGAATAAATCCAGTATAATAACAAAATATAGAATATTGACTGAATAAGTGACTATCTAGTTATAACATAGAAGTACGCATAAAATAAGATACTATTGTAATTAATTAACCCTTTCATGCATGAATTATGAGAACCTTAATCATGATTTTTTCCCCCCCTGTTTTTATTCCTCTTTAGGCATGAAAAAAAAAATGCAGTTGACAGCTTTTTATGAACTTTTTTTTCATGGAGCTGCAAAAATGTCCACTCAAATGGATACGATGCGTTTAATTTTTGAATCAAAGAAACGTGTATTTACTGATATACTGTGAAAACTATGAAATATAAACACTTTTAATGCTGCTAATCTGATGTTTTCTCATATTTAAACCTACTCTAATACTAGTTATTACTCACTTCATGGAGATAATATACAAAAAAAAACCATTTTGTTAAAGAAAAAATGATAATTACAGTCTAATAACAATTGATTTACACTCAAACATGTTACTGCAGATCAGATTTATCAAGAACAGCAATGTTACATATGCATAAGCATCCACTGTGTTGGCTGATATGGAACTAAAACAACAAAACCCATGAATAGATAAGAGAACAGCTGGAGAATAACTGTCCACTGGAGTGAGCACTGTGCATGAAAGGGTTAATTATTATGATAAGAAGATATTATCACATTTATTGATCGTTGTATTTGTAGTAAATATTTAAAGTGCATATAAATATTATAGTTTATATTAAAAACGATTGATTATACAAATTGGATTGTGTGTGAGGTGATTAGAAAAGTGTATGTGAATGGTTTGATTGGATGTTTTGTGCTATTGTAAAAATATACAGAAGAAAAGGTTAACAAAGCAAAGAAAGCCGATTTAATTTAATTGTTAGTTTGTCAAAAAGGGTGTGAGAATAAGTACTACTACTACTACAACTGCTTTGTGTCAGAGAAAAAAAAATCTGATATACGAGAGTTTTATAAACCAGTAGTAATAGTCATTAACAGCAAATAATATCGGAAACATTGTACATTGGTTGACCCCTCTCTTAGTCTTTCCATTTGGACGCTGGTATATGAAGCAGATGTTCGTACATTAAAGGAGTCTCTTTAGAAAACATACACTGTTCTCATGCACAGAAACAAACAAGCAGAGTAACATGACAAGGCTGCAATGAGAGAGGGAGTCAGATTGAATATGCAGCTGTTTCCAAAAGATGCATGAGTCATGAATCGCCCGCGGTCAGCAGAGCTAGTGCACATCCAGTCTAACCCCATTCAGTCACATTATCTTACAGGCACCAGCACAAGTTAAGCCAAACACAAAAACACAACAACAAATATTTAATGCTTTCAGTAAAACAGGGATTACCTTTTACAGCAACTTGGAAAATGAAGTACAGTCAACACATAAAAATGTCTGAATGTAAAGGAAAGGGTAGGGAATGAAGAACAGAAGCATATTTTTATATTGCATTTTAGATTATTTTAACAGCAATTCTACAATCAATAAGCACAGATTTTGAAAATATAAAGTTTTTTGCTTTTTTTTTTTAATTAATTTTTTATTGAATGAGGTACAGTATACAGACATTGTATACAACAATAAAACAACACAACATGTTTGCTAGGGGGAATACACTACAATACAATGTTCAAATCAGAGCAAATACTGTTGGTTTTTATAGCCTTTTTGTTTCCAGATTTATCTAACAGCTTTAAATAAAGTTCAGCATCTTTCAAAAACTAAATAATATTTGGTTTTGTGTTATAGAACTTACATTTGTGAATGAAAAATTTTGCAAGTAAGAGAAATAAATTAATTATAAATGTTTTTTTTGTCCTTTTTGTGAAATAAAATCTGTAAAAACAAAATCATAAATTTTTCCATGATATGACAAAGTCTCTGAAAACATGGTCGATAAGAAATCTGCTGAATAAAAATATAAAGTTAATCCAAAATGTAAATGATTCATAATGTCATGGGTTGAGTTTGTGACATTTGTGCATGTTCATGTGCTTATGTCAAGTCTGAATCGGAGTCTGTTTTGCTGCTTTAGTTGCTATATTTTTAGGCTAATAGTAACCATGAGGATGAGGATTTCATCTTAAAAACGGAGTTAGCTAACATCAGCCGATGACCAGCTACTATGAGACACGAGCACCTACAAATCTTTTGCGCTGCATTATTATGTCAGTGGCTGAGTTTTAGAATTTCCTTTACAATATTTGAAGAACTAGCTGAGCTAAAGATTTTCCAAACTGCTCAAAATATGAAGCTAAAATGCAAATTTTTTATTCAGCATTTTATTTTCAATCAACTTTTAATAATTTACCCCTTCACTCAGGACCTCCTAACCCATCCAGTTGCTTTTGAATATCAAAAAGTACATCATTTATAAATGCACTGATCCATCATAAACCTGATGTTTAACTTGTATAATAAAATAAAAAATAGTAAGTAATAAAATGTATTTATTATATTATTCATGTTATGTTCATGATTTTTTTTCCTCCACATTTTTAAAAGACAATGCAATTTGACTAGTATTTATAGCAAGATAAATACATGATATCAAACAATTTGTTTGTGTCATTGGTAGCTATATGTATTATATATTATAATAAACAATGGATGGACAGATGGATGGTTTACTACTTATTATTTTTTATCTCCTTATATCTTTATCCTATATCTTTATTTTGTATCTGGCTTTTTTATTTATCAATTGCTGTGAGTGAAATTTATTCTGTTTATCTTATCTTATCTTATCTTATCAGTTTTCAAAGCAATTCTGTTGTTTTTCCAGCTCTAACAGAACAAAATATGTTGAGCGTTTCATCTAAATCATCATCTAATATATCTGATATTCATAAATGAGTTAAAATCAAATGAAAACCACAAAGTTAAAGGCTCCTTCTGTAAGATTTAGGATGAACTAATTGTAGAAATTGTTCAGAATTATGTTTTCATTGATGCATAATCCTGGAGGATTGTGTTGGGTTTCTGTAAATTGGCTTAGAGTCTGGTTTTGACCAACTTTATATGTAAAGTGTCATGAGATAACTTTTGTTATGATTTGGCGCTATATAAATAAAATTTGATTTGATTTGATAATGAAAATGAGGGCTGTTTGGTTTCCTTTATCATAGAACGTGTGTCTACATCTACAGAGGGAATGGGTCACCTTTCACAGTCCACCATGTTGCGATGCTACAGGCTTCTTGTTTTTTCTGTTTTATTGCATCGAGATTTAAAGTGCATTACATCACTTTCTGTGTCTGAGTGGGGACCAGAGTTAATGTCCCCTTGACTAAAAAGCTAGTTTTTAATGCTCATCATAGTGTAGGTTGAGGAGGGTATTCACCTGAATGTAATCTGCAGCTTCATCACTAGATGTCACTAAATCTTACACACTGGACCTTTGACCCTTTAACTCATGAAACATTATTTCAGGTAAATATTCTGCTGTGAATTAGTGTCTGTTTCAGTGTCATAAAAGCTGCTGTGAGTATGTGCTTGTGTTCCTTTTCTTCAGTGGTTTTGTTTTAAAGTGTGTTTTAGGGTCAAAACAGGGTGGAATAACAGAAGAGAGGAATTAAAGTTTTACAGGTTTTTACTAAATAAGGCACTAGGAATGTACATCAATAAGAGATTTAGGATACACTGAACATGAACTGTAGACTGGGACACACTGAAGAACATGTATTTGAATTTTGGCCAGGTAGTTCTTGTTTTTATGGCTCTATTTTTTTCTAAATCAGTCCAGCTGCTTTTCGACGCCTGGTTGAACTCCAAAAAACAGTTACACGGACAAAACTTGGTAAATACCCAGTAAAGAAAAATAATAATAATAAAGAAAAATCTCCACAACACTACAAACAACAGTAAAAACAAGAAATCACAAGGAAAATAGTGTAAAAAAAATCTATTTTTATAGCGAGTCGTTCTCACTCGCTGCTCTGTGTTTTGCCCCCCATTCCACAGGCAGCAGAGGATGCACTGAGCATGCTCAGTCTATGGAAAGAACAAGGTCTATTCTATTGGCACATTTTGAAATTTTTCCTATTAAGCAAATGGTTTAATTTTTACAAATATTTAAAGTAAATCAAACATTCAGAACGCTCACCACAGACACATTAGAGGTTAAAGGGTTAAAGTGAACAAAATCCATGCTCCTCTAAATACTTTAACCCATAAGGACCCAGCGCTATGTTTGTGTCACCCCAATGAATTTTTCTCTATACTTTTTTCACTTTGTTTTGGTTTTTTTCTTTCTGCTTTTAATTTTATCTTGCAGTATTGTTGTTATTGTTAATGTTGTTTTGTTTGATGGTTGAGTGTTCTTAAGAAGGAAATAGAAGGGTGAATCACATTGTTTTTATGCTTGTAAATGGATACTGTATGTCTGTTTGGAATGGGAGGACCCCAGGAAGAGTAGCTGATGTCCTGCATCAGCTAATGGGGATCCTAATAAATAAATCAATAAATAAATCTATATTTAACATTTCTTAAGAGATTTATCACCATTTATTATGACATTATCCTCTGTATTTTGTGGCTTTTCAGTGAACATTAGGTATGTTCCTGTATTCAATTTTGTGATCATGTAGATGTTCATAAAAGCTCAGATTAAAGTTTTGGATTATTCTATCAAAAACAGAGAAAACTGAAGAAAAAGTGACTATTTCAGCAAAATACATCATTAACTGAACATAAATCCAGTGTGTCCATTCACTGTTATTTATCAAACTCTATGGTTTTTACCAGTGAATCAAAGTTGTAGAAGATGACAGTGTTTCCATGGTAACTACGGAGCCTCTGAACGTCCAAATGAGTCATATCTGATGACCATGACAAGATGACAAACTGTATTTTACACCAATTATTCACATGTATTGATAGGATTAGTGGATCAGAAGTTATTAAACAGTTTAGATCAGTAGATGGTTTTGGTTGTCGGTGGCCGTTTGGGTCTTTATGGACTAAATGGGACTCCTTAGTAATGAAGACCCTCCATATAACCACACATCTTAACTCTATGAATCTATTTGTATCCAAATGCAGGACTCGTCCATCGATGACTTCAGTGACACAGACAGTGAGACCAACTTCCCGCTGATGATCCCACAGGACTACTTGGGTCTGGCCTTCTTCTCCATGCTCTGCTGCTTCTGGCCTCTGGGCATCGCTGCCTTCTACCTTTCACAGAAGGTACATGTACAGTCCTCAGCTGACGAGATACAAACTGGCACCGTAGTTCACAGCCGAGGGGGAGTTCTCACCCTGCGCAGTGTGTTTACACTAACAGCACTGTGTAATGTCAGTGAGGACACTATAGAAGTACCTGGGAGCTCAGACAGGCAGTGATTACACCTATAACTAATATCACTGTCGGCAGTGATGGAGAGTAACCAAATACTTTCACTGTACTTACTTTGAGGTACTTGTATTTTTAATTCTATCCATTCATGCTACTTTATACTTCTTCTCCATTACATCTCTGAGGTAACATTGTAATCATTACTCCACTACATTTGTCAGAACATTTTTTAATCTTTTAGACTTTTTCCATCTCTTTCTTGTTTAGAGAAAACCAAGTATCTCCAATAGCATTTTTTTTTAAATGTAAACTGTAGGATGAACTGTTTCCTTTAAAGGGGTCATATTTTGCTAAACCCACTTTTATTAGTCTTTGTTTCATTTATTTGTGTATTTGGACCCTAATAGTTCAAAAAGTTTGAATTTGAACCCTCCAGGTGCTGCAAATCTATCTTTATATTAATTCCGGCAAAAATCGAGTGGATTTCTACAACCTGTTTAAATTCCTGCTTAATTTGGTATGTTTTATAACTAGTTACATCACAACATTTGCACATATAAGGTCAAGACTTCCGATGAACATTCAGTTGTTGGTTGTATTAACAAATACAAGGGGGTGAATGGGACAGAGCAGCACAACCAACAAGCTGAGGGGGTGGGGCATGAAGTGACTCATGTGCATTTAAAGGGCCAGCGCTCAAAATGACCTTTCAAGTGTCATTACTCAGATATAGGGTTGAAGATGGACCTGTGGAGTTGAATTAATGAAGAATTCAGACCCAAGCAAAGGGTTTACAGTTTATGTAGACCACAGGGAAATGTTTGAAAAATGCATAATTCCACTTATAAAAGCAAAATATCATTTCTTTAAAAGTTGTGCTTCAAGTATTCCTCCTTCTTAGTAACACCCACCCATATTAATGTATGTATTTTGCTAAATGCATATTTCTGTGTTTTGGCATTTTGTCCACACATACATGTTATTTTAGGCAACAAAAGCAGATTATTGAAAACATTTGTATATCCTCGTGGACAGGGAAAATGGAGAGATTGGAAAACGATGGTGGTACATTCCATTCTGCTTCATTTCCCCAACATTCACGTCTCTAAGGAAGTCAAAAAAATTATGAACTTATTAGGTCCTACCCCCTATTTTCTTACCCTAAACAAATCAGTAATAATAGATAAATACCTTTGTGTTTTATCTCATTAAGATGTGCAAGTTCATCTCCAACAATAAATAAGATCATTTATATAACTGACATCATCACATGCATTTGTATTTCTGCAAAATAAATGCATCTTTAATTTGGATTTTATATTTATATTGCAAAGTTTAAAAGTCTAGGTCCACGTACTCTTTAAAGTCATCTGAACATGATATTTGTGGATTTGATTTTCCTCATGGGTTAAAAAATCTCCTTTGTAACTGAGAACTTTTTTGTATATTATCAAAAAGTCAATTGTTTCTTGCTTTACGTGTTAGTTGAGGTGTCTCAACTTTAACTAGATCTGTGAACTTTTTAAAAAAAATGTGTTTTCTAGATCCTACATTGTCAGCTCTCGTCATTCTTCTTGTATACATATAGATAATCTTTTCTACAGTATGTGTAATTATTTCATCTGTATACGTTCAAATACGGGCTAATATGTGGAAGATACATAATAACTAGCAATTGGAAATCAACAGTGTTGATTAAATGGTTCAAAATTAAAGTATGTGCCAAGTTTTTAGAGTTTAAGTAGTTGAAAATCAAGATATTTATTTTGAAATGCAAAGAGTTAAAGTAAAAATTTGTGAAAATTAAATATTAAAGTAGAACTACCAAAAACTCAAAAATAAATAAATGAATAAAAATAAGTATGCATCTGTATATGTTTTATTACTCATGAAAAATGTGTCTTAGCAGATAAGACACTTAAATGGATGATTTAACCTCCTGAGACCCAGAAAAGTACAACTTTTGGCTTTTTTTACATTAAATTATTGCCTTTATTGGAAATGACATGATGCAGCAGTTTTTTCCTGGTGCATTTGTAAAATTTTTATGGAATGTCCTTTGCAGCGAACAGTATTTTTTTTTTTTTTTGTCCCTCAATAAAGCTGTGAAACTCTTGTCCCCTACAGAGGACAAAAATGCATTGCTGAGTCTCAGGAGGATATCATGTTTTTTGATAATTAATGTTAATAATTTCAAACATGGATCAAATTGGACCCATAAACACAGCTCATAACCCCTGTCGATGTCAAACATAGGGTTAATCTGTTTGTTTGCTCAGATTATCAGTCTCTTTCAAGACGAGGTTGGTGAAAATACAGAGGAGGGCGACGGAAGGCGAGGACAGCAAACAGCACAAACTATCTCATCAGTCATTATTACCACTCGGAGCATGGAGAGGCCTCTAACGCCTCTATCTCCGGTCGCCAGAGTCCTCGAGTTTATACAGGCATCTTTCCAACAGTGCGGAGGGGGGAAAAAAAAATCCCATTAACACTTTTGCAAAGCTAACTGGCAGCAAGCTGCAAAGGCCTTTTGATCAGATCAATGGCCTTCGTTAAGGTTTAATTAGAGTCATAACAAGAAGCCTCAAGGTGATAGATTTCCAATATTGTTGAGTGCTACTTAGAACAGGGGTCAGAGTCAAAGACAAGGACTAGAGGGAGAAGAGGAAGGAACGGTGGAAGGAAGAGAAAGTGATGAATGAGGCACAAATGCTGGGTGTGATTCAGAGATGGAACATAATACGGGTTTAGCGTGCGACCGCAATGAGTGGAAGAGGAAAGTGAAGGCCAGGGAGGACACTGACAAATGATGACAAATGCCCTCCTCCTCCTCCTCCTCGTTTTCTTTCCCTCCTCCTTCTAATCCTTATCTCTTCCTCTCTCTCCTCACTCCTCTTGTTTTTCAGACCAACAAGGCATCGGCTCAGGGGGATTTTCAGGGCGCCAACGCAGCATCTCGCCAGGCTTTGTGGCTCTCCGTGCTCTCCATTGTGTTTGGAATCATAACGTACATCTGTGCCATTGCCGCACTGATCTCTTACCTGTCTGGAAAACCACCTTAAGAGCCACTCACACACAAAAAAAAAAAACCCAAACAAAAAAACCCAGACCTCTCACCACTCATTTCATGGATATCAACACATGCCGGCATACGTGTAAAACCTATAGATGTTAAATAATCACAGTATTTGTCCACTGATTCTGTCTCCAGTCATGTTACACCTACACCAAAAGCAGCAAACGGACATGAGGAGGTTTGGAGTAGAGCTCATCATCATCACGTCCAACTGGATCGAGCTTTGTTCGGCATCAACTCATGTATAGATTCACTCTCTATGTGTGATTATTTTGTCGCCAGAGGACTTCCGTTACCTACCATCGATCGGTTCGTTCTGTGCTGTCAAGTGTCAAAAAACAACTGTGACGACTAGTGCAGATTTGATCACAGCAGTGTACATATCACTGTCACAAAAAGATGAGCAATGGAGATGCAGAGAGGGTGAAAGGTGGCGCCGTCTGCCTCCGAGGAGTAAAGTAATGTTCGGCGTACTGCGATGGAGCCTGTAGATTTATGAGAAAGTCACAGCAAGGACGTGACACTGGCAAAGTCGTGGTAGACCTCGCCGTGGGTGTGAAGGAGGGGACGGCGTGGTGAGGAGGAAAATGGGGACAGTCTTAGAATCAAGGGTTTTATTAAAATGTAGAATTAATTGGAAACACCCACAGTTCCTTTGGACTATGGACTTACACGTGGTCATAGATACATCCAGGGTGCATTCATCTCCACTCACTGTTTACCTGCAAAAATGACTGATTCTGCTTCATTAATGCCAAGTCTAACCAGTTACAATATATTAGAAAGTTAAAGATGCAATATGTAACCTTTACACATGCTTGTGTGAAGTTTGTCTTGGGGCTGAGTAGTTTGCTGAGGTTTGCAGAATCGGCAGTGTTTACATGCACATTAATATTCTACCTTTAGTCTGAATATGAAATTATTCTGAGATTCATATAAATGGCAAAACTGGAATATTTCGTGCATGTAAACTAATCAGTGTTGACAATTATCTTCAATGGAAAGTCGCTAAAGATTATGGTGTGTTCAGTTTCAACTGGGGAATCAGAGTTTCTTAATTAGGTGCAGTGTAACGCATTTCTATCAGACTGTGGTGAACCTGGCTAGAACTGCACTGCTACTGGTTTTACATTGTACCACTAGAACAATATCAACTTAGCTGCATTCCTTCTCCTCATCCATCTTTCAAATTTTCAATTGTGAAAGGAATGCATCTTAACATTTGCATATCTGAATTGACATGTCTCTGAAACTCTGATTTCCCATTAAATACAAACACACCATCATTCATGGGTTTTAAATGTCAAGCCATCCTTCTCTTTAAGGAGGCTGAAATAGAAGGTTGCCACATTAGTCATTAGGTATTTTTTTGGGTTTTTTTACCCTCCCATCTGGAGGAGAGGCAAGAGGTATTGTTGTTTGGTTTGGTTTGTTTGTTTTTTTTGTCAACATTTTAGCAGCAAAACTATTGGTTCAATTCATCCCAAATTAGGTTTATAGATTGACAGTGACCCAGAACAGATGTCATTACATTTTGGGAACAGTAGGTCAAAGTTAAAATTTTGTATTTTTTTTTATCTTTCCATTTACTCATAATGGGTGAAATACATGCAAGGGCCAGGGTTTGTTGTATCTGGCACCACTTGTTTGTTTTTAAAAAAAAAAAGAAATAATATAAGAGGGTCTAAAAAGTTGCCAAATTTAGTAAAAAACAAAAAACAAGTGGTGCCAGGCACAACAAACCCCGCCCCTCGCACATTTTGTAACTTACTTTTTGCATCGATCCAGCTGATGTCATCATGTCTATGTATGTGCTGATGACAGCATATCAATTGCCTCTATATATGTGCCAAGTTTGAAGTAAAATGAAACAGAATTGATGTTTTTATAGACATGTGAAATTTCTGCTATTATAAGTAAATGGGAGAAAAAAAGAGGTAAAAAAATCATTAAAAATTTAAACTTTGACCTACTTTTCCCAAAATGTAATGACATCTATTCTTGGTCACTGGAAATCTATAAATCAAATTTGGTATGAATTCAACCAGTAGTTTTGATGCTAGTGTTAACAAACAAAAAAACTGAACCAAAAACAATGTCCCTTGCCTCTCCTTACGGGGGTGGGGTAAAAAACAACAGTATTAAAGAAACTCCATTTCTAAGTGAACAAAAGCTATTGTTGATAATGTTGTGGCTGTAGAGGAGCAGAAGAGAAGTACTGAAAAACCCAACAGCGAGAGTATGGATGTTCATGGAAAATTAGTAGAAATTAGTGACAAAGAAGTGACTCTGGATGTTGGTAACAGAGTCAGGGAAGATGGACATTCTTGAAGGTATGTTTTGTTCTGTTCACACTTTGGAGTAAAAAAAACAAAACAAAACAAAAAAAACAATTAATACATGTGTGTTTCTTCACATGTTACTTATTGCACCTTTAATGAATAAGTTTAAATACATTAGAAACTTGATAAATACTTATAGTGCCATGTTATCGGAAAATGAATAAAAAATGAGCAGCTGTGGAGTTTCTAAAGGGAAAGGCCATGATGTGAAAACTCTAGGTACAGACAAAAATGAACAGCTTCTATTTTCAGTGATAGAAAACGACATAGACAGCGAGGTGCAGAAGAAGGAAAAGTGCCAAAAAACATGGAAGAAACTCTGAGGATGATCCTTTTATGAGCTCTTCCATTAATAGAAGCAACTGGAACTGCAAACTTCATGCTCCCCAAATATAGATCCTGCTATTCTCTCCTCCAAAATAAGAAAAGACGACTGATATCCTTCAGGTACCTGCTACTGCTGCTACGTGCAGGATGACAAACTTTAGAAATGAAGTTGTCTACTTTAAACTTGTGTAAGCAAATAGTTGTTCCCGACGAGCTAAGGTGCTGCAAAAAGTGGGCTGACAGACGCCTGGTGCTCAGCCATGTGATGCATGACTCAGTGAAATCTCCATTTCGGTCGAACCTGCATGGTGAGTTTGCAGAATGCCATGTACAATTCTGCTCCGTGCTTCAGTCATTCCCTTCATTTGGTGTTTTGCTGCAGCTTTTATGAAGAGAAAAAAAAAATTACTTGGGGTTTATTGGTTGGAGCTTAAATGTGCCATTAATAAAACTGTGAACAAATGAACTCCCGCCTAATGTTTTAAAGAGGACTGTAAGGTAGAAGTCAACCTTTTCTATTTAGATGTACAGTATAGTTTTTATAAAGTCCACCACTGAACAACTCATTCACATCCAATGTTTTTTTTCTTCAGCTTCAATAGAATTTCTTCACCAAATCTGGTAAATAAATGTGCGCACATGGAATTCTGTAAGTCTTGTCACCAACACAGTCCACGTATTGTCTTACACTTCTGACAATCCCAAACCATCCTGTCTCCTGTGGACTTTTTAATGTCACGATTATCGATCTCCATGGAAGTGTTTATCGTGGATTGCCTTTATCGATCACTGACATAATGAGACGGACCCTGGTCAGATCTGTTTGTATGGACAGCAACCGGATGCAGTAAAGCAGCAGCTTATGTGAGCCAACAGCTGCTAAAGGTGGTGGAGAAACAGATAGATATATATAGATTACTAAATGATCTTCTTTACCTCCTTGTTCACTTCCTTGTATTACATGTAAATATTAAACTTTAAGAAATAAATCAATGAATCCCAATAAGTGCATTTGTTTGATATTCATGTTTTTCCAGAGCTGAAAAATGAAGCTCAAGGTCAGGTACGGCAGTCAAACCAGTTAACTGTGGACAGATGAGTCATTTACTGCATTTACTTCTAGGACACAGATGTGGATTTAGACTCTAGTGGTATAGGACTACAAAATCCAGCTGTGGTAAACACATTCCTGTTATCAAATCCCAACATACTGAGTTATTAATAGAATAATGCTTACAAAGTGTTTGTACTTAAAGACAATTAAAAACACTATATAGACAAAAGTATTGGGACACATTCACTTCAGGTGTTTCATTGCTAAAAGGAGGCTGGGTTACAAAATAATGATAAATATAACATAATTATGTTGTGATATCATTGCAATAAATGTTTTTAATTCATCTTTAAGGGTTAATTTTATTTACAATGTCACCGAAGCTACAAAATGCTTCACTGTTTGTTTTTAATTCATTTTACACAGTTTTATTGTGTTAAATGTTCTACTTTTAGATTTGTGAAATATCTAACCATAAATAAAGAATAAAGAAAAATCACCCTTTAAACTTAGAAATATCGATTTGACATTTATAGTGTTAATTATTAATAAGTGACATGGACATGTTTTTTATGATATGCCAAATTTACACAAATGGGAAGTCCTAAAAGCTGCAGGTGTGATGTGTCCCAATAGTTTTGTCTTAGTGCTGCGCTGCTGCTTCTGTTTATTGAATTAAACATATTTTTCCAGACAGATCTATTGAAGTTATATTTGAGGAGCTACGGTAATAAGATTTATAGGGGATTGTATCATAAGGTTTACAGGTACTGAATTGAAACAGCCAGCCCATTACGTAACTTAGCTGCATTAGCTAGCATTATTATTCAGTTAGTACTGCACTGCATAACGTTAGCCCCATAGCATAATTGCCAAAGTCACATTTTTTCAGGTCACAGCCAATGATGAAAAATGAAGCAGCAGTGTTCAGAGAGTAAAGTTACACAGATATCGCAATTTGGCCAAAAATATGATTTAGCCAACTATGCTATGAGGCTAACAATAAACTGTCATCTAGTGTAAATTAATATGTAATAGTGTTATTTAGCATCGTAGTGGGCATTTTCATTAAATCAGCACTAGCTTGTTGAGTTACATCCCTCTCTCATCTTCAGCTCCTCCCCCTTGTACATATATGGTCACTTCTGTTTCCAAGAAATAAGACCAAGGGTCCTGTAGTCAAACGGCATATTTAAAGACATTAATTGACATTTCTTTGGCCTTTCAAAGTCACTCAAGGTCAAAGGTCATAGCACCAAATAAAAGCCCATATGTGACTTCCTATCTATTACCAATAGTAATTATATCAATATCTTCAACTGTTTTGAAGTTACAACATACATTAAAAAATTTAAAAATCAGTATTTCTCAATTTTTTTTAACAAACTTGGTAGACCTTACCCAAAGAAACATCTGCTATGAATTTCAATCGATTGTGGCTGATGGTTTTGGAGAAGAAGCTTATAGAATCTGGACATAGATGACCTTGGGTTTGACCTTTCAAGGTTAGTCAAGGTCAAAGGTCATGGCACCAAATGAAAGCCCATATGTAACTTCCTATCTATTGCCAATGGTAATTACATCAATATCTTCAACTGTTTTGAAGTTATAACACTTTGAAATTTATCCTGTTATAAACCAATGGGGATTTTTAAAATTAAAAAAAAAAAATTTTAAATTTCAAAAATCAATATTTCCCAATTCTTTGAACAAACTTGGTAGACCTTACCCCAAAGATGGTCCACAAGAAATATCAAGTCATTCTGACAGACCGTTTTACAGAAAGATTCTTGAAAAATTGTTTATGGACAACGGACAGACACCAACTGATCCCAATAGTCCATTAGACCCTTCAGGACATTGGACTAAAAAACAAGATGGAAAAGACCAAAATGCCAAACTCATGGCTTCCCAATGTCAGTCAACAAACCAACGGATTACATCTTTGAGGTTTCATCCAATTTTTATATAAAATCTCAGCATTTCTCCTCATTTTGCAGATAAGCTAGACTTCCAATCTCATCCTCTCACTCACAGAAGTTCAACCACCCTCAGAATCAGACTTCACCCACAGCTGAATACAACTGAACTAAAGCAAATGTAGCCCAAAGCGCTTTCTAAATATTTTATTACAACATCAGTGTCTGCAAGTGTAAAAAAGGCTTAAAAGGCTGCGTCTGTATCAGAGGGTTTTGGAGTATCGTCGTCTGACAGAGTCTCTGTAGAACTGGAAGATCTTCTCTGATGCTTTCTGACTGACTGCTATGCACTGCTGCAGCTGTAGAAGACAAAACAATATTAACATCCTTCCTTTTAATGTATATCTGATATCACTTAGATCTGACACAATACTGACACATGAGAACAGTGGAAGTAAAACATCAGAGTACTTCGGGGAATCATTGCTCATTTTAGAGTGTTTACTGACCTCATGAACTGAAAAAGAACCTCTGGTTGAGGACATCAGTACTTTACGTTCTGTGCTGTCAACAGCAAAGGTCAGCAGAGCTCGACTTTCCTGGTGAAAAATAAGAGTGAAGTTTGACTTATCAGCAAATTCAGCACTGACTGTTCTCGTATTCAAATATTAACAAGTGGTTCCAGGCACAACAAACCCCGCCTCTTCCATGTATTGTAGCTTATTTTGGCATCCATCCAGCTGATATCCTCATGTCTATGTGTGTGGTGATGTCAGCATACCAATTATCTCTATGTGTGTGCCAAGTTTGACATAAATTGAAACAAAATTGATGTTTTTATAGACATTTGAAATTTCGCCCATTATAAGTAAATGGGGAAAAAAGAAAGATTTTAAAAGTTCATGAAAAATTAAAACTTTGACCTATTTTTCCCAAAATGTAATGACATCTATTCTGGGTCATTGGCAATCAATAAAACCAATTTGGTATGAATTCAACCAACAGTTTTGTTGCTACAGACATTTGAAATTGCGCCCATTATAAGTCAATGGGAGAGGAAAAAGATTTTAAAAATTTATAAAAATTTTTAAGTTTGACCTACTGTTCCCAAAGTGTAAAGAGATCTCTTCTGGGTCACTGGCAATCTAAACCAAATCTGGTATGAATTCAATAGTTTTGCTGTTAGAGTGTTAACAAACAAATCACACCAAAAACAATACCCCTTGCCTCCCCTTTGGAGAGTGGGGTAACAAAGATTTATTTATTAGTATTTAGCAAAACAAAAGTTATTAAATGAAATATTACACAATGATAACATTCAGATGCATATCATATATAATGCCATAGTTTATTTCATTATGTAATTATTAATTTAATCATGAAGTAACTAATTACATTTTATAGTGTCACTGAAACTGCTTTATCCAATACATTTCAGTGAGACTTAATACTAAAAATTTCAACTTATGTGATCATGTTGAAGTTTTATTTTTGACACCTCCTAAATCAAGCATCAGCCACTGTTGAAAAGGTTCCGTTTTCATCTAAAAATATATATAACCTTTATTTAATCATGAAACATAGTGAGGTGAAGGCCACATTTTCAATATAACTGAGAGAACGTGAAAAATAGTGATGATAAAAGCAGTTGATTCTGGAAAAATCTGAAAACCTAACATAAAATTAGAAGAAAATGGTTAATTTCACTAAAAGGAGGAAAATTTATTCCATGATGTTTATACACTTTTTGATAATTTGACTTAATTTTGAGGCTTTACACAAAAACCCCTGCAGGTATTAGTTATTTCAGACTCTGACCACACAGATACGTTGAATAAGATCAGTCAGCGTTTTCAGACTGACTTTTTCCTGAGCGGCCGTGGGGTCTGTGATGATCCGACCGTCGGCGTCGATGGCACATGTCACCCCACAGAACAGGCAGCTCATGGGTAAACCTGCGTCCATTAGAGCCATACAGGCGGCGTTCAGGGAGCATGACAAAAGCTGAGGGACAGGTAAGGAACACTGGCAACGGACATCAGACTGGACCACAATGTCAGAGCAGGTTCCTACACATTTCATTTTCAGACTAAATGTCAATATTTAAAGGCTCAATTATATCATTTACTTTAGTTCATTACTCTATCATGCATTAAACACCAACGTTTCACATTCTGTCATTGTCAGTTATTTTTAGGTTCACTTCAAATCCTCTAAACTGTCACTAATGCATTTTAATAGTTATCTAATGCACATTTGATATTTTGCATTGGAAAACGTTCATGTAAACAGCTCAACAGCCTCTGATGGTTTTAGTAAAGAGCCATCAAAGTCAAATTTAAGACATTTGAAGATGTTTCCAAGCCTAAAATTCAGATAACTGGATTTTACGTTGTCTATGGATCTGAAGAACACTTTCAGAAAAAACTGAGCTGACTTAAAATTGCATTGTAGTGTATTAAAATGGGCTTCAGCAAAAAAAATATTCTCTACAATGTGATGTGCAATACTGTGCGAGTCATATTCCACTTTTATCTTTTTTTTTTTTTTTTTTTTTAGTAATAGTTAACAGGACATTGTGGACAGAAAAACAACAACACATAGACGAAGGGAAAACAATGACAACATCATATTACAATGAAAAAGATCATAAATGTAAAGAGCAACTAAACAATATAGCTTGGTTAGGGGCGATAGGGAAAAGGGGAAGAGGGGAGTGTGAATGAAAGTGAGAAAGAGAGAGGGGGAAAATAATAATTGTTGTAATAATACAAAAATTTATAATAATAATAATACCAGTAGCCTAATTTGCTAGTATTATTGTGGCGGCGGTAGCGGCCTTTGTCTTGTTTTTTCAGGGTTGAAATGAACCTACATATTTATTTCTCATTCTCTTTTCTCCATTTACAACAAGTAAATATGTGCACAGCCTTAAAAGACACAAAAAAAACTGAACTAAATGTGTTGTAAAGGTTCAAGTCATTATAAAGTGTGACCTCTGACCCCATGACAAGAAGCAGAACAATTAGAAACATCTGACACGTGTTGAATGAAACCTGGTGTAAAACATCAGAAAATTAATGCCATAAATCTCAAATTGTCTGAACAAAAGGGTTAAAGACATGTTAAGAGCAAAGGGAGGTCACACTAAATACGTCCACTGTAGTTTATAGAAACTGTTTTTGCCCTGAAACTTTACTTTTTCCTGCTGTACATACTTCACATATATCAAATTAGATCTAAATACAGAGACAAATGCATATGTGTGGACATTAGAACTTTACTAAACCAACAAACAGAATGTTGGACTAAGACTTTTACACAGGAATGTATGTGATTATAGTGAATTTATGTGTGTGAACCCTGTTGCAGGTTGAATTAGTGATATAGAGTTTCAGTTAAAGGATACCGAGCCATCATCATGAAGGACCTGAAGGACAAGTGTGAGGGACGAACGAGGATGAAGTGTCAAGAGCAGAGACGCCTCGCATGTTTCTCGAACACACTGCTCCTGTGATCGCTCCTTTACAGCTAAAAAAAAAAAAAAAAAAAATTACTTTGAAACATATTACATACACAGGGTTCCCACACATTTCTACAGAGAAAATATCCAAACTTTTCCTCAATCTTTCTTTCACAGCCTTTAAGTCAGTGATTCCCTACTTTTTTTTGGCTCGTGACCCCATTTTAACATCACAAATTTCTGGTGACCCCAAACAAAACAGAGACATTTTTTTGCTAAAACTAATTTGTTTTGGATCATGTAATAGTTTGCTATACTATGTTGCAAATAAACGTTAGTTTTAAAGGACATTTAGTCTATATAATGTATATTATATAGACGGAGGCCGTAAAGCCAGGTGTAGATTACTGCACAAAGTGACAATTTTACTTTCCTTGGTCAGGATATGTACAGTCAGTCCAGCTTGGATTTACAAGGCTGACAATTAATACTGAACAAACAAGAACTCAAACTAGGAATTATGAAAGAGCTGCAGCATCTGAAACTGACCACAATGAACATGTGAAAGATAAACAGAACCACAGTGCTTCAGTTTCAGCTTCACAGTTTGTCATGTCTTTTATGGATTGTGATTGTCTCTCAATTCACCATATATTTTTTATTAGTAATTTTTTTTAAAATCAGTTACTAAAAATTTCAGGCGAACCCATTCGAATTCCAGGCGACCCCACGTGTGGTCCCGACCCCAAGGTTGAAAAACACTGCTTTAAGTACATGAACAGAAGAAACCTTTAGTTTATAATTGCATGACAATTAAATAGCAACATTTTTCACTTTTTAGTTATTTATTTTAATATTCAGTCCAAATACTCACAAAAACCATTAAGCTAATAAGCTTTAAGCTATAAGCTCTTCAGTCAAATATCAACAAAAAGCCACCTTAAGCTTTACTAAAATACATTCATTTGCTTCAGCTGGAAAGAAATGACTTCTGGTTCATCTTATGTTCTACTGATGTGATTATATTGTTGACATTTCACATTTAACTGTTTAACTGACCCGAAATCAGATCTGCATGAATCTCAGATGTCCTACTTCTATCTCAAACTAGATAATTACACCAAAAGTGAGCAATTATCTGAGGGGAGAAGGGAGTACAAATCCCTAACTATTCAATTATTTTTTCCAAACTTTACATGACTTCAATTTCATGACTTTCCCATTTCTGAAGATTTTAAAATTGGACGACTCTTTCAGCTTTTCCATGACTGCGCTAACCCTCATACATCAGTTTATTCAGATCAGCTCACTTCCACCTCCCTGTGGTGTGTTAAAGGTGTTACAGAGTCAGTGCATTTACTCCTTAAATTTCACAAGGCACCAGCGATTAAATGTCTAATATTTGTTTCAGCTGTACACCAAATTCTGTATGTACAATAGATCCAAATATGAACAAAAAACTAAACTTTTTTTTGAGTGTTCAAGGACTATATTTTTCTGCCTGAACTCAACACACAACATGATTGATAACTGTTTTCTCTAGCCAGACAAAAACAAATTAAAAAATGACACAAATCAGATGGAGGGATGGAGGGATGCCCCCCCCCCCCCCCCCCCCCCCCCACACACACACACACACACACACACACACACACACTCATGCACAGTGGTTAGAAGACTTTATGTCCTGCTTAAGACTGGAGAAAATTAGATACTCACTTCAGCAATCAAATGGGAAATTCCAGAAAGTGTGGGGTCCCTTCCTAAAAACATTCCAGACCCTGTAAATGCTTGACTTGTGCAGTTTAACAATGCTGCTTACTCCATACTAACTCCTAGCGCAGGTTTTTGTCATGATAGTGACCCCTTATTATTTCTAGTGCACTGGCAATGACTGAGGGATTATTTTATATAGTTTGTTGTTTGCTCTGCTTTGCTTTTTTTTTTTCTCCTCTATGGTGCTAGCTGCGTTTAATTTATACCCATGCTTACTTAAGATTTCTTTAATGACCATTCAGCACTGCACTTGTATTATATTGAGAAAACTTCAATAAAAAGATCTTGATCAAAAAAAAAAAAAAGGTACAAATCAATGGTGTCAATGTGGATTATCTGGTAAAAAAAAATAAAACAAAGCATACATTCTTGTAAAACAATGAATATACAACAAGTAAAGAGGTCACTTTGTGTGCGTTACATTTCAGGTACATTCAGTGAAGGCTTGGGGGAGAACTAAGGCAAACTAAAAACACAAATATATGCCAAAAAAGGCTTTAAAAGGTGATTTGGGTAGCAACCCCTAATCACCCATTAAATCCATCAGTGGAAATCAAATGAATGGGAACAGTTAAAATAACTCAGAACACAATGCAGGTCTTTTCTCTTAAGAGCAATATTGGGAGATCAAAATGAGACATTGGCTCCTCAGCATTCACAACCAGACTGACCAGTGAGTTTCAGCCTCCTTATATCCACACCCACTCAAGACAATTACCCTCAGCTGTGGTGGACACACAGGTGCATCCACTCACACCTGATCAATAGAACCTGAAGGCAGGATCTGCCTGAAACAGTGAGTTTTTGTTGAGCAGGAAAAGTCAACAGAGGAAGTACAAGAATTTACAATTCTTCAAAACAATCAGAGACAAAAACCGTATTAATCAAATGAAGGCAATAGATCATGTAATCCTAATCTACAATAAAGCCACAAAAATATGTGCACGTTTCAAAACAATAAAAAGCCATTCAGCTGTAATATTGTACTGTAATATTACAAGAAAAAAGATGCACTATTCTGAGAATAAAGAGTAAACCTGTTATTAAATCTAATGTTTGATTAGATACAAACAGTTGCTATTAGACTCATTTGTTATATTAAGACTTTTCTCAAAAAATATGACATACAAGTCTGCTTTGTAGACCTGTGTTAAAAAGGCAGAAGGATGAGCTGTGGTGAGTGTGCGTGGGATTCATCTGCCTGTGGGGTAGGCCCATGGTGGTGGTCACATGAGTGTTTTGTCCCTTTTGTTTGCTGTGATAATTTTGTAGTGTGTATTGTGTTGTTTTTGCTCACATGTTGATGTATAGCAATGGACTTTGATAGAATCTCCCCACAGTAAGTACTCCGCCCAGCTCTTATTTTAGCTTATTTTATCTTGTGTCTATTTTTAAAAGAATCATTTTAACTTTGAATTAATAATCATTTAAATAAAAATAACTATTTCTTTATTTGATAGATTTTCCTATCATTTTAATTTCATTACGTACCAATAAAATAGAAATTGGTGAAACTGAAAAAAAATATGACATGAATTTTTCCTCAAAATATTCAGATTTCTTTCAATGTTATGATTTCTTCTAAGTTTTGTTATCATCAGTGTGGCCCTAATACTCCTTCAAACTAACCTATACTGTAATTGTAACTTAATCAGATGAGGTCAGAACCTTGAGTGATCCTCCTCCTCCTCACATAAACACTTACTGGGCAGGCCAACTTTAGGCTGGACAAGAACCTCCAGCGTTGCTCGGTCATAGATCTCCTTACTGACTTTGACCTCAGCCGGTCCATAAACTCCAGCCAATACACTAGTGTCTCCTTAAAACAAGAGAATGACAGAAGATTAATGACCACAAACCACTATAGGAAACATTATTCCTGACTGACAAATAGAGCTGCAACCGATTAATCGGCTAGGTGCTTGAAGTCAATGCAAAAAGTCCTGATTCGATTAATCAACTCAAATTGATTGAAGGGAGATATTCTATTGCAGTTTTCCTGAATTGAAGCTTCTTTGTGCGTCACAATAAGTGTCCGTGTGAAACACAACAATGGAACCAATGTTTAACAGCAGAGAAATGAAGGAAACAAAGCTTTGATTCAGGAGAATTGTGGTTGAATGATTTTTTTGGATCACTTTGAGTCGATTAATCAGTTGCAGCTCTAGTGACAAACATGCAGACAGGAAGTGGAAGAGGAAAGCAAAAGTATTGAGACATTTCAGATAGAGTTCAAGACCTAAACCAGGACCAAGTCATGACGCAGATGACAACACAGACTAAACAAGAAAACATTAAGAAAACAGTATCGATGGAGCACATCAGCACAAAGCTTAATTATGGCTGGACAATAAGAAGAAACAAATATGTGAATAAATAAAAACAATCCTTTTAGTCTAATCACAGACAGAAGTTTATGTTTATACAACTAAAATACATTTAAATTAAAGATTTTAAAAATGTGTTGTACTTTTATTGGGTTGTTCGTTTATTGTTCTATTAGTGTGTTTTAATTGTGATTTTTTTTATTACCTACCTAAGGACTAGTACAGATGCAAATGAGCATTTCCACTATAATCCAGCATATTTACATTTGATGTTGTTCAATACAGACACAATCAGAGGTGGGTAATCCCAGCTCCATAGAGTACAAGTCCTGCCATGAATTTGTTCCAACCACTCACTGAACCAGCCCATTTGGATGAGCACAACTCCTCATCCAGGTAGATGAAGGGATAATGAGTGGAATCACCTGTGTTAAGTGAACAGGTAGAACTAATACATGGCAGGATTTTTACTCTACGGAGCTGGGACTACCCACCTCTAGACACAATACAATTCACTAAGGTGCACTCTCCCTACCAAATAACCTAGTAAATAAATACAATAACTACATACAAATACACCCAGACCACAAACACTGCCAAACAAAATTTTAACTTGTATTAAACATTTCCACCTTTGATAAAGACCAAAAGCAAAATTACTTTTCTCAAACATTTATGGATACAACTTAACAAGTTTT
Organism: Sphaeramia orbicularis; assembly: GCF_902148855.1. Lineage (NCBI taxonomy): Eukaryota > Metazoa > Chordata > Actinopteri > Kurtiformes > Apogonidae > Sphaeramia > Sphaeramia orbicularis. The sequence goes on along the minus strand of NC_043969.1, from coordinate 44,016,016 downwards.
GTTGTAAGCTTTTTTTTATCATCACTTTTTTCTCTACAGTCTCTAGTTTTTAACTCTATAATATGCAGCAATATTAAAAAGACATGCAGCACACAAGACAAAACACTATAAATAAATGTAAATGTATATTTTAGTATTGCAGATGCAGATAAGGTGTGTATTGTGTGTACATGTTAGTGGAATGTTCACTTTTATTAGTTATATAAACGGCATGTTGGGAATGTACTCTTTTTCTGAATATGGGCAGAAAACAGGATTTCTTGCACGTAAACGTAGTCATTGACAGGTGATAGAACCCAGTCCCTCCCTCAGACTCGTCTTTAGTCGCAGTTTGCGGTTGTGATCCTGGTCCTGGCTCGACAAAAAGGAGACTACGTATCCTTACCTTGGACAAAGGATGCGGATCCGTCAGGTCTTGACAGTAAACTCTGTTCACAGCCAAACTCTCTGAGACACGAGTCTGTAGAACCGCACACTTCCATCATGTTGCCTTCACAGAGGGAAACGGACTCGTCGCAGGTAAATGACGTCATCTGTTGTTGATTTTCTTCTTGTCTTTAAGAGGCTGAAAAACTAACTGTTATCGCTCCCTATTGGTCGAATTAATGGAAAAGAAAAATACAATAAACACATTTATTATCATTATTATTACTATTATTATTACAGAATAAAACTCTATTTTTGTGGAAACCGTACCCTGATTTTCTATCTACCAAAATAAGTTTTATCACTTTTAGAGACATAATGTCTTATTTGTATAGGGCTATATCTTTAACTGTCATTAGACATAGATAGGAACACAACCGAGATGAAATCTGCAGGTAAGTCTTGAAATCCTCCATCCACAAGACATTGGTAATGCAAAACACTACAGAATATTAGATCCCCAGGCATATTCAGCTTGTATCCATGGTAAAAGGATCAACACAGGTTTTGGAGCTGCCCTAGAATTTTAAAACATTAAAATACTATTTTGTGTACTCAAATAAAAGCCTAAAAAAAATGTAGGTTTTCATGAATGTATTTCTCAAATGAACTAGATACACAAGAAAAGATTGTCATGATATGAGGAGATGTAAGGAGTTCCAAGAGGGTGATCTGAGAGGTGATATGATATGAAAATTTTGATAATTTTTATGAGTAATTAATTACATGTATATCTGTATTATTAGCCACAAGTGTCAATTCAATTTTTTAGACCATAGAGACCATGTGGCCACCAGTTAAAACAATACCAAGTGATTATCAATGTCTTATAAAGGCTGAATTTTTAGTTGTCAGAGAAACTCTATGAAACCAGACTTTATTTGGAGTTTCACATTTGTTGTAAATGACATAATGAGTCAAAAACAATATAAAAGACAAAACAAGACATAATGACAGGACCCAGTTTAGTTCTAATTTTTGGTCATTCAAAGTATGAGATGAACATTTGGTATTTTAAGTTTTTTTTTTTTTTTTTTATTGTTTTAGCAGCTTATGGACAGTTTAATGACTGCTTATTTTCTACCACAACTCGACCAAGGATGAAAATAGGCATTGATCCCCAGTTGAGCGCATTTCCTGGAGTGAAACGTAATTCTTCTGTGTAACGCTGGATCTCGCAGGGTGAGATAACATAGTCCCACATGTGGATGTCAGACATCATTCCAACAAATGACAGCTCTGGATTTGGACTGAGTGTAAAATCATGCTCCTGTAAACACAGTAGAAGATTATACTGATTAATGTTTGCGTGCACCAGCAAACTAAAGAAAAAAATAAATACAGAGAATTATTTAAAGATTCAGTGTGTGATATTTAGTGATATCCAGTGGTGAAGTCATAGACTGCAAACAACTGACTTAACTAATATGGATATTTTGTTAAAAAGAAAAGAAAAGAAAAGAAAAGAAAAGAAAAGAAAAGAAAAGAAAAGAAAAGAAAAGAAAATTTATTTTTTCTACTATGTTTGAGTTGTGGGTTTTGGTTTTAAAACAGCTTCCAATGTAAAGACCTTAAAAATGGAAAGTTTAGGAAATACACCCACTGTTCCCTTGATAATGGACATGAAAATGAGCATAATGTATGTTCATTATGCAAAGCCTGAAACAAGAATAACAACTGTTCCGTCTGTGTTGCAATATACACGTGTAGCAATATACACATGCTATACATCCAGGTAACCTCAAGAACAACAGCTAAAAAGTCAACAAAACCAATTTTCAGAAAATAACATTAAGCAGAGACAGCGAGACAAAAAAAGAGCAAAAAAAGATCACATTGTAAGACTGTGATTATGAATTTAGTCTTATTTTTGCTGTTTTGTGATCATAACTTGGTTTTCTGTGAATGAAGCTTCAGTTATCGGCTAATCCACTGTTTTATGTTACATTAAAATTATTCAGATTGGAAACATATGGTCCAGGGTTTAACAGGTTATTCTAAGGGATCTAAAACACAATGTTGTTTTTTTTTTCTTATGTGACTAGACACTAATGAAAACATAATTATGAATATTATAGTCCATTTCTGTAATTAGATCCTCCTGAATGCACCAACATTTTTACACACTGGACTTTTAACATTGTTAGGTGTTTTGGGGAGTAGGTCTACTCATACTCAAGAATTACATTGAAGTTCTCACTAAATATACAGTACTGTGTAAAAGTCCTGGTCCAACATTATGTTTGTTGGTTTAGTAAAGTTTTAATGACCATACATAGTCTCTGTGTTAAGATCCAAACTTGATATATGTGAAGTATGTAGAGCAGTAAAAACTAAAGTCACACTAAATAGTGACCTTTACTTTTATAACCCATTTAGTTCAATTTTTTTGTGTGTCTTTTAAGGCTGTCCACATATTTTCTGTATTTTCTTGTTGTATGTGAAGAAAAGGAAATGAGGAATAAATATGTGTGATCATTTCAACCCTGAATAAACAACACTAAAGGTGGCCTAAGATTTTTGCACTGGATTTTATATGAACTCAGTGAAACAAATGAGATGAACCACGGAAATGAAAAACCTAAGTCATATGCTGGAAAAAATCAGAATCTTACCAAGTGTATTTTTCCTCATTTCTAATCAAAATATCTCATCACACTTAAAACTAGAAAAGCACTCGGAGAGCGCAGACCTCCACCAAGGCAGATCAGTGTCCCCCCCCCCAATCACCACCAAAAATTAATCATTTGTTCCTTGCGCCAGTATCAACATTTCCTGAAAGTTTCATCAAAATCCTTCCTTAACTTGTTGAGTTGTCTTGCTAACAGTCAAACAGACAGACAAACCCTAATGAAAACATAACCTCCTTGGCGGAGGTAATAAGACGTGATCACCTAAAGAGGAACTTTTCAGTGAGATATAAGGACTTATTTTTAGACAATGGATCTTGAAAATCTTATTTCAAGAAATCTTACCAAGATAATTTTCACTTGTTCCATGGCAGATTTTTTTTTGCTTGAACTAAGCAAAAAAAAAAAAAAATCTTGAATTAAGAAAAATGCACTTGGTAAGATTTAGATTTTTTCCAGTGTAAAACTCATAACTGTTCATAGGGTGCTCAGAAATACAACTGTACCTGTCCTATACTGATTCTAAGAGAGCCTGCGATGTTTGAGTTGCTGATGTATTTCCTGACGGAGGGTTTTCCATTTAACCACATCTGCTCCAGTCCAGAGGCAGCATCCCACGTGGCGCAGAGAGAGTGCCACGTGTTTATCTTGTAGTCCTGACCTGGGAATCCTGTAAACATCTCCTTGGTACCAACCATAATCTCATTGGTTTCAGGATTGGTGAAGATACGGAAGTTGTGGAACAAGGAAGATGAAGCCAGATTGAAAAGATAGTAAGGTCTTTGGAGATCTGTAAAAAACCTGTAGCAACAACGAACACACAATCATCCATGACGGTACAAAGTAAAACACGCTCTTGTTATATTATCTGTTCTGTACGTTTAACCGTACCTGAGGCAGACTGTAATCGCAGCCAGATCCTCTTTGTCTGAAAACAGCTTCACATGATTAAGTCTGGTTCCTTGAGAAAAGACCAACATTTTACCGCTGAGATCTGAAAAGAGAAATTCCAAATCAGAATGTGAAACATTTAGAGCAGTGGTTCCCAACCTTTTTCGGCTCATGACCCCATTTTAACATCACAAATTTCTGGCGACCCCAGACATTCAAAACTGAGACTTTTTTTTTTTTTTTTTGGATCATGTAGTTTGGTATACTATGTAGCATATAAATGTTCAATTTAGTTGACAGTTAGTCTATATAATATATGTTATTATGGACAGAAGCAGAAAAGCCAGGTGATTACTGCACAAAGTGACAATTTTACTTTCCTTGGTCAGGATATGTACAGTCAGTCCAGCTTGGATTTACAAGGCTGACAATTAATACTGAACAAACAAGAACTCAAACTATGAATTATCAAAGAGCTGCAGCATCTGAAACTGACCACAATGAACATTTGAAAGAACATTTGAAAGATAAACAGTACTACAGTGCTCCAGTTTCAGCTTCACAGTTTGTCATGTCTTTTATCTATTGTGATTATCTCTCTCAAATCACCATGTGTTTTTATTAGTAAGTTTTCATCAATTACTAGAAATTTCAGGCGACCCCAAGGTTAAAAAACCCTGATTTAGGGGGTTTCGACATTTAAAGCTTGATAAGTTTGTGATGTCACTGGACACTTACAAACTGCATAAATATCTTATAGCATATTGTAATAAATGAGGAAACAAAAGTTGGACCCATTTCCCTGGACACTGTTTTTGCTAATCATAGGCGTTTTTAGACAGGGAGGATGTTAAATACCAGTCTGGAAGCTGTAATTACCAGACATTGTTGCATTTTCCTCAAATGTGACTCTATTTTTCATAGATTAATTGACTTAAATGTGAGTCTTTGGATTTTACCAAAGAATGTTTTGTAGATCCTTGGTGAGGTTAAACTTCACAAAATCTCCCATGCATATCTTCACACTGTCTGCAGTTCATATCTGTACGATCAAATACATTGGCATCTTTGGCAGAACTTCAGAACTCCTTATTCCAAACACTGTGATGATAATTTTAGTAGAAATATTACATACAGCTCCATTAAATCCAAATACTAAATATAAGTTCTAACTCTACAAGATGCAAATTATGTAAAAGTTCTAATTCAATAAAATGGATAATAAAGGTACCTGGATGGCAGAGAAAAGCTGTCATTGTTGTTAGGATTGCTATCGCTGACTGAGTTATGGTTGTTGTTTTTTTTTGTTGTTGTTTTTTCAGTATTTTAAGTTAAAATGGTTTAATAGTCTTCACACTGGACACACATAGACACTAAAAATGTTCTTCAAAGACTACTTTTGACATTTATTTTTTGAATATGTTTCAGATCCTGTACTTCTGCAATGGTACTGCAGTGAAAATTGAATTAGTACCTCTACTTTTACCACAGGCACAAATATAAGGTAAGGAATGCCTGTTTGTGCCTCCTCTGAGCATATTAACGTACATTAAACAATAACCATATATTTAATAATGAATATGTGCAGCAGGTATACTGTATGAGACAATTTTACTTGTCAAGTTGTTTGATCAAATGTAGTAACACATTCAACCTTGCATTTGTTCATGTTTTTTCCCAGATCGATGCCTACTAACCTGCCCTCTGGACTTGTTTAGTTATGCTGACATCATGTTAATTCCCATTTGTGTCACAATATGAGCTGAACATTATAGTTATTTTTTTGTTGTGTTTTTTGTTTGTTTGTTTGTTTGTTTGTTTAACATAATGAAAAACACACATTATATGTCAACACACTTTAACATTTAGTGTTAAGGTTGTGTCATTAGCACATACCTTATCATATTTCTTCTAAAAAGATACAAAAAGACTGAGCATCATCACACAATCAAATAATATCTTGTCTCATAATAACCTATTCTGATTTTAACTCTCTAAGACTTAAACAGTTGACAGCAACCACAAGCATCTACTAATCCAAATTGTTTTATAACTTCTGTACCACTAATCCTATCAATCCATGTAAATAATTCAGGTAAAATACAGTTTGTCATCTTTTCATGGTCATCAGATATGACCCATTTGGACGTTCAAAGGCACCGTGGTGAACGTGGAAACACGGTCACCTTCTACAACACTGATTCATCAGTAAAACCCATGGAGTTTGACAAATGAAAGTGGTGGAGTTTGTGATGTATTAATAGGATATTTTGCTGAAACTCAGTTTTTCCTTAGTTTTCTGTTTTGATATAATAACTTTTGTATTTACTCTGAGCAGTTATTGACATCTACATGATCAGTAAATTCAATATAGAAAAATACCTGATTTTCACTGAATAACGGAAAATACAGAGAATAATATTAAGATAAATGTTGATAAATCACTTTGGAAGGCTTAAGTATGGAGAGAAATTAATTAAGAAAACACCACAAAAGTAGTTCTAGGTCCTTAAGAGTTCATATTTTCTATGTTGATATAAATAAAGATCTTTTACCTTGAGGAGTGTCGAGAGGAGCGGCAGCTGAAGCTGTCACCATCACAAAGAGGAGGATGCAGAAAAATACCATCTAATACAAAAAAACAATGAAATGCACATCATACAAAGTGTTGACAGTTATCACATCTACTGTGTTTAAATAACCAGGTTAAAATCCACTGTTTTGCAGTGGGCAGTATCCTGATCTTACCTTGAATCCAATGTCAGGATATTGTGTTTAACTCTCCATGGGACTCAAGAGTTTTATACCCCTGACCACGAGGACCAGACCTTTAGGGGAGGATTCAGACTCTAAAGAGGGTGTCACCATCTTCAGTTTCAGATGTAGAGGTTTTACATGATTGCATCTATTTATTGATTTTGATGACTACCAGTTAGGTTTGCTATTTCATGTTTTTTTAACATGACTTTATAGAGTATTATTATTTGTTTTTTTGCATAATTGGACAAAAAAATTCCACAATTACCTCTCAGAATATTGTAATTCAAGAGGTTTGACAGGAAACAAGAATTCAACCCCGTCCCCTGGACTCTCTGTAGTAGCGTTAGAAAATCTACTATGTGACTTTTTCTTATACATACATTTTAATGATACTGATAATGTGAAAGATGGTGGTATTCCAGATGGAAGGCAAGCTGTAAGAAAGAAGAAGAAATAAAGAAATAAACACATACTCAGAATTTAGAGAATAAAGTTTTAGGACTGTGACTCTGAGTCTTACTATTGTGGTGTGGTTTTACTTGTGGTGTGAGTGTGTTTTTGGCATTCACTAAGAGGCAAAGTCTAGATTAATTTTAAGGTTTATTTAACCACTGACTTATACTAACTGTTTGTTTCGATTTTCAGTTTATTAGGCAATAGCTTAAGCAACCAGTGTGAGTTTTGTATATTTAGGAGACAGCTTAACCTTTAGTGAGTCCTCAGGCCATTTTTATACATTTTTCTCACTGTTCTGTTTGGATGTGGTGATCATTATGGCTGTGTTAAAGGCTTGTGGAAGGATTTTCTGCAAAAATGTTGCTTTTTTTTTGACACATTCATAAATCTAATGCCATGTTCATGCAAAATTTATATATAACAATTTTTTTCTGCTTTATTTTGCATAAATCCTTTAACACTCTTGAATTTCCCTCGGGATTAATAAAGTATCTATCTATCTATCTATCTATCTATCTATCTATCTATCTATCTATCTATCTATCTATCTATCTATCTATCTATCTATCTATCTATCTATCTATCTAAACCACTACAGCTTTGTTCAAAACTACCAAATGTTTAATCATATTCAGGATTTTAACACTTTAAAGGCCAGTTTGAATATACGATATCACTGTAATTTATGAAAACAGAAAGATTTTTATATGATATGTAATGGTTAGGTGAGTGGAAAGGGGGATTGCTGAATTAGAGTCTTGGATATGTCAAAAAGTAGCAACAATATTAATGTCATTGCATTACTATTTTTTATGTGACGTTAAAAACTGTAGTTTTAATGTAAGTCAATGAGGCATTCTTTCCCATGATGGTCCTGCACTGAACAAAAAATACTGATGCAATAAAATCAGTGTTTTTGCTAATATTTGACATTGACTTTGCCCAAGACTCTGATATAAGGCCACATCCCTCCAGCAGGTGTCTCATATTTTATATTGTTCTTTTATTATTATAACCTGCTCTTCCTTTAACCCAAAGTGTATCTGAATGAACCAGTTCAACAGGGTAATGTAACCTCATTGTGGCTGTAGAAGCATCTCTCTCTCTTTCCACCCGTTCATTCTCTCCAAGGCCAAACCTAAGCATATGTACTTCCTGTAAAGACATTTTTGTTTTTAAGGACTTCCGGATTTATTGTGTCAAACTTAATCCATGTCTATTACACACATATTAACAATGTACCTCTAGTAATGAAAGCAAACTTATAAATCACATGAGTACTTTACCATCTTGAAAACTAAGGTTTAGATTACCTCAGTCTTTACTGTAGCCTGATGTGGGTTTGCATGAGTGTTTTATTTTGAAGTTATGTCCGGATGCTGTGATCGCCGTGCTGTGGCTGCTCTACACATCAGACTGAGCCTGATAGTGGGTGGGAAAAAGGTGCAGACAGACTGTGAAGGATATCAAACACCTCTAGTGTGTGATACTGTGAAAACTGTTAGCATTAGCAACCTACTAGCATACAGTAACAGTGGTCATTTAGTCGAGGGCGAACTGTCCGGTCTGCAGCTGTGGCCACCATGAACAAAATGTATGGATTGTGTTTCCACGCTGTTCGCCAAACGGCAGGACTGAAGTCATCCAGACTGCTTCAACGTAGAGCCTTCAGAGTGTCTGTAAGTGCAAGTGCAGCTACACGACTGTCAACATCTACCGATAGTGGGCTTAGCAAATAAGCTAAAAAAAAAGCTAACAAAATATGCTAAATGGTATGAAATGACACCATAGCCTTCAGTCAGAACTGGTGCATTTATGGTCTTTCAAAGCAGCATACAAGATCCATATGCCTGTTAAAATTTTAAATAAAAGTGTGTTTTATACCTGTATGTGTAATAACAGGTTAAAATGGATGTTTATGAGACAGCTGGATTAGAGCTCCAAATGAGCACATCGCTTAACATCCTTAGTTATCGCGATATTTTGGATGGCAGCTAGCTTAAGCGACAACCTTGTTTTGCTTTAACAACAAGGAAACGGAGTCAAAATAAAGGTCCCATATTTCTGAGGTAATAAGTGCTCGAAAATGTATGTGTTAAGGCAACTGGTTCCAGTTCACCCTGTGTTTGTTGTTACATGACAGTAACAGTTTAGCTAACCGGCTAGCCGGTCAATGCTGTTGCTAGCTCCATCATTCCTATTGGCTGAACTAAGGGGCGTGAAGAGAAAACTTCCGTGTTCATTTTACAGTAGAAATACGAGTAGAAATGTCACCGTATCATTGATGAGAATTATGTGATATAACAAGAAAGGGCTTTGCATCTGTATAGCATTCCTTTCCTCGTTGTACATGCCAGATGCCACCAAAATGTGCAATAATAAGCTAATAGTTTTGTAGTTATCTGTCATGCAGGGTCTGGCTTACAAAGGTATGTAGAGTCATAACTGCAGTGTCACAATGTCATAGTGATAAGAATTGCAAGAGGAGGGAAAATCTGCTACCTGTTGGTACATTTCAAAACACCCAAGGACACATGTATCAAAGCATAATGAATAATCACAGTCAGAATCACAAATACCTTAGTAATCCTACAATGGGAAATTACTGGTAGCTGTATACACAGAACAAAGAGAAGATAAAGTGCAAAAAAAAAAAAAAATAGCCATATATAAAATAATGTAACATAATACACAGAAGATAACTTCAAATGTATGAATTAATGTTAATAAAGGGCAAAGACTGTTTGGGAAATCATTAGAAGATTATGGTTGTTCTATTGAGTCCATAAAGAACAAAATTAAAAATCAAAGTGGATGTAAAATGAGAGGATGACAGTTATTACAGGTTAATCTAAACAAATGTGTTTTGAGCTCTGATTGAAACTAGACTGATAATAATAACATTTTTAAAATTATTTTAATTTAACTTTAGATTTAGTTAGTCTTACAAGTGTAATATTAGTCTTCGTTTTTATTTTTACTTTGAGGAATTTTCATGTCTTTTGTTCGGTTTTAATCTTAGGCTCTGGAGTATTTTACCAAGAGCCATGATTTATAAGATGCTGAAAATGGTGGCATCAGAGATTAATGACCTCAGATATGATTTACATTCTTAATATAATTTCTCAAAGCCGCTTTGTACATGTGCTCCAAGAACTAAAGTGATTCATTATGTACAAGAAGTGGTCAGGTGTCTTTGCCTGCAATTCTAGAGTTTTGATTTAGAGCCAAGAGGGAAGTTTTTGGATGTATCAGTGAAAAAAACAGCTGTAATCAAACGGGGATTTTTATGACCAAGGACAAATGTGAGTCATAGTCTGTGTAGCTTCTACGTTAATACATTTAATGAGTTACAAAAAATACATTCACTCAGAACCTGTCAGGCATACATATTTTAATCTAAAATCTCTTGTCCATTTTTCTTCCTAATGTTCATTAAGGAAAAGATGAATCCCTCCATGTGTTTCCTCTTTTGATACTGTCACAGTGTTGTTATTAATGATTAAGGTCATTAATTAATGATGCCCTTTCAGACCCTGCACCGACAGCAGCCCTTTGACTCAACGCTGGAAAAGCCACAGTTTCCTGGAGCATCAGCTGAGTTTGTGGATCAGCTCGAGTTTATTGAGCCCAATGTGATCTCTGGGATCCCAGTATACCGGGTCATGGACCGTCAGGGCAACATCATCAACCCCTCTCAAGACCCCCAGGTTTGTTACTGAGCTTAAATAGGTACTTTACTTGAGTATTTCACTCTAGTCTCTACTTGTTAATTCAAATGTCTGCACTTTCTACTTAAGATAATTATGTCTCAAATTTTTATTTGTTTTTATTTTATGACTGATTTGGTGGTGCAGTGATTGGCATTGTCGCCTCACAGGAAGTAGATCCTGGGTTTGCATGTTCTCCCCAATGTCTGCGTGGGTTCTCTCTGGGTACTCTGACTTCCTTCCATCGTCCAGAGACAAAACACCTTGATAGTTTAATTGGTCACTCTAAATTTCCCGTGGGTGTGAATGTGAGAGCAAATAGTTGTTTGTCTCTATATGTGAGCTCTGCAATGAACTGATGAAATGTCGAGGGTGTACCCTATCTTCACCAGATGGTATCTGTGATAAGCTCCAGCACCCACATGACCCTCCACAGGACTAAACAGCTGTAGAACATGAATGAACGGATGAAACAGTAACACTCAGAAAAAATGATTCCTTAGTGTATTTATCAGGGCATGTCATACACAATAATTGTAATGTAAAAGACACATCATGACAAAAATGATGTGAAAGATTCAACAAGATTAAAAAGATATTAAAGATGTAACAAGATGAAAATAACATAAAAGACACAACAAGGTGGAAAGGACAGTAAACAAAACCAGATGTATCAAGACATAACAAGATGAAAACTAGAAAAGCAAAACTCGGAGAGCGCAGACGTCCACCAAGGCACATCAGCCCCCACCCCGATCACCACCAAAATGTAATCATTTGTTCCTTGTGCCAGTATCAACATTTCCTGAAAATTTCATGAAAATCTGTCCATAACTTTTTCAGTTATGTTGCTAACAAACAAACAAACAAACCCTGGCAAAAACATAATCTCCTTGGCGGAGGTAATGATGAAACAAAACCACACAACATGATGTGAATTATGTAAGGAGATGAAAATTATTTGAAAAAAATGTAACAAGATAAAACAGACAGTAAAATGGGACTGATAACAGAGAAAAGGCAATTAAAAGCAAATTTATATTCATTATTATCACGGTTCGTTTTTAGTATAATATGAAGGTGAATAGTCTAATTAATATGTCTTCTTATCATGTTACTATCCACTGAAAATGTCCTTCAAAAGGCTGAGATTTACTGCAGTAGAAAAATCGTATTAGTACTAAAGAGTATTTTTACACACCTATCTGTAGTGTTATTGGTCTAAAGAATATGTGAACTGTTTAGATTAGATTCCACATTATTGTCATTGGACAAGTATGAGAACTCAGCAAAGAAATGTAGTTTACATCCAATCCAAAGTGTGGAATAGTGCAAATATGGAAGAGGTAACAGAACTACAGTAAAAAAAAAAAAAAGAGCTTTAGTTAAAAATAAATGTAGGTGTTGATGAATATGTATAATTTGCTATGCTCATCTATTGGTTGTTTTTTTATGTTTATTCCTTCCTCAGCTTTCCAAAGAGACAGTTCTGAACTTTTACCAGAAGATGACGATGCTGAACACAATGGACCGCATTCTTTATGAATCTCAGAGACAGGTACTTTCTTTTCCTCCTCTCGCATTTTCTGGTTTGACCAGAAGAACGATTTCTGAAAATGAGGCGATGTTGATGAGTTATCTATTACAGGGTCGGATCTCTTTCTATATGACCAACTACGGCGAGGAGGGGACGCACATCGGTAGCGCTGCTGCACTCAATCCGAATGACTTGGTGTTTGGGCAGTACAGGGAAGCGGGTGAGGATTGGATATCACCTAGTTTTGGATGTTTTGGATTTTACCTGTGATTGGTAGCTGTGGGTTTATGTTTATTTAAAGAACTTTAAGTAGTTAGATAATACTCTGGTGTCTGTTATCAGCAGGTTTTTACAAACAATGATTCTATTTCTAGAGTCTCAACAGTGATATTCAAGTCTAACAAGGCTTCATTCATTCAGGCAGTTATATATTTCAAACAAACCCACATCAAACTGCGTCAGTTTGTCATTTAGTTGGTAAGTTTAAAAAGTTCTTAAGAACAAACAGCAACATTTCTCCACAACAGCTAAAACACCATATAAAACACATAGAGAAATGTGCAAGTTAGATCACATAAATTTTAACAATACCATGTTATTTAACCAGGTAAACACTGAGCTGTTTAAGCTGTTTAGATTTATCTAAATTCATCATATGAAGAAGTATTACTTTCATTTGACTGTATTTATTACCTATTTCCGCAGCAGATCAGTTATCAGAAATACTGATGTTGTTAGTATTACCTGATTTAAATAAGACTTCAAACCCTGAAAGCTTCAGGAGTGTCTTTTTGTCCATTTATTGTGGATATTTTACTGTTTGGCAACCTATGAACCACAACATGGTGCTAGAATAAATGGATAAGTGTGTCTATTAGTGCAGCTTCATCCTTTATTTACATCTATTTCTACTCCTACGTCCCATGTGTCCCTGCAGGAGTGCTGATGTACCGTGGGTTTTCTCTGGATCACTTCATGGCTCAATGCTACGCCAACGCCGATGACCTGGGAAAGGGCCGACAGATGCCCGTCCACTATGGATCCAAAGATCTGAACTTTGTCACCATTTCGTCTCCTCTGGCCACACAGATTCCTCAGGGTGACTACATATGTTTTAGTCACTGGCTATAAAGCGCATTTACATGTAACTGCTGTATGTTCACGGTTCAATTCTCTGATGCGTGTCTTTCAGCGGCTGGAGCTGCATATGCAGTCAAACGAGAAAACAGCAACCGTGCTGTGATCTGTTATTTTGGGGAGGGGGCAGCCAGTGAAGGGGACGCTCACGCTGGCTTCAACTTTTCCGCTACCCTTGAATGCCCGCTGATTTTCTTCTGTCGTAACAATGGCTACGCTATCTCTACCCCCACCAACGAGCAGTACAGGGGTGACGGCATTGGTAAGAGGCTCTGCGGTGTTTGTCCACTGCAGTGATCTGATGTCTGCTGATGTTTCGTGGAAGCTCATTGTTGGTCTGTTTGAACAGCCGCTCGTGGTCCTGGTTATGGCATGCTGTCAATTCGTGTGGATGGAAATGATGTATTTGCTGTGTACAACGCAACGAAGGAGGCGCGTCGCAGGGCCGTGGCTGAAAACCAGCCCTTCCTTATTGAGGCCATGACCTACAGGTCAGTTTGTGTCATTTGATCTAAAATGGATCAAAAACAGCTACTACTACTGTGTTTATTAAAGCTATTGTGTAACATAGCCTACACCACCACTTTTCTGCGGCACAATGCAGCCTAATTTACACATATAAATGGCTTAATTTGTGAATATGTAATGTCCTTTCTATGAAGTACATGTATAGGCTCATATATTAATAAAGATAAAACCAAAATAACTCCAGTTCATTCTGCTCCTCTCATTTACTGCTCATGTTGTGATGCAGTTCCATCTGAGAGACAAAAGCTCACCCATGGAGAGCATCCTAAATTCCACACTAACATACTAATTAGTTGGCAAAAACAGTATGCAAGATTTTAGTGTCTGAAATTATAGAATTAAACCAATAGTATGTGAATGATGTACTATTTCCTGGTCAATATCACAGTATGTGAGCCTTGGACACAAAGGTCCAACATCTGAACAGCAACAGAAGGTGAACAGAGCCCTGAAACCAGCAGTCAGTAGTATTACGCAGCTGCTAGTAGAGATGAGATGGCTGGGTTTCAGAACCTTTTCTCATACGGAGCAGTGCATCCAAAAAAAAGAAAAAAGTTTATTAGCTTAGATACTGAGATTGTAGTACATAGTATGGGATTTCAGTCCTGTTGATGCCCGTCACCCACTGGTCTACAAGTAAAATGCCTCCGGAACAAAAGTAGTGAAACTTCACCAAGTTTGAGTCACGAATGAATAAACATTAAGTTGAAAATGCTGGTTGGCTCTAGTTGCTTTCAAAGTAACATTTGTCTCAGAGCTACTTCAAAGCACTGTCTGCACATTACAATACACTCACTTTACAGGTTCTTTATACTGGAACATTTATACATTTTTTAGTTCAGTGCACATAAACCAATATATGTGTGTAGTAACACTTAATCATTTACATTGAAAACATCAGTTAACCAGCACTTTGGTCATTTGTTTTCCAATTTATCTTATTAAAATATGTAAGATTTAGCACATTTAATCTCTGAGGCGCATAGTTTCTAAAAAAAATGCAGACCAGTGTATTCACGAGGAAGGAGGTGAACTCTTCTGTACTTTTGTGAAGGTATGTATGAATGTGTTTATGTGTGCTTTAGAATATAACCACTGTGAAAGAATCTGAAAATAATGTTATATTTTTCTATTTTACAGCTTTATTCTTGGCATGGCGCTTTCATTTCCTATTCAGTTATGACAAAAGTGTTAAAGATTTTGTGTAAAAGAGCGTTGAACCCTGATGTACTCGCTGAATTATCGTTCCCTCTGCAGAATCGGCCACCACAGCACCAGCGACGACAGCTCCGCCTACCGCTCGGTGGACGAGGTCAACTACTGGGACAAGCAGGACCACCCCATCTCCAGACTGAGGCACTACATGACGGCTCGCGGTTGGTGGAGCGAGGACGACGAGAGAAGCTGGCGGAAACAGTCCCGCAAGACGGTGATGGAGGCATTCGAGAGGGCCGAGAGACGTCTGAAGCCCAATCCCGAACTGCTTTTCACTGACGTGTACCAGGAGATGACGCCCCAGCTGAACAAGCAGAGGGAATCCCTGTGGAGACATGTCCAGCAGTACAAAGAGCACTACCCCCTCGACCTGTACGACAAATAATCGCTCGGACGGGAGGGTTGATTGGCTGAACAAAAACATGGGGGTGGGTAACGGAGACTGTTGCACACATTTTACTGTAAACTTAAAAATGTAGTTTTGATATGACATCTGTTGCTTCTTTTCACACAACAAAGAAAGATTTCAGAATTACTGATTTCATCCCTCTGGGTGTGGTGCCTTAAGTTACTTTACTGTCAATTATAAAACTACACTTACACTTAGTTTTCACACTAACTTCTCTAGTGCAGCAAGAAGCAGCAGGTTGAGTTTGAGTACAAACTAAACTGAGCAATAAACAGTGGACGCTTACGTACTGTGGTGTTTCTCCCTTTCCCTGTAACTGTTCATTTGGTGATCATGACGTCAAACAGCTTCCCTTTGTGTTTATGAAGTGACTGGCTGACCTTGTGTTCATGGGTTTCCTTCTTTTAATAGTTTGTAGTATACACACCCAGGTTTTAGGTGGGTCTGTATGCTGTGTTGCGGTTATTTCTCCAATCTGTGAAGTGTACACCCAGTTATGCTCCTGTTACATGTTTGCTGTTTTTGTGAAAAAATAAAACATAAAACTTTCAGTCGTCTTTTTGAGTTGTTTAACCCTTTTTGGACCATTGTGTCTCCGGTGCCACATTTTTGCTTACACCATCATTGAAATGACCTTAACTTCTGAACCGTTTGCACTTGTCATTTTCTGTATTTTTACAGTTTGTATAGTTCATTGATAGTTGTATTTTAGTTGTAAATATTATATAAATGTATGTGTTAATATAGATAGAGCGTGAGAGAGATGCACTGTCTGCAGAAGAAGCAGAATATGGATGATTTTGTCAGTGAAATAAATAAGGGCCGAGGGCACTGTCTAGTACACAACTAGACAGTGACGAAGAGTATCATTCAGGCTAAAAATGACACGAAAAAACTAAAAATAAGCTGTAACATGGACACAGAATGCTCTAGACTCATGTATGAATACATGTAAAATAGTTGAAAGGTTGGCTCTCGAATCTCAAAGTTTCGTTTTGCACATTTACAGTTTTTCATAATATAAAAAAATGCAAATCCGTTTTTGTTTTTTTTTTACTATTTATGTTAAAACAGTTTTAAGCATTTATTACATTTTATCATGGGAATCAACAGCCAGAGACTGAAAGTTAAGTTCTTCATCAAAGAGGGTGCAAAAGAATGGCAAAAAAGACATTTTCTGACATTTTAACTGTAAGAACAACAAAGAAATCTAGGCCGTCTGTTATAATGGTAGTCCTTATAGGGTTAGTTCTACTTAAACTGGGTTGGAACATCCAAAAGGTCTCAGTTTGTGTATGATTAAACAAAAAATGTCTCATGTTCCTGTTGTGTTTTAGTTTATGGTGCCACCATGTTCCACAAAATAAAGCACTGAACATCCCTGTTTTTTCTTTATTGCACAAACCCCTCACATTGTGTCATCTGGAGAGTACAGTGGACACATCACTCTCAGTACACCCACTGCTTCGAGTCAGTTAAACACGTCAGTAATATCTATCTGTTGTGGAACTGCTGTTAATACCATAGAGGTTTTAACCCTCAAAGATCCAAACAGCCTCCCGTGATCAAAAACATCTACTGATGTAAAATGTTTAATAGCTTCTGAACTGCTGATCCTATCAATCCATGTAAATAATTCAGGTAAAATGCAGTTTATCATCTTTTCATGGTCATCAGATATGACCCATTTGGAAGTTCAGAGGCACTGTAGTGAACATGGAAACACAATCATCTGCAAAAGTGACTCACCAGTAAAACCCATGAAGTTCATAGCCAAATAACAGTGGTTGAAGACGTTTGTTTTTATATTCAGTCGGTAATTATATTTGGCTGAAGATTTCCCTTTATCTTCAGCTTTCTCTGTTTTGATTGGATAACCTCTGAATTTATTCTATTTAAGAACATCTTCATGATCAGTAAATTAAATGTAGGAAAATACCAGATTTTAACTGAAAAATACAAAAATGAAAATGAAAATATTATAATAAATGGTAATAAATCACTTGAGAAAGGTTAAATATAGGGAAAAACTCATTTGGAACTTACTGCAAAAAATAGCTCCAGGTCTTTGTGGGCTAAAATCCAGCCTTTCTTGGAGTCTAAACCCAAACCATAAGTTTGATGAGGCTTAGACCTGTAATAGATCAACAGAGTTCCCACATTCATGAAGAACCTAGACCTGAACCTGGAGAAGTGACAAAATTCATGGAATTCACCTTTTAGGATCAACGTAGATCAGGTTTTTGTCATTTTAAGTAAGGGGCACCCCCGATAGGCTTCATCTTTGTCACCTTTTTCAACATCTAATCAGTTTGTGTCCCAGAATTTTGTCTGCAATGAAATTCACAAAACAAGACAAAAAACCTGACAGCTTTAGACAAAGGCTTTTAGAGTTTTCCTCAGGTTTCTGGAGACTTATTTGTTGGGTCATCATTTGATTGATTGATTGATTGATTGATTGAAATCTTTATTTCAAACATGTAGACACTGAAATCAAAACAAAATCAACCAACAAAGTATCAGTAATGATACATGATATGTAAACAAAATAAAAAAAGAAATAAAATAAATGTAATTAAACATGCTCAAAAAAGAGTAGGAAGCAGTAAAAACGTATATACTCCTACCCCCAGTTTCTATTCTATTTCACTATAAATAAAACTTAATTTTGGATCTGCATTATTACAGTCTGTAGGAAATGGATTTCTTGGTTCATTTCTCGAGCATCTGAAATTAATATGAAAAACTACCAACAATTAAAAAGTTGCCTTGTTATTACCCAAAGACATACAGTTAGTGAGTGTGACTGCACATGTAAAGTTTATTACTGATATGCAAGAAGTCACAAAACATCATTTGAAAGGAAATGTGATTTATGTTGTGGCTCGAACACTGTGCCACTGCTGACCTGATGGATATTATGAGTTTCTTTGTTTGTTTTCTTTGTTCATCTTACATGTCTGGTGCTTTTGTAAAAAAAAAAAAAACAAAAAAAACAAAAAAAAAAACAAAACAAAAAAAAACAACTTACAGTTTTCTTTTTTATTCATTTTAATTTAGACTGAACTGGGTTAATGACATCTTAACAGTGTTTACCTGGACAGAACATGAATAACTATCATGCTGAACCACCCAAAAGGTCAGCTGGTGCAAAGAGGAAAGGTCACAGTTTCTCAGTCATTCCATTCTCTGCAGTTGAATCTAAGTCCGTTCAACATGTCAGAAACAGGCTGATTGCTTTTCATCTGCAGTGGGGGGCGCTGTTGCTACTGTAAGATCAAGCAATAAATAGGAAGGTGTGAATGCTTCTCTGTTTTTGATCAGAGTGGATGGCTATGTTAGCTGCAGAAAATGAATTCAGTCCTAAACATATATATGTAGACACCGCACTAGTCACTTTAACCCTCATTGGACTGGTCAAGACTCTGCTTAACACATGTAAAAACAATACAAAGAATGAGAAATGTGTGGTGTAAATTTGAAAATGGATTCTTTTGTGCAATACTGGGAGGGATGGGTGAGATATGTGAGGCCTTTGAGACCAAATGTTGTTGAGATGACTGCATAAATATGGACTCAAAATCCTCTAACTGAAGGAAATATGTTTTTGTGTTTTTATTTATCTATTTATATATTGATCCTTTACTCTGAAATCTGATATGCCAAGACAATAATAACCTGCTGTAAATGTTTTTGTTTTTACACCCTTTCTCTGGATGTATAAAGTTTATGTGTATCTGTAAAAATTTTTCAATGTTTGTAAAAACCTAACTTCTTTCGTTAAAAACAAAATTTAAAAAAGAGAGAGAGAAAGGTGTCATTTTTTATGTCATAGCCAATGCAAGTTGACATTTCTCATCTGATTTCAGTAAAAACCATCGAGACAAATCTTTTTTCCCTCCAAACACAGATCTATAACCTTTAAATATAATAAAACCCACTGAAATTGTTTGAAAAAAATATAAACATTAATGCTTCTTAATTGACAAAATGTATTCAGGAGAGTCTTGACTGATCCAATGTAGTGAACACACTGGTATATGATCCAACGGCGGTCCTATTATTTGGGGCATTTCATTGTATGTATTTCGTCCAGGGGCAGGGTTACGTTCTATGTGTTAGGGTTGGGGTTAGGGGGTTACTGGATTATAACACCACGCCAACACAAGAACCTGCATCAAACACATCAGTGATGCAGGACGTAACCCCAACCCCGGCCGAAATGCCCCAAAAAATAGGAGTCCCATGATCCAATACCCAATGCAGCATCTGTGGATCCAGTAAAGATCTCTTGTTGTTGCTAACGAGACTTTTTTTTATTTATTTCAACAAGTCAGAAATGGACTGTGAATGCCCTTCCACAACTTCTTCATCTGCTGTGGGGAGCGCTGGTGGACCAGAATTATAGATTTATGCACACACAGATTTTCACGGTCTTGTTCATTGACATCAAAGGTCTGGAAACCAGCATGTGGCTCAGGAGAAATTCCCAGTGCCTTAAAGCACATCCCATTGTAGACATCATCAATGGGGAAAAACGGAATAGCATGTGAAATGCCATATAGTTTCTGCAACAGCACACCAGAGAAAACAAAACCACCACCGCCGACGTAAGCAGGGTAAGGGCCGTCGTAGAAGCTCAAAGGGATGTAGTATTTGCTGCTGGGGTTTCTGAGGGGACTTGCTGTGTTTATGACCTGTCCGACGTAGAGCTGAGAGGCCTTGGAGGGCTCATGAGACTGCAAGTAACTGAGCAAAGCAGGCGTGTTGACAAATACATCGTCGTCCCCGCTGAACATGAAGGACACGTGGGGACAGTTCTTAAGTGTCCACTGGAGGAGCATGTTCATTTTGAGAGTCAGGTTTAAAAAGGAATCATGGAAGTCCCACTGCAGAACATCTCCAAAGGTTTTAGCTTCAAATGACAGCAGTGAGGTGAGATCTGGATCATCTGGCAACGAGCTGCCCAAGAGAAACACAGTCCGGACCCTCAGGTTGTTCTGATAAAGCCCCTCTTGTCCCCAGGTATCTCGAACCGCTTGCCTCTGCTCAAAATGTGCAGGTCTGGACTTGATAGCAAAAAGTAGGAAGGTCTTACTGTCTCCTTTTGCATCACTAGAGGTGCACTTGTTGGGTTGATCGATCAGAACCGGAGGAAACCTGCAGTTCATACCCTGCAGAAAGTCCTGGAATAAGGCCGGGTAGGAGTTGAAGTCATGGATATTGGTTTTCAGAGGTTCTTGACTGGTTTCTCTGCATTGAGGCCATGGTGGCTCATGTTTGGAACGGGACTCATTATCTACATTCTTAAGGGCTGAGTACAGCAGTCGGTTCCAGTACGCTCCATTTTGGGGGATGGTCTGCGTGAGGCTTTCAGAAACGGACACTCTGAAGACATCAGGGTGAGGCAGGGTGATGTTCTCCTGTTTGGAAGAGCCTACATCAACAACAGGGATCTCATCTTGTGGGTCGGACCTCAGCGGTTCCTCCTCCTTCAACAGGTCATCTCGCTCCACCATGCGACCGTGGGCGTTTTCCAGGTGAAGGGTCGAGTAGAACAAGATCAGAAACAATGAGGCGAGAAGAACCATAGCAATAAAGGTTTGAATCCGCCTCATTGGGTCCAGGTAAGTAATCCAATCTGTGTGGTTTGTTGTTCCTACAAGTGGATCATCTTTCGGGGGTACGGTCCCGGGACCCGGTGTGTTATTGTCTTCAGGTTACACGAACTGTGCCAGCAGGTGACACAATGAATGTACCTGCCAAAACAAAATCTACAGCTGTGAAAAATGCCTCCATTGTGAGTTAGGCTACTAGATTTCAGTTTCAGCTTTAACAGGCTTCATTAGAATGACTGCATGTGTACAGCATCACCAAAACATAACTATTACATCCACAGAAAAGCATTAAAAAGCATAAAAAGAGGGAAACTATTTCTATAAAACATTATAAAAGGTGGCCAGGTAGGTTTCCCACCGCTCAAATAGGGGAGGCGATACATGAGTGGAGGGAGACTGTCTCATAAAACCATAAAAACTGTGAAACTTTAACTGTTCTTTACATTTACTGCTCTTACTTCAGATCTAAGGAAGTTGCATTCTGGTCCCTCATATGCTGAAGGTCCAACCAGTTCAGTCTATTTTTTGAAGCAACATTGAAGACACTGATGACGTCCCACACAGACACACTCTGTCCCACCTTTGGTTTGTTGGGAAAACAAGAAAATAGCTGAGAAGTCACTAAAGTTTGTCTCAGACGACCTTCTCATCCACGTTTCTCATCACCCCTATCATAAAATGTCTCTGCCTTCATCATTCACCAGCAGGCGTGGTCTTTACTACTGAGTGTTGTTTATCATCGGTAATAAAGTGTGTGCTGTGAGGAGTTTGTTAACCGTCAAACACTTAAAACAGCCACCGGCAAATAAAAACATCTACTGATCTAAAATGTTTGATAGCCTTTAAACCACTGATCTCATCAACACATGTTAATAATTCATATAAAATGCACAAACGTCATCTTTTCATGGTCATCAGATATGACCCATTTGGACGGACTCCCAAACAAAAAAACATTGGAGAAATCTTCATCCATTTAAGTCAATACTCTAAGATAAGATATGCCTTTACTAGTCCCATAAGGGGATTGATTGATTGATTTATTGATTGATATCTTTATTTCGATCATGTAAATGACAAATGGCAAATAAATGATAATCAAGAGAACAGAACAAAACAAAACGGTAACTTAAAACTGCAACGTCTTAAGCCTCAAAATTTACATGAGCGAAAAGGAGTAGGAAAAATATAAACTTATCTAATATTATCTTATATAAACTTATCTAATATTATCTTATATAAACTTATCTAATCCTACCCCTTCAAACCTTTCCATACTTACTGAAAACAACACTGTCCCAAATTTATCAGCAATTTTTAAAACATGTACATTTAGTCACTCATCCATATTACAACACATTCACCAACGCATTGCAAAATCCAAATAACAAAGAAGCACCTTATGGAGTTTATTTATCAATGTACCTCTGGAAAATTATTCCTTTATGCCTCTTTTTAAACACAATCATACTGGCAATTTGTTTTAGCTCTGCACTCAATCTATTCCATAGTTTAACTCCCCTAACAGTGATACAATTTCTTTCAATGTTGTACGCACGCTTCTGACCTTTAGATTTAAATTTTCCTTTAAATGATGACCCCCCCCTCTTTTTCATAAAACATTTTTTTGAATGTTTTTCGGTAGCAATTTATTCCTTGCTTTGTATAGTATTAAAGCTGTTTTATGTTCCACCAAGTCAAAAAATGTTAGAGTTTTGGATTTTAGAAAGTCATTTGTGTGAACCCGAAAATCAGCATTATGAATGATTCTGATCGCTCTTTTTTGCAGAATGAAAAGTGGTTTAAGTGAAGTTTGTAAGTGTTTGCCTATGCCTCTGTACAGTAATCTAAATAAGGGAGAATAAGTGAGTTTATACAGAATATGGAGCGGTTTCTAGTCTAGTACATAATCATAATAATAATAATAATAATAATAATAATAATAATAATAATAATAATGGATTAGATTTTTATAGTGCTTTTCTATAAATGCATACTCAAAGCCGTACAGTGGATCCATTATTCATTCACTCACACTCTGGTGCTTTGGCCAGGACTGCAATGCTGCGAGACAGTTTGGATTTGATGTGTTTAATGTGAGGTTTCCAGCAAATTTTGTCATCTGTTATCACTCCTAGAAATGTATTTTCATTTACTCTTTCAATGTTTACACCCTCCATCTGTACTTATACTTAATTATATGTTTCATAGTTTCTAAATATCATGATTTTTGTTTTGTTCAGATTAAGTGATAATTTATTTTTGTCAAACCATGTTTTTATTTTACATAATTCTGAAGTGAAATTCCAGGTTTACAGCAGCAAAAGTACAAAAGCACACAAGAGCAAAAGAAGTACAAAATCAAAGATAAAGACAAATCAAAAATCAAAAAAGCTATATACGAGGGCTGTTCAATAAGTTCATGGCCTCACCCAGAACAGAACAACACAGACTGATAATTTATATTTTATTCTTCAACATAATCTCCATTTACAGCAATGCACTTGGTCCATCGATGTTCAAGCATCACTATCCCATCACAAAAGAATGTAACATTCTGTATTATAACAACCAGTATTTCTGGGTGAGGCCATGAACTTATTGAACAGCCCTCGTACAATTTACAACTGTGCGTATGCTGAATCTGTCACAGGTTGGATGGGGATACGGTTTATTGTACCAATTATTGCATGGTTTATTGCACAGAATCATTTGGAACAGTTTATGTTGTGGAGCCTGACAGCTGCAGGAAGGAAAGACTTATGCTACCTCTCCTTCACACACTTTGGGTGTCACATCCTGTCACTAATGGAGCTTTGTAGTGCAGTGAGTGTGTGTTGGAGGTCGTGGGATAATTGGTAAAGGGGCTAAAAACTCAACTTGAAATGAACCGGTTTCCATCAGAATGTCAAATTTTATGATCGAGATAACAGAGCGTCTCATTATTCCAACAATGGAAATTCTATTGCGTAAGGTGATATGGTTGTAAATAAATGACAATATATAAAATACAAAGGAGCTGTGTGTTTTTAAAACTGACATAAAGGCCAAAGTCTGTTTCCTACAACATGATTCTCCATGGCCACCAGGGACTCTGAAAGTGTCATTTTGTGCTTTTCTTTCAGATTAACTTTAGTATTTGTTGAAAGGGAATTCCCTGCCCAAAATAGCACAAGGTCATTTTCTGAACACATACTTCATCCTTCAGTTTTTTCTGTCCATACCTACTTTGTTATATAAGATACATCTCTACACACTAAACACAAAACTACCACAAACAGGAACAAATGCTCGGACAATTAATTGTTGGTTGTGGACTTAAAACTGTGAACATGAGGGATGCTCCAGCACATTGGCTGGACTTCAGTATCTGCTGATATGGACCGAGATCAGTGTATGATACTGATCAATATTGGCGTGAATATACAGTCGTGGAAAAAATTATTAGACCACCAAAATTCATCAAAAGCAATGGTTATGCAATCAAGTACTAACTCCTGTGTGTATCATGTGACTAAAACAGACAGAAAAGAAAACATGGAATGTCTAAAAGCACTGTTTTTGTCAGTACAATGCCATAGATATTGATGTAAGAACTGAAGTGATTTTGGTTATTATCCAGAAAACATGGACAATGAATAGATATCAGCTTTGAAATTAAACTATTATGAGCTATTTTTGTTGTTATCATTAGATTTGTCCAAACAAATGTACCTTTAGTTGTACCACGCATTAAAACGAACAAGAAATTGAAGAAAACATGGGTGGTCTAATTATCTTTTCCACGACTGTTTATATATATATATATATATATTTTTTTTTTTTTCACTAATAATAAGGCTCTTTCTTTTATACTTTGCTACTCTTTCAATATTCTTTTTTTTTAACTGCTTGGCCTGTCAGTGTAAATAAATTCAAGCAGTTTTCTTCCCACTTTGCACATTTCTTTCATATTCCAGTTGCATCATGATTCAGAGACTGATAAACACACATTTGCCGTCATTATAAATTGATAAAACTATAGATCTAATTAGGCTTTCATACAGTCCTGTCAAAGAAGAGGTGTCTGAAGAGCTGTCAGATGTGCTCAGCTCAGTTATGTTGCAAATGTTCCAGTAAAATATTATTATTCCCAGTTGATCTCATGGGACAGGACGGTTTAGGACTAATTAGACACAGGAGGATGAGGTGTGTTCAAGTGCTTCCCAAGGGAGTCTAATCTGCTTGTTTTGAACCCGGTCGATCTTCAGGAAATTTATGCAGGACAAATGCAGAGGTGACACCTCAGTCATTCCTGTTATTCCTGCAGACACCTTTTCTTTCCCAATAATTCACCCATATGTTCATATTTCTCAAAACAAAATGGCTCAAGTTATGTGTTTTGGTCTTGTTTTTAACAACATACAGACAATGAACAGCCAAAACACTAGACATTTTTGTATGTCTCACACACACACACACACACACATATATATATATATATATATATATATATATGTGTGTGTGTGTGTGTGTGTGTGTGTGTGTGTGTGTGTGTGTGTGTGTGTGTGTGGGTATGTGTTCAAATTGATCGTGCTCTGTGCATTGTAATCAGTGTCCACAAGAATATGAACTAGAGATCAACTGGAGGTAGATATTTGTACAGATTCTACCAGGAGTCAAGTGATCGCAGAATTAATCAATGAAAATCTTCTTGAAATATTTGTAAAATGTTAGTCAGTGTTAACTAAGTTTTACTTTAAATACAGAAAAAACACCTAAACAAGTGGTGCCAGGCACAACAAACCCCGCCCCTCACACATATTTCACCCATTATAAGTAAATGGGAAGATTTTCAAAATTCATAAAAATTTTTAACTTTGATCTACTGTTCCCAAAATGTAATGAGATGCACTCTGGGTCACTGGCAATCTATAAAGTCAGTTTGGTATGAATTCAACCAATAGTTTTACTGCTACAGACATTTGAAATTTCACCCATTAAAAGAAAATGGGGGGAAAAAAAGATTTTAAAAATTCATAAAAAAAATTTAACTTTTAATGTACTTTTTCCAAATTGTAATGGCATCTATTCTACATCACTGGCAATCTATAAACCAAATTTGGTATGAATTCAACCAATAGTTTTGCTGCTAAAATGTGAACAATCAAACAAACAAACCGAACCAAAAACAATACCCCTTGCCTTCCCCTTTGGGGGGGCCGGGATAAAAATATCATTACAGTGTTTACAAGAAAGATCTCTGAACTTCTGCGACAGATGCCAATGTACTGGGTAGTAGATGACCTGAATTTATTTCCAGTGATGGGCCTGGGTACTTATGTGACCACTAGAGGGAGTAGCAGCATTTCTTCTGCACAGGTGAGGTTAATTATGAGGTTTGTAAAGGTATAAAGTTATGTGATGTTATTATCTTTGCTAACGTTTGTTGAACCTCTGTTCAGATTCCAAACACATCTTTAGTTTAGCTACTGACGACACAAACCGTACAGAAAACAGAGGGGATTTACTGTGGCTGTTTTCTGTCTAAAAACATATTTATCTAACAGATTATCATTAGCCAAAATCATGGTCAATCAGTAAAAGAGCTGAACCGGCTTATATGAAACTAAGTAACCGTGGAGGTTAGCCAAAATCACAGTAAATCATTAAAGAACTGAACAGTCTTATGCAAAACTAACTGTGGCCAGAATTCTAAATGAATAAATCTGGAAGTGAACACCGACTAAATGATTCTAGGTGCATTTTTGACTATTATATATTCTCATCTCCATAACTGACATTGTCAAATATCCTATCATCGGTCTATCTGTAGTGTTTAACTTGCTTTATCATCCCCACAGGGAACACAGTTTATGTATTTTACCCATTCTTATACACACACAGTACCTAGCGTTAGCATTAGCACATAGCATATTAGTAGCAGTGAAGTGCTACTCAAGATCCTCATCAGTACCATGGTTAAGAAGGAGACAGAATTAACCTAAATTCACCACCTGTATCAAACCATTGACCAAATGGCGGTTGGAAACTGGAAATAAAAAGTGGGGTGTAAGTGCTAACCATTAGCCACCGTACCCGAACTAGCTAAAACCGTCTTATTATTCCTCTTGATTAATTTGATTGCTTCTAAATTTTAACTGGAATTAAACTTGTCCTTAATTAATCTTGTTTTATTCTTATTATTTATTTTATTTTTGACTCTGACTAGAAACTGTATTTATGTACAAGTCATGGGCAGAAGTTTTGGCAGTTACACAAATTTTGCTGCCTCAGTTTATTTATTTATTTTTTGTTTATTTATATATTTATTTTCCATCCAGATTTTCTTACAGGTACAATGAAAAAGCATTTTAGAGGCATTTTACACATTTCAGATAGTATTATGGGCAAATATATCACATTTATGCAGAGTCACTTTGTATCACTGTCATTGTATTGTATGAAACCTGTTTGTTCTCTTTATTTTAACAGTGTCTCTGATGATTTCTTTGCCTCATGGGGAAGAGCTTCTTAATCTCCATGATGGTTTCACCTGGTGAAATTAAGGTAAACACACCGTTTGCCCTATGCTCTCTTTCAGTTTTATTTTACTTCAGTATTTCCATTTTATTAGATTTTTTCTGTGTTTACTAGTTTTAAGGTTCCTTCCTGTATTTATAGACTTAATAGCTGTAAGTCATTACCACTTTAACTATTTTTATCCTGTCATTTCTTTTCTACCTTTTATTCCACTTTTATGGGGACTGGGTATTTACCTGAGTAATTATGACCTTAATAAATAAAAACATGGATAAGGTGTCCGTTCACATTCTGCAGCTGCTACTTTTTCCACTGAATGTATAACTTATTACTCTGGTTTTTAGTCCCAAACACAGAAAACAGGACTTTCACCTCGAAAATTAGTTTTCTAGGTTATTTTTTATTGATTACTCAAAATTTTCTGTTCTATGTATATTATTATTATTTTTACAATTTAAGTCAAAGGTCTGTTTAGTTAATTCAGGTACCAAAACTACATGTTTACTATGTTTTTCTCAGGCACAAATGTCTCTAAACTCACTTGTAAAATCACTCTACGTATTTACATAAAAAAATACCATTTAGAGGTCGACATACATGCTTGAAATTTACAAAGAAATGATAAAAACAGATAATTTTACATGCAAGTTTTGGAGATACTCACTAAGAGATCCGTACACCCATCAGGAGGAGTGTGTTGAAAGCTGATCATTGTCTTCACAGGTGTTAAAAAAAAAAAAATTAAATAAACACATCCCGGTTCCAGCCCGTATCTTTTCTGAACAGGGCAGCGCACTCCGCACATGCAAGTGCAGGTCTGAGCAGGTGACCAGGTGATCGGCTTCATGCAGGTACAGGCCACGCCCACGAGTTTGTACGTCTCAGACAAGTTTATTCAAACGTTTGACAGGAAACATCACTGATGTACAAATTATTTAAGACCCTGTGTCTACTGACAGACTCATCAGGAGGGTACATGAGCACAGTGTTCAGATCAGTAAAGCTCCTTTTTCTTTCAATGTATTGCATCTCGTGCAGGCTTAAAAATGTATTTTTTTTCCCAGCCTGGTTAGTTATAAGACAAAGAAGGGAAAAAAAAAAAAAATCACAAAAGACAATACACTTGAAAATAACTCACTTACAGTGGAAAACAGATGCTCTAGTCTTTCATTCGTTCCAAACCATGCAAATGTTAACAAAGCCTCTTTCACTTTTTTGTGGAATTAAAATGACAAAAACAATCAGCAAGGTAACATCTAAAAGCATGGATTCCTTTTTTTCCTCATCAGATCTCACTGTGCACATCCTGAGAACATCACAATATAAGGCAGAGGGTTTTTCATTTTTATCTTTTTTTTTTTTTTTTTTTTTACTGTGGAATACGCTCTGAAATGTTCGGCCTCTCTTGGCTCTACAGCTGAGATGAAGTGCTGTTTAATTAGAGGTGCCCTGATATGACCCACAGTATAAATGAGCACTCGAACGCACCACAAACTAATGAGGTTTTGTTTTGGGTTTTTTTAGCAGATATTGGCATTTTAGAAAATTGTGTGGTTTTTTTGACTAAGTATTTATAAATTGGCATCCTCTCATTCTTTTTATAACAATAACCATAAAATACAAAGTTTATTTTCACTGTATGCTGGTATGAGTATCTGGTATCGCAGCCCATTTGTGTGTATTTTAATTTTGGGCCAGTACCTTGATAATATACACAAGTGCCAATGAAGGAGAGTAGTGTTCATGCCTATAAGGACCATCATTTTTAGAGCACTGAGTTAACAAAAGGATTTAGCAGATTAAAAAGGCATCAAGAAAAAATATTGCAGATGGTGAAAAAGAGTGTCAGAGTATAAGGGCTACTGGTCAAAATTATATATAATCAAGACATGAATGGAAGTGAGAGGCTCAAGGCAAAAACAAGGATGCAAGGTATGGATGCCGGTTGGAGGGCAATTGGGGAGGGAAGTCAGCGGAGGTCACTCTCGTCATCCTGTATGGTTTTCTTAATCCGGAGAAGCATGGTAGTGAGCCACTGATCCAACCGAGAAATGGTGTCAAACTCCTTCACCTGTGATGGACAAAACAATGCAAAAACAACCGCCAGTTTTACAGAAAGATTAGGATGTTTGGCTCTATTCATTGTGGGGGGAAAAAAGGGGATCCACTATGTTTAGAAGAAGAAATTGCAATATTTATTTCATTAAAATAAATGACTTTCACATATGCACTGAGAAAAATAACACGTTTTAAAGATTGGTCGTATTTTACTACATAATGTTCCATTTTTGGGTTTTTTTGGGTTATTTTACATGAACAGTTACACAGTAGGGATGCAATTGTACAGGGTATCCACGGTTTGGTACGTATTGTGGTTCTTGACCCACAGTTCATGGATCGTACGCAGAGCCCGGCTGTGCACCGAAACATAACTGAGAGCTGATGGAGAGCCTTAAGGCTCATTTATGTTCCCTTATGTATGTAAACAGGTATGTCCGTTTCTAACATTGTCATGTGTAACTGCCTTCATAGTTCCATGCGTCCTGTACGTTAGAATGAGCATTTCTCAATCAATCCACCAGAGGGCACCACTCTTCATTACCATACTGGCGAAAATACGATTAAGAAGAGTAAAGTTTTTTGAAAAGAAGAAGAAAATCAATAATAACAAACATGGCGACCACAGAGGAGATTTTAATAATGTGGATGCTAATGTTAATATTGAGAAGTGTAGTTGGAAGTAAAAGGGCTGTGTTCCGCGTCTGGATCGGGCTGGGGTCCGCTGCTTCCGGCTCGGGCCAGGCTCAGGCTGCACCTGGCTCGGGCTGGGCTAGCCACTTCCAGCTTGGGCTGGGGTCCGCCGAGTTCGAACCGTGAGGGACATACCAAACGGTATAATGATACGACGTGTACCGTTGCACTCCTAATGTGAACCATCATTTCTTGAACTTTAATCCTATAAAGCTTTTGTTCAACGTCATAATTTGTGTCTAAAATAATTCAAAATTATTCTCAATTTTTCCTTCAATTTAATAATGTTTTGTGGGCACACAGCAGCTGCAGATGACTAGTTTCAAGTAACAAACCATCGTCCACTCACCGAATCAGTGTAGGCGTCCACGTTCTGCTCTTCATGTGCATCTAGAAGTTTCTGGTTTGAGGAAGACAGTGTGGAAACAATCAGAAAACACATCAGCAACTGAGAACACAAACAGAAACTCAACCATTTCTCTGTCTGCTTCATTTTTAACATTTTACAGTTTGTACACACCTACAGTGTTTTCTAAAGCCACTCAGATCATAACCTGAGATGTAATAATTTATCATTTGCAATCTCATGATGTAATTTTTTTCTCCTACATCATCCCCTCCCTGTGTTTAGATCTACAGCAGTGGACCCATATTTGAGATTGGCACCTGAATGATCAGTTTGGTGTCTCCTTAGAACCCGTTTTACCAAGATTCATCTGGAACTGCATTTTTACAGAATAAATGATTTGTTAGCTCCATTCAGACTGCAGGCAAATATGGCCCAAATCCATTTTTTTGCCCATATGTGTCCTGCATCCAATCTGTTGGAGACAGTTTGAACAACACAAATCCGATTTTTTTCAAATCCGACCCAGGCCACTTTCATATATGGTCCTAAATCTGATACGCATCTGATATTTTGCAATGCAACTTCAGTCCGAACAGCCAGGTCGCATTTATCTGACCTTTATGTCATTGAAATGTGACAAACATCATAATTCTGCGTCCCTCCATATTTACTTCCAAAAACACAGCGCATGCCTGCATGGTCACGTATTAGTTAGGACCTCTTTTCACATTTAATGTGTAATATGAACAAGCACACAAAAAAAAAATTGGATTCTACCAAAACATCTGAATTGCACATTAAGACCTGCTGTCTGAACGTAGCCTGAGATAATAAACATTCATTATTACCAATCATGCACAAAAATACAACTGACTGACTTTTTTTCCCCTTATTTTCTTAGTCTCTTCTTTTTAATCTTTAGCTTTTTATTTTGTTCAGGACATTTGGGTTCTGATCCTAACTTTGGGAAATTAGATGATTATTTCACAGTTACCTTCAAAAGCTTGCATTCTCGTGAGTCTGAAAAGGCTGGGAACATTTCCTCGTACTTCTGCACAGCGAGCTGGAGACAGAATACAAACATTTAGAACAGAGAGGCTCCTGGTTTTACTCAACAGTTTCAACAGGGCAGAGGTTTGGCTCATGTCTTACCTGTGCGTTGTGTGCGTCTACACAGAAGTGACAGAGTGCCGCCTTAAAGAAGTGGTCCTTGGCACTGTACTTCAGGAGTGTACTGTCCATTGCATGGGTTCCCACCTAAAAACCAAATAGTATAAGTTCTGTTTCTTAGTACTTTCACTGACTTTAGCCTTTTCATTAGTATGATTCAAAGGCAAATTAATATCTGTACATCTACACTATACAGATAAAAGTACAGGGACATGTTGAATTCAGGTGTTTCTTTTCTAATGGGTCTGGGATACAAAACAATAATGATAAATGTCATAATATAGTTTTATATGGTGATAAATATTATTGCATTACATTGGTCAGTTTTGTTTAAATTGTTATCTATGCTTCCAAAATGCCTCAGATGGTTTTTACTTAATTTCTCTCAATATTGATTTTGTTTTTTTATTCATGACTATGATTTTAAATGTTCTACCTTTAAAGTTCTAAATTATTTTTTGTGCTCTGACAGTAAATAATAATTTTCTACCACAACTAACCATCTACTATTGATGTTTATAAACTATATGAACTAAAAAAGCCCTAACCCTTTGACCCCTGTGATTATACAATGTTTGTGTCATGGGGTAGATTTTCAACAGCCTAAAAATAAGGTCCAGAAAAGTGGGTATTCTTATTTCATCTCAGACTACTTGCATTACAGTCATCTATTAATGATCTATTTTTAGACAAATGGCACAAAACAACTATTTAATACAGCAGCTTTAACCAGAGTTGTTATATCGAGTATCAAAAGAAAAATCACAGGCGGTCTAGTATTTACTTCTTAACCCATAAAGACCCAGTACTACTTCTGCGGCAGTTCCCAAATGAATTTTTCTCTCCATTTCACATTTCTTAAGTGATTTATCACTATTTATTATAATATTGTCCTCTGTATTTTGCATTTTTCAGTGTAAATCAGGTATTTTTCTATATTTAATTTACAAATCATGTAGATATTCATTAAAACTCAGAGTAAATTCAAAGTTGTTTTTTTGTCAAAACAGAGAAAATTGACAAAAAGCAAATTTTTCAATAAAATCTATTATTAATTGAACATAAACCAAGTGTGTCCATCTGCTGTCTTTTATCAAACTCCATGGGTTTTACTGGTGAATCAATGTTGTAGAAGATGACAGTGTTTCCACGTTCACTACAGAGCCTCTGAACGTCCAAATGGGTCATATCTGATGACCATAAAAAGATGAAAAACTGTATTTTACATCAATTATTTACATGTATTGATAGGATTAGTGGATCATCAAATATTAAACAGTTTAGATCAGTAGATGCTTTTGGTCACCAGTGGCTGTTTGGGTCTTTATGGGTTAAATTGTATGTGGCCCAGACCACCTCTGAATGTGGTCTGACTTATCAGATCTCAATGTGTTCAGCCTTTGTGTGTCCAGACCTGGCATTAGAGCTGTCTGCTGTGATCTAAACACAAAAAAATGTTAATGCATGTCTTAACTAGGCAGATCATCTCACCTGTTCATAGATCTCAATAGCTTTTGGATACTGCTCCAGTTGAGCTGCATAGGTTGCAACCTTCAGAAGGCACTTGTTGGCTGAACTGTAAAAGAAAATAAAGAGGCTTTTCAGAACGCATATATTTATAGAATTTAAAGAACATCAACTGCAGTATCTACTCAGATATACACACAAAGCTTGATGAAAAAGCTATAATTCAGAAAAGATAAAGCAGAATAGAACATAAAGCTGAACCAAGTAAAAAAATAAAATTAAAATAATAATAGTCACCTGGTAGATTCTTCACCTTTGTAATAATCTGCTGCTTGTTCATAATGGGCAACAGCCTGCAAGAAAGAGACAGAATGATTTTAAGTGTTTTTATGAAGTACATCCAGTTCACTAAAGTACTTTCATTGACATTTATTCTATTTCTATTTTTTGACACTTTTTATTTATAAGCAGTTTAATTTTACAAAACAAGAACAAGAAAGTGAGGTCTAGGGATGACAATTATATCGCAAACATGCATACAACATCAGTCGTTCATTTAATCTATTTTTTGTCTTTAGTGGAACTACAGTTGAAAACTATTTTACACCATCACTGTAAAGGTAAACAATATCACTAACTAAATATAAAAATACCATACAAGTTAAAGTCAAAAGAAAATTCTCCCCTCAAGTTAATATATAAAATAATAAAGACAGAGCAGGAATATGTGATCTGACCTTATCAATGTCCACCAGTTCAGTCTCGTATATCTCCGCGATGGTGATGTGATGTTTGGCTGCAATGGTGAAACGTCCCTGTGGAAGACCAAAGAAACCGCATGAGAGGATCATAACATGTTATCGAAGTCCATCAGGTACTTCAACATATGAGAGGGTTTATCATCTGCAATAACTTCATACTAACGTGTGGTTTAAAGACTCACCATGTCAGTGTATATCTCAATAGCTCGGTTTAGACAGTTAATCGCCTCTGTTGAAACAAACAATAGTAATTAGTCGCAACATATTTATAGACCGTACCTCTGCAGTGATTCACTGAAGTCACATCTTTACGGGAATATTCAGAAAAATACCAAGGATCAGTCAGCGCATCAGTGATTTGAGTTCAATGGAAGAATTTATTCCAAAAGCTGTCTCCATTCCTTAGTACCATACTTTCTGGACTATAAGCCACTACTTTTTTCTCACACTTTGAACCCTGCGACTTATACAACGATGCAGCTCGAGTATATATTTTTATGGGCTAACGGCCTCCAGGGGGCGCTCTAGCAGGAAACGCAAAAAGACAGACAGGTGGAAGAGGTGATTAAGAGGAAAAGTTTAAAGCTTTACTTAATCATTTTGCGTGTCATGCACAAACCCTCATGGAAAACACACAAAGAAATGCATATGATGCAGCTTTTAAGTTAAAAATAATCGATGTGTCTGTCTAAGAAGGAAACAGAGCTGCAGCACGGAAGTGCCACTGAGAGTGACAATGGAAGAAAGACTGAGAGGGTGTGTGACGGAGCCTTCCTGAGGCTGTTCAACTCTGACACTGAAAAGATGACTGCAGTGGTTTCAATGCACAGAAGGAAGATGAAGACAGCGATCAATGACTTTTCTGGGTTTTTTAACCAGCCGTGTTACTGCCGTTTTACTGCTATGTTACAGGCACTATTTGGAAAAAAGCAGTTAAGGTATCAAAATAAATATTTAAATAAACTTTCTGTTTACCATCTTTCTGTGTAAATATCTCATGTTACAACGTGGACACCTGTGGTTTATATTCAGGTGTACAAATATTTTTTTCTTTTAAAATTTGGTGGGTGCAGCTTATAGTCAGGTGCGCTCTATAGCCTGGAAAGTACAGTATGTATAATACTGCTTTTGAGAAATATTAAAACTAACTCAAGAGATCAGACCTTTATTTTGCAGAACTAATAACATTTTTTTCCCAATTCTTCTATTTCTATATGTGTTTCTGGAAGCTTTTTGAAACTTCTGTTTGCGGAAGTACACCTAGTGTTAGCTGACCTTGGTTTCTGTAAGATCTGTAGGATTTGTAAATGTCAGCAGAGTTACGCCATACAAGCACTTTACTGTATGCTTACCAGACACAAAATGTTCATATACTGAACCACTGTTTACTCTCAGAACTCAAAAGTCCAATTTCAAGTTATACTGAAACTGGACTTTGATCAGAAGAATGAAGGCTTTATGGTGAACACAGCCATGACCATCCATGACAGTTAAATAATTAATAATGATGATAATGAGAAGAACAAGAACATGAAAAAATATTTAATTTATTGCTAGATTTGGACTGTATTAAAACATACAGAGGAGCATCTTACAGCTGCTGATTTTATATAAACAGATCAAATTTATTCTCTAGGGTTAATTACCATCTTGCAGGTCTAGTCTAGTGTTAAAGCTTAAACCATTTTGGTTTATTCAAACCATCTGAACAGACATTCATTACTCAGATTCAATCAAAAACATGTTCTACATCAGCATCCTGTAAGAACTGATGCAGACATTGTTACACAGTTTATTATATTGTTATAAACAGACATATGGTGCCTGTGTAATTTCCTCCTGAGCTGAAGGCGTTAAGATGAACATCACATGTCCGTACTAGAGGGAAGGATATGCTTATGTTGTACTGTTTGTTTATGAGAGAGTCAGTGTGGTTTTTTTGGGTGATGACGAGAGGAGATTTGGCAGCTTTAAAATGCACCGATATTATAATGTGTTGGACTTGATGCGAGAAGAAGTGAAGCTGAAAAAGTCAACAAAGCCACATGTCCATACTGCAAAACGTTATGGTGATGACTGGTCTCCAGACCTTACTAACGTTTCTTCTCTTTGTGTTTATTAATGATTGTCAATAAAGGTTACAGCGCTACCTTGTGGACTGGTGTTGTTACACTCTCACCCAGTCTCATTTCTCCACTCTGCAGGCATTCATAATGGAAGGAGTGACACCTAGTGGTAAACTTCTAGTTAGAAAGTTTTTACACCAGCCCGAACACGTTTTCCTCAAGAAATTATTTTGGGGCCTAGTTTCATATGTACTTGAGTCACTATAATAATATAAATACTTTTACTAATATCAGCTCTGCTTACCTCAGAATACAGCCATGTTTTAGTTAAACAGTGGGAAATAACTCAATAATTCATCTGTAACTTTACTCTTGCTCCTTTATTGTTTATGTATTGTCTCTTCAACCCCCTTCTGTTTATAGTTATATTCTATTTTTTCTATTATGTTGATTGTTGCACTGTGGCTCCTTAGAGTTTTTGCAATTTCAGTCTTCTATTCGTGCTGTACATATGGCAAAACTGATATTAAAGCTCACTTTGACTTTGATAACGTAAGTATTTGAGTAGTTCTGGAGTTCCCTACAAACAGGACACTGCAGGAATCCCCCGGATGAAAAATTCAAACTTGAAATAATAGTGGAATTCAGGAGCATTTCATAAGAAGAAAGCATGAAAATGTTAAGAATCTGTCCCAAATCATCAGGGTTGCTTTTATTAATCAAAGTACAACCCTAGGCTTAATTCTTCATTTTCTGCTTTTCCAGTATTCATCTGTAAAGAAGCGTGGATGATGATGCTTAAAGTTTAGACAACACTGGCCTTATGAGCGGGATACACTGGAGCTCAGAGTGCAGCTTGTAAAGCAGGCCTTCCAAATGAGCTCCAGTGAACATCCATAATGAGTAATCATTACCTTGTGGATCTGCTTTTTTGAAGGCGTTTCCAGCATCTATGAAGTTAGTCGCCGCGTCGTGTTTGCTCTGCATCTGCAGGTGAAGGCGAGCAGCTTGGGAGAATGCATTTCCTGCAGCTGGTAAGACAAAACAGTAAAAGACTTTACAACCTTAAAACATGATAAAAGGACATTTTGCTTGTTATTTTAACCTGTGAGAGAAAAACCTCTTACCACACCAGTTTTTGGCCATTTTATACATGTTGGCAGCCCTCACATACATGTCGCACGCCTCTTCCATCTTGGAGCCACCACTGTGGAAGAAAAGATGTGACTGATTAAACAAGGAGGCCTTTGTTATTTCTTCATCCAAATGAGTTTGCAAAAAAAAAAATATCAGAAACCTGCATCATTTTAGTTTAATCTGACCAGAATAAAACTGTCAAAAATAATAATGAAATAAACAATGAAAATAAAATCCAACTGCAGTTTTTTTTCTAAGTATTAGGACATTGTCATTGTCAAATCTTTAGTCTTATCACATGTCAATTACTGTCCAGCAGTTTGGTCTAGCAAAGTATACTTTATTTTCTACCTATGACAGTGAATCGAATAACATTGGGTTGTAAAACAAACAAGACATTTGAGGAACATCTAAAACATTTTATAGACCAAAAGCTACTTATTCAATTAAAATAGAAAATACCCCACTGGTTAATCAACAATCCAATTCATCAAAAAGCCTTACATTTTAATCTTTGTTTGGGCACCAGGAGTAATAGTTGTTATATTGATAGTAAATAATGGGGATCTCAGATAAAGAAGGAGTAAAGTAACAACGAATATAGTCCAGACTCTCTGTATTCAAATGGTTTTGCAACACTGCATCAGTGGAACCTTTTGTAACCAATAAGAGATACTGAAAATACAGCAGGGGTTTCCTTTGGTTTTCAGACATATCTGCTGATTGAAATCTAGCTTTTTGCAAGTGTGTGAAGACTTAAGTTCACATCTGAAGGTTCTACTGCAAAACAGCATAGAAATTAGAATAATTTTGGACAATACTGATTATTACACATACATTACATGTGGACAATAACACAAAAAGCTTTAAAAATACAGATATTTTCTGAAGTGAACTGTGGATCATTCTCTATCATTCATTCACGGAAAACTGATTTTAGTTTGTTTCGATGCTCTCTACATTGATTTTACTCTGTCTTTTTTGAAGATTAGATCCAGTCCATATCAGCCAGCTAATCACATACTGTGTAGAAGTCCACAAGCTTGTTGTTTTTCCAATGAGCATACGTATTTATTTCTCATTCTCTTTCTTCAGATACAAGAAAATGCAGAAATGATGTGCACAAAAACACATGAAAATAACCAGAAGTGAATACCTTCTACTGGTAAAAGCTAATATTTAGTGTGCCCTCTGTTCCCATGACAAAAAGCTGCTCAAACAAGAAAGTTTTTGTCATGTGTTGAGTGAAACCTAATGTAAATGCAATACAAATTTCTTATTGGCTGCACAAAAGAGGTCAAGTGCATACACAGCTCACACCAATACCAGACACTTTATTGTGATGAAATGACTCTGAAATATAAGTTTTTAAACTATTTGCATATTTCCTGGCTGAAAACATTACATCAACAAACTTGATGGTGGCCCAAGACTTTTATAAGGTACTGTACATATAGACCTATATCTTTGAGTTAGTTCATAGAGCTTAACTTGGACACAAAGTCATCATGACTTTGTGTATGATATCACTTGTTGATATCACGAGGAAAAACCCATTTGAGTGATTAACATGGGTGTTGCTCAGTCATGTGTATGAATTAAGGCTTATTCTGCTAAATTCAGTGCAGTTCACACATCCTCTGCACCCAATACCTTAACATGACTTTCACTAAATCGTCCAGCCGTTGTTTACGTTGTTCTGTTGTCAATAAATGTAGTGAATAACATGTGATGTGCACAAAAATGAGTGATCGTCCATCATCTGGTAGCATTTTTCCAGTAGATGGCGCTATAGTCTGTACACTTAACGAGATCATAATCAAGCTATACTACATTAATATGGATTTATCTCGATTGCATGCGTAACCTTGGCTCAGAAATTGCCCAAACACCTACTGAATGAAGTCACCATCAAATAAAAACGCAGTGCAGCTACAGACAGTATGTACATGAGGTGCGTTCACTGCCGCAGACGGCTATGTTTTATTTATTCTTAGAAAATGTACAGAGCAGACCCAGAAGGAATGACATTAACCTGATGTTTTAGCCCGGAATGTAACCACCACACCTTACCCCGAAGCTAACTTTAGTAGAGTTGTTAAGACATTGTTTGGGCCTTTTAGAGGCTGGTGTTTACTGGACAGATAGCCACCTTCCGCGTAGTTGGCCCAAAAGTAGCTAAAGAGAAGCTAAGATAAACACTCACCCAAATAACGCTCCAAAAAACGACTGTGATGACTTCATTTTCTTTTCGGCCTCAGCCATTAAAGCCGTCGCTTCCTTTTCTTTCCCGCTGTTGTCCATTTTCGTGTCACTGGTGCGATTCTGAAGGAAAAAATGAGCAAGGCTAAAGTCAACAAACCTGCTAACTGTAGCTAGCAGCAGCAGCAGCACTGGTTTGCCGTGTCACATCAGCAGCCGCAAAGTAACCATAACCTGCGTCATGTGACACTGGAGCCACGACGGAAACACTGCCGCTGCGTTCGTGGTACTCGTAAATTATATAACTCATCGTTTAAAGACCCACTGCTGCTGTGCTAAAGACAACAATCCATGAAACACAACAGAGACACGTCTTTCCCTGCATTCTTGTATATTTACTGGATTTAGAATCAAATTAGAAACTATTTTGAGATCACTTTTCCTTCAGCAGCTGTCTGACACATCATTGATGTATATAGGGCAATTAATTAAATTAATCACTCAACGTTGACTCATCAACATTCTAATCACTCCTGACTTAAAATTACAATGATATAGGCATTTAATAATCACTATCGGAATTTTACATCCACCACATAGTATTTGTGCCTCATCAGCAACATAAAAAAAAACAACTTTTCTGATTGTCATGAAGGCATCTCATCATATATTGATGGCGTAAAGATGCAGACGTTCAAGCCTATTTCTAGTCAATTGTTCATTCATTTAACAGCATTGTAATAACAGAACGTCTTAAAATATTGTCTTTATGCTATGTTAAAATGTTGTTTCATGTAATGTTATATAGAGGTCAGCTGCTGCAATAGTTGTAGGAGATGTCCTCTAATGTTTATTAAATTTGTTTCACATTAAATTTTGGTAAATACTCTGTTGTTATTTATTGTTGCTGTCTATATCTATGTAGTAATTCTCTATAGTATAGATAAAGAATAGGCAAGCTAATGAAACAAACAGAACAAAATTATACTGTGTATGTACAAGTGCAGCATGCTCTGCATTTGTGCAAACATGAATCCATTACACTTAGTTGTGTAGGATCAAATTACAGTTAAAATGGAAAATAATCACATTACAAAACTGCATGTAAACACATTTGTGGTACAAAATGAAAGGAAGGAGGGCACTCAGTCTTTTACCACCAACCTCATGATTTTTGCTAATCTGTTGATAAAAAAAAAAAAATTATATTTCAAAGTGAAATTTTATTAGAGAAAGTTGACACTGCTGTTTTGTGTTGCACCCACTAAAAAACAATGGTATTTGGCTTCATCTGGGTACTTTTTTCAAGGTCTTGCATCATTTGTATTGCAATTGTGTTTTTGCCTCATGTTGTCACTGCTAAAGATTGGCTGATAGTGGCATTTTAAAGGCCAATATAATAACATTATTTTGGAGCTGGAAAAAGTAATTACTGATTAATCAGCTGATCACAACTGTTTTACCACATGAAGACTGACACTGAAAATGTATCACACACATGAGAAATTGAATGACACCTCATATCATCTATGAACCACTTCAGGCACCAGCTTCTGCTGATATCCATGGCTTGTAAGATGTATTATTGGCACTGATTGTCTTTATTGACAGCCATTATGAGAAAAAATACCCCAACTTTTTATATTTCAAGTTTACAAATCTTGGAGTGAAAGAGAAACTAGGCTTCTCAAACTACAAAATTCTGCATATAGTTTATACCTCTACCTCTAAATACCTTCTGAAATTTCCTTTCAATGGTTCTCCAATGGTTCTCCAATGGTTCTCTTTAAGGTGACCTAGCCAATAATGGGAAATTTTTATCAAATAACCAAAACAAATACACACAACATCAGTAATAAAAATACAAGTGATTTGTCTCTTCATATCTATTTCATACACTTGATATTTTCTCATCCTGCTGATGAAAATAAAATTAACAAGAAAGCTGAGTAACAATGAACTTAGTTTCTTCATTTTGATTTATAATTTGGAGCAAGTGAAAAATGAACAAAATAATAACCACAATGGGCAAAATAACAATAAACAAAACCAAAAAAAGGCACTAAATAAACAAAATGAGCAATAAATAGCTTATAATGAACAAACAAATAAAAACATATATAAATGTAACAAAACAAACATAAGTGCTGAATCCACAACATAATCAACATAATGGACAAAATCTTAAAAATGATAAACTTAACCAAAATGAACAGAATAAACACTGCAACCCCAAAATGAAAAATAAATAAGCAACAAAATAATAAAATATATCAAAAATAATTAACTAACTGGGGGGAAAAGAGCAAAAAAAAAGCACAACAAAATAAACATTAAAATGCATGAAATATACAAAATTAAGGAAAATATAAAAGGAAATAAAGGAGAAAAAAAACAAAATAGTTTCCTGATCTCCTAAGCACAGCCCCACTACTTCCTGAACTTCAGGTGGCTTTTTTATTTCCTGTCTTTCATTACTGGACACACTAAAATCATCCAGGTGTGCCTAATTAATTAGTAGTCGCAACAAGACGTAGCAGACACACCTGGATTAATCAGTGTGTCCAATAACGAAAGAGGAAATAAAGGAGCCACTGGAGGCTCAGGAAGTAATG
The DNA here is from genome assembly GCF_902148855.1 of Sphaeramia orbicularis. Classification (NCBI taxonomy): domain Eukaryota; kingdom Metazoa; phylum Chordata; class Actinopteri; order Kurtiformes; family Apogonidae; genus Sphaeramia; species Sphaeramia orbicularis. The sequence goes on along the minus strand of NC_043969.1, from coordinate 43,973,659 downwards.
GGGCTGTGTACAGATCCCGTTATATTCACTGTGTTCAGTCCGCTTCAACTACTTGAACTCATGTATTCCATTAAAAATCTAAATGTGGGGCAGTGCTTCAGTATGTGGGACGACGTGGAGACGATTAATTATAAAAACACTGTGCAATTACTCATGAAACGGGTCAAAACTTGGACCTTTCTATAACAAAAAGCTGGAGATTTAAACATTAGAGGGAAACTCCGAGGAACAAGGAGGGCTACATTCACATCCAAACATTCAGGAAAGTACAGGGCGATGAGGCGGTGCAGATTTCACTCAGGCAGAGCGGAAGCCTCCTGTTTCCTGCCTGTAGTTGGGTCCTGTACAGCAGCCCGTGCGAGGCTGTCCTGGAGACCCCGCGCTGCCTGCACCTCTATCGTCTCGGGTGAGTTTGTTACAATGTAGCAATTTCTGTATTAATCCGAATAACTGTAACAAAGCTGCAATATCCGCGAACTGCAGAGGAGCCGCAAACTGCACAGCTACCGACATCCAAACGTTACGCTGCTGCACGGCCCGGCAAACATAGGCATTTTCCACCGAATTCCCAAGCATACCCCCCTCATCCAAGAGTATTCCAACATTAACTCATATTTTGCTTGCAAGGAGAGATAGATAGCTCGCTACGCAATTGCGTTTATATATCTACGCAAACAATACTGTGCTGTCTTGGCTGAACCGAGGCGCCGATGTACAATATAAGCGTTAAAATTGTGTCCCTCGGTGGTTTGTTTTGAATGTCAAAGGCTGAAGCTAGCTGGACGTCTGAATATTGTTGATAGCTGGTTGGCTAAGCAGGCTAGTTAGCTAGGCTAACGAAATTCAATCCAGATGCATCAAAATGCTTCAAATACATGATAAACGTGTTGTTGAAACCACACGATTTATTCATTTTGAGTCCTTAGTCGTTCGTTAAGTTGTTAAATACAAAGGGTTGTAACAAACGTGCAAAATATGCATGCAAATCTCTTTGAAAACACAAGCTAGCATTTAGCAAGCCGCTTGCAGTGTCTCCATTCATATCCTGCGCACCTACTCTACTCTGACCGAGTAATGGCTACGATCCGCTGCGTTTTAGAGCGGCAACCGGCCGTACGTTCCCCTCATATCATCAGCTATAGGTTTGCAAGTACATTTTGGTGATTTGTTTTTGTGTTACTGGAAGTGTAGCCTTACATAGTTGTTGTGATTTGTGATACAACAGCGACAACCCGCACTCGGAATCTTTGGAGGCTGCGTGAAAACCGCGCGTTTTCAGTTTGTTGTCTATTACCATCCGCTGCTTTTCGGTGTAAAGCAAAACTCATCTGCTGCTTGATCCCCAGATGAGTCCATAACAGCTGTGTGTGTCCTTCTTAGCGGTTGAATTTATTAAACATGGTATGTTCAATCTGTTTCTGAAGCTAAGGTTATGTGTTACTACGCACGTATTTCGTAGTTTTTCTTCTTGAAGACTTAAGTTCCTTAGTCCCAATTGCTGACATACTACAGCCTTGTAGAATGGCACCTGTGTTTGTTTTTATCTGAGCAGACCCACATACATTTGTGTTAATCATAGTAAGTCAGGCCTACACAATGTTTTTAAGCATGAGTCAAAACGTGAATGTGGTAAAACTATGATTTAAACATGAAACTTATACTCGCCAAGATAACTAGTCTTCACAACATGATCTTTGAGCAAAGAAAATTAGAAAATAAATTAAAATTGTTTTTAGTACAAGCCTTGATATGAAGCTAACTATGTACTCTGCACAACCAAAGAGCAATTTAGAATCGAGACTTTTTTTGTCAATAATGAAATGTCTAGAAAGATAGGTTAAAGGTAAATAGTTATCCATTAAATGTGTTAAGTTTATTATAATCACTGCATTGTTGAGATCGATTGTAAAGTCATTGTGTAAAACTATATTTTAATAATATTCATGACCATATTGTCTGTAGGACTAAAGAATGCTTGCGGAGGAAACTAATTCCTAACAAACTCCATGGATAAGTTGGTACTAAAATGTCATTTGGCTTTTAGGCATTTAAATATGGCTGCAATTGTGGATAATTTTCATTGATGCCAAATCAAGTTATGGTTTTTAGAAATCAGTTAAGTGTTTGTATTATGAAGTGTTTGAAAAAAGTAAAAATATTAATTTTAAATGTTAATCTTACTTTTTTGACTATGGAAATGTTATGTAAAGCAAAGAACCAGTCGTCTCAAAGGAAGAACACACTGGAATTAAATTTTTGGATTAAAAAAAATGGCAAAAGAGTTAAATGTAGTCTATCGCACGAAAGATGGATCTGAAATATTGCAGATGCTGTTGGTTTAATATAATACCACTGATATAACAGTACAGACATTCTCTACCAGAAGGACTACTTTTTCACTCGTTTTAGTGTTTAATCAATTGTGTTTTCTGTGTCTTGGACAGTTGTCATGGATGATGAAGACGGCAGGTGCCTTCTAGATGTAATTTGGTAAGTCACCACTGATGTAGTAGAATAGCTAGCTGATATAATAAACTTTTCAGTCATTTTCTTTTGTCATGCTTTGTACTGTAGCGAGTCATATTGTCTCTTTCTTTTCCTGCAGTGACCCAGAAGCTCTCAATGACTTTCTTCATGGATCTGAGACCCATGTGAGTATGGGAGAACAAAACCGAAAGAAGTCACAACTGTTTGACTTAAAAGTTGTGCAAAATGGGTTTTTCAATTGCTGTATTGCAGGTTACATTGTGCATTTCTAGTGGGGTTTCAGCTACTTACAGATTACACGTAGATGCACCTTGCAACTCACATCCCTCACTGCTTTGTGTGACTTTTTTGGTGCTTTCTCTGCTTAAAGGTTGCCTTTGCTTTTTGACTGCACTTTTTATGGTTTTAGCTTGCCCTCCCTTTTTGTAAAACTTTCCAATCTTAAAATGAAAAATGCTAACACTGACAGTTCCAACTCTGATAATCCCATTAATTTGACCCTCTTTCCCTTATCTTTCACTGCCTCTAACAATCTTGGTTCTCTGGACTGTGTTTTGTCTTTTCCTTGCCCTCCTCCGTTTTTTGATGGTCTATATGTTTCTCTGTCCTGGTGGCTTTTGCCTGCTGGTTTGGGTGCGTTTGGTTTCTGTCTGTCCTATCCTGGGTGGGTGTGTCTGTAGTTGGACACTGACGACCTTTTGGATGGTTCGAGTGACCCCTCCAGCTCGTTCTTCTCTACCACTGGGGTGAGTAAAATCCCCCAATCCTCTTCCTCCTGTTTTCTATCCATCTGTGTAGCATGCATCTCCAAATACCCCCCTTTTCCACTAACACATACACACTCTACAAGCTTTATTTGCCGCAGTGGGACAAATCGTTATTGTGGGGTTTGTGCACGTATTTTGCAATAACCATTGGTATTACATTTAGTCTAAACTTCACTCATCTTGGTTTTATGTCTGTTCTTTTCTTCTTCTTCAAGGGCCATGTTTCAGAGGTCCAGCCTACAGTCCAGCTGTCGGCTAATGAGCCGGCAGGCCTACCCAGAGTCAGTGTTGACCTGGACTTCTTGGAAGACGATGACATCCTGGGTGGATCCCCAGGCGGTGAAGGTGGGAGCAATGGCATTGGGACAAATCATGAGCCTTGTGACATCCTGCAGCAGAGCTTGGCTGAAGCCAACATCACAGAGCAAAGCTTACAAGAGGCAGAGGCTGAGCTTGACCTGGGCTCTTTTGGGATTCCAGGCCTTACGCAGGTGGTACAGACACTGCCTGATGCCAGTCTCTCTGGGGCTGGAGGCACTGCTGTTGGTGTAGGCATAGGTGTTGGGGGTGCGGGAGCAATATTCCCCGGGTCAGGCCCAAGTACCACTGCTACTCCCCCCAATGCCACAGCTGACATGCTGGGTTCAGTGCTGGCTCAGCAAGGCCTTCAGCTCCAGCCCCAGGTCATGAACAAGGCCATTAGTGTTCAGCCATTTATGCAGCCTGTCGGCCTGGGAAATGTGACGCTTCAACCCATTTCAAGTCTCCAAGCTCTTCCCAATGGGAGCCAATCTGGACATTTGGGAATTGGACAGATTCAAGTTGTGGGTCAGCCCACAGTCATGACTATCAATCAGTCTGGGCAGCCAATCCTGGCTAAAGCCATGGGTGGTTACCAGCTGCATCAGTCTGGGCCAGAGGTATCGGGCGCTGGCTCTCAGGCAGGGCTTGGAGGCACAGGAGGTGGACTTCTGATCCAAGGCAACAAAGCCACTTTGGGATCTCCAGCTTTAAATGGACCGGCAGTTTGTGTCAGCAGCACCAACAGCAGCAGTGGCGGTACAATGACTGCTCCTGCTGGGCTTGTGGGCTTTGGCAGTACCCCTCTAAGTTCAGGAATTGGACCCCAGACGCAAACTCAAGGCCAAATCATGCAGAACGTTATCATTCAGCGCACACCAACACCCATTCAGCCTAAACCCCCTCAGGGTGGAGCCATCCAACCAAAACTATTCAAACAGCAACAACAGCAGCAGCCGCAACAGCCGGCACCCCAACCTCTGCAAAATGATGCTCACAAGGCTCTAGGGCTGCAGCAACTTCCAGTTTCTGCAGCTCAAAATGTAGCCTTCTTGACTGGAAAGCCTGGCTCTAATGTGGTTCTAAGTACTCAAGCCACAACACAAGGCCCTCAGTTTCAGCAGACCCTGTTCAAACAACAAGCACCACAACCATCAGGCAAGCCCCTTAGTGTCCACTTGTTAAACCAATCTGGCAGCATTGTAATTCCCTCTCAGACTGTTCTGCAAGGTCAAAACCACCAGTTTCTCCTGCCACAGATACCGGCAGGTGGGCAGATCCTTACACAGCACCCTGGGGGCCACATCATAACTAGTCAGGGTCCTGGTGGACAGCTCATTGCAAACCAGATTTTAGCTACAAATCAAAACATCAACTTGGGCCAAGTGTTGACATCACAAGGCCACCCGGGGGCTGCCCACATCCTCTCTGGACCCATTCAGCTCCAGCCTGGTCAGATGGGTGCCCCCACCCTCTTTCAGATGCCTGTCTCCTTGGCTCAGAATCAAAACCAGACACAAACCCACACCGTTTCAGGTCATGCCCAGACAGTCATACAGGGCATGCCCATACAGAACTCCCTGACCATGCTGAGTCAGGTGGAGGGGCTGAGCCCCGCAGTCAGCCTTCAGCCAACCCTGCAACCAGGTGGTGTCCCCAGCAGCAGCAGCAGCAGCACCACAAGCAGCAGCAGCACTGGAGCAGCGACCATGGCCCAGGGCCAGCCAGGAGAGTGTGTTACTGTGCTGGGAAGTTCCACAGACCAGGCTTCTCATCCTGCGCAACATCATGTTCAGCAGTCCTCTATCCTAGCCATGCAGTCTGCTCCCACTGTGTCCACAGCTACCACAGTACCCTCCTCTTCTCCGTCCATGTCTGTGTCCACCTCTTCCTCTGTGACAGCAGTGGGGCTGGTCCCCCCTCAGGCTCAGCAAAGTCCAGGGAGGTTACTGTTCACCAACCAGGGCTCCAGCATGATCCTGAGTCAAGAGTCTCTCCAGATGTTCCTGCAACAGGTCAGTGTTAGGATTTTTGCTTGACCGCTTATTGCACTTTTCTACTGCATTGTATTGGCTCAAGTCAACTTGACTCATTTTGGTATCTGGTACCCCTCAGTGTAGTTGGTTTTCATAGCGACATGTCATGAAACTGCTGCAGTGTCATCTTTAACATTTCAAAACTTTTGTCTTAACTGAAACATCCGCACCTTATTGACCACAAGTTGGGGTTATAGGCTACAGTAGGGAGTAGTAGCTTGGTTGTTTAGTCCCATTTCCCATTGACGATGCAGTGATAGTGACAACTGTCTTTGTCTGCAGTATTTTCATCTCAGCTTGCTTGGAATCTCAGTAGAGGAGTTACCAAAAAAGTACCTGGTCCTCACTGTAAGAGTAGAATCGAGTTAAATCCAGCTGGTACCATGCAGTGGAAAATGGCCATCAGATTGTGTACAGTTAACTTTGTTTTTAAAAAATTAATAACATGCACGGAGTGATGTTTTGGTCTGATCTGTTTGGTTTACTATTTTACTCCCCCTTCCCTCCAACCCCCTTCCTCCTTCCCCACTTCATCCTGAAATGGTAAATATACTCCTATCAGGAACCGCACCACCAAACAGAGAATGAGTCGACCCCCTCTGTGGGCGTACCGGCGTCTGTAATCGTCAGCAGCAACAGCATCACGGCTCCGGCCCCCGCTGTCCATGACAGCCAATTATCTGAGTCTTGGGTGGGTCAGAGTCTCAGCCCTTCCCCTGGCCCCTCCCACATGACAGCAGTGGTAAACCAGGTAGAAATGCCCCTATATGTTAAGCCCCACCCACTTGTTGCTGCTGCTGCCGTTAGGATAACTTACCTTTTCCCCCATCACTGCTTCGCTCTTCTCTTCTGCATTAATCATTTCTTACATGACCAGTCATTCACACTGACAAACCTACACGTTCGCTTGCAGCTGTTGTGAGTTACTAACACTGCTGTCTTGTACATAGTGGTCATAATCATTGTGGTTATCCATATGTAGGGGTGGGAGAAATATCAACATAGGAACATATTCTTTTGTATGACATATATCATACAGGTGCTAAACTATTTATAAAGCAGTGAATAGTTTCCTCTGCCAATTTGAGTCCCTCCTTCTGCAGAATAATGGACATTGCAGTGTCTGTATTTATTAGAGACACTAAGATCAGACTTGGTTTCTCTTTTTAGTGGCGTATTTGCACTGAAATATATCGTACATGATTGTTTTGCAATGTATCGAATATTACAGAGTTGTTGTACATCCCAAAGCACCACAGCTGTATTAAACTTGCAGATGAAATACTGTAACAGAATCATATCGTGACTTAATCTGTGATTCCCACCCCTATCAATATGGATCTTGTGAGTCATTGTGCTTTTTTTTTTTTTTTTTTTGAAGTGTTGAGCCACAGGCCATGCATCTCTATTAAATCTGGGTTTGGAAATAAAGTGCTACTTCTTCTTTTTCTGGCTGAATTCAGTTGCTTGTGTAATTCATTATGCATTTCATCCATGTATGTTGTAACCAGACATAGAAATCATGCTTCAAAGAAGGCCGACATGGTGCCAGGTGTTATGTGTTGACCTGTTTACTAACTTCCATTCATTCAACTCACCTTTATACTTTCATCCACTGCATCACTGCCACATCAAATAACTCCTCAACTTCTCTGTGTTCATTTAAACTCCTATGTGCTTACCCCCACCCCATCCCCCGTAGCCGTAACCCCTAGTCTGACCAGTGTAACGACCTTCAAGTGCAAAATTAAATTACATGCTCCCCTGATTTCCCCACACCTGAAGTCCACAGATCACCTTCTACTTCACCATCACAGGCCCGCAGATCTTGACCTCTTGCTTTGTCAACTGTTTTTCTTTATGGCTCACCAATTGATCATTGCTGCCTTTTTATGTGTAATCTTCCCTAACAGTGTTGCCAGATGTGCGATAATTCCCATATTAGTGTGTTAATGTAAAATAATATGATTGCTTTGTGAGATGCATTAATAGTTGTAGTCACTCTAGGCTGTTTTTTTTTTAATATTATTTAATCTCCTGTCATGATTGGGGCAGTAAAATATGGATCCTCCATCCGTGTTTGAACATTTTATCTCTTGTTAAGTCTCTCCAGCCAGTATTGCTTCTCCTGACAATTAGCTTAAAGCCTGTTTACTAATCAGGTATAATGGGAAGTTTTTACAGAAACTTAGTCTTGTAGTATGTTTGCCTATGATATGAGCATGTGCAATAAACACATTGCGTATTTACTGTCAGCGTAGTATTGATCATTGTTATCGCACATTTGCAGATTTTCCTCAGGTCTCCTATAGGTGTGTATTTACCCAGTGCAGATCTCTTGGTTATGAGTGACAAATGCGTGTGATTTTCTAAACCCTGTGGCAGAATCATGTAACATTTCACATCTGGCAACACTTCCTTAAGCACTAGTGAAAATCAATGGGCTTCCACTGCTTTTACTTGAGCAACTAGTAGATTTTTGAAAAGTCTAACACTTTGCTTTTGTATTGTTTGGTGTCGTTTACCCATGTCTGTGTTGTTTTTTATTGGGGCTGGGCGAGGAATTGGTCAGTTTTGTTAAATTTGAGGGCCTTTGCCTGATACATAACACTACTACATATAGGTTTATTTTGTGAGATTGTTTTTTTTTTGTGCTTAGAGTTTAGTTTACATTTACTCATAACACAGTACAGCACAAAACACACTTTAACAATGATTTGGTAGCACATTTAAATGGACTTAGCACTATCTAAACAGAACTAAAAGGAGTACAGCTGCAGCCAGATGTTGCTGAGCTTTCATGTTTTGTACAGATTGGCCACTGCCATCAGTGAAGGTCATCTTTTTTACTGACCAGTTACTGTTCAGCAAATAGGTGAATAGTGATATATTGAGATAAATAGATTCATATTTTTATTTGTACTTACGATGTAGAGATACAGTCTAGATATACCGCCCAGCCCTGTTTTGTATCTGCTGTCCAATTGTAAACTGTACTAGAGTCATAATTGTTATAGTCATGCATGCTAAGCATAATTTATGTGCTCTACACCCCAAGTTCCTCCTGTGTTGAAATATTTACTGGAATTCTTGAATGAGTTATACTTACGAGTTTGTCACAAATGCTCTTGTTCAGGTTCCCTCCGGTGGACATCAACAGCCCCTGAAGATCCAGGGCATGTCCCCGTCACCGGCCTTGACCACTCACACCACAGCGCCTCCAGTGGCAGTGAGCCCCCAGCCTTCCCAGTCTCCCCTCACTCTGAGCCAGCAGATCCAGTCACCGCACCATCAGCAGCAGTCGCGCCCCCCCTCTCAGCCCCAGCCACAATCTCAGACTCCTTCTCGCTCATGCACGCCCTCATCCCACCCTCCGCTCTTTATCATCCATAACCAAACAGCCGAGTCCCCTCAGTCGGCTCCTCAAGGACAGACGCAGCCCCAGCAGGCCCACATTCAAGTCCAGCTTCAGCCACAGCCGGCCTCTCATCCCCCCTTTCAGCAAGAAATGCCTCCTATGTCCCAGTCACCTAAACCTCCCCCGCCTCCACCTCCTGGTGCCCCTGCACAGCATCAGTTCACCACGCTGCCCGTCAGCACCTCCACTGCTGCTGTAGTAAAAACCCAGGTACCAATCGCGGGCCTGACAGCAGAGCAGCAGCATCACCTCCAGTTAGTAGGAGCCCAAATTCAGACTCTGTCAGGCATCAACCAACCCTCACCTCAGCAGAAACAGCTGCTGGAGAAGCTGCACCAGGTACTGTCCCGGTCCAACACACTTTTCAAATGCTCATTACTTGTCTTTACAATTAGAACTGTTAGTGATAAACATGTAGAGTTTCTGCAGGTTTTAATCTATAATCAAATCATCTGAATTCAAGGCCTTGAGATGTCCTGACTGTGATTTGATGGATCTTAAAAAGCAGTACTGTTTGACTTAAAATAACATTAAAAGTAATGGATTTGAAAGCCACTGCATGTTGTGCAAAAATGCTCTACTTTAGGTAAAAGAGTCCATAAATTGGCTGTAGGAAAACCAACAATAAACACATTCCATTGTTCAGTGTTGTTCACATTGAGAACATCAGCAAAGTCAAAGTCTGTCTTAAATCTAACTTGTTAAAACCTGTAGAAACTCAGTTTTTGTTCTGACATCATGCACTACCCTTTTCCTCCCTTTTAAGTAATGGTGTGCTGGAGAATTATAAATGTTTCTCAGAACTGTAGAAGCCGTATTGTAGACTGCAATGTGTGTTGCAATTTTCCCATGATGTAAAATGTTAGTCATGAAGGAAATTAGTTTGGCATATTGGAAGGAATGAGGGGAAAAAAGAGCCTAAATGGTAGTATTGTCATTATTTGAGTTTAATCCACGACATAGCAGGAACCAAAACAAAAAAGGTGAGCATAGACAGTATCATGCTGCAGAAATGTGGCAGTATAGGCTACTCGCCAATAAACTTTCCCACAACTATAGAAAGTTTAGTGAACTGCATTCTGTCCGTTGGATTTGTTGTCTCATAATTAGTGCAAAAATCTTTCAGAACATGCCTCAGGAATCATGGCTAGCCCCTCTATAATTTCTGGTACATGAATGTGTAACTGAACGGTCCTGGTGTGTTTCCAGGTCCAGCAGAACATCCTGCTACAGGCCAAAACCTCTGCTCAGTCTCAACCTCAACCTCAGCCTCAAATCACCAGTCAGTTCAGCTCCCAGCAAGATGTGCCTGTTGACAAAGTGGTGATAACATCATCAGCCAGTGCTGTTACGCCTGCTCAGCTTCCCTCTGTGCTGCAGCCATCAGTACTCGTCAAAACTCCCGCTACAGGTTTGACTCTATGAGCTTCTAATAATCCACAAACCTGAGCACACCTGTTAGTGTTTTCCCTTTGTAACAACGTGTTTGCTCTTGTTTTAGCATCAAGTGACTTACAGGTATTCTCAGGAGCCCAAGGACCAGCTGGAGCAATGGTGAATCAAACTGTCACTCCTGCCAGCCTTACCCAGCCTGCACAGGTACGATGCAATGGAAAATCCTCCTAATGGTGTATTCAGACCAAAGGTGGAGTGATTACACACAGATGCACTGACAAACATGGATTTATGCTGACCAGAGAAAGTATGTGTCCAACCATATGTATTGAAAATGTTTTTCTACATTTACAAAACGGAAAAAATCACCTTCACCATTAATCTAAAATTAGAAGTATTCGTCAAACATTGGGAAAAATGTGATAATTATGTGAAACAATACATGACAAATGTTACCTTGGTGCTATAAAAGGGGACTATTTGATTTAACATGCCCTTTTTTACTTTTTATTTTCATTCTATATTAATATCACTTTTAATCTTTCTTTTCTATTGAATATTATACAAAGCTAGATATGTCCATGCTGTTCTCCCATTGGATGTTTGAAGAAAAAAAAAAGTATGACTTCTAATCCCTAAGAAGAAAGTGGGACAGAGACCACCAGAAATGTATTGGCCTCACTGTACCTTGTTTGATGGAGAATGTATTTTTAAATATGTACACTGTGAAGGATATGTAACAGATTAGTGTGACTGGAAGGTGTTGTGTCTCTTATGCTTTAGTAAAAACAAAATAAATAAAAGAACATGTAGATAAAAAGCAAAAAGAAAGTTTTTCTGAGAGAAGTTGTGTAAATTCAGTGCTGAGAGAGCTATGTTAGCACTAGTTTTAGCATCTTAAGTTCCTGCCTTTTGTCACTTTCTAAACTTTAATCTTTCCCTCCACAGGTTCAGCCAAAGTCAGGAGTGATTAGCTCAGTCGGAGGGATGACTCTGGGGAAAGGAGGGATGCAGATACAGGTGTTAGGAGCAAGTCTGACTCAGATGCCTGCTCCTCAACCCCCTGCTCCAGTACAAACTCAGGTAAGGTGCTGAATGATATTGAGGTCAGACAAGACTATGGTTCGGCTACACGACTCTTATTTACCGGCTTTTGTCTGTTTGCTCACATCACAGACAACAACAATGAAGATGCCTTTTAGTGCAGAGCCCAGCAAAGAAGCCAGGTAAGTGCTAGTTTTGATGATGATTGTTCATTATTTCTTGGTTTGTTTTTTTTCTTCTCGGTAAATCTCACTTCTGTATGCACATCTGCCTGCAGGATGCTAGAACAGCTGAGGAAACAGCAGGGTTCAGTGCTTCACCCAAACTACAGTGCTCCTTTCCACTCTTTTGAGGACACACTGCACAGACTGCTGCCTTACCATCTCTACCAGGGAACTGCCAACTCCTCTCAAGACTATCAAAGAGGTGACAGTGCAGCAGCCATTGTATAATGTTATTTACCTTTCTCCCTATGGCACAGTTTTCCTGAATTTGTTGTTTTTTTTGTGCATAGTGGATGATGAATTTGAGAGAGTCTCCTCCCAGCTGCTGAAAAGGACCCAGGCCATGCTGGATAAATATCGCTACCTGCTCTTTGCAGAGTCAAAGGTAAGTATATAAACCAGAGTTTTCACTCTAGGCAGTCTAGTTGTTGCTTCTATCCTGAATTGATTTTGACCTGATGGTGTTGGGGATTTGTACCTGAGCAGAGACTGGGCCCCTCGGCAGAGATGGTGATGATCGACCGGATGTTCATTCAGGAGGAGAAGATAGCGTTGAGTCAAGACAGGATTTTGGCCAAGGAGAGACCAGGTACGCTACCCCTGTCAGCAGATTTTTTAGACGGTTTAAATTCTGTGATCTGAAATTTAGGCATTAAAATGTTGAAGATGGTTTTGGCAGGCTGCTTATGAACGTAATGTCACTTGTTTAAAGGGGTCATATTTTGCTAAACCCACTTTTATTAGTCTTTGGATCATTTATTTGTCTATATGGACCCTAATAGTTCATAAAATTTGAATTTGAACCCTCCAGGTGCTGCGAAGCCAACTTTATATTCATTTTGGCAAAAATTGAGTGAATTTCTACAACCTGTTTCATTTCCTTCTTAATTTGTTACGTATTATAATTATTTACGTCATGACATTTGTACATATAAGGTCAAAACTTCCAACGAACATTTCTCTGAGTATGACATAATTGTTTATCAGCAGCAACAGTCGTAGTCCATACTGAAAATATGTCCAAACTTTGAGCCGATTATTCAAAATATTCAGTTGTTGGTTGTGTTAACAAACATAAGTGGCTGAAGGGGACATAGTGCACAGTCAGCAACCGGGAGGGGGTGGGGCGTGAAGTGGCTCATGTGCATTTAAAGGGCCAGTGCTCAAAACCACCTTTCTGATGTCATTACTCAGAAACAGGGTTGAAGATGGACCTGTGGAGTTGAATTAATGAAGAATTCAGACCCAAGCAGAGCATTTACAGTTTTTGTAGACCACAGGGAAATGTTTTAAAATGCATAATTCCATTTTAAAAAAAGGCAAAATATCACTCCTTTTAAAGCTGCCCTAACCTCAGTCTCGCTTTTTGGTGAAAACTGTGTTGTACCAAAAATACAAACCCAGTAAACTCATACAATAACTAAACACAAGCTTTTCTGCCTGGTTAGAATTAATCGGTGCACATCTAACTAGTGTATTGTAATGTAGTGTGTGAGCAAACATGGTATCTTTTCTTATATTAAAACAACTTTTGGAAGCAATGAGCTGTTTATGTCAACTTGCATTAGATGAAAGTAATGTTAGGTGTAAATTAGCTGAGATGTGGTTGGATTTCATTCAATACTTGGTTGAAGCCTGTTTAAAAATAACTCATTTAAATCCTGCTGCACCTTGTGCAACAAAACCCTCAAATTAAGAACTTTAGGGATAAAGGCATTAGAGTCTCATGGGAGTCAGAAAAGCTTTGGTAACAGACAGCAAATACCTGTCACCACCCAATGTTCAGTTGGAGTGTAAGCTGCATGTCTGAGGTTTGTCTTCAAGAAGCCTTTGTTAAATGCATTCAAGCATATTTTTAATTAAAAAAGAACTTCAACACTCATAAAACATGAGCAAGGAGTTCCAAACTGTATAGTGAAATAAATACAACTGGTAAAACTTTGAGTTGTACTCATTTTGGAGCCTTGATTGATTGAGATTACGTTGCAAACAGGCAATTGCACCGGAGCCAGAGGAATGCACATTTAGATGAATTTATCGTATTGGAAAAAAAATACTTATCAGCCACAAGAATAATCAGACTCTTCTGCATCACATGGGACCATATTAAATCCAGCTCCAACACAACACTAACAGGGTTTGAAACCTGCAGGAGTCCTGTCTGTGCCTATAAATAGTTGTCATCTGTTTGGATCAAAAGCTGGTGTGCTAATGATAAAATTGTTTGTGTCATTGCAGAGGAGTTTGTGGCAAATGTGCGCATGATGGAGAGTGCAGCTTCATCCCAACAGAAGTGTTCTTCCTCTGAGACCACGTCAGGGAGTGTGACTCCTGCTCCTCCACCTGCAGCTCCTGCCCTAGCCCCACTTCCAAACAATGCCCCAAACCCTCCTCCTCCTGCCCTTGCACCTGCACCTGCCCCTGCCCCAACTCCTGCTCCCGGTCCACCTCCTGCTCCAGTTCCAGTTCCTACCCCCGCCCCTGCTCCAGCTCCAGCCCCAACTCCAACCCCAACTCCCGCACCTCCTGCTCCCCCCTCCGTATCCCCCTTCCCTCCCACCAAACTGGTTATAAAGCAGGGTGGAGGTGGAGCCTCTGTGTCCTGGTCCAGCAGCTGCGCCCCACCTCCAGCCACGTCAAGCAAGTCAACAACTGAACCAACAAGCCAGAGCTCTTCATTCAGTCGTGCTCCGGCATTGTCATCTTCATCGTCCTTCTTCTCTTCGTCCTCCAACTCACAAGCGGCCGACGACGATGACGCTCTCCCGCAAAGAACCAGCAAACCACCGATTAAGACCTATGAGGCTCGCAGGAGAATTGGCCTGAAGCTGAAGATTAAGCAGGACCAGACAGGGTTCAGTAAGGTGGTTCACAACACTGCCTTAGATCCGGTGCACACACCTCAACCTCAGCAGAGCAGCCAGTCCATTTCCCAGTCTCAGAATCAGCCCGAAGCTGCTGTACTGCACCCCAAATCCCACCCTTTATCAACTCCAACTACTACTGTCATCAGAACTCAGTCCCCTGTATGCACTACTTCTTCTTCCTCATCGGTCACCATAGCAACCACTCAGTCTAACCTGCCACTGAGAGGTAATGCCCCCCCCAAAGCAGCGCCATCTTCCTCTACCTCTTCTTCTCACACTTGGTCGTCGTCCACCTCCTCCTCCACCCAAATGAACGGGACTTTGGATCACCACGATGTAGGTGGGGTCAAACTCAATCCTGCCTCCACTGCCACTCCTTCACAAACCACCTGTCGCCTCCCCCTTCGGAAAACCTACCGGGAAAACATCAGCCCCCGTGTTAGGCCCGGAGTCCCTGGAGGAGGAGGGGAAGAGGGTTTGTCTTATCCCAGGCCCACACCGTCACCTCCCAGTCACACAGCCTCATCTCCTCCTTTGGAGCGGACAGTGATAGCTAGTGTGAAGGTGGAGAAAAGAGGCAGGGAGCACACGGAGTCTGGCCACGACACAGGCCGTTTAGGGAGTGCAATGCAGGGGCTGGACCACGTGGATGAGGTGTTTAACCGTGGGATCAAAACCACACAACACCATCATCTGCCTCAGCTCCTTGACCGGGACGGGGCAAAGGAGAGACAGGAGGAGCACACAGACCAAGAGACAGATGTAAGTAAGTACAAGAGGATGAAAAATAGACAAAGGCCAGGCGGGACATTCAGAATGGACCAGCATGCCCCTGGGCCTCCCTCTCCCGAGTCGTCTTTTACGCGAGACTCTTTGCTTCCTGCCAAACGCTGCAAATCCGACTCCCCTGACATGGATAATGCCAGCTTCTCCAGCGGCAGCCCGCAGGACGACTCTCTGAACGAGCACTTGCAGTGCGCTATCGACAGCATCCTTAACCTGCAACAGGAGCCGTCTGCCCGCCACATCAAAGGCGGCGGCGGCAGACCCCATCAACACCAAAGCCACCGCGCAGGGGGCTCGGCCACCTCATCCCACAGACCCACAATCCCGCCTTCCTCTTCTTCCTCTGCGTCCTCGTCCTCCTCCTTGGCCCAGCACCCTCAGGTCGGCGGCCGTGGCCACAACGGCAGCCTGGTGCCCCAGACTCAAAGCAGATAACAGCCCCTCATCCCCAACCAGACTGACACTGGGGAACTAAGGGCAGGTCCACACCTAGACGTCATTCACTCCAGGCTGAACCAGCTGATGACATTGTGAACAGGGAATGCCCTCCCTCTTGGTTTGGTTTTTAGGCACACAGTAAAAACTCAGCAAATCAAAATGTAGAGCAAGATGGTAAAGCAAGGACAAAGGTCTGGTGTTGTGAGTTTGTGCAGATTTCTGTAACAGAGGCTTTGTCCAGTTATCTGCTGCTATAATTCACGAATTTTCATGGTTTACTACTTTAGGAGATTATAACTGAACGATTGAACTACATTAAGATTCAACAGACTAAAGGAAAGTTGCAGCAGGAGCATCAGTTAAACATGTTCCCCCTTGAAACAGTACTTTTGGTCAGGTATAAATACAGTAATTCTTAAGTGTAAACCAAGTCACCTATACTAAGACTGTATAGAACAGGTGTCCACAAACATCCAGAGTTTACCTGGTAGTTGGATCAAATCATGTTTCCCCCATAAATAGACTGCTCTTAAGTTATTTTGGATCTTTTTTTAAGTGGTTTCATTGTGGTTCTTTTAGTCCTGACTTGAATGAAAAACCTGACCAAACAAATCCCACAAATGGGGAAAGTAATTTTGGCTAAAATGGGGGACAAATCAGACTAAAAGGAGGGAGGTTTCAGAGGAAGCAAACTCTAGTAGCAGCTAACTGGAAAATGTCTCAGAAATCTGCACATTCTTCCTGAATTTACATTCTTTCTCCCACAGAGTGAACATTCTCACATGTTTGATGCATTTTGGCTTTGCTTCAGTTTTTAAATCAAGTCCAAAGAAATCAAACCAAAGAGAAAATGCTCCAGGTTTACAAATTCATCACCTGATTAGAGCCTGAGTAAACAGAGTCGAGGTGTGAAAGCGCCCTGAGAGACAGATTTTGGGTGTGCAGGAAAGGAGAGGGGGCACTGTGAAAACAGTATCACTGTACTACTCTGCCAAGATGTGTTTGTCCCTTTGAATTGTCCAGACATTTTTGTGTCACTGATGGCCTGAGGTAGACCTGTGACAGTGTGCTGGGAGCTAAACTGTCTGTGGATGTAGACTTGAACAGCCTGGTGTTTTCTATGTTCTCACAGCCAAGCTTGGGTTAACACGCTGAAATTGTCTGAGGTTCTTGTTGTTGTTCCCTATTTCTTTTCCCCCCCTTTTCACTTTTGATCTTTCTCCTTTCTAAGTCAGTATTCATACATTCCCTTCACGTAGCCCAAGCGCCAGTTCACTGGTTTATCTCCTCATTTAAACTATATCCCAAAGAGCATCAGGCGGCTCATTAAACAGCTCAGTAGTCGACAGCCTTCCATCTCTGTCAACGACAACCGAGAGGTAAAAAATAGTACGACCGTGCTTATTCTGTGATCAACTGGCGGACCACGGCCCACAGCCGGCCCACAGGATATCAGTAAAATCAGGAAACATTAGGAGGGAAAAATCCAGTATTTAGCATCATGTCAGATATTGAAACATCCCTGAAAACATTAATGATGGAATTAATTTTATTAAGAATTACGTTTAAACCTCAGTTATGTGCATTTAACCTGCAGACGTTTCAAACCCATCTGTCAGATTGGTCAAGCTTTATTCCACTAGGCTGGTCTAATAACAGTTAAAGGTGATTAATATTTCTACAGTTACAGATTTCAACTGTTACTCCTCAGTTTCAGAGTATTTTCCAGTATAGTCTAAGTAGGCAGTATGGCCAGAAATCTTATTATAATTATAAATAATTTCAGCCACCATCATATAATTATCAGCATAAACATCAAATCATTTACTTTCTCAAGTTTAAAGGCTGGTTTTGGGTTTTGACTCAAAGTTAGAGACCAGATGATTATTTGTGGTTTTAAACTCTTCCAGAAATCTATAGAGAACATTCAAAGCAGGTTGTATTGATAAATCCATTAAAATCAAAATATGCACAAGTGAAATCAAGTAAAACAACAAAACGGAGAGGTTAAATGAATTGAAACTTGAAGACAAAAGAAAAACTTGTGAACATGATCTTCGTTGCAATGTAAAATTATTTTGCAGTTATTATCACTCATTGTGTCTTGATTGTATTAAGGATTCCCCATGTGTTTAAGGAAATCCCTATTGGTACTACTGTAATGAGAACAACAGATTTGTACTGGGCGAATGTAGATCATCCTTGTTGGAAGGCGTCACAATATACCATGTAAATTACATTTTCTAGATGCAAACAGCACCACGTTTAACTCTGAATCGATTCAGAAAACAACCTTTTAGAAGCTGCTGATTACAAAAACTTGAGCTTCAACTTGCGTTTTCCCTCCATTTCATATTAAAAAAACCCACTGGTGCTTCAGAGGAGTCGTACTGAACCGTCTGAGATGTTATGGGTACGCTATGAGGAACTTTTCTGCTTTAAGTGTCCGATCATTTTACAGGTTTTTGTTTTTAGACCACACACATTTACACAGAACAGTACCTGCCCCCTGCTGCTGACAACACCAGGTTTCAGTCAGCAGGGGGCAGGCCAGATTTAACTGTTGGTTTTCTATTTCATCGGTTTGTTCGGTTCATCTTTCTTCGTGCCACTGTATCCCTGCCCCATTCCTCCTCCCCCTCCTTTTTTTTTTCTTCTTGTTAAAGCCTGGTGGACAATTCAAACACAAACACAGCACAAGCATTGAAATGGAAAAAAGGAACAATAATAATGTACAAAAAGACAGTAAGAGAATTTGAAGTATAGTATTACAGATTAATTTTGTATTGTATTTATTGTGTATAATGACACTTTTTAAAAAGAAATGTACATTTAGTAAAACTGTAAATTAAACATTGCTTCTTTTATGAAAAAAAAGTAGATTCTGTATTGTTTTGTGCGGCAAAAGTGTGTAATCTTGTGGCTAAATTCCTCTGGATGACTAACCGGTGCTGTATGAGAGTCAGGAGGGGATGGTGATGATGGTGATAATGATGGTTGTGGTGGGGTGTGTTCTACTGTATGTTCGACAGCCAGCAGGTGGTGCATGAAAGTGGAAAAGTAGAGCTGGCTTGTGTTTGATTCATGGCCAGAGGGTTCACAGAGTGTGGGCGGAGCAAGAGATTGATGAGAGGAAAACTGTCATGTGTGTAAAAGTATGACGAGTCACATAAGGTTAGGTAGTAGCATCAAAAAAAAAAAAAAGTACAAAAACATGGAGGAGTGTGAAGTCTGAGTAACAGGAGGGAAGTGGGGGGGGGGGGGGTAAAAG
This sequence comes from Sphaeramia orbicularis, assembly GCF_902148855.1. Taxonomy (NCBI): domain Eukaryota; kingdom Metazoa; phylum Chordata; class Actinopteri; order Kurtiformes; family Apogonidae; genus Sphaeramia; species Sphaeramia orbicularis. Next base: position 43,954,626 of record NC_043969.1, on the reverse strand, counting down.
ATGAGGTTATCGTTTATGATCTGGTGCTGAAAAAAATTCAACAAATTTACCCCACCCAAATTATTTATTCACAATCCCTCCTCCAGGTCCACGCCTTCTGGCTGCTGCTCATCTCTGCTCGGAGTTCTCCTGCTGCCCACAGTGTTGTCAGGCATCCCTGGAAGAGGAGGTGCATTGAAGAGGGGAGAGGGAAAAAAGTTTAGCCTCGGTGTGGTGCCTCTGTTTGCCTTGTGTTTTTTTTTTTTCCCCAGTAAAGCAGTTCAAGGATCCGCGCCAGATCTGGAGCTCATCTGAAATACATTAAAACCCTGGAGAAGAAGGATCCTCTGTAATCTAGCAGTGTTGACTCTACACTGAGGGCTCCTATTTGCTGTCAGAGGTACACCCATACATGTAGCAGCAGCTCCTCCATTAGACTGTTTTTAATCTCTTGCAGTCAAAATATTTTCCAAACTCCAGTGGGCAAGACTGGAGAGAGGCACAGAGAGAGACAACAAGGTGCTAGAGGAAGCTTTCTCCATCATTTCTGGGTAAATACTCCTTTTAAACTTCTAAAATTCAGCCTGTACTTGAACTTTTACTTAAATATAGTTAGATTTTGATACAACAGACCTGATTAAACATTGCGAGTACTTCATAAATGCAAAGATCACACCTTTCTTAAACTTTCCATAAACTGTAGCCTTTCTGAACATGTTTTCCACATCTCTGTTTGTGATATTAAGCTATATCTGCTCTGATACTGTTTGCTCTTGCAGTCGAATGTTAGCATTTCTTGCTCCAAGTCCAAATCTGTGCTCCAGTCGTGGTTCACAAACCCACAAGGCTTTTTCCACCACCTATAAAGTAAACTCTGATCCTAAAGCCTGAACCAAACATTTGGATTCTTACTGTAAAATTAAATTTTTGCTTGTGCAGCTCGGCCTGTTTGGTTACTCATTGCGTTTCTCTATCCTTGATTCGCCATTTTGATATCTTGCTTCATTAGTCTTGTGACATGTTTGGACAGTCTTGCCTTTTCTCCACTGTGCAGATATATTTTCTAAGAGGAATCCCCCACAAATGAGTTCATGTCTGCTGATGTGGGCCTTTGTGGCCGTCTCCTTGGAGATTCTAACCCAGTGTTTCTGTACACGACAGTAAAACATGTCCAAGTCAAGGGTTAAATGTGTTTTTTCCTTGTATAGACACTAAAGGATCTTTCCCTTGCATGAACAATTGAGCCGTACACGTAATTCATGCTCCCCTGAGAATAACTGCAGGGGTCAAAAGGAATGTCTTACTCATTTCACTTTAAAGAAATGAGCTGTGCCTGTGCAGATCCTAACACGGGGCAGGGTTTGAAAGTTTTCCAGCCTGAACACCAACTTTTTCCAGACATGCACTGACAATGTTAGGCACACTAGTGGTGGGCTGAATCTCAGCTCCAGACTTTTCAGCTCCAGGGTCTGTGGATTCAAAGATTTCTGCCTTTGGGATTAACCTCTACTTGTCGTCTTTCCTGTTCACATTTTAGGGTTTATATTTAAGCATCGTGACGACTGATTTCAAAGGGGAGACTTCAAACGAAACATCAGCCCTATCGTTGCTCTAGACGTGTGCAGAGGAGGCTTCAAGGACAAGTGAGCAGCAGGCACAGAAATACAGGAAACACCTGAAGATTTTCCAGGTTCAACCACAGGAAAGACATCTCCAAACAACAATACTCAACTTCAGCACTGTTTTTCTTTTTTGAGAAGCTCCCTGTCAACTTGTTAATTAAACATGTCACGCTGGGGGCGAAAGAATGTGAAGAAGGCGCCTGAGGTGATCCGCACTGTGACAGAGGGGCTCAAGTCCCTGTATCGTAAGAAGCTGCTGCCTCTGGAGCAGTATTATGGTTTCCATGACTTCCACTCTCCCAGTCTGGAGGATGCAGACTTTGATAACAAGCCTATGGTGCTGGTGGTCGGACAGTACTCCACTGGAAAGACCACTTTCATCAAGTAAGACACTCCAGCTCTGCAGCAAATAGTGACCACTGTTGAATTTGGCGTAAGTTTAGATGTCAGATTTGTCAACATGTATCTGTTACTGACAGGTATCTACTGGAGCAAGAAATTCCTGGAAGCAGGGTGGGTCCTGAACCCACCACTGACTGCTTTACTGCCATCATGCACGGGGATGTGGAGAGTGTCATCCCCGGGAACGCCCTCATCGTAGACCCCAACAAGCCTTTCCGCAAACTCAACCCCTTCGGAAACACGTTCCTCAACAGGTGAGAAGCTTTTCACAGTGTCAAATGAGCTAACATGCATATCAGCTCAGAGTATAAACCACCAGTGGGAAACAGGGAAGAAAAGATAACAGTTTTTTAGGCCTTTGGAATGTCAAGTCCTTGTGCCAAATTTCAGAGCAGGGAGGCACTTGCCTTATTTGTGGAAAAACGGAGAAAGGGAGCGATCTCACCACAGAGGGTGATGAAAGCTAATGTACTCAGACAGGAACTGCAATGTACGCAAGTTCAAAGATGAGGTCAAAGGGTGTCAAAGCCCCTCAGGGCAAAGACAAATAAATGAAGTCACAGGCCTTGAAAGTTTCATGGAATCTGTAAGAGAAGCCCTCACACCACTCTGGTTTCCTCGACTGTTTGCTGTCTGACCTGCCAGGTTCCTGAGTATATTTTTCCACTGATGTACACTAAGCTCCAGAAATCTCATGTTTTACAATAAGGTGCTGTTACTGGATAGAAACACAGTCATGCAGCCCAGAAGTGACAGGAACATAGAGTGCCCCTGTTAACAGTGAAGTTCTGCTGCTAGTTTTCCAGCGGCCTCCCTCAACAGGGTGTGTTTGTGGACGTATTTGCGTCTATCCTTTTGCTTCAACTTCCTGTTCTGGAGCCGGTGGCCTCGTTAAGCTCATAAACCACAGGAAGTGCCGTTGTTGTTCTAAGCCACACATCGTTAGCGGCCCTTATTGTTTGATTCTGGCACTTGTGGTCATTTTCCTTCAGGAAACCCCGAGCAATGAGAGGCCTGCTTGCACACAATGGGCTCGAGTGGAACAGTTTGGAGGTGGGGTGTGGGGAAAGGTCCAATCTGCCTCTTGATCATTACATTGGCCTCTTTGATAAGACTTAACCGAACTCACATGGTTTAGATTTTTTCCATCTGAGCATGAACAGAGCGTTTTTCAGACAAAACTGATTTCCAAGGTCTGTTTAGACTGCAGGTACAGAAAAAGGATAATAAAAGTTGATCTTTTCAGTTCTGATTTGACAACTTCTAGATGTTGTCTTGAATATTATTCTGGCTTTGGTCTGAACTGTCATATTAAAGTTAATGCAACTTTGCGCTCTGGATTGACATTCATCATGCTTCTGTACTGATGGTCATCATCGTAAACATTTGGTCAAGCAGACAGACTTTCAGCTGAGGTACAAGGGCTAAAAGTTCACAAGTGTAGCAGGTTGTTGCGGATGAATGGATTGTGTTCAGGAGCCTGGGGTTTGTGTCCCAGTGGGAATTACTGTTTTAAGAGTTAGACTTACTGGTTCACTTTCCAGTTACAACATGGTTAGGTTTAGGAAACAATCATGGTTTGGGATAAAATAGAGTTCACAGTAGCACAAAAATAAATATGTAAATAAATAAAAATTCTGCAAGAAAGCCATGAGTGTAAACTTCTCCTGAGTATGTCCATACAAATATGGAAGACAGCTGCAGGGACATTAGCTGCAGGCACATGGACAATATTTCTTCTGTCCGATTGTAGTCATTCTAAAGATTCCAGCTGGAGTTTTCATGGATGTTGATCGGATAAAATGTGATTTATGGGCTCAATGCATTATATGAGTGTAACGTTTTGGACAACTGCAAAGTTCTGCTAGGAAAATAGCAGAAGAAGATGTTGTTTTCCTGCATTTGATTTTTAAGATGACCAAGACTGACCCAAAATGCCTTCTTGGACAAAGATTTGCTTTTGACCATGGTCGTGTTGACAATTCTTCAGTCTGTAAATGTTTCTGATAAAGGGGTTATATTGCCCACAGAGCAGTTTTTTTTTTTTTTACTGTCCCTACCTACTCATCATGTGATCTTATGTTAGAGAAGAAACTGGAGTCCTTAAATAGCTGATATTTTCCTGTTGATCAGATTATCTTCCATTTTTAATTTTGTTAGACCAGTCTATTGTGATAGAGGCACTAACATGAGTTTTATTTAATCATATTGGTCTGTACTTCACTTCCCATTTTATCTTCTGTACAAACTTAATGTGACTGGTCTGTGTTTGAGAGTATATCAATAGAAATGTACAGAAAATTAGCTAAACATCCTCCCTTTTCATGGATATAACAAGTATGTTCTGTTAGACCCTGTTTGAAGGGGAATATCTTCTTGTTTCTGTGTTTAAAGCAGCATATGACTTTTATCACAATTTTTTTTTTTTTTTTTCAAATTTGTAAAACCTCAGTGATAGCCTAATTATCACTAATTCATTTGTCTTTTTTTGAACAACTTCGAAGATGACTCCATCATAAACGCAGTCCTCTTGTTTACAGAACAAACCAAAATGTCACTCGGGCCTTTTCGGAAATTTTGTAGCGAAGTGCACTGTGGGAATAGGAATTCCATGCAGCGACCAAACAAAAGCGGTTTCTCACAGATTTGGCAAGAAAATGAACCAGATTGCTACAATGTAAAATTCTCCAATCTACCAAGGTTGTTTTAAAGAATGAGTGTAGTCGGTGGATGGAGATAAAGGCGGCATTTGACTTGAGCACTCATGAAGAGACAGCGAAATTGCTGCTGCATGGAATTCCCATTCCGACAATGCTCTTCGCAACAAAATTTTCAAAAAGGCCAGAGTGACGTTTCCATTTGTTATGTAAACAAGCGGACTGTGTTTATGATGGAGTCATCTTCGAAGTTGTTCACAGTGAGGGAAGTGATTCAGGTGCAAAAGCATGGAAAGACTAATGTATTAGTGATGGTAAATGGACTGCACTTATATAATGCATTTTCTACACCTTCATGGTGCCCAAAGCGCTTTACAAAGCCTCACATTCACCCATTCATGTCCACGTTCATACACCAGTGGGCGACTGCTGCCATGCAGGGCGCTGCCAGGCCCTACCGGGAGCAATGTAGGGTTTAGTGTCTTGCCCAAGGACACTTTGACATGTGGACAGTCGGAGCCAGGATTCGAACCGCCAAGTGATAATAGTGATAATTAGACTATCGCTCACACACAATTTCTGATGAAAGACATACGCTGCTCTAACATATGCTAAAACACATTCTCAAATGTAACTCTAACCCTTAAACACCCTGCCAGTGATCTAGTGGATGTTTAAAGCCTGAAGCCATGTTTAAAGACTCAAATAAACAAATTTGTCCTGGTATGTTATTGTTCTTCTCCACATGTGGGTCACTTCAGGACACACTGGGATCTGACAATGGCCACATTTTTAAAAATAATGTGCAGAGCCAAACAGAAAATATCAGAACTGAGCCATAAATCTGAGCTGAACACAAAGGCATGCAGTGTGAACGCAAGCAACGCGCTCATGATGTGACTCTTCTCCTTCACGCTGATGAAAACACCAGGTTCCAGTGTGCCCAGATGCACAACCAGGTCCTGGAGAGCATCAGCATCATCGACACCCCGGGGATCCTGTCCGGCGCCAAACAGAGAGTGAGCCGAGGTGAGAGAGCCAACAAAGGTAAGGAGAGGGGCATGGGGGCGGCCGTCCGGAGACACAACATCCCAGAATTCAGCTCACAAACTCATCTCCCTGGCACGCCTCTGGCTAACTCATGGGACCAATCTACTCTGTCACCATAACTCCTGGCAACGGGCGTGAAAACATCTCAGCAGTACACTGAGCAGCAATAAAACCATAATTAGGAGCAGAGAGGAGACAGACAAAAATCTGCTGAGAATACTGTTGAGAAATAACTACCATCATCCATCTCACTGTAGCTTTTCCACTCCTCAATACTTCCCATACTTTGAGTAACCCATAACTCAAGTCGATCTGCATGAGCTACTAACAAGTTCAAAGAATCAGTGCATCCACAACATGAAACAAACCACTGTGCTTGTTGTAGACATGCAGGTTTTGGGTTTCTTCCCCTGACAGGATGAAATCTCTGCCTCCTCCTCAATCTGGTAGAGGTGAATGGAATGTTGTTTATTGTGCTCACGTCATTAAAAAAAATCCGGCATTCATAAAATTCTGCCTCAGCTTGTCTCAACTGCAACCAAATAGTATCTAAATAGAAAGTAACAACATATCCGACTGCAATTTAGTTCTTTAATAACGACTTTATTTAGACAGCACTTAAAGTACTTAAAGTAAAATCTGAAGATGAAAACAGCATAAATGCATGTAAATATCAAATTAAATACCAACAAATAAGAAAGGTCATGCACTATATGGACAAAGGACATCCCATTACTGTTGATTTGAAGTGTTATGGTAAAACTGTTCATGTCAAGTTGTTGTCGACAATGATCACAATAAATGTCAACTTAATATTTCTTTAAAGTTTAACGGCTGATTTTTCTTCCTGCGCTGAAGAAACAAGACTGTTACTTAATAATGATTCATGGACATAAATGATGAAATGATTGAAAAATTAAATGTTAAATAAAATTAGGTAATTAGCATTTTGTAAGAATCGGTAACAATGGAAACAAAATTAATCCTGAAGATAAAACAAAATGTTTATTGCAAAGATATTTTTTATAACATATTATAACATTTGTCATAGTCTAAGGTGTATCCCAGCACTCCTAGCAAAAATCACCTGAATTCAATGTGCTTTTGTCCATGTAATGCACATTAAAAGGGAGTTAAAGTCTGAAAAAAAGTACAGCTGTACTGATGTATCGGCCAATATCTGCTGAAATCACACATAATCTTTGATAGTGACAGAATATTTACCCGTTGTCTTATATTGAAGGTTTTTTGATTGATTGAATTTTATGTCATTCTATTGTCAAACAGTTAAATGAAACTATTTTTGCATATAATGAAGATTCAGCATAGCAGAAATAAGCATAGACAAGGAAATGAATGACAAAAATAAATAAACAAACAAAAGCAAATAAACTAAAAATAAATATCGGCATCAGCCTAGATTAGAGAATTTCAGTTGCTGTATCCCTAAAAAACAATAATTATTCTTAAACCAGTCTTAATAATCTCAGCGTGCGCTTTTACAGTTTATTACTTCCAAAAACAAGTTACAGTAATGACATTACTGCTGGATCATTGATTATAAATCTTGATTATATGATTAGTTTTTGCAGTGTTTCATTAAAATCTGAGTAAAACATAGTTGTTCAGAACAGCTGAGACTATTTTTTCCCTAGAATGGTCATATATTTTTAAGACTTTGAGCACTGTAGACATTATTCACCTTAAATGAGTGTCAGAGATGGATATATTTTACTCCAAAAGGTAAGTGATTTAATGCTGAATATCTTAGTGTTGTAAAATATTCAGGTTGAGAAATGCATTTAGATAGAAAATATTTCTCCAGACGTGTGTGGTAGTATTTTACACTTTGAGAGCAGAAGTGGTATGTTGTATGAAGTGAAGCCAGAGCTCTGGGTTTGACATGTTCAGATAAGAAGTGTTGAAGGGTTTGTGTCTGTGTCGACCTCCTCCCCTCTCCTGATTCTGTTCCTCACTGTACATGTAGATTTATGAACATTTCATCCATCCAACCTCCCTTTTTTTTTTTTTTTCAAACTTGAACAGGCTATGACTTCCCAGCTGTCCTGCGCTGGTTTGCGGAGCGTGTGGACCGCATCATCCTGCTGTTTGACGCCCATAAACTGGAGATCTCAGATGAGTTCTCCGAGGCCATCGGGGCCCTCAAGGGCAACGAGGATAAGCTGCGTGTGGTTCTCAACAAGGCGGACATGGTGGGGACGCAGCAGCTGATGCGGGTCTATGGAGCGCTCATGTGGTCCCTCGGAAAGGTCTTCGGGACCCCTGAGGTTCTGCGGGTCTACATCGGCTCCTTCTGGTCGGAGCCGCTGATGGTCTCAGATAACAGGAAGCTGTTTGAGCTGGAGGAGGAGGATCTGTTCGCTGACATCCAGAATCTGCCTCGAAATGCAGCTCTGCGCAAACTCAATGACCTGGTGAAGAGGGCCCGACTGGTCAGGGTAGGGTGCATTTTATTTCTGGATGTCTTCACATGTTGGTACCACGTTAACTCATAAAGACCCAGTGCTACTTTTTTTTTTTAAATTTTCCTCTAGATTTAACCTTTCTTAAATGATTTATCACCATGTATTATACTATTATCCTCTGTATTTTGCGTTTTATTTTCAGTGAAAATCATGTATTTTCCTGTATTTAATTTACTGATCATGTAGATGTTCATGGAAGCTCAGATTAACCCTTTATAGTTCACTCATAGAAATACTCTGAAATTCAACACTTCAACTTGATTGTGTTATTAGAGGATATAACAAGACTTTATTACTTTTGTGAAATTTTACATTTTTTGTTTTGTTTTTATATAGAAAATCAAGGTCAATGAAGTTACCATATTTGGTTCCATACCCACAAGCGGCAAAAAAAAAAACCAAAAAAAAACACAAGAAGTAAATATAAAAAATACAAGAAAAACACATGTAAGGTGAAAAAAACATGAATTTTAGAACATTACAACAACATACCAGGCACCTGTCAACATCCACATTATCACTTTGAACATCATTATTTATATTAAATCATCACTTACATTAAATTGTGTGAATGTGTAAGTAATTGGTTATTTGTCTCTATATGTCCAGGTCGTTATTGAAATGTAAATCAGTTCTCAACTAAGTTACCTGGCTAAATAAAGGTAAAATAAATAAATAAACATAGTACCATTACTCACGGTGACACGGTGGTGCAGTGGTTAGCACTCGTGCCTCACAGCAAGAAGGTCCTGGGTTCGATTCCAACACCAGTTGACGGGGGGTGGGACCTTTCTGTATGGAGTTTGCATGTTCTCCCCGTGTCTGCGTGGGTTCCCTCCGGGTACTCCGGCTTCCTCCCACCATCCAAAGACATGCACTGATAGGTTAATTGGTTAATCTAAATTGCCCATAGGTGTGAATGTGAGAATGATTGTTTGTCTCTGTATGTCAGCCCTGCGATGAACTGGCGACTCGTCTAGGGTGTACCCCGCCTTCGCCCCTATGTAGCTGGGATAGGCTCCAAGCGACCCCCGTGACTCTAGTGAGGATAAAGCGGGTTCAGAAAATGAATGAGTACCATTACTTCATGGTACCTAACAAAGCAGTTCCACTCACTGTTCATGCAGAGGTGGACCTTACAAACCCTGTAGACCACATTGGACCTGAGATTGCTGAGACTGTCACTGTCCTGTAATGTGTGCGAAAATGACTAAAAATAGACACTTGCCCAAACAAAGGGTTAAAGTTGAGGGTTATTATGTGAAAAAAAAACAAAGAAAACTTCCTACTCAAATGGAGAGACTCTGCCCCTCCTGCTCATGCACAGTGGCTCCATGACCTTATGTCTTCTTTAAAACTGGAAAAAATTACAAACTCACTTCAGCGTACTACTGCAAAGTTTTACAGTATATGGGCCCCTTTTTTTAGACACATTCCGGAATCCTTAGTGTTGTCTGACTCGTGCACCTTTTATTAACTAGCAAAACTGCATCCTGACAGGTGAGGGACTGTGTTGAGCCTGTGACAGTGAACTTCATGGGGATAAATGTGATTACTTTGAGGGGTTTACTTTGATTAGTAATTTTTTGTTTGTTTGTTTGTTTAGGGATTCTTTTGGTTTTTCCCTTCTTTTTGTTTCTTTTTTTGTTTTCTTTTCTATAATGCACAGTTCTGTATTGTTCGTTGTCATTACTGTTTGCATTATTTATAAGAAAAACGTATTAAAAAAACAATGGTTAAAAAAAAAATAAAACAAAGAAAACTGATAAAAGTGACTTTATAAGCAAAGATAACAATAACTGAACACAAAAATAAGCATCTACAACCACTGGCATTTATCAAACTCCATGGGTTTTACTGGTGAATCAATGTTGTAGAAGATGACGGTGTCTCCACGTTCACTACAGAACCTCTGAGTGTCCCAATGGGTCATATCTGATGACCATGAAAAGATGACAAACTGTATTATACACCAATTATTTACATGTATTGATAGGATTAGTAGATCAGAAGTTATTAAATGTTTTAGATCAGTAGATGCTTTTCGTTGCCAGTTGCTGTTTGGGTCTTTATGGGTTAAGAGAAGGCGATGTCTGCAAAGAATATATAAATGTTTATATTGAGGGTTAAGTTTTAAACACTGAATAGGTTATGAATATACACTCATCAAGAAGTTATAACAGTTTACATACAGTGATTCAAGATCATTATTTGACAAGATTCAGTCACTACTGGAGAAGTATTTCGTCTCTTAAATCTCAAATGCTGCTCATTGTTTGTCTTACTCTGCCAAACTCTACTCTATAGAGGTTCAAAGACAAGGTTGGGACCCAAAATTGGTCATGGAGCTGTTTTCATTGGGTCACCTCAGTGTAATGACAATGTAATATGCCAGTAATATGTGACAATAATATAATTGTGAATTATTTTCCTAATTAAGATGGAAGAGTGTTCTCTGGAGCACTTAATCTTAAAAGATCTAACAAGAGGAAAATAATATAAAAGACACAACAAGAGGAAAATGACATTGCAGACAGAAATGGGATAAACAAGATGAGAATGATGTAAAAGATGCAACAAAATGAAAATATTTAAGACAAAAATGACATAAAAGATGCAACAAAATGAAAATGAGTCACTACATTTAGAGCAAAAGGAAGATTAATACCTCAATGTAAAACATGATTCAATATATTCCCAGGTTTAGTGTATGAATCTGTTAACTTCATGTGCTATTTTCAAGTCTGAATAAATTAATTAATGATTGAGTATGACTATATGCCGATGATGGTTAAATGGTAATTGATGATGTAACTTCTTGATAAATGATGCCAGGATGAATCTGACTGTCGATGGAAACAAAGGAAGCTGATGAAGCCTCATAGTAAAGATAAACATGGAATCATTTAACTGTTTATAAAACCATAATATATAACATAGCCTTATTGTAAAGTGATGCTCATGTGTTCAGTAATAAACTAATAGGATTAAATAACTTTTCAGTAGTTCAACAGAGTAAAAACAATGTAAATCTGTAGTCATAAAGGACTACAGCCACTTTGTCTGAAGAGTTTTTTCATGTTTTTGTTGTAAATCCCAGGTCCATGCTCACATCATCAGCTATCTGAAACAGGAGATGCCCTCTGTCTTCAGGAAAGACAACAAAAAGAAGAATCTGATCTACCAGCTTCCGGTTATTTTCTCCAAGATCCAACTGCAGCACAACATTTCAGCTGGAGACTTTCCAGATTGTGCTAAAATGCAGGTATGTTGAACACTGTGCAGGCTAGAAGCGAAAAAACAGCCAATACCTCCACAAAATATATATTTATAATCAAACACATGCAGAATTTAAGATAGATGCAGAAGTTAGGTTAAGACAGAAACTCAAAACTGGTACAAATGTATCATTTCCGTAGAGATTTTCCAGTATTCATTGATTATTTAAAGGTTTAAAGTAATATTTGCATGTGCTTACTTTATGTTGTGTTTAAGGTTTTGGTGGAAAATCTGATCCAAGTCATTTACAGGCTGTTAATATGGATGTAGACAAAACTTATAAATGGAGTTCACAGCAAATTAGAAATAAAAAATTAAAAGCACTGAACAGGCTCCAGCGCAACAGAAGTTTAGAAAAGATTTTTTTTTTTTTTCTATTCTTTTATGGGCTCAGCTGGCTGACAGACAGCTGTCTGTACCGATAAGGCAGCAGCCGACACCAACTGTACTCCCAGTCATCATTGCCCATTTTTCTAACACCTTTGCTTGTGTATCCTCTTTTATTTGGACATTTTACCAGGGAGTATCTCACACTACTTTTTTTTTTTTTTTTTTTTCCCTACTTGTCTTGTCCAGCATCCTAACAGCAGAATGGTAGTCTGGTTCCTTTTGGTGCTGAACAAATTTGCTTTGCCAAGGGTAACTTCATAAAGTATATGACGCGCCCTTTGATATTCTACTGTGTTTATTATGAGTTTTGTTGAACCACATTTTGATGCCGGACCTGACATGGGGGGTGGGGGTGGGGGGGTAGAAGAAGGGGAGAGAACGAGAGAAGAAGGTGGCGAAGACCCTCACAAGAAAGTATCAACAATACAAACAGCAACAACCATGGAGACAATTATAATGGTGACAATAACTACAACCAGAACTGAGTAAACTGGGCAGAAGAAAGAGAAAAAAAACAAAACAAAACAAACAAAACTACAAAAAACAAAACAAAACACAACAATGAGATACATAAGACCTATGAAATGAAGAATATAAGAAGATAGAAAAGATTTTTAACATACAAAAGAAATATATCACCTCATGTAAACACTAATATGAAATGTACAATACGAAACATGTAACTGTTAGTTGACATTCTCAGTAAGTAGCTGGTAAGATAATATTGCACACTGGTTAAGTCTCTGTTTGGGTTTTTGTGTTTAGAACTGAGTCCTCTACATAGAAAGGATTCTAGATGGATTTAAGCAAATGAGAAATTCAGGGAAGATGCTCATTTTCTAAGATTCATTATGATCATATTATTATCATGATCATATTCTGCTCCTCTACAGCAGCAACATTATACAACACTGCTGTCAATGCAGAAATGGATTCACCTCCTACATACACCAGTCTAAGTGAATCTTTATGTATCATTTACTGTTTTTTTTTTTGTTTGTTTGTTTTTTAACAGGAACAACTGATGGTTCATGACTTCACCAAATTCAAAACCTTAAAGCCCAACCTGATGGCGGCCCTGGATGAGCTGCTCTCCTCTGACATCGCCAAGCTGATGCCCCTTCTGCGGCAGGAGGAGCTGGAGGCCGGCGACCAGCCAGGCGTACAGGGCGGAGCCTTCCTGGGAACCCGCGCCGGACCCTTCTCTGAAGGAGACCCCTTCGCTGAGGAGAACGGAGAGGGCTGTGAGGAGGAGGAGGATTGGGTGGTGACCAAAGACAAGCCCAAATACGATGAAATCTTCTATAACCTCGCCCCCAACGAGGGCAAACTGAGTGGCAACAAGGCCAGGGACTGGATGGTGAGCTCCCGCCTTCCCAACTCTGTGCTGGGTCGCATCTGGAAATTGTCAGATGTGGACCGTGATGGCATGTTGGATGATGAAGAATTTGCCCTGGCCAGCCACCTGATCGAGGTCAAGCTGGAAGGCCACGGTCTGCCCCCCGAGCTGCCGACCCGCCTCATCCCACCATCCAAACGCAGGCAGAAGGGCTCGGACGCATAGACATGTCCCACGGAGACGCCTCTGTCACACTTATGCTACTGTTTGTATTTGTCTTTTTCTCCCAAACCCAAGCTTTAAGGCTTATGTGTATTTGACTGTTTACCCTAAGACCTATAGTGTATATTGTATTTAAATGAATCCTTAAGCAGGGTTCCCACAGAGATGACAAACCCATAAAAGTCACAGAGTTTTAAAGTCTGACTTCCCACAAGTGGAAAAGTCATTAAAATGTAGTAAAATTTTTCAGAACTTTGGAAAAGTCAAGGAATATAAATTATAGGGATGCAAAGTTCTCACCTTCGCTGTTTTGACATGCAAATACTTTATTTATCCTGATACAAAAGTTGATTGTAATTCCACATTTTAGAGATGATGTTTAAAGCATTTCCATTTTGCATCTTTGTCACCTTTTTCAGATGTGATGAGTTTGCATCCCTGAAGTTTTTCAGTACAGAAAAATGTGAAAAACAGAGCCGAGCTTTGGGAAGCATTCAGGTGCTGGGGTGGGTTTTTGTGGTTGTTATTTGATGCATTTTGCTTAGGTTTGCATCTATATTATTACGATCCTTAAAAAACACACTATCTTTTCAGAATATTTGAAGTGAATATTAAACTTACCATCAGCCAGCTATAATTTGCATTTAATTTTCATACCTGAATTATCTTCTGCTCAAATAGTTATAGAAACTACTTTGAAAATTTGTGAAAATGAAAATTTTGCATGTGTGGGAACCCTGTTAAGGCTATAAGTCCTCAGTGCAAAGGACTGTGCATAAAAAGTAACTGTAACAATGCATTATGTAGAAATGCTTTATTTTATTTAATGGCTTGACAAAACTGAACAAATTTCATTTTTATATGCAATAACATCTGCAGTTTTACTACTACATAGCCAGAATACAAAATGCAACACATTTCCCTACATTTTTAAATAAATTATAATGTACAGTGGTGGATGTTGCAAAAAAGATGCACTTTTTATGATGTAAATGTAATGATATGGTGTATTATGTAACCATCAACTAAAGTGGAAATCTTTCTCTACATATGCGATAAAATAAATTACACTCCCCAAACATTAAAGGGTCAATATATAAGATTAGTCTGCACTTACTTGTAGTTTGTGTTGAAGTCAGTTTCATGCTAAAGACAGTAGTTACCATTAGTACTGTGAATGTGTTAGCTAACTTCATTTCTAAATGTAGCCAGTTTTGCTACTGTAGAGAAGCAGAATAGAGACATTAAAGACCTCAAGAGTGAACAAAAGGAAGCTTGGGGGAAAATTAGCCCCTTGTAGGGTCAAAACACGGTATTCGACGGGACATTTTAGAGACAATTTCACAGATTAGTGTTGCCAAATGACCCACATTTTTACTTTTAAATTCATTTTTGCTTCAGTTTGACCATAAGGGAGTATCCAAAACAAGGAGCTACTTTATATTAAAATAAATGTTGGAAGGGCAATTAATTAAAGTTCGCTCTCTGACGGGACATTAGTGTGTTTTGACCCTATATGGAAATTAATGAATAGACAGTTATCAAGGATGTAGGGAATGGAGACAAATGTTAGCTTTGAAATGGAGCTAGGTAGCATTAGCAAACTACCGACTTCTAGCATAAAACAGACTCCAACACAAACTTAAAATACACCACCTTAAAAGTCTAAAAAGTGGAAATATCGGCCTTCTGTTATTTTTCAAACTCAGGGACTTCATGTCAATAGTCAACCTGGAAAAAGTCATTCATAGTTTTCACTCAGTTGCATGTATTAGGAAAAAATGTGTCAGATTATCCCAGTGTAGTACCATGAAGTTGTGTTCTGTTATGTCAAGTGATTACATAATGGGTTGTTCCAGTCACTGCTGCTTCTCCTTTCGGCCTCTAGAAGTCCGCTTTCTATACCGAGCTCTTAAAATATCTTCTTGTGTGTGCTGAGCAGAAGTAAATAAAGGCTGGTGCCCTCTGAGAGAGCTAAGAGCAAAGTTATCTATATAAAACCTTTAAATTTAACATTCCTTCAGTGACTAGACTGGAGTGGCACAGTATTATCTGGGTAGTAGTGTTTATTTTTGATTATCCTCTACTTTTATTTTGCTCGTTTGTTTCATTTTTCATGTAACCTGAGTGCATTTCACGTCGATGCTTTTCACGCCACCACTTTGTGCATACTTTATATATTATTTTTGTATTTGTTGCTGTTGTTTCGTATGCGCAGGAGCAAGACCTCACTTATCCCAAAGACCAATACATGCTGAGATGAATGTCTCTACCAGACTGAATGATTGATATATAACTGACTACTGTACACAGCTCCACCATAACCAAATAAAGTTCCCTGACTGTGTTTTGGCTCTTAGTGACCTTTTTGCAGTGGTGGAATGTAACTAAGTAAAAGTACTTAGTTACTGTACTTAAGTCAATTCTTTATGTATCTATACTTAAATAAATGTATGGAAGGGTGCTTTTTACTTTTACTTCACTACATTTTAGAGCAGGTATCTGTACTTTTTACTCCACTACTTTTCGAATTGTGTTTGCATTACATGCTACTTTTGTTTTCTTCTTTTTGTAAATTAATTGTTTTACCATGCGCATAACGCTGTGCATCACTGTAATCAAGCCGCTTTACAAGCAAGCAACATCACAAATTTCTGCCGATCCCAGACGTTCAAAACAGACATTGCTATACTATGTTGCAAATAAGCGTAAATTTTAGACGACATTTAGTCTATATAATGTATATTATTATGGATGGAGGCAGAAAAGCCAGGTGTAGATTACTGCACAAAGTGAGAATTTGATTTTCCTTGGTCAGGATATGTACAGTCAGTCCAGCTTGGATTTACAAGGCTGACAATTAATACTGAACAAACAAGAACTCAAACTATGAATTATGAAAGAGCTGCAGCATCTGAAACTGACCACAATGAACATTTGAAAGATAAACAGTACCACAGTGCTTCAGTTTCAGCTTCAGAGTTTTCATGTCTTTTATGGATTATTATTGTCTCTGTCAACTCACCATATATTTTTTAATTAGTAATTAAAAAAAAAAATAAAAAATTTAATCAATTACCAGAAATTTCAGGCGACCCCACCGTTGAAAAGCACTGCTGTAGAGGCACAGCTGGATTGCTCTTATCTCCCAAGAGCGGAACTCAATTCAAAAAACTTTGAACATCCACTCCTTTTGAAGTTGAATCATAAATACTGGTAATCAGATTCAGACATGTCTGGCCTGTTGGGTTGATTACTGTGCCAGAAGATTCTGTTTATTGTGAGTCGTCTTTATACCTTGACACCAGAGCTTGTTATGCTTCTGTTTACAGTCCTCAGTACTAAATAAGTTGAGCAGTCAGTTCTAATGTTGGTTCTATCTTTGTATATTTACCAAACATCCAGTTCCATCACGTTTGATCAATATCTACTTTATTAAGTATAATGGCTGAATCTGGATCAAATACTTTGACTTTTTACTTTTAAAGAACATTTTAAAATGAGTACTTTTGTACTTTTACTTAAGTAGATTTTCCCTGGATACTTTTACTTAAGTACATTTTTTGCCCCTGTATCTGTACTTTTACTTCAGTAAAAAAAGTGAGTACTTCATCCACCACTGCATTTTTGTGGGTTAAATCTCACACACATCCTCGACAGTAGTAACCAAGGAGTTGGTTAAGATGCATTTCTAGTATTTGAGTGTGTTTCACTTGCCCTTCTTTTTTTTTTTTTTTTACCAATCTCACTTGGTCGCCCAGTGACAGACCAGATAAACACTGACTCACAGCCTCCTCTGCCAAGTCCCCATACCACCATTTTCCGAGGCTCTCTCCTGTCTCATTCCCACCATGTGAGGGCCTTTTTTTTTTCCTTTTTTGCTGCCCCTCAGTGAACATAGAGTCGACTCCGTCCCTTCACTCCTCGCTCTCACTGGCCTGTTTGTACATCTTTTTTGTTTTTATCCTGTGTAAACTATGCTGTGCAAATATGCGTCCTGTGTGTGTGTGTGTGTGTTTCTCATAAGGCGTTTGGAGAAAGGGGTGGCCTTCCCTGCCTCCCCTTTTCCACTCCTCCATGGAAAGAAACACAAATGAGAAACAGGCAATCCAGCCCTTTTCCTCGCGGCTCTCTGGCTTACAGTGACTCACATGTGAAGAATGTGGTGGGTTGGCCCATGAGTTATTAATATCTCCTTTCCTAGGGTCCGCTAAGTTTCCTCAGGCTGAAGCACAGGATCTAGACACTGTACCTTTATGAAAGACATTACAAACATAGCCCTATTTGGAGTGTTCTGGGCTAAACCTGCAGCACATACCACACCCTCTCATATGTGTTTTGACAGAGAAAAAGGGAGAAAATGGTGCCGGACTTGGATTCAGCTTCTACCGGGGGTATTTTCTTGTTTCTTTCAAATCATTTTAGAGAGAACAATACAAAAAAGTGCCTCATAGACGTTTGCACAAAGCCTGTTTGTTACATAATCAGACCATGCTGAGTCATAAAACAGCTCAAACATGTCTTGCTTATGGAGCGCAAACACATGAGGGACATACAGGAGAAGGGGGGTGAGGGGGGTTGCAGGCAGAGGACCCCCACCAACATCACACATCCCTGACAATGGAGCTTACTCAACGAAACCGGGGTCTCCGTATACGTCACTCTGTGTTTACGTGGGGAATTCCTCACCAAGAAACCTGCAGTGGAAAAAACACTGAGGTCAGCAGCTCAGGAGGCGAGTGACATCTGGTGGATGAAGGAGTCATTTCTATCAGCTCCTTGTGTGATCAGAGTGTGGAGTTACAAATGTTTACCCTCAGGACCATGATGGAGTGTTATATCCTTAGTAAACTTAGTGAACAGTTTAACCAGGGTTTCTGCAAGTATCAGCGAATCTAATTTAATGCTTTTTAATGCCACTTTAAACAAATTTAATGCCCATGTCCAACTGCAGATACAGTTTTATCTATAGTTTTATGACAGTTTACCATCGACAGGCTTTAACCAGGTTCTGAATAGTTCCTCCTCCAATCACTTCTGCTGAAACTTGCATTTTCCCATTTTTCCGACATTTAGTCATATTCCCTCTGCTCCTTCACCACAGCATGAGCACACTCCTAGCACATTGCATTCCAAGCATCCAGTGTATTAACTACATGTACCAGCCATAAACAATAGGCAATTAAAGGGTTCAGCCTGTCAATCATCACACTATACTTCTGATCAAAATTATTAAATGTTTATGTAATCAAAATAAATCATGAACAACAATGCTTTTTTCCATTGAGTGTATTTCATTTTTTTAATGCTTCTGGACATCAAATTTAAAGCTTTTTAATGTCATTTAAGGCCTTAATTTTTATAAAATCTATTTAATGACTTAATGCCTTTTAATAATCTGCAGAAACCCTGTTAACGTTCCATATTTTATCTATAAATGTATTTGAGTCTCATACACATAATGTTAAATTGGACTCATTAATTGGACAAGCAAATGTGATTTGTGGCATCCAAACAGTATAGGAGAATATGCATTAAGTACAAATATTATGAAAACTTGGAGAATGAGAGGGGAGGTTAAGAACAGAGCTGTAAAGGTACTGAATTATTCTATGAAATATCTGTATTTGTGGTGGCATTTACTGAAAAACAAATCTTCCTCTTACCATCCACCAGGTCGCCAGCAACTCATTTTAAGGTCACATTTGAGCCATGTTTAAAATATGTAGTCTAGGTTTTATCTAAGCCACAATAAATACAAATACTACAAAATGGTCCTTTTAAATGAAGCATAATCCATAAACTCTATTCTAAGCCAAATAAAATGGCTTGGAAGATGTAATATTGTATAACAAACTGATAACATGCAGAATGAGCAGATCCTACTTTTACTTTAAATTATGCTTATTGCTTCACTGGCATTTTTAATTCAGGACTTTAATGTGAAATAGTAATTCTACAGCTTTTTATTTTTTTACTTTCACAGATATGAATACTTCCTCCACACTTGCCTAATTCAATAGTCACATGTTTTCAGATAATGTGGACTGTATTTTGCACAGAAAAGTTACATATATCAGTTGTACTGAAGACCGTTTAGTAGATGTTTGGCAGTAATCAAAACTATCTAACCAAAATATAATTGTGCGAATCTACATTACTTTGATGGAGCAACCAAGAACTGTTTTATCAAAAAGACCTAATTTTGTGCAAAACAGAAAAAAGTTGACTCATCTAAGGGATCATGTAAAAGTCTTAAAATGAGTTAAAAACATGTCACAGGAAAACCTATAAAACGAAATGTACAATTTCTGACTAGTATGAATGCCCAAGGTTTTTGTATATACAGCTTGAACCTTCAAAATGAAAACAAACTTCTATATCTTTACGTTTTTCATGCCTTATCTGTCACAAATGAGGAACACAAATTATACACAACATTTATTTTTTTCATCCAAAAACTGAAGAAAAATAGTTTTGTAAACCCAACTCAAACATTAACACGTAAAAACGTTAAGGATATACATGACCAGAAGACAGATCTGTTGTATTTCTTTCATAAGAAACTATCTATTAACTGACATGTTACATGTATTAAAGGTAAAGTTCCATCAATGCATAGAAAATATCTCTGAAGTCATATACTCATTCATCACATGGCACATTCACTTATGACAATAACATTCATTCTTGTTTCTCATCATATGATACAAAATGGGCTGATTTAATCAGATTTAATCACGGACAGCATCAAAAGTGCAGTCTGTTTAACTTTTAGTGATGCAGTCTGCAGTATGTTTAGAAACTGAAGTGGTTTTTAATGTCTTTAATCTGTTTCATCATATCTCCTATTTGCTGTCCATGTTCTCTGAGGACATCTTGAACAACCTTCTTTTGGTGGACGTTGAGTAAAACTGGGGCCTTGGTTGTAGACAGGGCTTTGTCTTTGTCCACCTGTGTCTTCTGGTAGTCCATCTTCATGTTCACCTGTTTAATGAGGTTGTCCAGGTGCTTAAGCTGATCGCTGATGGACTGTAGCTCCTTCTTCATTTCTTTTTCACTGTTTGACAGTATGGGCAGCTGGTTTTGCAGGCTGCCAAGCACATTTTTAACCCTTTTCATGATGGTCTCCTGGCGGTACTTTGCATCTTCGTACTTATCGGCCAACCTCTCTGCTGACTCCGTCAGACTCTTCCTTTCCTCCCTGCACAGAGTCAGCTCTTCCAGCTGTTTGTTCTTCTGGCCCGTCAGGAGCTTCACTCTTCTCTGCATCTCCTCACGGGCCATGTCCTGTTTGAGAATGTACTCCTCACGGAAGACCTGCGTGGCTCTGCTGAGGAGCTGTAGACACTCTGGAGGTGGTGGCGACGTGTCCTTGTCCCCAGCCTTCAGAACAAGAGGATTGGTGGAGCTACGTGCCAGAATGTTGCGGACGTGCTGCTCGAAGGAGTCGTCGGCCAGTCCTCTCAGAGGGGAGCTGACAGAGCCGGGACCTGGGTGTGAACACAGCAGTGGAGGGGAGGGAGGCCGAATGGAGCTCAGCAGGGGAAGCAGGATGCACTCATAGCTGTTGGTGATGCAGATCATGGTGGCACCCAGAGAAAGGTCAGAAACAATCAGAAAGCCACGCACTGGAGCTGATTCACTGGTTAAGAGGGGTCTGGTACAGAGAATGTGCTCCACAATGCAGCGCTTCTCAGCTGCCAGCTCCTGGAGACTGTCCTTATCCTCCTCATCTGATTGGAGGAACTTCTGTAACTTGTTGACCCAGATTAACCCCACACTGTGCACTCCTGCTTCATGGGTGCAGTGATACCTGTACTGACACAAGGGGTCTCTGTGGAGTCTGATTGGGCAGGTAAAGTCCAACTCCTGGGGCTCCTCGTCTTCTGCTGTGGCTACTTTGAGCGTGAGCTCCAACTCCACACACTCGAACACATATAGAGCTGGCACAGATTCTGTGTTTCGGATCCACTTCTCCACAGCTCTGGTCTCTTCTTCTTCCTCAGACTCCATGACCACGCAGTGATACAGCGTGCCCGTCTCTGTGGCGATCACCAGGATGCTGGGGACACATGGCAGACACAGAATGGCGCAGGCATCATATCCATAGTTATCCTCTGCTGCAGGATACATGGGCAGAGGTCCGGCTG
Source organism: Sphaeramia orbicularis (assembly GCF_902148855.1). Classification (NCBI taxonomy): domain Eukaryota; kingdom Metazoa; phylum Chordata; class Actinopteri; order Kurtiformes; family Apogonidae; genus Sphaeramia; species Sphaeramia orbicularis. The sequence continues at coordinate 43,933,047 of NC_043969.1, read as the reverse complement.
GTTTGCTTATGCTCAGCCCGTTTGCCTGGCTCGTATAACTCAGGTAGGTCTCTCCATTCTCGTAGAGGATGTACAGAGGGTAGACCGCCTGTTCTTTGGAGAGCTGTGCTGCCAGCTGCCGTGGAGCGGACGAAACAGGACCGATGTCAAACGCCACAGCGATCTCCCCCAGAGACGCGGCGTAGGAGCGGACGGGATGGTGGACGCTACTGTCATCCTCCGACTGGGAAAGGGGGAGGATTTTGGCCGGGGTCTGTGGCGATTTCAACCCATAAAACCGAATGGTATTGTCCGATGTGAGCAGCACCAGGTAGGGCTCCTCGGTCTCACTGGGGTACCAGGCAGCCTGTCGCAGATTCACGGACGGTGAGCTGGTGAAGAACCGCTCCGCCACTGGGATGGTCTTACAGTTGATCTCGCTCCTCCCGCCCTCGAACTCGGACCTCTTACCCCACCGCTGAGGAAGCTCCAGGACCGAGACCCCCCGCTGTCCGACCAGAGCGACATGATGCCTCGTTGGGCTCAACAACACCTGACACACTTCAAACCGGAGGGGGTTTATGCACAGTAACGTCTGGTAGTTCCCGCTACTGCCGCTGTCCTCAGAGTTCAACTGTCGTAAATTGGTCGTGTAAAAAGCGCGCTCTGCTTCATCCCAAACGAAAAAGTCTCCGCCCAAACAGAAAGCGAGATTTTTAGCATTCCCTCTTTCGTTTCCTTTTGGTCCCGAATGAAGGTTTTCGCGTAATCTTTTGAAAATTGCGTGGTTTGGTAAGTCATTCAGCCACTGTTCAGCGTTGAAAGCCGCCATCTTGAACTGCCGACTGTTTCAGAGGGAAAACAGTTCATGGCAACACGAGGGTTTTACGACAGCGATTTAACGTATTCCGACGGCCGGTGTCGTGTATTTTGCAGATTCACCATGGCGTTGAAAGAGACCGCAGGACTGTATGAGACGCTGAAAGCGGAATGGAACAAGAAAAACCCCAATTTGAGTAAATGTGGAGAGCTTCTGAGCAAACTGAAGGTAGAGATACACCTCAAATTATCTGGTTTAGTATCATGAGGGGAACCAGGGCCTCTTATTTTCTATACCGACAATCTGGTTAGCGGTACTGGCGAATATAGCATAGATAGCTAACTGAAGCTAGCTACTCAACGTAGTTTATAGAGTTGAGATTAAATGCCAGATGCATCGTAGAACTTGAAAGTATTGTATATATGCTATTTGGCAGAATTTAGCTGATAAGTCACTTTAATAGTTTTCGGAGTCTCTAAACCGACCACCAGAAAACAATCTTTGTCTTTGTGATGCTAAGGCTAACGATTGCTTATTCATTGCCCAACTTGTTTTAACCTGACATCGGCGTCTGAAACAAACATTCGACTGCAAATTGAGGCTCCATCCTACTAATTTGTTTCAACTGCAGTAATGTAGTGTACTCTTTGTATATTCCAAACTCTCTTGTCACAAGTAGAACTTGATTTGTATGGTTTGTATCATGGGATTCATGTAATAGCCTAATAATAATAAGTTTTATCTTTAGATTATTTTATTCAGTGTAGACTTCATACATTATTATTATTATTATTATTATTATTATTAATAATAATATCAATAATAATAATAATAATATTGTTACAATTGTTATTTTATTGCAGTTTGTGTTTTATAAAAGAATAAGCAGCAAACTGTTATTTAATCTTGTCTTAACAGGTTTCATTACTGGAGCTGAACTTCCTCCCCACCTCTGGGTCTGCTCTCACGAAGCAACAGCTCATATTGGCTCGTGAGTATAGATGAAAATTAAGATAATGACCTTTTGCACAGAGTTGGTTGAAGTAGTACATAATTTATCAAGTAAAGCCCTTCATTTAGACATATTTATCCCTGTGTTTTAGGTGATGTTCTTGAAATTGGAGCGTTGTGGAGTATCCTGAAAAAGGACATTCCGTCCTTTGAGAGATACATGGCCCAACTTAAGTGTTATTACTTTGATTACAAGTAAGTTTGGCTTTTCATGTAAAATGAACTTTTGTTGTATATGGCATTAATTAGATTTTCTAATATTGTTTTTTTTCCTTCTCTTTAAGGGATGAACTGCCTGAAGCTGCCTACATGCACCAGTTACTTGGGCTGAATCTGCTCTTCCTGCTGTCACAGAACCGTGTGTCTGAATTTCACACAGAACTTGAGAGACTGAGTGCACGAGATATCCAGACCAATGTATACATCAGACACCCAGTGTCCTTAGAACAGGTACTCGACATATGCACTCATTTTTGAACCTCTGATACATTTTGGGGGTCTGTAAAACTTTATGTACATATAGTAAATAATATATACAACATAAATCCCATTTTAACCTCTTGTGTCTTGAAATGTTACAGTACTTGATGGAGGGAAGCTACAACAAGGTGTTTCTTGCCAAAGGCAATATACCTGCTGAGAGCTACACCTTCTTTATAGATATTCTGCTTGACACAATTCGGTAAGGATCAATATGGTAACCTTGTCTACAATCTATTATCAGTCCATTGACACGGTAAAGTACCGTTTGTCTTCCTTTCGAGAATAATCCTAGTTTGTACATTTACTAATGTTTTTTAGTTAGTTCCAAAAAGCCTTTAAGACCAAAGATTCATAACAAGAGTAGCTTGCAATTATTTGCAAAATCCATGGTCTGCTACATTAGAAAAACTGCCAGTGTACACAAATGCAGTGACATAGGAGATGTATCATCCATAGCAATGACCTTCTGTACTTCTAAGTACAGGCTTTTATGTAGCTGGATATTATTTGCAGTGTCTTACAAATATTAAGAATGAGTTATCTTTTACAGCTGCATTTCCTGCACTGATGAAATAATAAATATATTAAAAAATAGAACAGTTTTGGCTTATTGCAAAGCTTTGGTCTGAATGGGGCTTTACTTGAGGACTCAAAGCCTTTGCTGGTTTTAAAGAGTCAGTTAAATCTGACTTCAATAGTCACTCATTATGTTGAGCCATGTTTTTCTAATAAGTTACTGTGATTCAATAAGCTGCAGTATAGAAAGATGAAGAAGATGCGATTATAAGTTGAACTAAACTGTGATATGTTGAATTGCAGTGATGAAATTGCGGGTTGCATAGAGAAGGCATATGAGCAGATCCAGTTCAATGAAGCCACCCGTGTGCTTTTCTTCAGTTCGCCAAAAAAGATGACAGAGTATGCCAAGAAGGTATGTACACATTAAATTTTAAGATCCAAATTTGTAAAGTAGATTTTAGTTGAAGTTAAAGTTATTCCCTGGATTTAAATTCTCAAAACTGTCCCCATTCCAACTGCCGAGGAATAAATCTGATGATTGTTCTTTTCATTACAGAGGAGATGGACTTTGAGTCCAGATGGATATTATTCTTTCACCAGTCAGCAGCAGCGGACAGAAGAGGTGACCATCCCCTCCACAGAGCTGGCACAGCAGGTCATCGAATATGCACGACAGCTGGAAATGATTGTGTAATCCGCCCCCAGAAACACACTCGACCATGTACAGACGCACTCAGACACACACCACTAATCCAGTATGCATCCAGTCCGCTCAGATACAGTCTCCTGAGGGAAATGGCTTCATTTATTGCCAGAGTGGTTGATTTGTTGTCCATACCTAAGAACATTTTTCTTAAATATATCTACAGGTCATTTGCTTTCATATAAAAGGGAGGAATTAAGAGTATTACACAGGACCAGTCTAACAGTTGCATAAGTACATTTTATAGTTTCATATATTAGAATTGATCATTTTATCCAAATGCCATCTGTCCTACCATGTGACAGAAAACGAGAAAGACTATTACAGCTACAACAGAGTTCATTATAGTCACCAACCCGTGACTTTGCCTTTCAGTGTCACACAAAGCTGTCAACACAATTCATTTTGTCCAGCATTTTATCCAACTCTTTGTATACAAAGTTCATTTTTTTTCCTTATTGGATCTCACAGAACTGTAGTGCTCTGCCTTGTATCCTAGCAACTGACAGAATTGCCAGTGAAGTTTGTGAGTGTTTTCTTAATGGTAATGCTTCTTCCTTCCTAGATGGTTTGTAATCCAGTTAATCTTACAATGTAAATCTTTGTCTGCAATAAATGATTGACAAAATAAACTTTTTGACTGTGACTGTGAATTTCAGTTTTTTTTAATGCTCGAACTTTTCCAAAGAAAGAAGTTACACAAACCAAATATTTTTTGAAAAGGCTTTAAATCTGGTAACATAGTTTTGTGCAAAAGTCCAATTCCAACATTAGGTTTTATTGGTTTAGTAAAGTTCTAGTGCTTACAAATAATTTCAGGGGGAAAAAAACAGCTATAAACCAAAGTGATAGTATTTAGTGTGACCTGCCTTTGCACTTAACATGTTTTTAACTCTTGTTCAAACAATATGAGATTTATGAAAATGTTCTGATGTTTTATACCAGGTTTCATTCAACACATCAGATGTTTCTAATTGTGCTGCTTCTCGTCATGGGGTCAGAGGTCACACTAAATAGCGACTTAAATCTTTACTACCCATTTAGTCCCGTTTTTCTGTGGTTTATGGCTGTGCACATATGCTCTATTTTCTTGTATCTGATGAAAAGAGAATGTGAAATGAATATGCATGTTCATTTCAACCCTAATAACACAACAAAGATAAAAGTGGACTAAGACTTTTGCACAGTACTCTATGTTCCCTCATTGTGTGTCTCTTCTCTTGTCCTCCTCGATTTGTCCCAGTGCCAAGCAAGCCGCTAGTTTGGCTATGGTGACCCACGGAAGGTAGTTTGGACATTCATCAGTCTGTAGATTAAAACGTACTAATTACCATCATGAACAGAAACAGCACAATTACATGAAAACTGAATTAAAAACTGTATTATGTGTTTCTACATTGCACAGTAGTTCAGTAATGTCTAGGATGGACTAAAGGAATTAAGAATATGGCAAAGTATTGTGTGTGTGATTTGACCAAAAGTGTAACAGTGACTGAAAAGAGTTCTTATCATTATTAATATTAAATCATCATCATTTGTCATATTAGGTAAAACACTGAAACACTTTGTGGTTTAACGGTGTCTGTTTCATCAGAATTAAATAACATTACGTGAATGTATAGTTGCAGAAAAAATTATTAGACCACCCTTGTTTTCTTCAGTTTCTCATTCATTTTAATGCCTGGTACAACTAAAGGTACATTTGTTTGGACAAATATAATGATAACAACAAAAATAGCTCATAAGAGTTTAATTTCAGAGCTGATATCTATTCATTTTCCATGTTTTCTTGATAATAACCAAAATCACTTCAGCTCTTACATCTATATCTATGGCCTTGTACTGACAAAAACAGTGCTTTTAGGCATTCCATGTTTTCTTTTCTGTCTGTTGTAGTCACATAATACAGGAATTAGTACTTGATTATATAACCATTGTTTCTGATGACTTTTGATGGTCTAATAATTTTTTCCATGACTATATCAATGAATTAATTTTTTTAATTTTTTTTTTTCTTTCAGTTTCCTCTTCATTAAAAGCTGTACATAATGTAGTGAGTGTGAATGTTCCGGGCTTTTATTGTGAAGGATAAAATCAGAAGTGACAGCAAATATTACGTTGATTGAGAGAAACCTACACTCTAGCTGCAGAAAATACTCACTGTATTTACTGATCTGTAAACGAATAAAGGGAACAAATTGATCACATCTGTACTGCTGAAAAGAACTAAATTAATATGGTAATTCAATGTGTGATGCATAGTTGTTGGTATTTTTATGTTGCATTTGTCCTCAAATTGATTTGCAAATCTTATTTTTCCATTGTAATATACATTTGTGACTGTTTTGAAACACAGTGTGAATCATAACTCACCATTTCTCGTTAGGGGGTAAATCAGGCCCAGGGTTCTGCCGATAGCGTACCTTTAAAGGACAGGACTTGTTCACTGTAAGCAGGTGCCAGTGACCCTCCTTGCAGACTCAAGGGTTAGTGCAGGGGTTGGAGATGAATCCTCTTCTTGGATCTGATCATTCTGCTTGGTCTCCACTTCTCTATCCTCCTCAGGCTGTTTGTGATGTAATCCCTTAGGTGTGTTTTTCTTCTTTTCCACATTAACATTACGATTTTGAGGCTTTGAAACCTTCTGTTTAATCTGGGGTCTTTACATGTCATTTGTTCCTTCTGCTCCAGGTATTTGGTGGTAACTGGATAACCTGGTACTAATTCCTCTGAGGGCTTTTCTTCAGCTACTGGGACATTCAGTTCTAATGTTTTTAAATTGTGCTTTTGTTCGGAAGGTAAATGCTGCCTGTCACTGTTGTTCAAGTCTGGTTTGTTAAGTCAAGGTGTTTGTTGTGGCTCATTTTTGTGTTTTATCACTTCCAAGCTGGTGCGATCTGCCTGCTGTGAACTCCTTTGACCAGTGGCTGCAGCTTCTTCAGGTGTTTGCTGGGAGGTTTTACTGCCATCTTCTGGTAAAACATTTGACGTCTTGTCTTGTCTCAGCCTCTGCTTCCTTCTCAGAACTTTAACAATATGTGTTTTTGTTTTACACAGTGTGTTTTCCTGAACAGTTTCTTGAGCTTTTGTCATTTTTATCATTTGTGTTGAAGGGTCTGGCTGTTTTGTAATGATGATGGGCTTGGCTGCAGAAAACAAACTGGTAAAATAAAAGGCAGATGCAAGTGCAGAGGTTAATTTGAATATCTATTTTTACTAATTACAGGAAGAACATGTGACATTATTTATTTTTACATCGGTGCTTTTTTTATTATTCATAACCTCAGACTGTCAGGATTAATTCACGGGCAACTTAAAAATAATAATACCTACAAAATAATGATCACTTATTCTAATTTTTGAAACAGTGATATATACATTGTTGCCCATAAAGTTGTAATAATTTTATTTTCAGACACGTTCCGCTCTTTATTTCTATTTATACACGTCAGAAATCACCTTTGATCAAGTGTAATGATTACATACTGAGACCCAGCTACACTTTATCTATCAAGAATGAATCATATTTTCACAATAATTTCTTGAGACAAGGTAAGAAATATTTTATTCCAACTTTATGGGAAATAGTGCACATTTATTAATAACTTAACTCACCTGTATACTACCTGAGTTGAAGTGTCTCCACTGAACATCAGGACTGAGGTGTTTATGTCTAAATTACCAACAATATCTGCAGTTTCTAATATATTTTCTCCATATGTTATCTGTCTGTTTGTCTGTTGCTGTGCTGGTGTTTTCAGCCTCTGATGTAAACTGTTTTGAGGGACATCAACAGCAACAACTGTCACTTCTTCTGTACAGCTGGACACCACTGGATGACCGGTAGGTTGGACAACTTCAGCTAAACCCTTTTCTTTGCTGAGGTTGAAAACCATTTCAGTGTCACCTGGAGAAATACTGGTTTTGTTGTTACTTTTTTGTTTTTTCTTCCTGTTTGTTTGAGTGTGTTTGTTCATCACCCACATTTTTTGTCAATAATCCTGAAAATATGACACCTATTAATACAATATACAGCCATAAATAATATAATTTTAATAATGATGATACTTTTTTTTTTTTTACTACTAACAATAAAAAATAATACTATACTCTTTTCAGTTCGAGTGAAAGTGTAATATAAAGTGTGATTTATTGCAAACATTACATCTTATACATGTGCTGAAGCGACTATTACCTGAATGACAGTGGAATAGGGATGTAACGATTACCAGTATAACGATAAACCACAGTAAAATTGCAGACGGTTAGTATTACTGTGTAAATTCTAATTTTCATGATAACCGTGTTTGATTACTGCACTTTTAGGGGAAAAAAACCCTATGTAAAGATATGCTTTTATGTCAAATAATTGAGTATAGTTTTAATTTATTACAATTTTAATTGTATATACCTAATATTTGGAACCAATATTCATTTTTAAAATCTTTGAAAAGGTTCGTTAAGCATCTTTGTGTTATTTATGCAATAAATTTTATACATTTTTCAAATCGGATTTTTTTTTTTGTGTGTGTTTTCTGTCCTTTTGTGTTGATATAGTAGGTTAAAGTGAAAAAAAAAAAAAAAAAATAGGCAGTTAATATAGATGAAGTTGTGCTGAAAAAACAGATACCAAACATGGGTATAGTAAACATTTGTTTATATCGTATATAAAGGCAAAATCAAAAGTACTGAAAAACAGCCAAAATAGGCTCAGACCACAAAGGGTTAATATTTGAATGTTTCTGCAACAGAAGGTACATTGTGCCACTTATTTTATTTTTTTTAATCGAACTTGGTTAAATTATTCCAGTGTGTGTATCAGTACTTTTTGAACATTTTGAGCACAATTTCAACAATACCGCGATACTAATAATAACCGTGATAATTTTGGTCACAATAACCGTGATATGAAATTTTTATATCGTTACATCCCTACAGTGGAACAAGCTAAGCTAACCTTCAACCTCTCCTTGCTGTTTGTAAGTTATGTACTTTTTTTATTTATTAAATTTAGTTTAGTAGATTGTTAAAGAGCTGCAGAAATAGAAACTCAGACTTAGTACAATCAAATTTAACCTGAAACTCAAAACACTCAAGTTTATCTGCAAAAACGTTAGCTAGCATTACAAGTTATAAAGAAGCCAGTTAGCTTAGCTTAGCTGGTTTTAACTTTTAGCTTAAATTAAGCTAAAAGCGCCAACTTCAGCTAAATCACTGATAAATAAGCAAATTTAATAATTACATATAACGATATATATATGTGTGTGTTTTGCGTTCAGACTAACCTCTGTGGCCTCTTCTTTGGTTTACAGCGACCTTTAACGGTTAAAATACATGCATGTTTCTAAATAACTGTCATTTTATCCCATAAACAACACAATACACATCCAGTGACGTTAAATACAACTGTTTTAACATTAGAATTTCTACTTACCTTTTAACAGTGAACATTTACCAAGTATTTAGCCCCGGTAGACTCTTGTAGTGTCAAAGTGTAGATAGTTTAAGGGGATTATGTGAATGAAAATGTCAGGGAACACAAAATAACATGCTAACATGACAGATCCGACATACATTTAACTTTTTAGCAGAAAACTATGTTGTAGAGGCAGTGTACGAGTAACTGTAGGTAATAATGAAGGTGTTTATGAAGAGCTTGAGGCATTGATAAGATATAAGAAAAAATGTGGTTATTTTAATGTGTTTTACTACGGAAGCCGAAGTGACATTAAACAGGATATGGGTTATGAAGGCGCTGTCCTTGGTTCTGAAACATAAAGAGGTCATCACTAAAATAGATGCCATCAGTGGAGTCTGTAAATAAAGATGATGTAAATTATATGTATTAAGACAACTGGAATCCCATTATGGAAAGATGGCTGTTTCATCTTTGTGTTTTAGCTTATATACTCTATATTATCCCCAAATTGTGCATTCCATTCTTTATATTTGGCCACTTCCTGCGCATTTTGACCCCATTTTCACTTGTTGAACGTCTAATTGAGTACAAACACCTTATGCTAACTTCACATCACAAGTACAGTAAAGTTCTAGCACGTTAGACGCAGCATGGCTTCAATGAGGTCAGATATTCTAGCACTTAATTTATTTATTTTTTAATAAAACGCGCTGATAAAATCCAAGATGGCGTTTGTAACCGCTGGGCAGATGTCGCTCTCCATGGTGCTGAAAGGACAGTCCTGTGCAAAAGTTCACCTTTAGTTGTGTTATTTTTAATAGTTATAATGATGACACAGACTTATTTCTTCATCTTTTCATTCACATAAAACAAGACAACACAAGAAATATGTGTATGACATTAAAAAGAAACACTCAAAAATAAGAAACATTTGATATTTGTTGAATTATATCTGGTGTAAAACATTAGAACAAAAGTGTAGATTTCCTGTGATTTTATTTTTGAAAAAGTAACTTCTTACTAATTAAATAGCTACTTATTCTTGTACTTTTAATACTTAATTTTCCACTTGTCTAATGATTCAAATAGTTTATTGCATATATGTCTTAACTTTTCATTCCAAGTAAATTATGAGTTGGTGAGGAAACGTAGCCTTGACAATTTCTTTTATGTTGTACTTGGGTTTGGATCTCAGCAAGATGCCATATTTATCTACTCTTATCTTGTCTTGAGCTGAAACAGTTGGTTTGCTCCTGCTTTTCATGAATGAAAACATTCTTGCTGTAAAGAAAATGCACAAATTGATCAATGAATATCATGGAAGGCAGGAAATTAAATGTTTAAAGCCCAGATCCCTCACCTCAATATATGAACAAGTCCTACGTCTATGCACTAGAAGACTAGTAACAGTCAAATTTGATCTGTAGAAACGTTTTCTGTGATGTTTGCAGATTTCCTGTGTATTTTATGATTATTGCAACCTTATAAAGCAACATAGGAGTGTAAAATACTGTGGTAAATTTATCAAAATGTCCTTACTGTGTATAGTTTCTTTGCCCAGTGATTATCATAGGATCAACTGGAGGTCATTGATGGTTTACCCAGCTTTTATATTTACCACCCACGTCACTGCGTATATCAGCAACTCAAGTGGTAAATTTCAATAATTTCCAATCACATGGTCGCAGGCTGACTGGAGCAGCCTATAGCCCACCTAAAGCCACGACGCTGTCAACGATTAGTGCGGATGTGTCGGTACAGGGCAGGTAGAGAGAGGAAGGGAATAGGCGACAGCGAGGGAGTGATTTTAAGCGAGTGAGAGAGAGAGAGAGAAAGAGAGAGAGAGGGAGGGAGGGAGAGAGAGAGGGAGGATGCTGCCAGCGGAAAATGGCTGCTGCAACCTCAAGCCTATCCTGATACACCGAAACGACATCAAGGTGGAGAGAGAGAGAGCGAGAGCAAGAGAGGGAGAGAGAAAGGGAGAGGAAGATTAGGAAAATGAGAGCAGATAAAGAGAGAATGTGAGTGAGTCTGTGAGTGTTTCCTGAAAGGAGGATATAAAGAGAGAGAGAGGGAGAGAGAGGGAGAGAGAGAGAGGGAGAGAGAGAGAGAGGAGACCCTGGGGTGGGCTGCTGCAAGCGGCGGGCAACACCGAGCCATGGAGGGCGAGTAAGTCCTTACATTTTCATTTTTAACATTGCAAAATAGATTTATCGAGCCATCTGCCAGAACTGATAGAAAGAACGCCACCGCCATCAATGTTACACCAAAGCCAGCATCAATGCACTATTATCACAATCGGTGCACTTCAATTTAGCTGGCTGCCGAGAATAAAAACACCATTACGTAGTCCTGAATCAACAGCATACACCCCATTTCCGATACATCCATGCCAATGTGTGATAAATGTTAAACCAGCGACTTGTGTGTGTATATGTGTGAACCTGTGCTTTTTCTTTTATACACGACTGGTACTCAATCTACACGCACAAAAATGATTTTTTTTTTTTTTTTTTTTTTTTAGAAAGAAAGGACACGTTAAATAAGCGACACGAGCGGTGGATAATTTCAAAGTAAATGCGTGGATAGCAAATGTTAAAAAAAAAAAAAAAAGAAAAGAAAAAAAAAAGAAAAAAAAAACAGTCACGAAATGAGCCAATGTGTAAAATGTAAGGGGGGGAAAAGGCGAAATATGGCGAGTTTGGGGCCAGCATCGCGTCATTCAAGACATGGCTACAGTAAAACGAGGGAGGGATGGAGGCGTTGTGATTTTTATCAACGTGTCTCGGGGTTTCATTATGATTTTTAAAGCCAAACTTTATGAATGAAATGTGATTTTTTTTCTCTCTCTCTCGCTCCCTCGCTCTCCCTCATCCTCACCCCTCCTCTCCTCCTTCCCTTTTCTAATCGGGCCCCCTCCCCCCATCTCTCGTTTCCTCTCTCCATCCTCTCACCCACTCGTTCCCTTTTTTCCTTTCCTTTTTTCACACGCGATTGCGTTGTGTTTTTAGGGCCTAATGAAAATTTCCGGCGAACATATGTAACGCGCACAGGGCGATGTCGAAGGCAGCCCTGGCTCCATCCCATTCATAAAAAAATATACCATAATATATCTGGGTGTGTTAATGAGTGCGTGCAGGGGCGGGATGGAGAAAAGGAGCGTCTGGGAAAATTATTGCAACAATGAGGAAGAAAATCCAGATTTGTGCATATACATTACATGCACATGTCAAACTGCGGTGTTGAATTATTCAGCCGATCGGTGAGGGCAGTGTGGGCTTTTCTTTTCTTTCTTTCTTTTTCTTTTTTTTTTTTTTTTTCCAAGAATGCCGGGCCTCTGATGGCGAATGGGTGCGTTCATTGATACATCTATCTGGGAAACACTCATTCTTCCTCCCTCCTCCTCCCATTTGGCCATTCTCACATCCTCAGCGCTGGCTTTTCTTTCTATCCATTAGATCCACACTTCCTTTATTTCCAATTTCCAGTCAGCTGCAGCTTAAATAGTGCAATTTTAATGTAATTCCTTCACAGCAAAACACACATTTCACTATCACTGTTGCTGAAAATGACATTTACTTCAATCAGTTGGTGATTTATTATTAAAAACTGCATGATGTGTTCAAGATGTCCTGTTTTCTAAAGCCAAACTGTCATCTCTTGCTTTCCTCTCCTTCTTTCTTCTTGGATTCACTTTTTTTTAAAGCAGTGCATGTGGTTCCTGTTTGTAGGTGTTTAAAGCTGTGAATCAGTGTTTTGGTGTGTTTTCATTGTTTAATCAGCCCTGGGCCTCTGCTCCCCTCTCTTGGCTCTCCTGACAGTGTGCGTGTTCGTGCAGTGGTGATGACACGTGATGACTCCAGTGGCGGTTGGGTGCCCCTTGGAGGTGGCGGCCTCAGTCATGTGGTCATATGTAAGGGGCGGAGTCACGAAGGAAGGGGGCGGAGAGAGTACATCATACGTGGAGAAAGGCTGCGAGATCGAGCAGTGAGTGTGTGCGTGTGTGTTACGGTCGTCTTTGGCGCCACGTTGGTCCTCAACACCACCTAAAGACTGTATTCATGTGACGTGGGTGCATGGTTTTGTAAAACCGGGGGTCTCAGCTGGTCAGACTAACCTTGTCTTGCTGTTGGGGGGTTTTGCTCTTTGTGTCTGTAGCCGGTGTTGGAGTGTGCCGTTCAAAGGGGGTTAGTGTACAACAAGGTCAACCCCATCTTCCATCACTGGCGGGTAGAGGATCGCAAGTTTGGCCTCACGTTCCAGAGTCCTGCCGACGCCATCTCCTTCGAGAAGGGGCTGCAGACTGTCATAGACAAGCTCGACAGAGGTAGACACACGTTGAACATCTCACCATTTCAATCCAACGGTGCTTTACCTTTAACACCCATCCATTTCAGCCAAAGCACCATTAAGTTTCTCTTCGATTAAATTCAGGCTTTGAACAGAAGATGTATGAGACCAAAATGCATGTACTAGACATCATTTAAAAGGGAACATCCAATGTCTTGTGTGGAGTGCATATGGCTTAAACACACTGTAATCTCAGGGTCAGACTATACAACATCAACACGAAATTGCAGTTGGATTGTGTTGGAAATAAAGGGGCTCAACAGTCTAATCGTTTTATGTAGAGCTGGCGTAGTGGATGACAACCAGTGCTGCTGCTCCTCACAAGACTGGCATGTTTGGATTGTTTTTGGTCGTCCATGACTTATTCTGATTCCCGCTGATTCCTTCTGAGTTTCTAGGACCACACCACAGTTATTTTAGGTCTATTTTTTTTAGTGTTTTCTCAACACGAGACAGTAACAATGAGTAGAATCATCACCTGTTTTCATGTTTTTTGACTGTTTCATTCACACTGTTTCAGATGTCTGCTGTTTTATACTTGTATCATTGTTCTAAAATATTAACATAGAAGGTCTGGAGTTTGATATAAAGACACTGAAAGGTCCAGTGTGTAAGAATTAGGAGACATTGGGAGTCTAATTGCAGAAATGGAATATCATGTGGAAATAAGAATCACTGAGAGGTTTATATCTACAGAGAGAGTTTAATTTCTTTCACCTTGTCTGCTATGATGATGCAATAGTGCAGAATGGACTTTTTCACCTTTCTCCTTCCATTTTATGATGGATGATACAATAATGTCACCTGCTATGTTTGGGTTTGGACCATAGTCTGTATCCTCTTAACTAAAAACTGAGAGTGGACAAAAATCACCAGCTCTAATAAGAGTCTTTTTGGATTTTTGTGACCACCATAGAGGAGGATGAGGGGTATTCAGTTGGTTGTAATCTACAACTTGCCACTAGATACCAATAATGTTACATGCTGAACCTTTAAATCCATTTCTTTTGTTCTTATCTGCAATAGAAATGTTAGAAATAACTGCATACCAGAAAACAAAATAATTCAGAGCAGTTTACAATTACATACCGATTTAGAGTTGGTTGCTAGAACCTCATCTGGGACTAGCCACCCATCGACCTTGAGGATGGCGATGGCGTGAGGGATCTTATGTAGTCTCTGTCGCCAACCCAGGTCAGCCCTGCGATGAACTGGCGACATGTCCAGGGTGTACCCCGCCTTCGCCCATAAGTAGCTAGGAAGGCTCCAGCGACCCCCGTGACCCTAGTGAGGATAAAGCGAGCTCAGAAAATGAAGGAATGAAGGAATGCTAGAACCTCTTTTACAATTATGTCTCATACATTGCAAAAAAATTGTCAGGAAGGGAGGAACTTTTTGTCATGTCACTCAGCCACATTATGGTAAGAATGTATGACTCCTCAGCTGCCCAGTCTGGATACAAAAATGTTGTGTTGTCCGAAACTGGCATAACCCTGACCCTCACCCTGAAATGTCATATTATGAGGTTAAATTCTGCTTTTTTTCACATTTATAAAGGCTCCGACTCGCCTTCGTCCTCCACGCCCGAAGAGGCCGACACTGAGGATGACGGACAAGCTGTGAGTATCCGAACTCTTTGTGGCATGTTCTTTCAATAAGGAGTGATTATTGGTACGTTCAACCTGTGGGATGACGCGCTGCCTCTTCTAGTCCCATACAGGAAGTGAGTCATCATCCAACAGCAGGAAGGAGATGCTTCCCAAACCCATTACCATAGTCACAAGTGAGTCGTCCTCTACCTGCTTTGTGCGGACTGAAGAGTTCGGTTTTGGATCCAGCCATGCCGTCACCACCCAGACACCTGCTCAGGTAACACTGGTGCTTTTAGACTTTTAGAGTTTTTACAGATGGAACAAAGTTGTTGATGAGGTAGTTGATTTTTCTGCATGTGTTCTGGTTACAATGCTTTTATGTTATATACTTCGATTTTCATTGGGCAACATGATGTCTGATGTTTGTGCAGCAGTGGTGGACAGTAATGGTTACTCATGTGCTGTAATTAAAGTAGAATGTTGAGGCACTAGTACTTTATGTGAGCATTTCCATTTTCTGCCACTTTATGTTTCCATTCCATACATCTTAATCTCAGCAGCAAATATTGTACTTCTTCCTCCGCTTCGATTGTTTGACAGCTTTAGTTATTTTTCACGTGAAGATTTGATGCAGTGGTGCAATGGTTTATTTTGGTTTGTACATTAATCATTGCGTTTCGCTCAATAATTATAATGAACATTAAAACCAGAAAATAAATAGGCTAGAAGTAAAAGCTTATTTTTTGCCTCTCCTTTTCACCTGATACACTGCTTACATTAAATTAAATATGTACAGTATTGAGCGTTCTCATTATAACAAAAAAACAACAAAAACATATCTACCATCTCAACTTGATATTCCTGAATGATTTTATACTTAAGGCATTTTTTAAACTTTGTCAAAGTGGTGAACAACTTAAATTCATCATCAAGTCCATCCCATAATTTCACACCCACGACCCAAATCCATCCAGACTTCACATTTGTCCTCACTTTAGTACATTGAAAAATATAAAGACCTCTGAAATTATAATTACTCTCTCTTAATTTAAAGGGAAAGAAATGGAATTTGGAACAATATTATTTTTTAGTTTATAAATCATCTCTAATATTTTAATATTAGAGGTTTTATATATATAACAAGCTGTTTAAATATATACTGTTAAACAAATGTGTTTTTTTTTCCCCAACCTTCTAATGTCTTATTTAGAGCAGTGTATCACTGTTTCTCATGTCAGATGTGAGTTTTTAAATAGCTCCTCCAAATACTGAACTTTCCCTTTTTATTTCTCAAGTGCTATTATTGGAATAAAAATCCAAATGATCCAATATGTCACAAAAAATCAAAGATTAGAGAAGTCCAGAAAGTGAAAACAGTACTTTACCAGATGTTCCTGTTGATAAAACTGAATTTAAAGTAGTTCAAAGTGTCTTGACCTCCAACAAAAACAACAGTAACATACTCTAATAATGCTGATGTTTCTCCAGTAATAATCTAACATAAAGAATGCAGAGAGGATACAAACCCTGCACTCTAGATAAGACTCATCTGTACTGACTGTGTGGATCATACCACTTCATTCACCTATTTGTGACGGCTTCCTCCACACATTACTGGGTGTTGGTTATGTGTTTATGTACACACTAACACCCCGGAATACACAGAGTTACACTGTGATACTGATAATGACAGTAAAACTTAACGTCATATGAGGTGAAAATTTTAAAATGTCAGGATTTATAAGTAGAGGTTGTCGTTTGTACCCTAGTAACAGCACAGTCTGTTTTCCACATGTTCCTGTGTAGCTCCTGTTTCACAATAAAAGCCTCGTTAAGGAATGAAGAAGTAAAGTCCACTGAAACATAAGGAGGCTTTTAATGTGGAAGAATTACAGGAAGAATTTGTATTAAAGGAGTGATATTTTGCTTTTTTAAATGGAATTATACATTTTAAAACATTTCCCTGTGGTCTACATAAATTGTAAATGTTATGCTTGGGTTTGAATTCTTCATTAATTAAACTCCACAGGTCCATCTTCAGTTCTATTTCTGAGTAATGACATGAGAAAGGTCATTTTGAGCACTGGCCCTTTAAATGTGCATGACCCCACCCCCTTCCAGGTTGTTGACTGTGTGCTCTGTCCCGTTCGGCCACTTGTTTTTGTTAATACAACCAACAACTGAACATTTTAGATAATGGTCTCGAAATTTGGACATATTTTCGGTATGGACTATAACCACTGCTGCTGATAAACAATTATGGCGTACTCGAAGAAATGTTCTTCAGAAGTCTTGACCTTATATGTGCGAATGTCATGATTTGACTAGTTATAAAAAGTAACAAATTAAGAAGGAATTGAAACAGGTTGTAGAAATCCACTTGATTTTTGCCTGAATGAATATAAAGATAGCTTTGCAGCACCTGGAGGGTTCAAATTCAAACTTTTGAAACTATTAGTGTCCTAATACACAAATAAATGAAGCAAAGACTAATAAAAGTGGGTTTAGCAAAATATGACCCCTTTAAGGTGCAGGAAAATCATTCAGGGCTCTAGATGTTCACTTGCATAATTTCCAAACCAAGTTTCATAAAGCCTGATGTATCTGTTGATGCATTATTTCAAACACAGACAGATGTGACCAGGGAAACAATGTCACATTGAATAATCGAATATATCAGTAAATGCAAACCAGTAGATTTACTGGAGATGCTTTAGCTACTGTCGGTTTTACTGCTAATACTTTTACTGTCCTTTTGCTGAAGAGGGTTCTCATGCTTTTATTTCTAGTGGAGTACTTTTCCTTTGCTCTGTTAATACTTTTAAGTAAAGGAACCAAATACTTATTTCTCCACTATTTTGTAGAGTTTGAATTTTTTTCCCACTTTCTTCTTTTCTGTTTACCAAAAATCTGAATTTAAGAGACATTTATGATGTGGAGTCAGTTTTAGTTTCAACTTTCTTAAGTGTGATGTGGACACATGAAACTATCAGTCAATATCTAGTGTCCAAAAGATAAAGAAGTTCACAGTGTTTGTAGTTTTAGAGATGACATCAGTGAGGGTGGAGGAACAGACGTCAATTTGTTTTTTGGAGGAAAAATATATTAAAGCCAAATTATTATTAATGTACTGAACATTTAGTATATTTTATAATGTGATCTGCAATTCTTGAATTATCTAAGGTATATGTTCAGTTCATGGTGGTGAAGGTAAATATATTCTTTACTCGACCAGCAGTATTAATAGAATAGAAAACTGTTAGAGCTTGATATGAAATTTTAAAAAGAAAATCAATATTGAAAATAATGAACCCTAAGCTCTCAGCTGTCATGTCTCATTGTATGTTTTATGTTGTTCTCATCTTGTTGGTTTGTTGTGTGTGAAATGCACTGTTCTATAAACCAAGGGGTTGTATTTTCTGTGTTATTGTTAGATCTGTTTAGATTGAAATTGGTCTGATGTTGATAAGGAAATCAGTGATGAAAATAATGAGAAATTCTTCTCAAATGTATCAAAACTGAAAAAATAACCCAGGTTTGAAAATGTGTGAGAGTGAAAGTACAGATATTTGTGTTGAAATATAGGAAGTGAAAGTAAACTGTTGGTCAGAAAAATAAAGACTGAAGCAAAGCACAGATACATGAAAACCATGTTTAAGCACAATAACAAAGTATTTTTACTTTGTTCCCATTTTTACCAGATTCTGACATTCCATAAGATGAAATCTTGTCAGAAGATTCTCAGTCACTTGTTCACCTCTTTCAGATATCCTTGAGGAGAAAGTCTATGCCTCAGTACACACTGTTCCTGACTCATTCTGTAATTCTATACCCTCCCCACAGATCCACACCCGGCCAGGACAGCACCAGCTCTCGCAAATGACGGCCGTTTTGAATCCTCCAGCTCCTCCGCCACCGCCGCCGGCCCCACCGACTCCTCCCGTAGGCCCCCCAGCCTCGTCTCCTCTGTCCCCCCTCTCACCCACCATTTCCCTGCTGGAGGAGGGGGACCTGCGCAGTGTTGACCCCTGCAAGGACCTGTGGGGTTCCAGAGGTTATGAGGATTATCGACGGGCAGGCGCCACTAGGACTATGGTTGGGGGGCTGACCGGGGGTGTGGTTGTTGGCGGTGGGGGGAGTCTGCAGGACAAATCTGAGCTGTGCATGGTTCGCTTTGAGAAGGATCTGGCGGGAGTGGGGACGGCGGGTTGTGACGTGACCGTGAGCCTGGACAGTAAAGCTTCCCAGCGTCTGTCCTCATCATCGCCCACCTGCATGTCCATGCCCAACGCCGTGTCAGGCGTGTCCTCGGGTGCCGGCTCACCCCAGGAGACAGGCAAAGGCTCACCCTCTCCCTGCTGCATCCACACCTCCCTGGCCACGCCCAGATCACGGACTCGTAAGAGAGGAGGAGGGGCCAGTAGTAGTGGCGACCCGGGGGTGATATCCCCCGACGACGACAGCCCGTGTCCTCAGGCGTCGTCCTCGTGCTCATCTCGCTGTGTGTACTGCCGCTCTGTTTTCAGCGCTTCAGAGAATGGGCGGGGCCGCTGCAGAGACGCCCCCGACCCCGCCCTGCACTGCCTCCGCCAGTGGACCTGTGTGTGGTGCGCAGAGAGTCTGCTCTACCACTGCATGTCGGACTCTGAGGGAGAGTTCTGGGAGCCCTGCTCGTGTGATGACTCGGGGGGCCACCCGCACCCCCTGTGCTGTGCCCGCTGGTTGGCCCTCCTGGCCCTGTCGCTCTTCGTGCCCTGCATGTGCTGCTACCTGCCTTTGCGCGCCTGCCTGCGGTGTGGGGAGAGGTGTGGCTGCTGTGGGGGAAAGCACAAAGCGGTCCGATGAGGCCAGGCTGGGGGTGGGGGGGTGGGGAGGGGTTTCCCTGGACCAAAGGGGTTTGGATGTTGAGATTAGAGAGCATCTATCGGACGTCAGGAGGTGGAGGTAGCGGGTTGAACCATGCTCTCAGTAGATCCAGACCTCTGATGTGGCCCTCCAAAGCCCCACGGCCTTCCACTGCATTCCGCTCTTTCTCTTTGCAACCTGGGGCCTTCCTTTACTGGTCCATGCCTGCTGAAGGTGCACTGCACTCAGACCAGGCTCTGTGGGAGTCATCTGGAGCCTTCGTTGTGGATTTACTGAAGGTTGGCTGATCTAGAGTTAGCAGTCAAGAGACTTCACAGAAAGAAGAGAGTGGCAGAGGCAACGATGATGTGTACACTGTTTCAAATGTCCATTTGTTTTTTTTTTAATTTAGAAAGAAAAACACAAAAAAACAAAAGATGTTTATATATATGATTGTTATAATTTTAATTGGTATATTTTATTAAATGTTAAACATACTGACAGAATCCCCCAATGGCACACACTATCACGTATTCACAAAGATGAGATCTTGGGGAAGTTCTTTGTTTCGTGTTGGCCTGTTTATCTGTCAGATGAACAGATGTCACCCTTTACCTCTAATTTTACCTCAGATGTTACTCAAGCCCGAGTAAAGACGTGAAAAAAGGAGGGAGGGGGAGCATGCGTTAGTGCTGCCATCGAGAAAAGAACGTAGGAGCATCTTAGATCACTAGTGTTGTCTTTTGGTTAAGTAGTAGACCACACTGGAAGAGAGGTTATTAAATGCAAGTGGGTAGTTATCTTTAAGGGAAGTTGCAATGACAACCACAAAGACTTAAAAGTCATAATGTGATTCATTGTGGTCCTTTGTAACCATAAAAAGGTGATTTTTGTTTTCTTAAAAAAAATCAAGAACGTGTGTCAGACATTTAAAGAAAAACCCACATTTTACACCAGTTTTTTCCATCTAGCCATGTATTTTCCAAGTATCAATCATAGAGAACATCACATCGTACCACTGTACTTGTTGAATCAGTCAAGGTGCTTACAACTGAGGCCTCTGAGCGAGTCTATTCTACCTAATGTACACAACAACCGTACAGTCCCGACCCCAAAGACAAATGAAACAGGGCCCTGTGCTGACCAATCTGTAGATGTGTCTCGGCCTTTAAGGGAGACACCACCAAAAAAATTAAGTGCAATGAACAATGTATTGAAAGAGTATTTTTGTACAAGTTAGAGGAAAAAAAAAACAAGCAGAAATAAAAAAAAAAAAAATGCGGGAGCTGAAGTGTGTAACTGTGGATATTAAAGCAGAAAAGATGAATAGGAACACTAACTAGTCTTTGAGCGGCAGCATGTAGGTCACAGGTGTGGCGTTTAAGCGTGCATGCTGTAGACTGTTGACCTGTGATAAGAAAAACAGACACATTAACTTGAAAAAGATGAATGGACCTAGGTCTTTGTTTGGGCACAGTGGCAGATATGTTTGCTGAATGTTGCTTTAAGTATGAAGTCGAAAAAAAAGCTGCTATTTTCGAGTTCCGCCCTGTAAACCTGGTCCGACTTTCCCGCTGCCTCTTATCGGGCTGGAAAGTGGATGTGGTCGTCAGAAAATGATCCGGTTTGCGTCACCCACAGTGTTAAGGATGCTAAACGGTGTGTGAGGAAGGGTTTGTCAGTTTATGGCTGGATTTTAACATAAATTCACCCCTGTTTTAGACATTTTTAACAATGCATCTGTCGATGAACTTTGCATTTCTGTCCATTTTGCTTAATTGGCGATATATATTTTTTTACTTTTAATGAACAATATTGGCAAGAAAAGTAGGTAAAAGATACGTACATCACAGCTGCAACAGTTATTTCAGAACCCTAAAATATCAGGTGTTGGTTTAAAGGTTCAATGTGTAAGATTTTGGGGGATGCGCTTGCAGAAATTGATTCTTAAGAACTGTGTTTGAATTCCCTTGGGATGAGCAGAAGGCTTAGACACTGGCTGGGTCAGTTTTCCACCATTATCCTTCCTATATTTGTGATAAAAGCTGCCAATATTTCATGAATTTATAGCAAAAAGGCTTTATATTTATATCAATGTTCTCTAAATCTATGGAGCATTTAGGTACATGGCTGAGGAGTTTGGCATCTTCCTGCATTTTCCAATGAAAATTATATTATTATCCTATATATTCTGATTATTCTGATTATTCTGATTATTATTATTATTATTATTATTATTATTATTATTATTATTATGTTATCCTTATTGAAAAAAATTTGAAAAGCTAAAACAGATGATGACCCAATCCCCCCAAAATTAAAAGGAAAAACATGCTAAAGAAGTCAATGGGGATCATTTAGAGCCATAAGATCTGCAAATATTCAGTTTTTAATGTTCTCTACTTTGATTTTACATTAATTTAGCTCAGATACTGCAGATGAGGTTCATAACAGTGTAAAGAAATATGGACACAGGGATATCTCCTCAAAAGTGAAGTTGAAACATCTCAGGCTCCCTCTGGTGGATGACTACAGTACAGGTCATAATCTTGAAATGTTAGTCAGATGGACTTTGGACAAACTAATGCTGCGTTTTCACTACATGGAACCGGCTCGACTCGCCTCGACTTGGGTACCAGGTACTGTTCCTGGAGACCGTTTCCATTTCAGTATACAACCAACTACCAAGAGTACCTGGATGTCATAGCGACCCGGCGCACAACTTCCGTGATGTCTGCTTAGAGAGTTGCTGATAAACTCACCTGTTGCGTGTTGCCCCTTCAAGCTCGCGCTGAATTTTTTCATCGGCCACCAAGGACAGAAATGTCTGAATCTCTTTGACCGACCATGGTGTAGTTTTGCGGCCTGCGGTCATGTGGATTAACCTACCATATTTAACCATATTTACTGTAAACTTCCACATGTGTTTTTTTTTTTTTTTTTAAATGACGGGTTGCACATTGATGACACAATGACACAGAGACAGCTCTCTGACCAATCAATGGTCTGCAGTGTTTACACGTCATGTTTTAATATCTCTTGGAACCTCGGCAGGGTAGATACCAAAAAACTAGTACCAGATTCCAGGTTCTTTTACGGAAACACAAAAAGGCAGAGTCGAGTCGAGCCAGTACCATGTAGTGGAAACACAGCATAAAAGTTGAAGTCCCGCCCCTTCCTTTGAGCCCCATGGGATGTAACTTCAGGAAAACATGAATGGAGGACAGTGGCGAGAGACAGTATTTGATCCTGTTTGATCTGTGTCATCATTTACATATATGATGTTTGTCAAATCAAAAGATCATTTTACAACCCAAGAAAGTCACAGTTTGTGGTAAAGACAATATATAGAAACATCTAGTTTTGTGTTAAACAGCTCAATGCACTGCATTTCTTGTTGCTCGTGATACATGTCACCAAAACCAAATCAGATGTTACCATGGGATATTTCACCTCATTCTTCGAGTGCAAGGTGAAAAGGTGTTAAAAGATGTTAAAATCACTTCAGCAGTCTGGTTATGTTAAAGCTGCAGATGACGTCACATCCATAACGTCAGCATGTGTGGTCTTCCTGTTTATGTTTTCTCTCAGTCCGATAGGTAAACATTTGACATAAAACTGTAACTTTCTTGACTTTATCCTTTAAATTGACAGACATCATTTGTGTAAATGTTTTATAATTCAATGGGATCAAAAAATAACTCCTCTCTCTCTCCATTGACTGTAATTTTTTTTTTTTTCTGGGGCACTGCTGGGAGGGGTGGGACTTTGTCTCCATTTCACCTTTTTTTAAGCTAATCTTCATTTGTCTGGCTTCAAGTCAAGTTGTCAATTTTCTGATCAGTTTGTTATTAATCATTTTTAAATAGTATAAAAAAAGCAGGAGGTTGCGTTGTAGATTCCTACATGCCATATTTTTCTGTTGTCCAGAATAGATTTTTTCTGTCTATTTTTATATTATTATTTTTTTAAATTTATTTTAAAGTGTTAAAAGTTAAATATGTGACATTCACACTTGCTCATGAGCCCAGTGTTGGAGTCGGTTTTGTGCTGGCGACTGGCTGTTGGTTGATGTTAGCTAACTCCACTTATAAACTATTGAAGAACTCATGAGCAAGCACAAGGATTTCTGTCTCAAAATTAACCTGCAGCAATTTCAAAGTCAAGCCAGAGTTTCAGTGTAATACCGCCAATGGCCACTAGATGCTGATCCAAAAAGCCCTGGCTCACTTCTATTGAACTTCTCTCTAGAAATAGAGTCAAGACATTTTCTCAAGAAATTATTTCTGACTCATACTGTTTATTAATTGTCCTGGTGGTCCATATTTAACTTTTTACCCCATCAATAAGATTTTAAGGTCAATAGAAGGATTTGTGTCCTGCTGAATGCTTTACCAGCTTACTGACTTAACGAGTTGGACTTGAAAGTTACTGTTTTACTGTTTCAAAAAGTTAGCATTTAGCATTAGCTCACCCATGACCCCTCATACCCCTTTAGCTCCACCATTTTACCAATAATACAGTCGCTTCTGGCTCCAGAAAACCAAGATGATGACAGATAAAATGCAACCTTCTGGTAATAAAACAGCAGTCTAAAAAGCTACAGGAGACATTAAAAATTGACCAGCTAAGGCTTTGACAAAGAAATGCATTACAGGCTGTTATGAATATACAGTTGCGGAAAAAATTATCAGACCACCCTTGTTTTCTTCAATTTGTTGTCCATTTTAATGCCTGGTACAACTAAAGGTACATTTGTTTGGACAAATATAATGATAACGACAAAACTAATTCATCAGAATTTAATTTCAGAGCTGATATCTATCCATTTTCCATGGTTTTCTTGATAATAACCAAAATCACTTCAGTTCTTACATCAATATCTATGGCCTTGTACTGACAAAAACAGTGCTTTAGGGCATTTCATGTTTTCTTTTCTGTCTGCTTTAGTCACATGATACACACAGGAGTTAGTACTTGATCGCATAACCATTGTTTTTGATGACTTTTGATGGTCTAATAATTTTTTCCGCGACTGTAGGTATCAGAAACATCTACAGCCGTGTAGCAACCAGAACAAAACAAGCGCAAACTTTTCTTAGTATACAAGCATGGATGAATCTTACACATTGAACCTTTACTATCCTGTTAAACGAAGAGAGTCTTTCGTTTCCCTGTTTTTAGCGGCCACTGTAGGGGACGGTGAGGTGATGGTTCCCCAGAAAATGCTACAAAATATCACACACTGAACCTTTAAGTGTCTCAGAAATTGCAATTTGCACCAGTGTTTAACAATCAGGCAGGGTGAAATCTGTCGTATAAAATCCAGAGATGCTGCTGTTACGGCCGGATGTAGGAAGAAATTTCTTTTAAAAACACAAAAGTAAAGATATGAGCAGATTATTGATGCAAAAATAAGACAACATACAATCAAAAAGTAACTGGAAATGCATGGGTTCATCACAGACGGACACAGTGTATGAGAATCCCAGGGGAGATTCGGTATTTTCTCCTTGAATATCAGTGGAAAATCAGTGTTGAGAAGCTACTGCAGCGTCATGTCTTAAGTGCAGAGTCACCTGGTAGACCTTGAATTATGGCAGAATGAACCTTTCAGAAGCTTCACCAGACTATTAACATTTTAGGTTCATTTTAGGTTTAGCCAAGAACTTTTATCCAAAGTGACTTAAAATGAGTGAACAGGCAGCAGGGTTCAGAGTCAGGACACACAACTGCTGACAAACACGACCTTTGACACTACTGACACTACTAGGCCAGCCTGCCAACAATGTTGGTCCACTTTAAAAAAAAAAAAAAATCTCGTCAGGAAGGCGGGAAACAACAAACACAAACTCAGTCGGTCACTAGACTGCCATTCCCTGATCTTGAATTAACCCTCTGTCCCACACAAACACACACACACAAACACACACACCCCACAAATCTGCAATGCATAGACCTGCACACACAAACGCACATGTTCACTCGATGGTGCAGATACACAGAACTAGTAAAGCCATTGCACACAGTTTGCTACTTCTGGTTCAGAAATGGTGTTAGAGTACAGTACTGACAGTCATGCAATCACAACTGCAGGCCCCATTCTTACATCTTAATAAATGTGCCTTTTGATTTGAGTAATCAATAACTTATGATTTCTAAGTAACTCTGTATTAAGTACTATTTAATTTTTGGGTTATTGATTTCTGCCAATGTGCATATTTTCAAATGTATGTATTTATTAGTTTCAAAGTAATTAATGAGATATTACCTGTTTATTTATTTATTGAGATATTTATTCTGATTCTTTATTTTTTTGAGACAGGTTTTTATCTTCCGTGCTGTCTTACTTCTGACTTTGTGCCAATGTGCTGCTTTGAGGTGTTACATATCGTGGGTTTGTATCATTATTAAACCCTCACTCTATATTTTAAAACCGGTGTCCTCGTTTCTGTCCTGATGTTTTAGCTACAAGTTGAATGAAAGGGGCTTTATTCAGGGTGTATCAAAAAAAACTATACATTTTGAAAAATTACCCCCAGTTCCGCATTTGATAATTTTTTTGAATTTTCTTGTATGAACCTGACAAATTCATGGGGCCCAGCATTCCCAGGGGGCCCAGTGGATATAGGTTAGAAGATGGGAAAATTTTGTGTAAGCTCCAGAGTGAAAGACAGGCTTCACTTCACTTTTGGTTTCATGTCAGTTACGGCGCTTACGGAACACACCAGTAAATGGATATGAGAGCGATGACGATGAAGGCAGGAGAGGCAGGACCACAGCAGCAGGGCCAGAGATGATCCAGGGAAAACCTGTAAGGCAATGAAGCACAAAGACTCCAGGGAAGAGGACAGTTCTAAAGAATCCCAAAGGCATCAATTAGTGATCACTGAGGTATTAAGGACTGTTAAAAACTGACGTTTTTTTCCTGTTTTTTTTTTTTTTTTTTTCCCACTAAATTCTTTTCCTGTTTTTTTATTTCTCCCGCAAATTTTTTTTCCTGTTTCTTTTTCCCCTTTGATTTTTTTTCCTGGGTTTCTTTATCCCACAATTTTTTTGCCTGTTTTTTTTCCAGCATTCCTAGGGGGCCCAGGTGTAAGCTTTAGAGTAAAAAAGAGGGATAGAAGCTGGGAGTTCAATGTCCAAAGTTAAGTTTCACTCTCGATTTCACGCCAGTTATGGCACTTAAGCAACACACCCCCACAAACCCCACCCCTCCACACACACACACACACACACACACAAAATTTACAGAGACTTTTATTTTGTGGAGGGCCCACAACATTAAACTTTAATGGGGCCCATAATTGGTACCAGCGCCCCAGTCCCCCAGTGGTAAAGTGGTAAGGCTATACTATGTACTTCAAAATTTGGAATTTTGGAAAATTTTCCAAATTGACCAAAATGTTCCAGGTTATTAAAAATGCCCAGAGGTGCTTTGTGGTGTTTATTATACATTTACTCCAATGGTCATAATGCCACCCCCACCCACCCCCCAGTAGGCTAGTGGTAAGGCATAGTATATAGCCTTACCACTTACTACACAGTTTACATGGTGTTTTAAACATTTATTACAGAGGTCATTACCAACCCCCCCAGTGGTCAGATGGTAAGGCTATAGTATGTGCTTAAAAACAGAATTTTGGAAAATTTCCCAAATTTGCTCAAAAGCTGTTGAAGTCACAAAAACATTACCCTGCAGTGGTGTTTCCAAAATGTATTCCAACAGTCATCAGTGACATCTAGTGGTTAAATGGTAAGGCTATAGTGTGTTTAAAAATGGGAATTTTGGAAAATTTCCAAATATGCTGAAAACTATTCCAAAGTATTAAAAATGAGCAACCAGACATGTTTCATGGTGTTTTAAACATTTATTACAAAGGTCATCACTGACCCCCCAGTGGTGAAATGGTAAGGCTATAGTATGTGCTTCAAAAAATGGATTTTTGGGGAAAAAAAAAAAAAAATCCAAATATAATCAAAAACTGTTCCAACTGATTAAATATGGCTGTATAAATGTGTTTCATGATGTTTTAAAAATTTATTGCAAAGGTCATCATTGACCCCCCAGTGGTGAAATGGTAAGGCTATAGTATGTGCTTCAAAAACTGGAATTTTGGAAAAAAAAAAAAAAAAAAATCTAAATATGCTCAGAAACTCTTCCAACTGATTAAATATGGCTGTATGAATGTATTTCATGATGTTTTAAACATTCATTACAAAGGTCATCACTGACCCCCCAGTGGTGAAATGGTAAGGCTATAGTATGTGCTTCAAAAAATGCAATTTTAGAAAAATTCCCAAATTTGTTGAAAACCAGTTCCAGGTCATTATAGATAGGTGTACAAATGTGTTTCATGGTGTTTTAATCAATGAGTCCAACGTTCATCATCGCCCTCCAGTGGTCAGAAGATAAGGCTATAGTATGTGCTTCAAAAATGGGAATTTTGGAAAATTTCCCAAATATGCTCAAAAACTGTTCCGGGGTATGAAAAACGAGAAACTAGACATATCTCATGGTGTTTTAAACATTTATTACAGAGATCATCACTGAGCCCCCAGTGGTAAAACGGTAAGGCTATAGTGTGTTTCAAAAATTTGATTTTTCTGGAACATTTCCTTAATTTCCTTAAAACTGCTGAAGTCACTACAAATGGTGGTGTTTCATGATCTTTTAAATGTTTTTTCCAATGGTTTTCAAGCTGTCACTGCTTCAGTCTTATTCCACTTTTATCTTTGTTGTTTTTCAGGGTTGAAATGAACATACAGGTTTATTTCTCATCCTGTTTCTTTCACATACATGTTTTAGAACAGAGAACATGTCCGGCTCAGAGCAGGTTGGTTTATTTTACAGAATACATGTGCTGTCGTTTGTGTTTGAGGATCTCAGTGGAGGTGAGTTTCAGATCCTCGTTGCAGATATCACAGTGATAAACTCTGCAGAGACTGGACGCTGAGGAAGAGGAGGAGGCTCTTTCATCTGATGGATCTGAAAACAAACACACACCTGCACTTAGTCCCACATTATTCTCCTTTTTAACTGTAAATGTTAAGTATGAAGTCAAAAGTTTGTCTTCTAGAGTCATGTTGTGACCTTCATTGTGCTGTTCTCCTTTGGGCCTGCAGGAGGCCTCGTGCTGCATTCGCTCCAGCGGTGTCAGAGGCATGTACAGGTCACAGTTTGGACACGTCCAGAAGGTTCGTAAACACTCGCTGTACAGATCCTTCGAGTCCTGAAAATCATAGAAGTCATCAGATTTGACAAGTGGAACAAAACAGTCAAACCATGACACCTTTAACAGGATGTTTGCTCTGTATCCAAATAAAAATTCCAGACTTTTTCAAAACTGCTATTTTTTCCCCCAGACCTTAACTTTATGTACTTTTATACTTGTGCTCCTACTGTTTTGGTTGAGATTGTACCTGCTGTGTGTTGTAGAAAAGTTCATTTTCATAAAAGTGTGAATGAATGAGCGTATAATTCACATTAAATTGTGTTTTACTGACAGAAACGTTTTCAAACATACAGTCCTGGTCTCATCTACAGCCTGTCCGTCCATGGGAGTGGGTCTGTCCTTCACTGTGGTTCTCCCTGAGGTTTCTCTGTTTCCCACTGGGGTTTTTGGGAGTTTTTCCTTCAAGAATGAGGGTCTAAGGACTGGGGGATGCTTGGGACATTAATCCATTTGCTTCACCAACTGTTTACTAACTGATTATTTGACTGTTTGTTCATTTTCATTGTGTTTTTTTTTTTTTTTATCAATTCAGCAATTTCTGTAAAGCTCTGTGAGGCGACTTTGTTGTGATATTGGGTTCTATAAATAAAAATTAAAAAAATAAATTGAATTGAAAACATATGAAAATCAAAAAACTCCCACAAACAAGTTTCACTAGAATCATTCCTGTACCGACCAGTTAGTGAAATCATATCAAGTTTTTTATAAGTGTTATTTATTATACTTCCTCCCACTCCTTTTCGAATATGCGAATGAAGTCATATTTTGTTTTCGTGTATATATTTAAGTTTTTCATGTTTTCTTGCAATCTGTTTTATTTCTAAGGACTAAACTAGGATTACTTTGTTCTGTTGCATATTTGAAACTAACTAATATGTTTTCCTCATGCATTTCTTATTTTTCAAGATTATGTGCCTTTGAACATACTCTAAAATTCAACTATAAGAGAAACTTTTTTCCAAACTTTATTTAAACTTTCACACAAAATTCCATACTTCTTAAGACTCTCAAGACCTGCACAAACACCCTGCTTTAAGAGTCCGTCCTTGTGAAATCACAGGAAGCTTCGGACTGATCATCTACATTTTGCTTCATACTTTCAGAAAATAAACATATTAGTCGTAGTAAACACCAGACAAAATTTCAGTCTTGTATCTTCATTAGTTTTTGAAATATTATGGCTTTGGAAATAGACTGTGACACTGAACTTACTGTAAAACAAGTGGAACAAAAAAAGATACAAAGTAAGTTGTTACTTTGAAATATTCATGATAGATGCAGGAATTTTTCAGGATTGTTCAAAGTTACAAGATGTCTTTGTTTCAGTAAAAGACCCACTGTTGTATATTTACATAACTGCAGCTTATTGAAAAGTGCAAAAATGAAGGGCAGTTTTTGTGCTGTGTACCTCCTCATTAAACCACATTAAATCTGTCAAAATTGATATTTAATTCTCATGTGGTGATTTAGTGATGATAAAGTTCTTTTCCTAAAATAAATAACATTCTAATTACCTCGCCCCCCCAAAGGTGAGGTAAGGGGTATTGTTTATGAGACACTAAAAAAAAAAAACAAAAAAAAAAAAACAAAAAAACAAAAACAAACACCCCTTGCACATATTTCTATTATTTTTAATGGGAAGATTTACAAAAAAAAAATCATAACTGGTATGAATTCAACCAATAGTTTTGCTGCTACACACATCTGAAATTTCATCCATTATAAGTAAATGGGGAAAAAAAGACCAAAAAAAAATCATAAAAAAATTTGAACTTTGACCTACTTTTCCCAAAATGTAATGAGATCTATTCTGGGTCACTGGCAACCTATAAAGTCAATTTGGTATGAATTCAACCAGTAGTTTTGCTGCTACAGACATGTAAAATTTCACCCATTATAAGTAAACGGGGAGTGGCGGAATTGAAAAAATTATTAAAAAATTGTAACTTTGACCTACTTTTCCCAAAATGTAATCAGATCTATTTTGGGTCACTGGCAATCTATAAACTAAATTTGATATGAATTTAACCAATAGCGTTGCTGCTAGAGTGTTAATAAACAAACAAACAAACAAAACCACCCAAAATTTCCCACAAACATGTCAAATGAATATTATAACACAGCCTACCATAAAAACAACTATATTACTGAAAAGATCATGTCTGCATTAATACAGGCACAAAATATAAAGTTAGTGGATGTAACAAAACTGTATTTATTAAGATATCAGCAAATTAAGTCTAATTAATGAACTCTTACTCCCTCTTATCCCTCATATTCTGAAGATTATCGATGCCACATTTTCATAAACTTCTTTATAATGTTGCAAAACAAAAACAATACATCGCTCTAACTCTTCAATAACACTTTTAGAATATGTTACTGTTCTTTCAGCAGCCGGTACAGTTTAGAGCACAGGGGTCAAACATGTGGCCCGTGGGCCAAAACTGGCCCGCCACAGGGTCCAATCCGCCCCGCGGGATGAATCTGTGAAATGCATGAATTACATTGAAGATGTTAATCATTGTAGTTTAGGTTCCACATTCAGATAAATATGATCTCAAGTGGGTCAGACCAGTAAAATACTATCATAATAACCTAGAAATAATGAAAACTGCAAATTTTCTCTTTCTATTTGTGTAAAATTACATGAAAATATTCACATTTACAAACTACACTTTCACAAAAAATGTGAACAACCTGAACAAATATGAACAAACTGAAATGACTTAAGAAAAGTGAGTGTAATTTTACCAATATTCTGCCTGATACTAAATGTTTTGTGTATTTGTAATTGTAATGTAACTTGTAATGCACATGTGTAAATGATGAACTGAGGCATAATATTGCTAAAATTGCAATTATTTTTCTTAAAACATTTCAGGTTCGTGTTATTCAGGAAACATTTTCATAATGTAATTTTACTTCTTTCACTTATTATGCTACTGGTCCATTTGAGATCATATTGGCCTGAATGTGGCCCCTGAACTAAAATGAGTTTGACACCCCTGGTTTAGACGTATTCATTTGTCTACAATCTACAACCTCACCACTAGATGTCACTAAATTATCACACACTGACCCTTTAAGACAACAGTTTTCCGTCGGCCATGTTTGTACTCACAGTCAGACAGTTGTAGGTGAAGAAGCTGGTGACTCGTAGGCCTCCTTTAATGGGGTCGGGTTTGGCCTCAAGTCCAGGGAACAGAGGATTCAGACCCTGGGATTTGGCGTCGAACAGCTCGGACTCGGACTGAGGACCGACGTACAGGTTCTGGGTCTGAAAAGCAGCGAGTCTACGTAGGCTGTAACTGACCTAAGAAAAAAAAGAAAACAGTTTGCATAAATACATACAGAACACGATAGAAAGGAAGGAGTTTCTTTAGATTCTATTATATAACAATTTCATTTATTTAATTTAATTAATTAATTTATTTAGTTTACTTATAAACCTTTTATGTATCATTACTGATATTTTGTTGGTTGGTTTTGTTTTGATTTCACTGTCTGCATGTTCTAAATAAAGATTTCAATCAATCAATCAAAATGATGAAATACAAAATGAAAGGGAGGAAGAACTACTCAGTTTCCAGTTATACATCTGTTCCAAAAGGAGACGTCAACAAAAACTGTGAAACATGAACATACTTTAGATTTACTTAAAAGCCAGAAAATGTCTTCACAGTAAAACTGACATAGAACCTGTGTTTAAAGGTTCTATGTGTGATAGTTACTGACATCTAGTGGTGAAGGTGCAAACTGCAACCAAATCTCATGGCTGCAGTGTTTTTGTGTTGGGAGTAATAATAGTCCAAAATCACACAAATGTATTTATTTTCTACTGAAAAAACACATTTTATTGTTCCGCTTATGCATCTAACTCTTAAACACAGAAAACCCACGTCTTCTGAAAAACTACTGAAAACCTTGAGTATTAATGTAAAAACAGTCAAAAAAAAGAAAAGCAAATTAAAAAAGTAGAAATTTTCACACATTCAGGTTTTATAAATGAAGGGATTTTGCATTTTTGTTTTGTTTGTTCAAGTTGAAGGTTGAGTTTATATTTTTATTTACTGGAAATTTTTTTTTACTATTTACTATTTATAGGTTTGGTGTTGAGTTAAAAGAGTAGTTTTGTTTAAAAACTACTGATTACTAACATTTCTTCTAAGATCTGACATAAAAACTTTAATTTACAATTTAATTACTTAATTTAAAGCAGAAGAGACAACAGGTTCAAACAAAAAAAATTGTCACAATCATATTTAAATCACACAGTATTGATGTTTGAAGAATTTAGTAAGCAAGAAAATCAAGCACAAAGCAAGAAATCCACAGATTGGGTAGGTGATTTGGTCAAAAACATTATCATGCTAAACTGTTAAACGTCAAAAAGTATTGCTACAGTTTAATGGTTGACTTTTGGTCTTACAGGAAAGTTGAAGAAAGCAGATGCTTATTTGTGGTTTTAATAGAATAGAATAGAATAGAATAGCCATTGTGTCATTGTGTATGTAATGAAATTAGGAAAAGATGCAACAAGAGGAAAACATACAATAATAAGAGGTCAGAAATAAATATTTGGTGCATTAAGCCTGACTTAATCTGATCTAGTTTATACTTTTCTTTTTTTTTTTGTTCAGACACCCAAGGCGCGGTCGGCTTGACGGGCTCTGATTGGTCCGTCGAGCCGACCAGCTGATAAATGACACGCCAGCAGGACATCGGATGGCGCTTCTGAGAAAGACTGGAGTCACAGTTGAAACTGTCAAATAGGTAACATCTAAAAAACTATACCTTGTCTGAACAAAAGAAAAAAAAAAAGGAAAAAAGAAAAAAAAGAAAAGTATGATTACATAAACAGAAGACAAAGTGAACGTCATTAGCCTGATCTAGTTTAAAAATAAAACGGAATCCTTCTTGGGTGAATTACCTCAGTGTAGAGCAGGAATCGGACCAGGCCTTCGCTGAGCTTCTCCATGGCTTTGCGGGACACGCCATGGACCCCCGACACCCCCATGGAGCCCTGACCGAGCTGAGCCTGCAGGAGGCGCTCCCACTCGGCCCTGAGCGTCAGCGCCGTGGACAGAACGTTAAGGGCCTCCTCCTGCTCCCTCAGCTCCACCTCCAACCAGCCGTCCACAACCAGGCGAGTGCAGTCAGCGTTACTGTCCACAGAGTTCGCCACCAGCAGCAAAGCCTGAGCAGAGATGTTATACATAACGTACAGAAGGGTGAGGTATTTTATATAATATATACATACACTGTATGGACAAAAGTAATGGGACACTTTGAATTCAGGTGTTTCTTTTCTAACAGGGATCTGGGATAAAAAACAATAATGACAAATGTCATAATATAGTTTTATATTGGGATAAATATTGCATTTGTTAGTTTGGTTTAAATTGTTATATTTGCTTCATAAAATGCCTCAAAGATAGTGTTTACTTCATTCCTCTCAACATTAATTTTGTTCTTGTTTTTTGTTTGTTTTTTTTAAATCCATGACTATGATTTTAAATGTTCTACCTCTAAATTTATAAAATATGTTTTGTACTCTGACTGTAAATAATTATTTTCTACCACAACTAACCATCTACTTTCATCACATCTCCCTGAGAAAGAAAAATCTCCCATTAAAGTTTAAGGAAATATTGATGTTTTTATCTCAAATCAGCATGAACAGGACATCTTACAGCTGTAGACATGATGTGTCCCAATATTTTTGTCCATTTAGTTTATAAATAGGGCTGTGTATTGGCAAGAACCTGGCGATACGATACAAATCACAATACTAGGATCACGATACAATATATCACAATATATCATGATACTGTTAAAAAGGCAATTTTTTTAAAAATGATTATTTCCTTGAAGAACTGAATTACACCACAAATATGCACAAATACTAAACACATTTTTATTTGATCACAACAGGATCTAATGCTATGTCACAAAATTTTCCTGTGCTAAAACTTAAATTATGTTTTAGAGACATTACAATTTAAGATCCTGTTCAAATATTCATATTATATTAGTTTGTAACTAACATCAGAACATTATTTTTGTGCGAAACCAAC
Organism: Sphaeramia orbicularis; assembly: GCF_902148855.1. Lineage (NCBI taxonomy): Eukaryota > Metazoa > Chordata > Actinopteri > Kurtiformes > Apogonidae > Sphaeramia > Sphaeramia orbicularis. The sequence goes on along the minus strand of NC_043969.1, from coordinate 43,898,010 downwards.
AAAGGAACAAACATTATTTAATAAAAGTGTTAAAAAATAATAAATGAAATATAAACAAAAAAGAAAAACAAAAAAACAAAAATGAACCTCCACAATATCTGCATTTGAACAAATACGTAAAAATATCGATACAGTACTTTTTAATATTGATAAAGTATTGTGAAATGAAATATTGCGATATATTGCAGGACCAATATTTTCTTACAGCCCTATTTATAAACATATATAGTTTAGAAACATCTGAATTTAACACGTCTGAATACTTTTGTCCATATAGTGTATATAAAGGTAAACTCAAGTAATAAGCAGAAATCTACAGAAGTATGGAGCCTCTGGAGAAGAAAATGTGTGTGTGTGTTTTATATCACAATACTGATCATTGTTTTATGGGCCTGTTCTCTTACATCAGCCCAGATGTGGTTTTCCTATCCCTCCATCAGATTTGTTTAACATGTGAAATGTGGGTTTATTAATGTGTGAATACTTTTCAGAGGGGATTGGTTGTGTTTGTGCTGGGAGCAGGAACATCCACATCTGGAACTCACCTGCAGCGCTGGAACCCGAACACAGTTGGACAAATACGGCTTGTTGGTCTCCAGCAGAGTGACGAAGGCGAGCAGCTGGTGTCTGCTGCTGTCCCTCCTGTCGGGCCCTGCAGGAAACAAGCACAGCAACAGACGACAAGAGCTGAGAGACAGGAAGAGGCACGCCGACGTTAAAACAATACTGACATCACCAGCACATTAGGAAGATTTAGACTGAAATCATCATGAGAGTGTGAAGAAACAGCAGCTCCGTGTCCAAGGAATCAGTGATTTGTACTGAAGAGATATCGACAACATTAGCATTTGAACCTGTCTGCTGAAACCACCAGAGGGAGGAGTGAGTATCAGTTAGCATCCAGATCGCCTTCAGTCCAACATGAGGAGAAGACGAGGAAGAAGAGGAGGAGGAGGAGGAAGAGGAGAATACGAGAGGGAGAGGAAGGAGGTGACGGTGAAGAAAAAGGAGAAGAAGAAGGAGGAGGAGGAGGAGAAAAACAATAGCTAATATGCTAATAACAACTAGCACTGCTGTTTGTGTTGACATCATGGTGTTTTCACAGTAGGAACACATAGACCTGTTAAAGACACTTAAAGGACATGACATGGTTCACAGGACTCCTATTTTTTGGGGCATCTCACACCGGGGGCGGGGTTACGTCCTGCGTCACTGATGTGTTCGATGCAAGTTCTTGTGTCGGCGCTGTGTCATAATCTGGTTATCCCCTGACCCCAACCCTAACCCCAGCCCTAACCCCAACCCAAACCCAAACCCCAACCCTAACCCCACCCTGACCCCAACCCTGACCCTAACCCCAACCTTAAACCTAACCCCAACCCTAACCCAAACCTAACCCCAACCCTGACCCTAACCCCAACCCCAACCCTAACCCTAACCCAAACCTAACCCCAACCATAACCCAAACCAAAACCCCAACCCTAACCCTGACCCTAACCCCACCCTGACCCCAACCCTAAACCTGACCCCAACCCTGACCCCAGCCCTAAACCTAACCCCAACCCTAACCCCAACCCTGACCCCAACCCTAACCCCAACCCCAACCCCACCCTGACCCCAGCCCTAAACCTAACCCCAACCCTGACCCTAACCCCGACCTTAAACCTAACCCCAACCCTAACCCAAACCTAACCCCAACCCTGACCCTGACCCCAACCCTAACCCAAACCTAACCCCAACCCTAACCAAAACCAAAACCCCAACCCTAACCCTAACCCCACCCTGACCCCAGCCCTAAACCTAACCCCAGCCCTAACCCAAACCTAACCCCAACCCTAACCCAAACCTAACCCCAACCCTAACCCCAACCCTAAACCTGACCCCAACCCTAACCCTAACCCCAACCCTAACACTAACACAAACCCTGACCCTAACCCTAAGCTTAACCCCAAGCATATCCCCCATCCCTGAACCCTAACCCCAACCAGTCATTTCCTGTTTCAGAGTCACATGGTCTCTCCATTGCCCCACCCTTTTAGGAGAGTAGCATCAGATCCTTTCTCATTCATTCCAATGGGAGAAGTGAATATAATTTACAGATTCTTTTGACCTGATTTCAGCCTAGTAATAATCGGATACATATTCCACAAACCACATATCCTCTAAACATTCCAACAGAACTATTTTTGTGGAAACTTCCAAATGAATTTTTCTCTGCATTTTACCTTTCTTACGTGATTTGCCACCATTTTCTACATTACCATCTGAATTTTGCATTTTTCTGTGAAAATGAGGTGCTTTCCTGTATTTAATTTACTAATCATGCAGACCAGGTTATTCATCAAAGGTTATCATTATTATTATTATTATCTAAAAAGAGCAAACTTAAGAAAAACAGAATTTTTTAGCAAAAAAAATCATTAACTAAACAAAAAAAAGTATCTCCATCCACTATCATTTATCAAACTCCATGGGTTTTACTGGTGAATCATTGTTGTAGAAGATAACGTGTTTCCATGGTAACTACAGAGCCTCTGAACGTCCAAATGGGTCATATCTGATGACCATGAAAAGATGACAAACTGTATTTTACACCAATTATTTACATGTATTGATAGAATTAGTGAAGATTTTAGATTAGTAAATGCTTTTGGTTGCTAGAATCTGTTTTTAGGTCTTTGAGGGTTTGATTAAAAAATGCTGTGCACTGGTTTGTTGGAGTAGTTACCCATCTCTCTGGTTTCATCTTCAGGTACATGTAACACCTCGGGGTCACTGGCGAACACACTGGTCGGGTGGATCACGACTCCCTGCTTATTCCTCGTGTGAAACACCTACACGATTTAAAAAAAACCCTTTCATCCCACATCATTATTTCAGTCACTTGTGAATTCATGGTGTTAAAACTGAGAACGTGGAGGCGACCTGCTCCGAGTCCTTGCGGGTGTTGTTGTGTTCGTCGGGCAGGGCCAGCTGAGGGTACAGGCCTCGACAGAGCAGCAGCTTGAGCAGAGCCTGCTGTCGAGAGGACAAATCCTGACTGACGTTCACCGCGTCCTGCAGCTCCGACACATTGTGACGCAACTTGAACTTCACCTCCTGTTGAACCACAAAGACACACAAATATTCTAATTCAAATATAAACATTGCACTACGGTCATATCTGCGGCTGTTTGGTTCCTTTATGCACCTCCTCACCTGTTCCAAACACAGTGAGAAGATTGTGACTCTTTTAATTTGTGTAAAGGTGAATATTTTCTATTTGAAACCAAACTGTGTTGCGAATCCTACAGAGTTTGTTAAATTTATCATGAGATCAGCTCCATATTTCTGCACCACCTCTGAATCATTGAGTCTCACTTCACCTGTATGTCCACGTCCTGTTCTGGTCCCTTTTTGTCCTTCTTGCCTTTGCCTTTTTCCTCAGAGTCTGACCCGGAGGAGAAGTCCCCGTCCTGGCCTTCGTCCAGTCTCAGGACCTTTCGTCTGCTGCCTTCCTGCTGTTCGTGGTCTCTCTTCAGCTGATGCAGCTTCCTCCTCTCCGTCAGCCTGTCCCTGCGCTGTGTACGGTCTCCAGCAGAGGGTGCACTGTCCTCTGACTCCAGCAGACTGTGGCTCCTCAGAAGGTCCTGAAACACAAACACAGGGGGTGTCAAATCAGGAGGACACAGAGGACACCACAGATTAGAAGATTCATTAGTTGGATTTTGTTCTGGGTTTCTGTTCTCAATTTAGCTTGAATAAAATGCAGGTTTAATGGATATGTTTACTTTTTATTCTTTGAAAAGGTTTGGTTTAATTTCTAGTTGTACTTTTTTTTTTGTGCAATAAAATCCAAAGCCGATACAAATTTATTTGTGAGGCACAAAAACACGAGAACTGACCAAAGGGCTGCTCAAAAAACAAAAAAATACCTAAAAGCAAAATAAAACACGATAAAACTGAACAAAATATCACGTTAAGGACAGATGAACAACCCCTGGTAAAATGTCCAAATAAAAGAGGATACACAAGCAAAGGTGTTAGAAAAATGGGCAATGATGACTGGGAGTACAGTTGGTGTCGGCTGCTGCCTTATCGGTACAGACAGCTGCCTGTCAGCCAGCTGAGCCCAATTAGAAAAAAAAGAAAAGAAAAAAAAAAAAAAAAGGACAGATGAACAACCATCCAAGTAAAAGAACTACAAAATTAAACTAATTTCCTACCTGACTCAGGGCTGCTACAAACTGACTGCACTTCATGTATTTATCACATTTTAATTGTACTTTATTGTATTTTAATGGTATTTTATTTGTATTCGCACTGTAAAGTACTTTGTGACTGTCTGTGAAAAGTGCTCTATAAATAAAATGTACTTACTTTACTTACTTACTTAAAAGCTGTGTGTTATAATAAACTTGAACAGTTCATCATTATCAGATAAAAATTTGAGGCTTATATATAAAAAAATTGGTTTATTTTATTTAGTTTTAGAAAAAAAGCCCTAAAACAAAGCGACAGTATTTGAAATATAACCCAGTTGTCTTCTATGAACCTAAAAATAAATCAGCCAATGGAGTGAGAAAATTTTGCATGAGGCGCTATAAAGGGAAACTAAAAAACTACAAAAAAGGGAAAATTTAAGTTGTGTTTATAAGACAAAGATTAATTTAAGATTTATTTAAGAGTTACTTTTAAAATAAGAGTCATTCTGTTTAGATATTAATGATTGTTTTAGCTCATTACTGAATAACCCATAAAGACCCAGTGCTAATTTTGTGGCAGTTCCCAAATGCATTTTTCTTTCTATTTAACCCTTCTTAATTAATTTATCACCATTTATTACAATATTATCCTCTGTATTTTGCATTTTTCACTGTAAATCATGTATTTTCCTATATTTAATTTCCTATACTTAATTTAGATGACCATAAAAAGATGGCAAAGTGCATTTTACACCAATTATTTACATGTATTGATAGGATTAGCGGATCAACAGTTACTAAAAAATTTAGATCAGTAGATGATTTTGGTCAGCGGCGGCTGTTTGGGTCTTTATTGATGAAATCTATTAAATCAGGATGAACTGGAATTGCTTATTAAGACAAAGTTAAATGTGTTTCCTAAAAAATGACGTTTCCGAACTTCTGTGGAAAGTTATGAATGAGAGCAGTGAAGTCACATTTGAGGACATCTGATCAGTGATTGGTACAGCAGTCAGTTACATTTTTAACCCCTAACTGTCTGAAAACACCTGTTATTAAAAAAAGCAGAGAAGGAGGAAGTCTTGTTTCCTCTTAAACTCACTAGTTTCAGTGTTTTAGTTCTAGTTTTTTTGTTAACAGCGTCGGTAGGTGCTGCTCATCTGTCGTGTTAGTGACCTACCTTGAACTGTCTGCGTAGGTTGACCATCTCATAGAGCCTCTGCTCCTCTAGGCCCCTCCTCCGACACCACTTCCTGGAGCCGCCCCCCCGCTCTCCCTTCACCTGTTGAGGTAAACAGTCTTAGGTATAATTCAGAACCGTCATACTGTCAGATGAGATTTGACACTGAACGGTCACAGATGTTCGTCGTACTGACCTCCACCCAGGCGTTGAAGGTGTTGAGCAGGCTGAAGGGGTCTCCCTGGTTGCTGTGCAGGGGCTGTCGAGCGGTCGCGCAGTCCGGGTTGTGTTGAGAACTGCGTAGAAAAGGCGACTGGACGCTGAGAGCCGCCGCCACCGTCAACACGGGCTCCACCAGGTTGAACAAAGAACCCAGAACCAGCATCTTCCCTGAACAAATAGATTACAGAACACGTGTTTTATCGAATTTAATAAGTTAGTCTGAGTCTAACAGATCTCCGGAATGTGTCTTAATTTTCAGTTCAAAGTACCACACAGTGACTTTAGTTTACTACTTTTAACTCACATTTAAAGGGAGCAAAAATATATAACCTATATATAACCTTTAAGTACATGAATAGAAGTTTATGTGGGTTTATTACTTTATAAAACTAAACAAAACCCCTTTTCATTCTCTAATTGTACGTTGTTTTTATATTCACATCCATACTCGGAATAACTATTAAACTAATTAGTATTTTATGAGGATTATAGCAATAAAAATACGAATAATGCACACATTGCATATATTTTTAGTTAAACAACAACTAAACCTATTCTGGTATCTGAGCTTCCATGAAACCATAAGGTGTTACCTATTTTTTTTTATTTTCCTCAGTTTCCTTATCTAAAATCTAACAGGTTTGAAGTTTTGTTTTGTGAATTTCATTTCAGACAAAACTCATGAGAGGTGAAAAGGTGACAACGATGTGAACCTTTACAGGGACTCGCTTGTTAAATATGTTCCCCATTAAAATATCAGTACTACAACATGGATCTATAGTCATTTTTTGCATCAGGAAAGGGGAAAATAAAAGATATGTTCAGGTTCATTCATATAAAACAACTAACAAGACACAGACTAATCAGAATAGACTTGAGTCATTTGATAAACACACTTTTATGGAACCTTGTTTGGACAATTCAAACCAGCTGATGACAACACAAATGGTGCTAAAACATTCCCAAATGTCTTGATTTCTGGTTTTCATGTGTTTTTTTCTTACTACTATATGACTTTCTGGTAAACTACTTCCTCTATTGAGAATAAGACTTAATTTTTAATATCAGTCTTTGAAATGATCTCACAAAAATCACTAATTATCAGAGTATCCCCCTGAACTGTGCTTTGTCGTCAGGTTCAAGAAAAAAAAAATTAGAAAGAGAAAGATGGAGCAAACTGTAACGTGGTTTTGGTTGAAGAAATCTTACCTATAACTACATCCACTGGTAGCTGTGCAAGTAAACTACCAATGGAAGTGAGTTCACTATGACTGTCTAGCGCCCCCTGCTCCTTCAGGTAAGTAACTGCGGTCTGGATGCTGGCAGCTGGAGGGGGGTCAATGAAGACGAAACTGAGTGGATCTCCAAGACCCATGCTCTTCATCTGCAAAGATGTGGATAAAAATCAAGCAAAAAAATCAAATACAGGAATACGAAAATTAAAAGGGCTCATTGTGTACCCAGATCCTCTTACCTGGAGAATCAGAGAGTCCAAAGCCACTCTGTGGATTTCAGGGACAGGATACGGAGCGAAGGCGTCATAGTCGGACTCGGCGTAGAGGCGGTAACACACTCCTGGACCTGTTCGACCGGCTCGGCCTTTCCTCTGCTCTGAGCTGGCTCTGCTGATCCAGAACTCCTGCAGACGCTGCATTTTGGCCTTTGGATCAAAACTCATCTCCTTTACTTTTCCTGTCAAAGAATAAACATCAGCCTAGACGGTCACTGTTGTACCTCTAGCAGCATTACTAAGGCTGATGGAAACTAAAACTAAAACAATTAAAAATGACAAAAACTAAATAAGAACTACAACCCCAAATAAGAAAAAAGACAAACAATTAAATTCAAGTCAAAATATATTTTCGTATCAGTGCATTCTTTTTTAACCCTTTCATGCACGCATTATGAGAACCTTAATCAAAAATTTTTCCTGGTTTTTATTCGTCTTTAGGCATGAAAAAAACAATGCGATTGAAAATTTTCTTCTGAAAAATAATAATAAAATAAAAATCATTTTAAAAAAATTGAAAAATACATTAAAAAAAATTATAATGGAAAAAAAAAAATCTTATGAACCTATTTTTCATGAAGTTGCAAAAATGCCCACTCAACCGGACACCATGCATTTAATTTTTGATGCACAGAAACATGTATTTACTGATAAATTGTGTGAAAACTATGGGGAGGGCTTGCAATTCTGGGGGTTTATAATCAGGAGAGATCTACATAATGTTACCAATTCATGTCAGAAAAGATATGTAGTGTCTTAAAACTTTAATAAAGATATGTTTAAAAAAACACAAACAAACAAACAACAAAAAGAACAACAAAATCCATGAATATACAAGAGAACAGCTGTAGAATAGCTGTCCACTGTAGTGACCAGTGTGCATGAAAGGGTTAATTGGACTCTATTTGAGGTTATACAATGAACAACATAACACAACAAAACTGCCTTTGCTTTAGACTTTATAAATTCTGGACTTTGACTTATCTCTGGATGTTTAATACATTTCTCTACTGTGGGTCGAGCAGCGTTACAGGTTCCCTATGTAAAATAATAAAAAAGCTTCGCACAATATGGGACCTTTCATAAACTAAATAGTAAATCAGATTTTATACGATCTGCGAGGAGAGGCTGAAAAGTTCATAGATTGACCATGATGTCCTGGTAGAATTAGACCAGATATGGTCTATTTTTCAACACAGTCTCCCTTGTGGTTCTCATGTTTGTTCTAATGGTGCTGTAATACTTGAATCCTGTTTGTGTGGAAGATTGTTATCCTGATGGTGAAAAAACGTCACTAATGACAGATATGACTTCATCACCAGCCCAGTACTGCTTCATAACCAAATATTGTTTCATATTGAGGAACAGATGAAGTCAGATGATGCTAAATCAGAATATGGAGAGTGAACAACCAGTTTAAAGCCACAGTCATTTTAGCCACAGACTTCTGTCCTGGGCCACTGTTCTTCATCAGTTTTCCCAGGTTTCTGGTCTCGGTAACCATATCAGCAAGTAGGTAGATAACTTATCAATATTATTATTATTTAAAGGGCTCTATATACCACAACACGAAGATTGGTTAAAAGCAATCTATGAAATCTATGTAATGGAGAAACTGTCCTCTTCATTAAAAGTAAAACGGGACCAATTTATAGAAGTGTGGTCAAAATGGACTGTGTATATCACCCCATTGAGGCCAGATTTAACTTAACTGGAATTGATAAGTTATAACTGAACTGGTTGAATGTACTGGAGCTGAAACTGGTGTGGTCTTTGGAATAGGAATAATGAAAATAAGGGAAAAATGTGACATCTTTTTGTTCTAAGGTATGATTAACAAATATAACAAAAAAGGGGAAGACTTACTTAAAGAACAGTTGTCTTTGTTTTGTTTTTTTTTTTAAACAGAGAACTTGTATGGAATGTGTATATGTTAAATTTCATGCTTTACCATTGTTGATTTTTCAGACATGGTATACAAATGTGCTTAGTTGTCTGTTGTAAAGTATCTTTCCAAATGAAAAAATAAAATTACAAAAAAAATAAAAATAAAGGGCTCTGTAAGCCATCAAACATGGGTTCACCTGGATGGAACTAATACAGTTAATACTAAGAAAAGTTGTATCACTGCATTCTAAAATCCGTTGCTCTAGCTTTACTCCTTCATAGTCAGACTTTTCAGCCAACCCTCATATTCTTTAATCCAACCTTTTTCAGCCAATATGGAAAAATGTATCTGCAAGAATCACATGGGTAAGCTGCTTTGATTCCGAAACAAATAATTTTGCCAAAACGTGAGGAGTTTGCATCATGTGAAATTAATAAATATCATGACTTTTCCAGGTTTTCCGTGACTGTGGTTCTAGTTATGGTGTTTTCCTGGTTATGTGTGAGAGGATGAGTGTACTGATAGATAGGTTCAATAAATCTTCAGCGTTAAATGTGATGTAGTTACAAACCTGAGTCGACAACAAAGCGGACTCCATCTATTGTAACTGAGGTCTCTGCGATATTTGTAGAGATGATGCACTTTCTCACCCCAGGGGGAGCGATATCAAACACCTGAAAACAACACAGACACATGAGGGCCATCTGACGTATCAACTGCAGACAGTGTACAGTCACAAAAAAATTATTAGACTATCCTTGTTTTCTTCAATTTCTTGTTCATTTTAATGCCTGGTACAACTAAAGGTACATTTGTTTGGACAAATTTAATGAAAAAACAAAAATAGCTCATAGTAGTTTAATTTCAGAGTTGATATTTATCCATTTTCCATGTTTTCTTGATAATAATCAAAATCACTTCAGTTCTTACATCAATATCTATGGCATTGTACTGACAAAAACAGTGCTTTTAGACATTCCATGTTTTCTTTTCTGTCTGTTTTAGTCACATGATACACACAGGAGTTAGTACTTGAGTGCATATACATTGTTTTTGATGACTTCAGATGGTCTAATAATTTTTTCCACTACTGTATATTCTCAGTCTGAATGCAGACACACGTGCCTTGTCCTGCTGAGCCAGAGACAGCGTGCTGTGCAGAGGCAGGACGATCCATCTCCGGGTGTGTGTGGCGTAGATCTGACAGGCCTCTTGGATGGTCGAGATCTCCGCCACACCACTGAGGAAGAGGAGCAGGTCTCCACGCTCCTCTGGGGGGTAGCGCTGGTCGATGGCCTGCAGGATGCGCAGGTAGGGTCTGGGGTCCAGTTTCTCAGAGCGTGACGCCTGTTCCTCAGGTGGAATGGGCTGGTATATCACCTGAGCAACGCAATTAAAGACAACTTTTAACCATTTAAATTCTAATTTAATTTGTCAAACCTGGATTAGAGCCAGTACGAGTTAGAAAAAGACTAACAAGACTGTTAAATATGAAAATACAATGATGAGTGCCACTGTTTCTGTCATTTTGTATTAAGGCCAACCTGAAGATTAATAAATATCTGATTTTTTTGACATTTGGAGGCACATTGTCTAGTCTTGGATTTGTGGCAAACCTCCTATCAAATCAAACTGGCATAAAATAATGGAAAGCTGATGAAGATATGGATCCATATTCATTTATTTATTTGTTTCTCTAACTTTATTCTCATACTACTTTTTTACAAAAATATACATAATTTTTTTTTTATAATAGAATAGAATAGAATAGAACAGAATAGAACAGAATAGTTACTTGTAATATTATGAACTTATTCTCAAAATATCAGATTTTTTTTCCTTCACTGTGGCCCAAATACTGATGCAAATACCACCTTTACTGACTGATTATCAGCCTGGCCATTTATTGTATCCAGTACTCATTATTTTAATCATTATTTGTGTTACTATGTTTTTTAATCTGATAAAATAATAATACAAAAATAATCTTAAATGAATATTATTTAATCTGTGGATGTATATGTACCTGTATAGGAAACAGTCTGCCAGGCACCTGCATCACAGGAGCGCTGTTGAAATAATCTGAGAACAGTTTGATGTTGATGGTGGCCGACATGAGGATGAGACGCAGATCTGGGCGACTCTCCAACAAGGTGCGCAGAACCCCAAGTAGAAAGTCACAGTGGAGGTGTCTCTCGTGGACCTCATCTACGATCAATACCTCGTATTGAGCCAGAGTCCGGTCCTGCTGGATCTGACGGAGAAGCAGTCCTTCAGTCAGGAACAGCAGTTTGGTGGCTGCAGTCCGGGAGGTCTCGAAACGGATCTGGTAACCCACCTGTACAGATCAAAAGAACATGAACCTAAAGTTAGGAATGATTTAAATATGTTTGTATGTGTGACTGTAATTTTATTCTTATTTCATGGATTAACTATGTAACAACACTGCAGGCCCAAGGGAAAAAAGGATTAATTATGAGAATTATTATGGGAAAACAGCCCTGAGTATTATCACATAAATGGCACCTATTAATTCTCATTCACTCTTCATAAAATTGTTCATAAAAATGGAAGAAGCAGTAACATGTTATTTGTCCATTGCACTGATAGTGGTGGACACATAAATGTCTAGAAATCAAGATGTAAATGATATAACTAACACTATTTTAGCAATGAAATGGATCTATGGATGAATGGATGGATATATGAATGCATGGATGGATGGATCAATGGATGAATGGATTGACAGATAGATGTATGCATGGATGGATGGATGGATGAATGGATCTATGGATGGATGGATGGATTGATCTATGGATGGATGGATGAATTGATCTTTGGATGGATGGATGGATGGATGGATGGATGGATGGATGGCAGACAAACCTTGGATCCGTACTGATTCAGACTCTCGAAGCTGACCCTCTTGGCCAGGCTGATGCAGGCTATGCGCCGAGGCTGAGTGCAGGCGATGTGTTTGAAACCAGCTGAGAGCAGGTACTGAGGGACCTGAGTGGACTTCCCACAGCCCGTGTCCCCTGCGACCACTACCACAGGATGTCGTCTGACCAGATCCACTATCCGGTCCCGGTACTGAAAGATGGGCAGGTTCTTCTGCTCCCGGCGGAGTTTGGCCAGTTTACCAAAGCTCTGCCTCTGGTTGAAGTCCAGGAAGTGCAGCAGAGCCAGGCGGCAGTCTGACACCTCCTGAGGACCCGGACCTGAGGAGGACTTCCTGCCTCTGTGCTCAGATTTCGCCAGACGCTCCTCGACGTCCCTGGTGCACACGGAAACGTTAATCCGGTACCGAGCATCATAGTCCTTAGGAAGTCCGAGGTCTACATGTCCAGTCTGTTTTCTGTCTTTCTTTTCTTCCTTTCGACTTGATCCGGATCCAGTCATGTCTCTTTTTGTCTTGAACCTCTGAAAGCGGTCGAAGAAGGTCCAGAACTCTTTGTGCTCCGGGCTGCCGGCCTGGATGTAGTCATGTTGTCGGAAGAAGACGTCGTCCAGCTGGGCTCGGCACTCCGGACTGTCCCAGTCCCAGCTCCGGCTGTGTCTCCTCCGGTCTGAATCCATGTAAGAGGCTGTTATCTGCCTCCACTGGTGCCGAACTACCGCCAAGTTTATTCACAGCTGATAAAGAAACGGAACATCTCAGCAGGTTTATCTATAAATAACCTGACCGCCAATTCAAACTCAGTTGTAGTTTAGCAAAGCCTCAAAACAGGCCCATAACTGTCATTTTTTAGCCTTAAATTCTAACAGAATTTGTAATTTTACACTTTGACACGTGTAAAATTACTGGAAAATATATGTAATATATTTTACGAATTCAGAAGATGAATAATAAATCATGAAAACTAGAAAGAATTCACCTTATTCTACAGTGCGGAACCCCGGAACAAAAACATGGTGGGACTGTTTCCGGTCCGTTTGTAAAATCTGTCCGATAGAACATAGCTCACTTCCTGTCCGTCGTTTTCTGGGAAAAAAAAAAACAAATAAATAATAATAATAATAATAATAATAATAATAATAATAATAATAATAATAATAATAATAATAGCTTTATTTATAAATCACCTTTAAAAACGAAGTTTACAAAGTGCTTTGACAGACAAAGCAGAGGGCACAACAGTAGGATACAAGATGCAAGTAAAGACACTAAAACAGAGGCAACACAATAAGAGAGATATGTACAACAAATGCAAAAACATGACACTTCGAATAAATTAAGTAAATCGGAGTAAAGAGGGCAGGGAGAACGTAACATGATGTTGTCAAATCAATATAAAAATGAAGGAATGAGATAAAACAACATCATGGATGAGAATATAAATTAGTAACCAGAGTAAAATTCAAATTTAAAATAATACAAATTATACTACCATGGGGAAATTTCACAATTAAGTGCACCAAATTACAAGCAGGTGGAGACAAAAAGACAAAAACACAAACAAGTGAAAAATGAAAATATGGAGGAAAAATAAGAAATTACATTTGGTAATCATATGAATATTTATATCCAGTACTTGTTGGCTTCTCCGTATTATAAACATTCATAAGGGATTTTTTCTAGATATGCAGAAACATTTCATCCTTTAAGACTATATCATAAAACAAAAACAACACGTTACTAATTGTGTGGGTTTTTTTTTTTTATAAGACTGGAACAGGATGAAACTAAAGCTGTCAGACAAATATCGTGGGGTATAAAATAAAATATCAACCCCTGAAATGTAAGGGAGCAGAAATATAGTGTAAAGCTGCAAAAATAGAAATACACAAGAAAAAAATTCAAAGTATTTAGTAAAGTGCACAAAAATTTAATTTATTTTGATTTGGATGCAGCAGAATATATACACAGCATAGGGCTACAAAAGTATAGACAGAGTTAAAAACAATACAAGGAAGAGAAGTTATATTCCAAATAGTTTATTTAAAAACATCTGCTATAAAATACATATTCACACAGATTTGAGACAGATTTCATTGGGGGGGGGGGGGGGGGGGGGGGGGGGGGCAGGCATTGTACAAAGACAGTGATGAGTGGATGACAGAGGTCATAGTAGCTTTAGAAACAACAAAAATGTAATTTCATTTGTCTGTTACAATAAAATGTCATCAAATATTTACAAGTCCATGCTGTTAAAAGTTAATAATCACACCGCTAACATTTCAGGGATTTCTATTGGAATAAAAATGACCTGATGTTTGTAATCCACCGTTGGTTAGGATGAGTTGAGGTTGCTTTTGTTTGCTTTACATTTCTAAAATTCAAAACAGAGGCAACATGAAGAAATGGTGAGAAATTCTTCCAATAGCCACCGCTGGGGCCAAAGCAACAGTGCAACTAGAAGAAACTGTCAATATAGGTTTGATATATTTCATGTGCGGCAACATTGTTCTCCTTAAAACCAAAAATAACAACAGGAAACACACAAAAAAATAAAACATTTACATTTCATCAACACCCCCCCCCCCCCCCCCCCCCCTCATAAAAAACACAGTGGACAGAACACACTTTCCACCGCATCTCTGACTGGAACTGAAGGTGACGACATCAGAAGTCGGAGCGACGTTTTATTTCCCGTCGGTATGGTTGTACTTGTTCATGTTCATTCTTGGCCTTATCTGACCTACACTCCTGTGTGTTGTTGGATCCATCCGCGGTATTTGGTGACGGTCGTGTAAATACCAGGTTTGTTTCTGCGAGCGCAGCCGTCGCCCCAGCTCACCACTCCTGCCAGGAACATACGAGTACCGGCTGGACTGGACAAAGGACCGCCAGAGTCGCCCTACGAGAGGAAATGCACAAAGGAGTTTAGTTTTGATGTTTGTATTACTGCTATGAAATGGACAGAGTTTATTTTCATGTCTATCAGATTTGTTAGGTTTACTTATGGGAGCTGACATGGGAATTTATGGTCAGTAGAAGGATGGGGTAAGGAGGCTGGAGTATATAAGCTAAACATCATCCCACTCCTTTTCAATGTTCAATGTTTTCTTTTTTTACATAGATTTTCTTGTATTGGTTTTAAATGTTGATATTTGAAATAAGCAATCAAATCAAATCAAAGACTGCATTAGGACGACATTTTTAATCATCCTAATCTAAAACATGTTCCATGGTTATGTTATCAGCAAGAGTGTGCAAGTCAGGGGTATTTGCTGCATATCATCCCCCTTTCTATTTGCATTCATTCCTGTGCAAAATTCTTAGGCTTTGTTGTTTTTGAAGAGTTGTAATGTGCGTGTATTTATTTCTAACAGGAACTATGCACACAATGTTGAAACACACACACACAAATTGGGATTTTAATACCTTATGCAGGTAAAGTCTGTTTTAGTGCGATTTGGATTCAGTAAATCTTCAACTCTCTTTGGTCGACTGCATGTTTTCATAAATAATCTTGTGTTGTACTGCAGACCTTCACAACGTACAAAAGGTTTTCAAGATCTTTTATCCTTTTTTGTCCACATGATTTACTGAATCCAAACAGAGGCTGGACTAAATATTAACTTCACCTGCAGAAGCTATTTAGTTCAGATTTTTAAAAAATATATATATATTTATTAATTTGTACAAAAAACAACATAAAACAGCCCCCCACACACACACACATCAATGAATTTACAGCAACACAGTCCTGACAACCATAAATTGTTATGCAACAAATTAGTAATCGCATATCAAATAAAAGAAAGAAAAGTGTATGTAATGCAGAAAACAGCAAGGTCAGTTGCTCACATCAGTCTCCTCATTGAAGAAATTTTAACACACGGTCCCATATCTGGTCAAACACTTTGCCTCTATCGTCATTATAATACCTTAGTCTTTCAGATATAGCATGTTTGCTAGTTCTGATTTTTTTTGTGTGTGTGTGTGCATTTTAATACTGTGCACATATTTCCTGCATACTTGTTATAAATAAAGACGCATACAAAATAACAAATCTTAACGCTGCCTAGGACTTTTCACAGTTCTGTATATAAAAAACAAATGGGTGTGGAACAGCGCTGATACCAACCTGACAAGCGTCGACTCCCCCTTGGAGGATTCCTGCACACATCATCCTGGACGTCAGCTGACTGTTCATCAGCTTGTTGCAAGTGTTGTAGTTAATGATTCTGACCTGGGCCTTTTGGAGAACAGTCGCAGCAAATCCTGAAGCACAGACAAGAGGACGCCTTTCAGTTTATCTTTCACATCACTGGGTTGGGATTCTTAAAACTTTTCGCGCCAACACTTCTAATACTAAACTTTAATTGATTACTTGTTTTTATTTTGCTTAATTTTCTTGAAGAGATGGATATTAAATTTCCCCCTGAAGATCGAAAAAGTTTATCTGTGTCTGTACCGTTTGCATCATCAGGACTACAGGTAAAACATTAGAGCATCAACAATTAATAACACTATAGATTCTGCCATGCGGAAATTTCTCAGTTGACAACAGCAAACACAAAAAACACAAAAATAAAGTGCAGGGAAGACAGAAAGCAGAAAATATATAATAATACTAAATATACATAGTCGATTACTTGTCAACTTGTACATGAACTGACAGCTATTTTGATAAATTCACAACTGTTTGCAAATTTTTTTTAAAGGAAAATAGTAAAAATTGTCTGATTTCAGCTTCTTAAACATGAATATATTCAGATTTCTGTTCCGCTCTATGACAGTTGACTGGATATCTTTGTGTTTAACAACAATGTATATATGGTGCTTGCTCTTTATCCAATAAAAATTCCAAAATTTTTCAAAACTGCTCATTTTTTCCCCCAAGACCTTGGCTTTACGTACTTCTATATTTGCATTCCTACTTGTTTGGTTAAGATTGTACATGTGTGTAGTAGAAAAGTTCAATTTAATAATGTATTTATGAGTGAATGTATAATTTGCAGTAAATTATGTTTTACTGACAGAAACGTTTTCAAAACATATGAAAATCACAAAAGAGCATAAATGTAACACAAACAAGTTTCACTAGAATTATTCCAGTACTGACTGGTTAGTGAAATCATATCAAGTTTTTCAGATGTCTCCTCATGTATTTCTTATTTTACAAGATTATGTGCCTTTGACCATACTCTACAATTCAATTATAAGAGAAACTTTCTTCCATACTTTATTAAGACGTTCACACAAAATTCCAGACTTTTCAAGGTCTAGAAGACAGCGTTTCAAAGTTCCATATTTTTTAAGACTTTCAACACCTGTGAAAACATCCTGTGTAGAACAACAACAGAACAAGGTAGACTGTTCAGTTTTCAGGGTCTCACCTCCTTCTCGAGTAGCCCCCCAGCCGGTGATCCACACAGTGTGACCAGCTGGGAAGTCGTGCTGTGGAGACGGTAGACAGATGGGCCTGATGTAGTCCGAGTAGGTGACGGGACTGTCCAGCTCCATCAGGGCGATGTCGTTGTCATAGGTGTAGGCGTTGTAGTAAGGGTGGGGGATGATCTGCTTCAGGTTCCTCTTTACCACCATGCTTTCGATCTTCCTCTGAGTGTGAAGGCCGAGGTACGCTTCCCAAGTGCCGGGCTGTGAAAATCTGAGGAGAAACACCAAAACCGTCCTCTCAAGTCTCTGATAACCTTCAACAAACAACTGCATCAGTCTTAATCCTTCATCTGTTCTTCATTTCCTTCCCAAATCCTTGTTAATGTTGTGTTTCTGTGTAAATTAATTCACACTCAAAATGCTAATTTGTTTACTGTGTTTAGAGTAACAGAACTGAACTGAGACTGGGCCAAATACAATCTCAAAACATGATTGCAATCAAATATATGCTGAGAAAAATGATGAACTATCAGTGTTTTTGCTCAACATGTATAGCTCTAACGTCCTATCACTCAAAAGAGACAAATGCGACACCGGTGAAACAACAGATGTGGCTTGATTTTTTGTTTTTGTGAACAAATTTCAAAGTCATCAAGTAATAAAAACACAGTCTGTGTTTTGGGCTCATTTTTAGATAAACTGTAAATGTAGAAGCCTTTGGAGGTGCATGTCTGATATATAAAGACAAGTGATTAAAGTGCCTCTGTACCTGCTGCTGTTTCTGTCACATTGTGATTCATACAGATATGCTGCATTCAGGGCAACAGCAAATGGTGTGGTTTCAGATCATCAATGGCCACACCCACACTTGTACTAAATATTAACTCTGCCTCATCATCCAAGCGTGAAAGCTCAAGAGGAAGCAAATTGAGCTATTTTGATCTATGAAATTTTTTTTTTACCACTTTTCATATAGTGTTCTGTTTTATTTAAATGAATGTTGGGATGTCAAAGCTGTGACACTGTGAGCGAGCACACGACAACGCTGGGATGATCACAAGCCTGTGAATAATCAAAGATGGTGTGGTGCGACACAGATGTGTGAGTCTGTTGAATGTACAAGGCCTATCCTCCTGTGTGTGTTTTAATATGTATATTTGGAATATATATGTATTCAGACGTACATACATACATTTATTTAGTTATTTAGTTGTTGTTTTGATAATTTCTTTCCTGCCTATTATACTTGAATGGAACAACTGTAACACTCAATTATTTCCTCAGGGATTCATGAAGTATTCCGACTGTGATTTTCCTCATTAAGAAAATATTAAAGTTAAAAGTGGATAAACACCATAGCACTCACGTCATCTGATATTTGTTCCACTCAGAGCAAACATCTCCATGTTTCATGAACATTATGAAATGAAATCATGTTTTGGAAGCAAAAAAGGTCAATATTTTCAGATCCGTCAGGTGTTCTAATAATTTTGGCCACCACTGTATATTATCACAAAGATCTGAACAGGGATGCACCGATCTGTCTTTTTCAGTGCCGATGCCGATGCTGATGCTGGGGTCTTGTGTATGGGTCGATACCGATCTGATATCATTGTTGATTTAGAGCGGGGGGGGTCACGAGTGACATAATAGTGCATGTGGGTACGTTAGCAACTAGTGTTGTACATCACAACAGTATAATTCACTCAGCACATATTGTCTGGCACATTGCGCCCCCCCCCCCCCCCCCCCGCCCCCCCCCCCCAAATTCAGTTCTTACATCAATAGTTACGGCATTGTACTGCCAAAAACAGTGCTTTTCTGTCTGTTTTAGTCACATGATACACACAGGAGTTAGTACTTGATTGCATAACCACAGTTTTGACGCCCTTTGATGGTCTAATAATTTTTTTCCGAGACTGCACATTCGGCATGCATGACGTAGCCTGTGTCACAAAAATTTAAAGGGGAAGTATCAGTCTTATGGATCGGCTGCTTTTACAGATCCCTGATCCAGCTAAAATGTTGATATCGGGGCCGATATCCGATCCTAATATCGGATTGGTGCAACCTTAGTTCTGAATATTCATTGTCAACAACTGGCGAAGCATCAGAACCCTAAGCTCAACACAGAAATGTCCCTGTCATCTCTACTGATCAGAAAAGTAATGACAGTACTTCATCTTTCCGTCGTCCTGGACACAGTGGGCGGCGGTGACCAGCCAGCGTGGATGGATGATGGACGCTCCACACACGTGTCCAAAGCCTTTGACGTGCAGGCTGACCTGCCACGGAAACTCCCCTTCTGTTGCATCCTCACCGCCCACAATACGTGACGTCTTGAACATGCTCCTCCCACAGTCTGCAAAGTTAACAATAATTCATTCACAGCATTAGTAAAGTGCGGCCTGATAAAGTAGGCCATAAGAACAGCCTTCAGACGCTAACAATGAACGAGACCCAGGACAGGTCCGGTTGGACACGTACCGCAGCCTTCCTCATCAGAACCATCATCACACTGACTCGTCCCATCGCACTCTGGGTTTACTTCGCTGATGCATTTACCATTTTTACATTTATATGTGAGTTCGGTGCAGGGGACGTCACTAGTACCTGCAGAAAGATGAAGAATAAAACATACCTTCAGTCAGAAAAATGTTCAAAAACTCCTCATTTCAACTGTGAAAACAGAGCAGAAACCCTAGAGTTGAATAATTTAGTTTTTAGTTTAATTTAGTTTTTTATTTTAGTCATTTTTAGCTGCATTCACACAGGACAAGAATTAACCTCGCCTGTTTCACGTGGTGCATTTGCATGGATGAGCTGTTTTTATGTGAAACTGACATTATTTCCCCTGTTCTAATGACAAGGACAGGCTCATCGCTTACAAATAACCGTTGGAAAATGTTCCTTATTGAAGCGGTCATCATGTCATCTTTTCTGATGGATTTCAGTTGATTCAGAATTAAAGTTTAAATATTACGTATATCCCCTTTAAGATGGATATAAATTATGATGTGACATTATGCTTCTCAATATTGTCCAATATGAACATACACTATATGGACCAAAGTATTGGGACACGTTGAATTCAGGTGTTTCTTTTCTAACAGGGGTCTGGGATACAAAACAATAATGGCAAATGGCATAATAAAATAGATGGTTAGTCGTGGTGGACAATTATTATTTACAGTCAGAACACAAAATTATTTTAGAACTTCAGAGGTAGAACATCTAAAATCATAGTCATACACCAAATATTAAAAGCAAACAACTGGGAAAACAGCAGCAATGTTGGAGAGGATGTGGACACATGAATGCCAATCACTCGCATATCTTCTGGACATGTGTAAAAATGTAAATGTTTTGGAACCATATTTTTCAGACAATGGAGAATATTTTAAATTATAAAATTCCAATGGACCCCCAGACTATCTACCTTGGTCTAATACCTGATGACATAATTAAAAGAGAAGACATTTACTAATTTAAAATTTTAATTCTTGCCTGTAAAAAGGTAGTCACAAGGAACTGGTTAAAAAGTGACCCTCTACGACTACAACAATGGCTGGACATTATAGAAGAAATATACTCCATGGAAAAATTAACATTTCAACTGAGGATTAAGATGGGAAAAATGGATCATATTCAAGGACAGAAATTCATGATATCAGATTGAGTATGGAAAAATTGTCGAATGTATAAGGAACAACATCCCCCTTGTTTTATTGTGTGGGTTTCCACCCCCAATTTTTTTTTATTTATTTATTTTTTTGTTATTTAGCATTGTTAATGCACTGTAAAAGTGATTCAAAACATTAAAATAAAGAGTATAAAAAAAAAATCATAGTCATGGATAAAAAAAACAAAACAAAACCTAAATCAATGTTGAGAGACATTAAGTCAGAACCATCTCAGGCATTTTGGAAGCAAAGATAACACTTTAAACCAAACTAACCAATGTAATGATATTTATCCCAATATAAAACTACATTATGACATTTGCAATGATTGTTTTGTATCCCAGACCTGATAGAAAAGAAACACCTGAATTCAACGTGTCCCAATACTTTTGTCCATATAGTATACTTGTCCGTATTGTCCAGTCATGTGTTCACTCATCTTATCAACTCAGATCGATGTGAAACGTCTCACCTCTTGGACATTCGAGTTCATCTGACCCATCACCACAGTCGTCTTTGCCATCACAGTGAAGTTTATCAGAATAACATTTGCCGTTTTTACATGCTTTCTGTCCATCGCAGCCTGAAGACAGAACAGAAGCAGGTAGGTATGAGGATCCATCCAGAGGTGACCCAAACCTTAAACCCATCAGTATCAACAGGTCTTACCGCAGTTCTTCTCATCCGTGCCGTCGGGACAGTCATTGACGCCGTCACATTCCCAGAACTTGGGTTTACATAGTTGAGGTCTCAAACAGCTGATGTGTTGTTTTGCATCACATTCTGCAGCAGAACAGGGTTTACATGTGAATGACATACATAAATAGTTTGAAGTAGAGAGAGGACTGTAGATTATAAGATTATTATTTATGATTACTACTTCTATAATTTATTACTACTAGTATTTCTAATGTGCAACTGCCTGATTTTACAATTATTGTTATTTTCTTTTCCCTTTTTATCTTCTAATTCCTCTTAATTCTTCTAATTCCTTAATTTCTCAGACCTGTGTCCAAGGCATCAATAAAATTCTATCTAATCTAATCTAATCTCATCTGTTTCTTTAGTGGGGATCTGCACAGTTCAATTCGTTTTCATATTTCCACAGGTAACAATATGTTGTTCTCATGTTTTATACCTCTAACAACTCAGCTGACAAAACAGGACTCTGCAATTTCTAAAGGTTTACTCAGGTATTTAGGTATTGAGTCATTTTTGTGAACTTGCCATTCTATATTTTGCTTTGAGACTCACATAGATCTAATTAGACCAGCAGAATTAATCTGATATGATGCTCACTGACATTAGACAGTAATTTGGTTAATTATGTCAACATGTGTCCAGATTCAGATCATACATAGTGACAACTGCGACAATAATCACATGCTTTTTTTTTCTCATTGTTAGAGGAATTGTGGCTATGTGAAGGCAGGGCGCTTTCACATTTTTTGGGACTTTGCTAAGACTGTGCCCTACTGGTCACTGGTGATAAAGGTAATCAATAATGTAATAGGAATGGACTTACCATTTGATTTTATCGTGAATTACTTGGGTAACCTACCACACGAGATGAGGAAATCTGACCGATATCTTTTGTTGATATTATTAGCAGGGGCAAAAAAAGCCATAACTTGACGAAAATGGATGTGCAAAGATCCCCCAAAACTTCCGGACTGGACACATGTTGTGAATGAAATTTATGACATGGAAAGGCTGACCCTCTCATTAAGACTCACTACTGACAAATGTAAAAAAAAATATTTTGGGAAAAATGGAATGTTTATGTTAATCAAAGAAATCCTTGAACCTGTATAATCTTATGCTTATTTTGACTTTTTTGCCAAATTTTTCCTGAACCTGTCTGTATTTTATTTGTTTTATTTTATTTGCTCTAACTGTTGTGGTCTGTTTTTTGTTTATTTGTTTGTTCTGTATACTGTAAAATTTGTATATAAAAAATAAAGTAGAAAAAAATGTACTTTTCATTTAGTCTATTTATTTGATATTTGTTAAATTGTATTGAGACTTTATGAACATCCTGTAAATTTAGAAACTTTTTTGATGGAGCTGAACCTGAGCTCCACACTCTAGCGAACCCCCTGATTCTGTTTGCCATCAGTGCAGAGTTAAACACTACTCACCGCAGTTTATTTCATCGCTCATGTCTCCACAGTCGTTCCATCCATCACACTTGAGTGCTGACTTTATACACCGCTCGTTATTGCACTGGAACTGCTTCGGACAAGCTGTGGGTGACAGGGTTTCCATTACAAAGGTGAAAAGAACCGAGGCATTCTGCTTAATCCCCTTCTACCGGAAATCAAAAAAAACTTACGGTCTTTCGAGTCAATGGTCTCGTATTCAGCTTCGAAACCGGTGTCCACGAGGGAAGCGTCAGAGTAAAATACCACCGTCATTTGGTTGTTGTTGCTGGTCACCATCACCGTTTTGTCCGGGTGTTCGCCACAAAATCTGGAGGATGAGACGCAGAAACAGTGACGTGTCTGCTTTTTTATGTAGCAGGTCTTTTTCTTCCTACACACACACAGGTTGGAACTCACTTCTTTTCATTGATCTCCACGTAATCTTTGCGACAGGTTTTACTGTTTTCCTCTCCAGGCTCAGCCACATAGAACTTATTGAACGTCACCTTCACCGACTTACCCTGAGCAACCTTCACCATTTGACAGTAGAGAAAAAAAACAGCCTTGGTAAGCACAATTACACAAACAACTGTACTATTGTGGATACGACTGGGAAACTCATCATTTAGTACTGATGTCATTACCTGGATCGACCACCGACACAAGGTTCGCGGTGGATAGAAATTTGGGAAACGGGGAGAGGTAAAGCGTCCCTTTTCGCTTGTCAGCTGAGCTCCACATGAAAGCTCTGCGAAAAAGTATACATTACAATGTGAGGTATTTGTGTAGAAATAAACCAGCAGGATGTAGGCTCGTAAAAAAAGGGAATGTTAAAAAAGACTGTTCAACTGTGTGTAACTGTGCAATATTCACTACTGAAAATTGTTTTTTTTATCAGAGAACCATAGCTTTTTATACTCACATATAGTTTTTATATGTATATTTATTCTATCGTCTATATTCTATAGTTTTAATAAGCATGCATTCTATCTTCTTATATGCATATTTATTCTATATTCTATAGTTTTCTAAGCATGTATTCTATCTTCTTATATGCGTATTTATTCTATAGTTTTATAAGCATGTATTCCATCTTCTTATATGCATATTTACTCTATATTCTATAGTTTTATAAGCATGTATTCTATCTTCTTATATACATATTTATTCTATCTTCTATATTCTATAGTTTTCATAAGCATGAATTCTATCTTCTTATATGCATATCTATTCTATCGTCTATATTCTATAGTTTTATAAGAATGAATTCTGTCTTCTTATATGCATATCGATTCTATATTCTATAGTTTTATATGCATGTACTCTATCTTCTTATATGCATATTTATTCTATCTTCTATATGCTATAGTTTTATAAGCATACATTCTCAATCAATCAATCAAATTGTATTTATATAGCACCAAATTGTAACAAACGTTATCTCATGACACTTTACATGTAGAGCTGGTCGAAACCAGACTCTCAAGCCAATTTTCAAGACTGCAGTGAAGAGGATCAGCACTAGTTCTACATTTACCTGACCGCTTGATTTGTGTCACTTGTGCTTGGAAACCTGGGTAGTTTCCTTTGTCATTTGTGGCCATTGTCACCAGCATGACGTTTCCGGAAGACACATAGACCAAAGGTTCACTGGGGGAATAATACCCACACAACCTGTCCAAAAAAAAAAAAAAAAGACAATGTAAATCCAGTCAGCTCATGTGATATTAGATCTATTCAATGCAGATACAACATTGTTTCAGATACATTTTCTACTAGTTACATGGCTGGTTGAATTTAAAATAAGCCTCAAAGACCTAAACAGTCACCTATGTCTAAAATTATCTACAGTTCTGAAATGTTTAATAACTTTAAAACCACTAATGCTGTCATTACACTTAAATAATGCAGATTAAAATGCAGTCTCTCAGCTTTTCAGTGGTATCAGATATGACATTCTGCAAAGTTGATTCATCCATAAAACCCATATATACGCTGGTTTTTAGGTTCAGTTTATGATGATAACTTTTACAGATAATTTTATTTATGTATATAATGTCCTTTTATTGGTTTTATGAACATCTACACAATCAGTTGATTAAATATAGAAAAATACCTGCTTTTTACTGAAAATGTAAAGATCATAATATTATAATAAAGAGTTAAACCACTTAGTAAGGGTTAGATGCAGAAAAAATGTGTGTGGCAGTTTTATTTTGTATAATTTCTCCTGTTGTGATATATGTTATCTCTTATGGTAGTATCTAAAAAATTATTAGCTTGTCACAAGCCACTTGAAATGAAGCAGATTTTCCTGAATCACATGATGTTTGACACTGATGCTGACTGAAAAAAAATAAACAGGTTAAAAAAGTAAAACTTGTAAGTAGTGAAACCAAGATTGAGTCACTAATAAAAAAAAATTAAGTTCAAATGGTGGTTATCTGTTATTTACAAGATACAGTCTTGGGTCAAAATTGAAATTGTGAGAATTAAGAAGAGTGAATGGGTTTAACTCCAAAGGAATGTTTGTTTCAGAGCTACCAGATCTACTTCAAAACACTGTCAGCAGATTACAATACATTCACTTTACAGGTTATTTATACTAGAACATTTATAAATCCATTGTATAAATGGACATAAACCAATAACTGTGTGTAATAACACTTAATCATATACACCGAAAACATCAGCAAACCAGCACTTTGGTCATTTGTTTCCAAATTCATCTTATTAAAGTATGTAAGATGTAGCACATTTAGTCTCTGAGGCAGACCATTTTAAAAAAAATATGCAGGCCACTGTAATAGGCTAATAATCCTACTAATACTTCCACCAATGGGTTTATCATCAGTGGGAAAATGAATCTCTTCCTCTAGAAATCATAATTTTTGTATTTGCAATTTGGAAACAACATTAAAACTGAGCTAAACTTCCCCAGATTTGATCTAAATACATTTCACATATCCTTTTATTCTACCATGAAGCTTAACAGCATCCACACTATTTTGGAAAGGATAGATAACATCTGACCAGCAGAGGGCCTTACACACAAATTATTCACAACAAGTTCTTTCTATCAAATGTAAGATCATGTATAACATTCAGTCACGAAACAACCAAATGCTAGTTAGCGCAGTAAAACAAGAAGTAGACGATATGTGTATATGTCTGTGTAGCATTAGCCCGACAAGCTCCTCCTTTGTATTCATTACACTTCTGATAAGAAAAAAACATGTTGACAATGTCAAACATGGAGTTTACTCTTTTGGGAAGTTTTTACAGATAAAAACTCAGGGTTGTAAACTCAGCAGAGCTAACATCTTTTTAAAATAAGATTTAAAATGTGGGTTTATATCCAATATTTGTATCTGGATGAAGCAAACCTAAAATTAAGTATTTACAGCTTAACAAGTAATCTAATGTATTTCACTGAATTTATTTCACCACTTTTCTTACTACTCTGCAGCCTTGTTGTGAGGAATTTCCCTGTAAGTATAAATTCAATCACTTTTCCAAAACTTTTAACAAGTGTGTGACATTTTCATATTTTTTCATGAATGGGGCAATCCTGAAATTGCTTGAAAAGTTGCTTTACATATGACCTGCAGAAGGTGGGATATTGCGTGTTATAAATTGTATTATAGTGTTGTATTCAAAGAGTGAAAAATAAAGTTTATCTGTATTTGGAAGACTTTTACATGAGGAAAACTCACTCTTGTAAAACTCGAGACTCGATGGCCACCAGGGAGTCATAGATTTTCACGAAGTCATTCATGCAGTTTTCCTCCAGATTCAAAGTGTCGAAGTCGAGCTTGAGGACGTAGCCAGGGTCGGCTCTCAGCTGCCACTGGATGAAGGTGTTGGGGGGGTAGGGACTGTTGGGGAAACCAGGGGACTTGATACTCCCAATTACATTCGTCCGTGCATGCTCTGCATAATTCACAAATCCTGGGAGATAAACAGGGAACGTCAGCGATTTTTACATGTCACTTTATAAACCACAGTTAGAGGACATCAGGAGTGTTGCCTCTTATCTCATCACAGATGAAATTGCTGCATGTTTACAGACTGATTTTGAGATCATTGTGCTAATATTTACTGTGTAAATGACCAAATGCATCCTGTAATGCAACAGTGACCTTCGTTAAAAACAATTTGTACTAATGAAGAACTGAGATAATTATGCTAATTCGATACCGATGATGAGTTTCAGTGATGGTTTGACAAAATAAAGACAAATAGCGCTTTGTTTGTCTTTCACATGCCCTCTCCATCTTAAACGCTCTATCTGGTCCATTACTTCTCATTAAAAATCACAGGCTATAGCAGCAGAGGAAACAATAGTGAACTGCATGTGTAAATATGACCTGCCTACTGTCAATATGTCATTTTCTGAAGATTGTGAACTGCAAAAAAAAAAAAAAAAAAAGGCAAAACAAAACAGTGCAGAAAGATCAGTGTTGTATAGTAATGAAGTAATAATACTTCACTACTGTACTCAAGTATGCTTTGGGAGAATTTGTACTTTACTGAATATTTTTTCCTCCGCCAAGGAGGTTATGTTTTTTGTCGGCGTTGGTTTGTCTGTTTGTGTGCAAGATAACTCAGAAAGTTATGGATAGATTTGGATGAAAATTTCAGGAAATGTTGATACTGGCACAAGGAACAAATTACTAAATTTTGGTGGTGATCGGGGTGGTGGTGGGGCCACGGGGGCCCACTGATCTGCCTTGGCGGAGGTCTGCGCTCTCCGAGTGCTTTTCTAGAAAAGACAGCACAGACCTCTGCCAAGGCAGATCAGTGGGCCCCCGTGCCTCCCCGATCACCACCAAAATGTAATCATTTGTTCCTTGTGCCAGTATCAACATTTCCTGAAATTTTCATCCAAATCCAGGGCACTGATCTGCCTTGGCGGAGGTCTGCGCTCTCCAAGTGCTTCTAGTTTATTCTGTTTACTTCCACTTTTACTTCACTACATTTCCTAACTCAGTTGCATACTTCTACACCCATACATTTTTAATGCACAGTATTGTTACTTGTTACAAAAAATAAACTAAAGGAAACTGGGTGTTTTTGCCGCTGAGATGTTGATTTGTCACTGGGTCTAATCGCGTAATGAACAAGTGCAAACGACGGTCCACACTCAACCTGTCGGTGATCTGCAGATGTGAGCAGCAGTGTAATCAAAATTCTGCCTTTAGTTGTTATTAACATTTACTTGTACTTTTGCTTTCATTACTTGAGCACATTTAATTGTAGATTACTTGATATACTTCAGAACAGTAAATACCAGATACTTAAAGATTTTAACTTAAGTAGCATTTTTGGTAGGGTACCTGACTGTACTTCTACTCAAGTATGACTTTCCAGTACTTTATAAAATACTGGGGAAGATAAGCTGCAAACAAAACTGTATTAGAAAGATTTCACAGAAAGTTACAGGAAACAAAGGAGAATATTTTCATATTTTGTGAATGATAAAAATGTAATGAATGCTACTTGTAGATAACTGATGACGTGTTCATGAGAATTGTAAATTAACACAATCAACACCCAAATAAAAAGCGCATAAAGCTACCCGGTCTCCCACCAAGAAGTCTTCATTTCTTGTCAAGTGCAAAATTAAACTGTAAATAAAATCAACTGGATGGGAACGTACTCTATCCCCATTAGTTGCAAAATGATCCTGAACTAGAAAACAGACTCTGCCCGAGGACGTTAAAGTACAGACCAGAGCGTAATGTACGAGAAGGGTTGACATGTAGCTGCGAATGATACGAAGTTCAATCTGGTACTGAATGTCCTTAAAACCAAAGAACTCATTATGGACTCCAGGAAACACAGACAGGACCACGCCCCCCTCCTCATAAAGGGCAAACATGTGGAAAAGGTCACACATTCAGGTTTCTGGGTAATCGTATCTCGGACACCAAACACCAAGGTCATGGTGAAGAAGACTCAGCAGCGACTGCACTTCCTGTGTGACCTTAGGAGGAACAGACTGGACCAGAGCTGCTGCTGGCCTTCTATCAGTCCTCTGTGGAGAGCATCCTGACCTACTGCCTGGGGCTGGGCTACGTTGGCTCCACAGCGGAGGACAGGAGGGCTGTACAGAGGGTCATAAACACAGCCCAAAAAACCGTCAGCTGCCCTCTGCCATCCCTGGTGGAGTTACCTCAGTCCCGCTGCCTCAGCAAAGTCACAGCCATCACAGACCCCTCCCACCCTGCCCGTCACCTGTTTGACCTGCTGCCCTCTGGAGGGCGTTTTAGGTCAATCAAATTCCACACCACTAGATTTACAAACAGCCTCTTCCCCTGGGCCGTGCAGACTGTGTTCACACATACTCAGTGTAATGTGCAATAATTACTCATGAGACATGTGCCTCATGTCTGACACTTGTATGTTTACACTGTTACATTTCATTAGACTCATAGCATAATTACCTAAGTCATACACTATATGGACACATTGAATTCTGGTGTTTCTCTTCTAACACGGGTCCGGGATACAAAACAATTATGACAAATGCCATAATATAGTTTTATATTGGGATAAATATCATAACAATTATTAATATTGATGATTATATGTCAAATCATCATCAGCAGGACATCTTACAGCTGTAGCCATGATGTGTACCAATATTTTTGTCCATATACGTTTAAAAAAAAAAAAAAAAAGTCATTGTTGAATGAAATTCAATAAAAACCATCTCTGATGCATTTTGGAAACAAAGATAATTTAAATCAAACTAACCAATATAATGATATTTATCACAATATAAAACTATATTATAAGATTTGTCATTATTGCTTTGTATCCCAGACCACTGTTAGAAAAGAAACGCCTAAATTCAACGTGTCCACATACTTTTACGATTTGCAGCTCATGCACCAATTTCTTTATACTACTTTTATATTTTTAAAAATATTACCTTACTATATAGTTTATCCCTTATTTGCACATATTTCTATTGCACACTATTTAATTTTTTTTTTATAAGTCTGTATTTAATTGTGTTATTAGTTGCAAGCTTACTGTTACTGGCAGATACGACCTGCAATTTCATTGCACTATTCTATTCTACTCTATTCT
Source organism: Sphaeramia orbicularis (assembly GCF_902148855.1). NCBI lineage: Eukaryota > Metazoa > Chordata > Actinopteri > Kurtiformes > Apogonidae > Sphaeramia > Sphaeramia orbicularis. The sequence goes on along the minus strand of NC_043969.1, from coordinate 43,867,808 downwards.
ATTCTAGTCTAGTCTAGTCTAGTCTAGTCATGTAAAATCTATTCTAATCATACATTGGGAGTCAGCATAGAGGCTGAAGAATTCTGTTGGGAGTTAAATCTCTGCTGTTGATCAACAGATGTTTGATTGAGGTGCAGTCGTGCTTTGTCCTGACAGCGGGAACAGTGTAACATGAAAAACTAGAAAGACAGCCTCTTAGTTGTACACCTCCACCAACCAGTCAAGTGTCAGTTTACATTCACGTCCATCCAGACTCTGATTATGTATGTAATGAAGACTGACTAGGGTTATAGTCAGTGTAATCAGTATAGTTTTAGGTGAAATGGAAGTTCACACTACAGTGACACATTTGATTCCACTGATAGGAGTGTTGTCAGCGTTCACACACAGGAATCTGGGTGTGACATGAAGGCGTCACTGGCTTTTTGGATATAAAAAAGTTGAAAAAAAAAAAAAAGTGTGGGCTAGACAATCCAGTAATTTAAAATGGGATGGTTCAGTCCCTTATTAAAATGGAAAGCTATTATGATGCTAATGTGATCACAGAATATTAAAATTCATTCACACTAGAGCTGGGAAATTACAATTAAATCTTGATTTTTTTTTCCAACAGTATGGATGATTTATGACATTAATCATTTGTTTTATGGTTATACGAACCAAGGTCAAACTCTATCCCAAAATATTACTTCTTTAATAAAACTAGAAGCCATACACAACTGGAGAAACACTTTCACAATTAATATATTACATGAAGCAAACAGGACACCTTTCTTGCTCAACAAAAAAAGCAAATGCAGTCTGAGTTATAATTTTATGATTTAAGCCCAGCATTAATTCACACTTAACACTCTTAAATAAAATTGTTTCGTCATTTGTGGATAAAGTCAGACTGTAAATCCTTCATTGGACAGGTCTGAGCCACCAGTTTAGAAAAAAAAGCAAAAAATTGCTAAATGTGACAATTTCACTCAATCTCTTGAACGTGGTATTTAAGAACAAATCTATTTTATAAACTTAAACTCAACTTACGTTTGAATGATGAGGAAAACATCCGGGAATCGAGGGCTGTGAGGCAGAACATAAAAACCTACATTAGATGAGGATGTCAATGTCAAATAAACAGAATAAGTTGATGATGAGACTTGACGACTGATCATGCAAATGAGCTGTACCTGACGACATCACATCGTCGAGGATGAGGCTGTTGCTCTTTCTGTTGATGGAACGCTGCTCTTTGTCCACCAGTTTGTCCATTGACGCCATGGCGTTGTCAACAGCTGCTTCCTGGCCTGCAGGCACCCTGAACTCAGACAGGTAGTAGGCGATGACGCTGCCCTCACTGCGAGGAAACAACGATTAATAAATATTACTCAGGTTTAGCGATTAACCCATAAAGATCCAAACAACCACCACCGACCACAAGTATCTACTGATCTAAACTGTTTATTACCTGTTGATCCACTAATCCTATCAATGCATGTAAATAATTGTTGTAAAATGCAGTTTGTCATCTTTCCATGGTCACCAGATATGACCCCTTTGGATGTTCAGAGGCTCCGTAGTTACCATGGAAACACCATCATCTTCTACAACATTGATTCACCAGTAAAACCCATGGAGTTGGATCAATGACAGTGGATGGAGACACTTGGTTTATGTTCAATTACTGATTGCTTTAGTTTTCTCTGTTTCTGATATAATAACCCTCAACTTTAATCTGAGCTTTTATGAACATCTATAAGATCAGTACACTGTCACTGGAAAAAGCAAAATACAGAGGATTATTTTGTAACAAATGGTGATAAATCACTTAGGAAATGTTAATATAGAGAAAAAAATCATTTGAGAACTGACACAAAATTAGCACTGGGTCTTTATGGGTTAAAAACAAAATATCACCACAAAAACAACAGGAACATGCTTCAGATTCACTGCCCTGTTAATGCAGGAATGATAAATATCAGAAATTGGTCTGAAATGTCAAACAGTAATGTAGTGACATCTTGTCTACATTCTATTTTATCATTTTAAAGATTTAATATGTAAAATTATTTAATGTTGGAGTCTGTTGTGCAGGATGATGGCTGTTTATGAACGTTAGCAACTAGCTAACAGCTAGTACTTGGGGTAATGGTGCACAACACTGGAGCAGAGAAGTAGGAAATCAACATCCACGCTGTTATTATGGATGTGGTTATGGCTGTCATGATATGGAAATCTGAGTTACTGATTTATCGGTCATACAAATAACTACAATTAAGGATATTATTGTCTGTTCTGTTAAGTTTATGCCACACACAGTTATGAATACTTCATGAAGAGTGTACTACCTAAAATTATCTCTCACTGCATCTATCAAACCATCGTTATGGATTCCATTGATAAAGAATATGGCTTTTATGAGGTGTTTCACACCGTCATGCTTCATATTTCGTTTGTCAGGTCTTACACCATTGTGTCCAGTTAAGAGGAAGGTAAAGACAGTCATCCTTTACATCATCACACAGCTGAGTGTAAAGTGAATGAGCTGCTGTAAACCTACCAGGACCAGAAACATGATTTAAGAGATTTAAAATCACAATCTAATGCAGGTCTTAAAGAACCATGTAAAACTATACTTATCATTTTATTGGGTAAATAAATGAATTTATCCTCTTCTGAACCCTAACTGGTGCCTTATTCAAGAAAGTAGTTCAGTAAATGAGCAAACAAACTCCATTACTGTTGACTGTTTGGACCCAGAAATGGTTTTATGGCACCACGATACTAGAAGAGACAAATAATTGCAACAAGGATAGATATAGGTAACTGAGAGAATCAATTCAATCAAAATGAAGTTAGTTAATACCAACAAATGACTGGCTCTCATCAAATACAAACTTCACATAAGCGCAATGCAGGTGTGAAGGTAAAGTTTAGTTTACTGTAGGGAAAATCAACACTTTTTATTTACAGTATTGTAATAATTTTGTCGTCCATCTGTCTGTCCATTCAACGACATAATCACATTATCTGAAGAATGCATTGAGATATCTGCACTAAATTTATACTGTGGATGCATCTTGGCATGGAGCACAAGCCTGTTGAAAATAGGTGACCTTGACCTACTTTCAAGGTCAAATAGCCTTGTGCAGTACTTCAAATATGTAATAAGTTTTACACAAAGACAACCTAATCTAAATTATAGGGCAGTAACTTTCAACAGAATCTTACACTATATTTAGCCGAGGGGTATTTAAAGTACGCATTAAAATAGCAGCTAGATAATTAACTAGATAAAAGAGGGTACGCTGAGAAAAACAGCTTTATATTTATAGCCATTAATTTGCTGTGTGTTTATAATGTGGCGATGTATTTTTTTCTCTATCCACAACTCATCTAAAACCTCCTCAGTGCCTCTTTCTACTGTATCCTCTGTTCTACAGCCGCTTATAGAAACAATGAGCTAATGTCAGCAAACAACCGTCTCTCAGCACGACACAGATTCCAACACAAACTTCACATTAGGCACAATATGTACCACATGGATAGAAATTTACATGTATTCATCTTTTTTCCCTTCCATTTATAGTGTGTGAGTGGATCATATCTTTGGTTAAAAAATTAACATCTTCCCTGATTGTCTCTTTTTCCATGAAAATGCAACGGTTGTTTTTTTTACGTTTGCTCTTGAAATCAGCTTAATAACCACAGTCGCAGAAAAAATTATTAGACCACCCCTTGTTTTCTTCAATTTCTTGTTCATTTTAATGCCTGGTACAACTAAAGGTACATTTGTTTAAACCAATATAATGATAAAAACAAAATTAGCTCGTAGTAGTTTAATTTCAGAGCTGATATCTATCCATTTTCCATGGTTTTCTCGATAATAACCAAAAATCACTTCAGTGCTTACATCAATATCTATGGCACTGTACTGACAAAAACAGTGCTTTTAGGCATTCCATGTTTTCTTTTCTGTCTGTTTTAGTCACATGATACACACAGGAGTTAGTACTTGATAGCATAAGAATTGTTTTTGATGGTCTAATAATTTTTTACAAGACTGTAGTTAGCACAGAAAGTCTGCTAACATCAATGCGTGGCCCACGGCATAACACCGATACATAACCACACGACCATGAGCAAATATTACATATTGCACCTTTAATTTTTAGTGTTTGAGGGTATAGTTTTCTGCATATTCACACTAGTTTCAACCCTCTACTTATTAAAATTCCAACAGTATTAAAAACACTGTAGTTTGTATTCATGTTATAATAATACTATGAATTAAAGCCAAATATAAAAGTATTAACGTACCTGAAAGCTTGAACTGTAGAACCAACATAGTATTTAGCCAGCGGTGGACTTTTGGAATAGATTTGTTTTAGCTGAAAAAAAAATATAAGAGTGTAAATGAAGTCTGTTTGGAAACACACAAAAGTAAACATGGCTTCAAGGTCTGGGCAGAGGTCTTACCTGTGACGCCACCTGCTTCGCCAACGCCTTGAACTCTGAACTGTTGGAGTTCTCATAGGCGTCTTCAAAAACCTGGTTGGTGATCCGTAAGGAGCCGGTGTACATCCTTTTGACTCGGACATCTTTGCGGACTGCAGGACCACAAAGAATGACTGAATTAGTTTATTTTACCTCCTAATGTCTCTAAGTGCTGACGCTCTGGGTTATTTCTGCATCTTCTTCGGGTTTTGTATCACATAAGCATGATTGGTCAAAAACACACTTATCTTATTATTCCAGCCCAAAAAGAAAACAGCAAAGTGAATGGATTATTTTCTTTTATTGAGTCACATTTCTACACTCACCAAAGAGGTCAGGCTTTCATTAGTTTGTTACCAGTGTCTTGCAAAACTCGTTAACAGATTTAATTAAAGCCATGGAAATTTAGAACAAATAGTAGTTTTAAAACCATCAGAGATCTAAGCTATTTTCTCATCCACTGTGCAATCCCAATCATTTCTTTCAACTCAAAGCTTTTAATTTTTTATGTAATATTTGAAAATGTGTTATTTTGTTAATTGTGCTGGTAAAGCATGTCTGAAATACAGAAACATGCTCTGTGTCAAGTATGACAAGAATATCTAATGAGCTTTAACTTTGAGAAACAGTTAAATTGCTGAAGTGAAAACATCCAGTGGGAGGAAGTCACACATGCCACAAGTTTTTACCTTTAAGGTCTCAAGCAAGTCCTAAGTTTCCATGATGAAACTCAAGCAAGAATATTATTCAGATCAAGAAAGTGGCGAGTAAAGTCACATGAACTTCTGACAATCTAAATCTAATTCCCTGTGCACACTAACATGGATAGTTTTCTAGACAGATATTTTCTTTCTGTGCACATGGCAACACAAAATCCACTCCAAACCTGTCCAAACTCTGACACTCCTGATCTATACTGTCCATAGGTTGGAGAACAACAACTATGGTTTGTGTGAAACATGCGGCCCGGGGACCAAAACCAAATGTCCCAGTCTGGCCCGCAGGATGAATTTGCAAAGCGCAAAAATTACACTTAAGATATTAACCATCAAGGATGTCAAATTCGTTTTAGTTCAGGTTCCACATACAGAACAATATGATCTCAACTAAAATAATACCATAATAACCTCTAAATAATGACTCCAGATTTTCTTAGTTTAATGTGAAAAACATAATATTACGTTACACCTGTAAATAATGATAACTCCAAATTTTTCTTTTTTAGTGTAAAAATTTACATTAAATTATGAAAATATTAACACTTACAAACTATCCTTTAACAATAAAACGTGAAAAACCTGAAATTTTGAAAGTCACATTTTAACATTATTTTTCCTGTTATTAAATATCGTGTGCCTTTGTAGATCCAATCCGTAATATGCATGTATAAGTGGTAAGTTGAGGTGTAATATTTTTACAATTAGACTTATTTTTCTCAAGAATTTTCAGTTGTTTCAGGTTATTCAGATAATTTGTAAATGTACATATTTTCATAATTTCATTTCATCTGCACTAAAACAAAGAGAAAAATTTGGAGTCGTCATTATTTACAGGTTATTATGCTATTGTTTTACTGGTCCGGCCCACTTGAGATCAATTTGGGCTTAATGTGGCCCCTGAACTAAAGTGAGTTTGACACCCCTGGTGTAGATAATACGGGACGTAGCAAACGCAGAGACTTTAATCTGTCATGAAGGTGAAGCAGCAACAACACGTTCAGTTGTAAACTTGCGTTTCCTTAAGTGTTGGCTGTGGAAGTGTATTCTTTACATGATGTGGATTTGTCCATAACGCCGGTCCGGTTTGTCTCCTATTATTGGTATTATTGGTATTGGTGTTGAACTCAATCTACTGCAGGTCATACACTGGTTTATACACCTGGATTTGATGTTTCAGGTACAGCTTCATTACACAAACATAATAGACAAGAAAAAAATAGGGTGTGACACCAGTGATTTATAATCTTTTCCTGAACATGTATTCAAACTAACTGGCGATTATAAAACCTCTATGTTTGTGACATGAAACATCAAATCCAGGTTTATAAATCAGTGTTAGTTTATATATGAATGTGTTATTGCTGCTCCACCTTCATGACGGATTAAAGCTTTTGTGTGTGCCGTGTCCACTATTATCCACGGTGTCCACAGGTTGAACAACAACAACTATGGAGTGTTTGGACCAATTTCAGTAGTTTCTATGTTGTCATGTGGACAGAATTTATTGAAAAAAAAAAAGGAAGAAAACATCTGTTCAGAAAAAATATCTGTATTAGTGGAAGAATTTCATCAGTGATTGGTAATTACAGCTTTCAATTACATAGTTAACCCCTCTATCTGTATGAAAACACCTGTTATTGGACAGAATCTGAATGTCATTGAGTAGATTTTCTACAGCCTGAAAAAACATGTAAAGAATAAATGTAGAAGTCTCATGTCCACTCAGACCACATAAATTACAATATGCTTTCTGCTCACACCCTGACCCCCCCCCCCCCAAGGAGGGAGATTCAGGACACTCAAAACAAAAAACAAAAAACACCAAAAACAACAATAATCACACCCATGCACCTTGTTTTTAATTTTACCATGTATATATCCTTTATTACTTGTATATATGCTTATATGTTGTATATTTTTTATCTGTGGTATAGAAATAGCTTTTTGCATATTTTAATACTAATTAGTAGTATTTGTTTATTTAATATTTTATCTCTAGTTTTTGTGTATTGCCAAAATTTTTCATTATTTTGTGTGATATTTCTATATAGTCTTTTTGCACTTCAAAGGGGTCATATCTTACTAAACCCACTTTTATTAGTCTTTGGTTCATTTATTTGTGTATTTGGACCCTAATAGTTCATAAAGTTTGATTTTGAACCCTCCAGGTGCTGCAAAGCTATCTTTATATTCATTTTGGCAAAAATCAAGTGGATTTCTACAACTCATTTCAATTCCTGCTTAATTTGCTATGTTTTATAACTAGTTACGTCATGACATTTGCACATATAAGGTCAAGGCCTCTGATGAACATTTTTCTGAGTACGCCATAACTGTTTGTCAGCAGCAGTGGCTGTAGCAAAAACTGAAAATGTGTCCAAACTTCGAGCCAATTAACTAAAATATTTCATTGTTGGTTGTACTAACAAACACAAGTGGCTGAAGGGGACAGAAAGCACGGTCAACAACCTGGAGGGGGTGGGACGTGGAGTGGCTCATTTGCATTCAAAGGGCCAGCGCTCAAAACGACTTTTCTAGTGTCATTACTCAGAAATAGAGTTGAAGATGGACCAGTGGAGTTGAACTGATGAAGAATTCAGACCCAAGCAGAGCATTTACAGTTTATGTAGACCACAGGGAAATGTTTGAAAATGCATAATTCCATTTAAAAAAAAAAAAAAAAAAGCAAAATATCACTCCTTTTAGTGTTTGCTGCTAAACAGATTGTCATTGTTTTTGTAATGATCACAATAAAGATCTATTCTATTTACTAATGCTAAAAACCCATCAAGCTGCACAGCTTTCCAAAATGTGTACTCACAGTGGAAATGCCAGACCAGCAGTCCGGTCATAAGTGCAACAACAGCGGCGAAGATCACCACGCCGATCACAGCCCCGATTTTCCGACCCTTGTTCTTCTCAAGCTTTTTGTTATCAGATGCAGGCAGGAACTGGACAGAGGTGTCCCAGTCTTTGTCCTGAAAGATACACAGATGTTTGTCTGGATAAATGAACGATAAGTCCTGGAGGTCGACAACCATTTGATGGAAAGATGATGACGCGTTTCCTTCTTTTATTTTTAGAGCAGATAATCGCGTGAAGATAAACAACAGCATGCAGGTACTTGTGTTTTTTTGGAATGTCCCCGTTTGCCTTCACAACAGAACTCTGCAGCTTCAAATACGTAAAATACACAGAATAAAAACCTCAAATGTTTATACACAAACTTAGAGCTGGGCTTCAAAACAGCTCCTAATGATACTAAACCCCCACTCCAACAAAAACAGAATTACATTACTGTCTTATTTGGACATAGACTAAATTATCTCCAACAACGGAAAGTTTTATAAACTTATGCTTTCAGCACAACATGGCTCTTACACATTCCAATAGCTAATAGGCATCTCCAATGGAATTATCCAATTCAATCCACATTATTTATATAGAACATTTAAACAACAAGAATGTTTCCTAAGTGCTGCACATAAAAACAATAAAGCAGTTAAAAGAAATTCACTAAAAACAATAGATAAGCACAGAAACTACAATTATAAAATTAATGAATTACAAATTAATTACAAATATATCAAAAATGGCACAAAGAATTGCAGAATTTTCATTGTTATCCAGATGTTCTGGTCTAGATATTCAGAATAATTACATTGAATTTGGTGGTTTTAGTGACTCAGATGCTCTTATTACTTTGTTTTAGATGCTCTGGCCCTGTTATACAGTTTCTGATGAAGCCAAAAAAGGCCATATTGGCTTTTTTGCCTTATAAACTATCCCTATCATATTGACCTCAAGTGTTATTTTTCAGCTCATCTGCATGATTATTCACTCAAAGCAGTCATAAGTTGAGCGTTATGATTCAGAATTCTGGTGTTCTCCTAAAAAACATTAAAAAAATAACCCTTTACATCAGGTTAAAGTTGCCTGTCAACATAATGTCATTCATAAACCTGTTTGTTTGTAGTAGACTTGCCAACACTAATCAAATTTACTCCTTAGGTCTTGAAATTTGTTATTAAACAAAAGGACACTTTTAATTCTGTCGCCACCCGAAATCATTAAACTGTGACTCAAATATGCTCAGGACAAAAACAGAAAATGTTGCTTCATTTTCTGTTGATGAATCCGATACGAACAGTGAGCATGAGTCACTGCTGTGGTTGCCTTTAAGAGGTGAAACGACGGGGGGGGCAGGGCAAGTACAAAGGTTTCACCATGTAAAATCCTGTCAAACCTGCTGGGAGCGAACCATTCCCACAGCACAAGTGGAATACACCAAGTATGAGTGGGGCAGGACACGGACAAAGCACACAGCAAAATCAAACAACAGTCAAAAAACACCTCTTTGTGCTTTTGTCTTCAGATCAGTTCCAGAGTGGTTAATAGAAGTGTTTAACGAACCAAAAGCAACACTCAATTTTTCTGTATCGAGCTGCAACAAGCCGAGTATTAAACCATAGTGTTTGTACAGAAAAAAACACCTTTAGATTTGTCATGTTTAAGTGCTAATTGGAAAAGCTGCAAAGACTTTCACCCTCATGACCCTTTTTCTACGATGTTTACTAATCAAATACTGGTGAAGTGCACCATGCGTTCAGCCCCTCAGGTGTCCATTTTAGTGCAAAAACCAGGTTAAGCATCATAGGAAACACTATTATCATTATAACACGTCTGATGTATAAGATGAAGAATCATATTTCACAATAACTGAAAATCTTAATGAACCCAAAAGGATGAACACTAAATTTTTATGTGTCAAAATCTATCATCACATTTCATCTCGTCTTCCTGTGTCGGATCACAGAAACAACTCTCTGTCGTACATTATTTCTTCTTGGTTTTTAATTATTACCCAGCTTCACTGTCACTGGTTAAAACATGCTTCGTGCAGCAGCTTCTCCGCTGAACTCTCTCCTGCCCCGGAGATCAAACCCTCCGAGGCTGCTGGGTATTTTCCATAGTGTTTGTGTTTGTCACAGATGCTACGGGCTAATCGTAGACGGACGTTCAGCTACATGCGACGAAGACGGAGGCGGACAAGTCACGACAGGGCGGAGGATCTGGGAGGAATTCAGATGTCAGCCCTGCAGCGTCTGGTTGTTGTGGACCTCAGCTGAAGAAGCCAAGTTCGGAGTTTCGCGTCAAGTTCACTTTTATATCTGAGAGACTCATTACATGAATGGTTTTTGCTTAAATTTTAACCTGGTTCGACAGTTTCTGGAGTATTAACTCATCTGTAAATCTTGTCATTCATCTGAATTCTTCAAAAAACCACAGCAGTTATAAGGAAACAGGTGGAATGTTTCAACCAAGACAGACCAGTTATCATGTTTATTCAACACATTGCATTTATGTCATTATAACAAAAGCTGCACCTAACGATTATTTTCATTGCTTGGATTAATTGTTTCATCTGAAAACATGTAAGCAAAGAGATTAACTAAAGTACAGTCGCGGAAAAAATTATTAGTCCCCCTTGTTTTCTTCAATTTCTGTTCATTTTAATTCCTGGTACAAATAAAGGTACATTTGTTTAGACAAATATAATGATAACAACAAAAATAGTTTAATTTCAGAGCTGACATCTATCTATTTTCCATGTTTTCTTGATAATAACCAAAATCACTTCAGTTCTTACATCAATATCTATGGCATTGTACTGACAAAAACAGTGCTTTTAGACATTCCATGTTTTCTTTTCTGTCTGTTTTAGTCTCATGATACGCACAGGAGTTAGTACTGGATTGCATAACCATTGATGACTTTTGATGGTCTAATAATTTTTTCCGTGACTGTACAGTCAGTTTACTATAGTTGAGGAGTAAATAAAGCAGTATATTTCTGAGATAAGTGCATGAAATCAAAAAATTCTTTGTTTGTTTCATGTTAAAAAATTTCTCACCAAAAAAACCTGTTGATTATTTAGAAAATGAACAAGGAATCTATGATTGCTTGCAGGTCTAACTGTGAAAGTTTCAAATTTCTGTATTTTCTCCAACAAACTCCTGGGTTTAACAGAATGAAATAATTTGTTCATACACTGTTGCCCATAAAGTTGGAATATTTTTTTTTTCAGTCACATTCCACTTTTTATTTCTGTTTACACACTCCAGTAATGACCTTTGACCTAAAGCAATGATTAATACTGAGTCCCAGTTACACTTTATCTATAAAGACTAAATTACATCCTCACAATTATTTCATGAGAAGGGGGAAAATAATTTTATTCTGACTTTATGGAAAACAGTGTGTATGAATCCACCTGTGGTACTAAAACAAACAACTATGAAGGTTTTCTACAGTTATTTTCCATTGCAAAATAAAAAGAAAAGACAAAATTCAAAAGATAAAGTTCTAGTCTTTGGTTCTCTCAGTGTTAAGTTGATGAATTGACTGAATTTTTGAACAAGTGAAATAAAATACGGCATCTGTGAGTTTGTTTTTAAATCGTGGAAATCTGAAACCACATATTTACGCAAATGTTTGACATGCTAAAACCAATTATGTGGTTTAGTAGAGAGAGAGAGTCATTGCAACTAAAAATAAAATTAGAACAGATTCCAGTTCAGGTCTGTGAAGTTGGACTTTATAGGATTAATCAGTGCTGACAGATCGGTATAATTAATATGAGGCTTTTTAACTGGAATTACTGAGTTGGTGGGAAAATAATAAAGAATTATGGTAAATATCCCATCTACAGTTGTCTAGATTCCTAATGTTCAGATGAGGATTTATTGATTCATCACATTGAGTTTTATAGTCAACAATGGAGAGGAAAAAAAAAAAAAAATCAATAATCAATTTAGTGCAAAAAAAATACAACAAAAGCAAGTCCAAGGTATTCTAATACAATAGTAAAACTCATTATTACCTACAATGATGCCATCACTAACTACACAGAATATTAATGAGGGCCAATTCAATGTTAATTGATTCTGATTTGTTTATATACTGACTTATTCATAACTTTGACCTTCAGACCGTCACTATAAAAGGTTACCCAGCTTCTATTATAGTCAAAAAATGCACATTTCCAACTAGAGCGGTGTCAACTGATTGATTTCTTGTTGACTTTGAAACTGATTGATAATCAATGATCCATTCGAGTCCAATTTCCCCGATTCCATTCAGTGATGCGGTTTCTTTCCTTGTCTGATACAGTACCTGAACAGCTTTAGGTTGAGGACGAGGTTTGAGGTTGTCATGATTGGCTTTGTTGGTGAAACTTTGAATGTTTTAGACCAATCGAATTGTTGATTAATTGAGAATTGACAGTTGTAGCTCTATTTCAATACTGGTTAATTAATTGATTATCAGCTTTGTACTTCTTATTCTTTGCAATCATTACCATAAATTGGCCTTTAAAAATCACTCATCCACGTTATTATTTCATGCAAATAGCTTACTTTCCTATGTAACAGTCAAAATTTGGACATGTCCAACTAGAGGTGTAGCAACTGATCAATTACTTGCTGACTTATGTAAACTGACATTTTGATGACTGATGATTCATTTGAGTCCAATTTCTTATTAAAGTGGTTTCTTTTCTCTTCTGATACAGTATACTGAACATCTGTAGGTTGTGGACACAGTCTGAGGTTGTCATATTTGCCTCATTCCGCAATGTGTGAATGTTTTAGATCAGTTGAGTAGTTGATTAATTGGGAATTTACAGTTGTAGCTCCATTTCGAACAGGTTGATATTGTTTTGAATAGCCTTTAACCCATAAAGACCCAAACATCCACTGGCAACCAAAAGCATCGACTATTCTAAAATATTTAATAACTTCTGAACCACTAAACCTATCAATACACTGGAATAACTGGTGCAAAAAGCAGTTTGTTATCTTTTCATGGTCATCAGATATGACCCATTTGGACGTTCAGAGCCTCTGTAGTTACCATGGAAACACCGTCATCGTCTACAACATTGATTCACCAGTAAAACCCATGGAGTTTGATCAGTGACAGTGGATGGACACACTTGGCTTATGTTCAGTTGATTTTACTGAAAAAAAATCAGTTATTCTTCACTTTTCTCTGTTTCTGATATAATAATCCTCAACTTTAACCTGAGTTTTTATCAACATCTACATGATCAGTGAATTAAATATAGGAAAACAGCTGACTTTCCCTGGAAAAAAATAAACAATACAGAGGATGATATAATAAATGGTGATAAATCCCTTAAGAAAAACTCAATAAAGAGAAAAAAATATTTTGGAACTGCCACAAAAGTATCAGTGAGTCTTTATGGGTTAAAAACAGCCATCCTCTTTATGATTTCTTTAATATTTCATGCAAATAGTGTAATTTCCTATCTAATAAAATCAAAAACTGCAAGCTTCCAACTAGAGCTGCAATGATAAATCGATTACTTGCTGACTTATAAATTGCTTGATAATCAATGATGCGTTTGAGTCCATTTTCTCCTTAATGTGATTTCTTTTATCTCTGATACTGTACATTGAAGATCTTTATGTTGTGAACACAGTTTGAGGTCATAATGTTGGGCTTTTCCCACAATTTCTGAATGTTTTACATCAATTGAATTGACAGATGCAGCTCAATTTCTGTGGACTATTTATTTCTGTGATTATTCTTCAAACATTATTGTATCTGCCTTTATAAATATTATATCTGTCTTTAAAAAATCCCTCATCTTTCTTATTATTTCAAGAAAATGGTGTGATTTCCTGTCGGATGCTCCTCAAACACACCTCAGTATGATGTAAAGGGGACTTGAATGTCATGGAGGCAACACCCAAACTACTCTGTTGACTAAATACAAACAACTAAAACACATTATTATTAGAATATGACAAACAAGAACCTCCAAATAAACTGGAAGCTTTTATCAACACCTACATGATTAGTAAATTAAATATCTGAAAATAGCTGATTTTCACCGGAAAAATGCAAAATACAGAGGATGATATTATGGTGACAAATGGCATAAGAAAAGTTCAATATAGAGAAAAAAAATATTGTGTAACTGCCACAAAAGTAACACTGGGTCTTCATGGGTTAAAATCAGTAATACTCTTTATGATTTCTTTAATATTTCATGCAAATAGTGTGATTTCCTATCTAATGAAATCAATAATGTAAATTTCCAACTAGAGCTGCAATGATTAATCGAATACTTGCTGACTTATAAATTGTGTTATAATCAATGATGCGTTTGTGTCCAGTTTCTCCTTAATATAATTTCTTTCTTCTCTGATAATGTATATTGAAGATCTTTATGTTGTGAACACAGTTTGAGCTCATAATGTTGGATTTTCCCCACAATTTCTGATTGTTTTACAGTTTTACACCAATCGAGCAGTTGATTGATCGAGACTTGACAGACGCAGCTCAATTTCTATGGACTTTCTGTGCTTATATTATTCAAACATTATTATATCTGCCATAAAAATAACTCATCTTTCTAATTATTTCAAGAAAATGGTGTGATTTCCTGTTGGATGCTCCTCAAACACGCCTCAGTATGATGTAAAGGGGACTTGAATGTCATGGAGGCAACACCCAAACTACTCTATCGACTAAATACAAACAATACAAACACATTATTATTAGAATATGACACAGAAGCGCCTCCAAATAACCTGGAAGCTTTTATCAACATCTACATGATTAGTAAATTAAATATGAGAAAAAAGCTGATTTTCACCAGAAAAGTTCAATATAGAGAAAAAAAAACTTTTTGGAGCTACCACAATAGTGACACTTGGTTTGTATGAGTTAAAATCAGTCCTCCTCTTTATGATTTCTTTAATATTTCATGCAAATAGTGTAATTTCCTATCTAATAAAATCAAAAACTGCAAGAGCTGCAACGATCAATCGATTACTTGCTTGATAATCAATGATGCGTTTGAGTCCAATTTCTCCTTAATGTGATTTATTTCATTTCTGATACTGTACATCGATTTCTATGGACTATTTATTTCTATGTCATTATTCTTCAAACATTATTATATCTGTCTTAAAAAATAACTCATCTTTCTTATTATTTCAAGAAAATGGTGTGATTTCCTGTCGGATGCTCCTTAAACGCACCTCAGTATGATGTAAAGGGGAGCTGAATGTCATGGAGGCAACACCCAAACTACTCTATCGACTAAATACAAACAACTAAAACACATTATTATTAGAATATGACAAAGAAGAGCCTCCAAATAACCTGGAAGTGTTGGTTTCTTACCGTCTTGGGGGTGTATCTGAGTCCACTGTCCATGTAGTCCATCAGGGGTCTACACCTGGACGGATATAAGAACTAAAAGGATAATAAAAACCTAAACTCCTTCTCCTCCTTGTTGTCTAACTCCTGTTTTTGTGGTTTTTTTCCTCTGCTTTGTGTCGGTGTTGGATGCTGCCACAGGTTGTTTTCCAGGTGAACCTGCAGGACCAGGTGAGTCAGTCCCCAAAAAAAAAAAAAAAAAAAAAAGAAATAAAAAATATATCTTCACCGAAAAAAAAGTAAAAATAAATAAATAAATAAAACTAAACCGTGCTCTTGTGTTGGTGGAATGAAACTCCTGTCTCTGGTATGTCTGACCTAGTTATGTCGTCCGGGTTTGTCACCACAACGGAGGGAAACTCAACGAAACAGCAACCAAGACAAAAAAAAAAAAAAAAAAAACAGTTCCGGGTACATCAGGTTTCTGTGGGCGTGGCCCCGCCCCCTGAGCACCTGAAGCCACTTCCTGTTTACCTACCACAGGTGAGCGCAGTCAAGGACGTAAAACACACAACAGAAAAAGACGTAAACAAACAAAACTAGAATTTTACATCTCAGAATTTTATATAACGTATTTCCCTCCAATGTTATTTTGTCTCGAATCTCTGATGTGGAAGAAATATGTAACTTTTGTCATTCTTACTCTGAAACTACTCTACACTTATACATTTATTTATTTTTATCTTATTTATTTATTTATTTCTCTCTTCTTGTTTATTCCTTTACTTTTATTATTTTTTTTAAATTTACTTACCTATTTATGTAATTGTATTTAATTTCTTCCTGCCTCACCTCGAGCATTATGTTGTGTTTTTTTTTCTCCATGCCATGTTCTGGTCTATGTGTATACAATATTTTGTAAATAAAGTATGAAAAAAAAAAGCAAAAAAAAACAAAAAACAAAAAACAAAAAACTACTCTATACTTAAAAATTTATTTATTTATTTTTATTTTATTTATTTATTTTTTTCTCTCTTCTTGTTTATTCCTTTACTTTTTTTTATTTACTTACCTATTTATGTAATTGTATTTAATTTCTTCCTGCCTCACCTTGACTATTATGTTGTGTTTTTTTTTTCTCCATGCCATGTTCTGGTCTATATGTATATGATATTTTGTAAATAAAGTATGAAAGAAAAAAAAAAACTACTCTACACATAAATTTATTTATTTTTATTTTATTTATTTGTTTAGTTATTTATTTTTCTCTCTTCTTGTTTATTCCTTTACTTTTTTTTTTTTTTTTTTAAATTTACTTACCTATTTATGTAATTGTATTTAATTTCTTCCTGCCTCACCTCGAGCATTATGTTGTGTTTTTTTTTCTCCATGCCATGTTCTGGTCTATGTGTATACGATATTTTGTAAAGTATGAAAAAAAAAACCAAAACTACTCTACACTTATAACCAATGTATTAGAGAAATTATTCAAAGAGATATTGTTTCCAAACCTGCAGCTGTTTTTTATTGGAATAATATTTACTATGACATAGACTGGAAAAACACTTGGATCCTGTCAAAGAAATTTATTATTACTAATAAGGTAGGAGAAGTTACTTTTAAATTGATCCATAGATGTTATCCGGTGAAGATCTATATGATTAAATATAAAAGAAATATTGATACTCTTTGTTCTTTTTGCAGCAACGCAGAGGAAACAATATGTCATTTATTTTGGGATTGCACCTACACACATATATTTTGGACTGATTTAAATAATTTTATAAACACAAAAACTGACTCTTCATGTACATTGAACTTTCAACACATTTTATTTGACCTATCACACATTGATAAAATAACTCCAGAAAAAAGATATATTATCGACCTTTTGATTACTTTTGCCAAATTTCACATTCATTGCTCCAAATTTGCACATCAACGTCCAAACATTACTGTTTTCAAAGCCCTTTTTTCCGATTACGTGGACAATTTGAGAAACAGTATAAGTTCTAAAGCAAATAAAACAAAAAAAAAAGCCAATGTATAATCTTATTCAATTTGTATAATTTCTATTTATTCCTCGAGCAATTTTTATTTTTATTACAAATATTTATTTATTTATTTATTTCATTTTGTTATTTTTATTTATTTATTTGTTTTCTTTCCTAATGTTTTTACTTACATGTATTTCTCTGTATAATGTAAAAGATTTTGTGAATTATGGAACTTTCTACCCTTGTACACGATTATGTATATTTACTGTTCAATGTTAATTGTAGAAGAAGAAAAAGAAAAACCTACTCTACACTTATTCTTCTTATGTGAACATTCTTTTAATTTCTGCTCCAAAATTGAAAAATATATCATATCTAAAAGTAATAATAAGATAACTATAACATCCCGAAATGTAATTACATATTTTAAACACGATATTCACAATTTAGAATTTCTTGTAAATTTGTTTATCTTATTTGGAAAATTTCATATACATAAAAATAAATATACTAAAACACACCCAAATTTTAAAATCTTCCTATTGGAATTTGAAAATTATATTAAATCTTTAGAATTTATCCATAATAAAAAAAGCTCTAACACCCTGGCTATTTATAAACAACTATTTAATATTGACTGAACTGTCTGTTGTATTTATTAGTTTATATTTGTTAGCTCTGTTATTTATTTACTTTTTTATACTATTATTTGTATATTATGCTTTGTATCTTTCATTATGTTCTTCAACTTCTATGTTCAAATGCTTTTTCCCTTTTGATATCTTGTTGTTTGTTCAATTTTTTGTACTGTATACTTACATGTTTTCAATAAAGTTGGGAAAAAAAAAAAAGAAATAGACGTAAAAGGCATAGAAATACACTTTTAAGATGTTAAATGGAAAAAAAAAAAAACACACACTTTTATTATATTCAGTGATAAAAAAAAAATCTACATTATAGTTGTGGGTTTTGAAGCAATTATGGTTTAGTTTCTTCCTTTTTTTTCTGATAAAGTAAAAAAATAAACAGGAAATAAAAGTTGTTCTCTTGAAATGTCAGTACTTTGGGAGTTTAATGAAGCTTACTATAGTATCAGTCACGTGCTGTAATTCAGGTTTACTGCTCATTGTTTGCGTAATCTGGGCAAAATGATGAGTCATAGGTTGAATCACCTGCACAGGTTTCTGTTTCAGAAAATACCATCTACTAAAAATACAGGTCCTAAATCAGCAGGATAAGGTGAATCAGTGTTTCCAAATTGTAAGGGATTCCAGACCTAATATAATAACACATACCTACACCTACACCTACCTTTAGTTATGATCCCCACCATTAAGTTATTTAACCCATAAACACTGACCAAAAGCATCTACTGATCTAAAAGATTTAACAACTGCTGATCCACTAATCCTACCAATACATGTAAATAATATAGATAAAATACAGTTTGTCATCTTCTCATGGTTATCAGATATGACCCATTTTGGACGTTCAGTGGCTCCGGAGTCATCAGTAAAACCCACAGTTTGATAAATGACAGTGGTTGTAGATGTTCGTTTGCATGTTCAGTTAATAATATATAGCCACTTTTTCTTCAGTTTTATCTGTTTTGATTCAATAACCGTTAAATTTACTCTGAACTTTGATGAACATCTACATGATCTGTAATTTCCAAGTTTGGGATAAAAAAAAAGTACATCTATCTATCTATCTATCTATCTATCTATCTATCTATCTATCTATCTATCTATCTATCTATCTATCTATCTATCTATCTATCTATCTATCTATCTATCTATCTATCTATCTATCTATCTATCTATCTATCTATCTATCTATCTATCTATCTATCTATCTATCTATCTATCAGTAAATTAAATACAGGAAAATACCTGATTTTAAAACACCTGACCCCATGACAAGAAGCAGCATAAATAATTACTTTGAAACCTGGTATAAAACATCAGAAAATTAATGGAATAAATCTCATATTGTCTGAACAGAAAGGTTAAAGACATGTTAAGTGCAAAGGAGGTCACACTTATTACGGACGCTTTGGTTTATAGAAGCTGTTTTTTCCTGAAACGTTTAGTTTTTTACTGCTGTACATGTACTTCACATTTATCAGATTGAATCTTTATACCGAGACAAATGCAGACATGTGGACATTAGTACTGTATGTATTTGTACATCTACTGGAGTACAGATTGTGTGGAGAAGAGGTTATGTGTAGTGTACCAAATTTGGACATGTCCTGATTTCTTTTGTATTCTTTTTGTTTTCACAGATGATCACAGTAAGGTCATTCTCGAATAAAAGTAAAGGTTTGAGGAAAATTCCCTTTGTTAACAGAAACTGATTTTCTAAAAATCACTGTATGCTAAAATTTTTTAACAGATCAGTCAGAAAAAAAAAAATCCTCAGTTGATAAAATCTGCCTTTTTTAAGCACAAATTACAATTTGGCAGCTTCTCTGAGAAAAATATTTTAGATTAGGATGTTTGAGAAGTGCATGCATTACCCATTTTGTGGACACCAGTACCATTTGGGTTAGATATAGCCTCCAATTAACCCATAGATACCCTGTGCTACTTTTGTGGCAGTTCACAAATGAAATTTTTCTCTATTTAACCTTTCTTAGATGAATTATCTCCATTAACCATAATATTATGCTCTATTTTTTTTGTTCTGTGAAAATTGGGTTTTTTCCTATATGTAATTTACTGATCATGTACTGTATACATCATGATGAGATTACATTTATGGGTTATTATATCAAAAACAAAGAAAACTTGAAGAAAAAGTTACTTTTTCAGCAAAATATATCATTAATTGTACATAAACCAAGTGTCTCCATCCACTGTCACTGATTAAACTCCATGGGTTTCATGTCGATGTTGATAAAATCTCAGATTAAAGTTGAGGGTTGTTATATCAGAAACAGAGAAACGTGAAGAAGAATTGATTTTTTTCAGTCAAATATATCATTAACTGAACATAAATCAAGTATCTCCATTAACTGTCATTGATTAAACTCCATGGGTTTTACTGGTGAATCAACGTTGTAGAAGATGACAGTGTTTCCATGGTAACTACAGAGCCTCTGAACATCCAAATGGGTCATATCTGATGACCATGAAAAGATGACAAACTGTATTTTACACTGATTAGTTTAACATATTGATGGGATTAGTGGTTTTAAAATTATTAAACATTTTAGATCAGTCGATGGTTTTGGTCACCGGTGGACGCTTGGGTTTTTATGAGTTAATAAGAGTAGTTTAATTAGTTGTAGTGCTATTACCTGTGTAAATTCATCCATCCATTCATGAAAAGACGACACACTGATATGGAACTTGTGAGTTTATTGATGTGTATCCCCCCCCAGTAACCATAAATCTGTTTCCACTGGTGTCAATCAATTTTTTTAAAATCACTAATATGCATATTATATTAGTTCCCTTCCCACAATCAAGCAGGCAGTTACAAGATTGAAGCCGTTTGGGTGCATAGTGAGACAGTCACATACAGAGATACTGTCACAGGAAGAGGAAAAAAAATAGAAAACAAGAAAACAAACTTAAAAATATATATAATATCATTTCATATAAGAACAATGCACACCACAGGAAATCCTCCGGAAAAAAGCCATGATTGCAACATCAACTATACAGGCATACAAAGACAATACTAAGAGAGAGAGAAAAGAGGTTTGTAGGACTCGGTTTACTTGTTTGTGTCATTCTCTACCTGTAAAAATACACGAGTTAGCTTTTTTTTTCTTTCTTTTTTTCAGAAACCAGCTCTCCAAGCCTTGTCTTTCTGTGTGTGTCTGTCTGCCTGCACAGCCCTCCAGCTCCACGTCTCCGAAAGACCTTGATCCAGGGCCAACCGAAGCCTTTTCATACCCAAATCTTATAATCCACATTGCAAAAAAAAAAGAAAAAAAAACATATGCTGCAAGTCCTCCATAAAACTTCCCTCCTAAGTCTTTCCCAGCAAGTTTGATGTACTTTTCAGATTCAGGAAAATTAGAACTCTTCTCGAAATGACACTCCTAAATCTGCAAATCCCATAACTGTTTTAATATAGTAAATTTGGTTCCAAGTTTGTTCTTACAACATACTTGCATGTATTTGTGTGCATATGTGACATTTGCGCTGGAGTCTTTTTCTAGGAGCCAGTTGTTTTTTTTAACATTAGCTAACTCCATTTCTAGGCAAACTTGCGAGCTAGCTTAATTTGTTACATCATAATATACAATTTTTATCTTCTTCTTGTTCCGATGAATGACGAATGGATGAATAAATGAATAAGCTAACACTGGCTACTAAGCACACAGTTGCCGCTAATGAACAAACTAAGTTGTCCATTAGCTAATTCCAGCTAACTCCATTTCCAAACAGAGAATATACATTTTTTAAAGTCTTTCTGCTCCTTTTTTGACATCATATATGTGTAGCCAGTTTAGCATAGAAATTATTATGGGTGTTAAGTGTCTAAGCTAACTGTAGCCACACTGATGCTGCTAGCTAAGCTAACAGCTAACAGCAGCTAGCCTTTCACACCACTGCTACAAAATAGAGGCAGTAAAAAAGTTCAGATTAAAGACATTCTTGTTAAATCCAACTTGAGTTCATGTCATAGAAATCAGTGTAGAAGTTTTGTCATTGATGTTGGCAACTGAGATACCCAATAGCTTGAAAATAAGGTTAGCTAATGTTAAAAAACCACAGGCTCTTGGCACAAAACAACTCCAACACAAACACATACATCTTGTTCCAGAAATAAACAGGGAATTGGTTCAAAGTTTGTTTTTGCACCTCTCTTAAACAGCTATCAGACAGTTTCGGGCTTTATGACCAGCAAAGCCAACAATGCTCCATTTTCTGTATGCCATCCCCAAATTGTTGTCACTTCAGATAAAACCTTCCCCTTCTAAAACAGGTATGAAAAAACGGTTTCGGTCATGGCATCACCTGTGAAGTTACAATCAAATTCAAACCACAAGGGAACACGTCCTTCCACAATACATTCAACTATGTAACACAGTTTAAAACACATTACTCGTAACACTTTACACCATTTTGCTGTTGATAAAAAGTGTATGAGTGTGTAGGAGGGAATATATTATGTTGGGGCGTTATCACATTCATTTGTTGGGGTTCTGAGTAGTGTACTGTGTTTGAGCTGGGGGCCTGTGCACACCTTCACCTTCCTAATGTGTGCCTGCAAAAAACACTCATGACCACCAAGCTAGAAACCCTAAACCAACTCGTAACCTCTTCCCTGGGAAAAAAGGTGAATTAAAAACATCTACTCTTATATATATTTATACTGTATATGTATATTTCGTCTGTTATCATAACAAAGAACAGAAAGTAAATAATTCATGATTTCAATTTTTCTCTTTTCTTGTTTCACTATACATTTTAATTGGTACAAAGAACCTTCATATACAAGCAATCTATTGAGAGGAAAAAGAAAAAAAAAATCTTTTTGAGGAAACCATCAGAAACTGCATGAGTGACACTTGATGGAGAACAAAACTGTTTTCGTGTCTGGTCTGCCGTTGATGATGGCTGCTCAAAAGCAATACAATTTTGCTTGATTTGCCTTTCACTTTCAAAAGAAAATGTCTGAAGAAATGTTATACATCTTGATCTGAGATAGCTGTATTGATAATTACAGAGAAATCTGCAGAATCACATTTTCCATAATGCAAAATGGCAGATACATCACCTTTTCAAAAGAAACATGATCAAAAAGAGCTCTATAATACAATAGTAGCAGTAGTAGAAGTAGTAGCATTATTTAAGGATTGTTTTGAACAAACCAGTAAATGGAGTTTGGATGTATGCAAACGATTTTAACAATAGCATCATATGTTATTGGTCAGTAGTATGTTCCCCCTCTGTTGCTGTCCTCTGTCACTCTGACTCCACAGCGCCCCCTGTAGGCTCTGGTTAGATCTGCATTTGTTCCAGGTATTTGTAGGTGGGGTTTTCGTAGCCGTGGTTCTGCATCTTGCTGAGGTGGCGTTCCTCTGGTGTCAGCATGGGGTCGACCTGAACAGACAAACAGAGGACGATCATGAAGACTGACCTCAACAGGGAGACAACACAGCGTCAACAACATGCTGCGTGTGTCCTATGCAAATCCTGCAGGGAACATAATCTAATTAGGTTCTGTATTTACTCGTCTTTCATTTACATACGCCACGATAACTTAATGTAAATCACACAGTTCATGGACAGTACTGGTGTGTCTCCTCCAAGTCTCAACCCCCACGACTGGAAAATGAACACTGAAGGACCAAACCCTGCAGGTCCTTCAGTGTCCACTTGAGGACGGTTGCAAAAGACCTGCCGTGTTAAAATACCAGACTTCCCAGTAGAAATGTTTACAGACTGAAGCACAATCAGTCTTGGTCTCTACCGCCACTTTTCCCAATCATGAGATTTGGGTGCCATGTTGGATTGGCAAATTGTTCCTAGCAGAGTTGGACATCGGACATAATTTTTTATTATTTTTTTTTTTTACAGACAGCATACGTTTGGCTATGCTTTGACACTGATGCAGAGACAAAAAACCATTGTCTCCTTAAGTTATGTCTAATAAAGTGTCTTTCTCTCCTTGGTCATGCACTGTCTAAACACACACAGTACAACGGTTACTGTATTCAGCTGACAGTTTTTATTGACAAGTGAATTTGTTGATGCTAACTAGCCCAACCTGCTAATAGCATAACCTAGTCTCTTAGCCATTAGCATAGCCTAGCCATTATAAAGTAGCTAATTCAATTTCTTAAATGTGGCACTAGACTTTTTTTTTTTTTTTTTTTTACCGCTATCTTACAACAATACAAAGCCTGTTAGCAAACTTATATCTACTAGCCCATGTTAGCATTAACCCTGTATTGTTTTATAAGTTGTTAGTATGCTAATTAGCTAATTACACTAATTGGTGCAAATGAATGTTTTTTTTTCTTTGTTTTTTAATTTATCTTTTTTTGAGCAATATAACAGTACACACAAAGAAGTGGAACTACAGTGTGTACATTATACATTGCCTTTATATAATTTTCCCTGCATGCCCAAACCAAACCCCAAGGCCCTCCGAGAAGAGGCACCAGCAGGAAAAAGAACATTACAACAAAGTCTCAGTGCAGTAGAAAATCAATAAGTACAAGCAGTAACAAATCTTTGATATACAAAAATAAGAACTGAGCCAACAGAAAATAGAAAAAAAAAGTAGGCATAGCTTGTAGATACATGTGCATACTTTAAAATATTAGGCATTAATTACATAGATGTATCAAATGTGAAAATAATTGGTAGACAGCATGAATTAAGACAAAAAACAACACCTAAACAAACACAAACCAGAGAGTAGTCTGGAGGTGTGAGATCAGTCTGAAGGCAGGGTTCATAAAGATTGAAAGTAATCCAAAAAAGATTGCAATTTATTAAGATATTTAGCTGAGGAACCTTGTAGTGAGAGTCTAATCTTTTCTAATTTAAGAAAAAATCATAACATCCCTAAGCCAAAACGAAATAGACAAGGGTTTAGGAGATTTCCATGAAAATATGATACAATGTCTTGCAAGGAGAGATGTAAAAGCTATTATAACAGACTATTTGGTTTAAACAGGAGTCAACAGAGAGCCCAGTAATGAATGTGTTTTTGCATAATTACATTACATTACTGTTTTCTAATACAACTGTATTTTGTATCATCATTTCCATCCTCTTGTTCCAATGTGGTTACTTCAGTCAAAAAGTATAGAAGCAGAAGTGAAAACTGACAGCTTTAAGTCAATAATGGCATAAGTGTAACTCAGCTGTTATGCAAAGATGTATCCACTGAACAAGTATTAAATGTCATCACTTATAGTTGTGACAGCAGAAAAAAAAGTATGAGAAGATTAGAGAAAAAAGGTAAAACGGTCAGTTCATAATGGTAGTTATGTTGCTGCAACGGAACTATATAATGAGTTCTGGTTCTTAAAATTCGAAGTTCTTTGCTTCAGTCTTAAACCACCCATAACTAGGGATGTAACGATATGAAAATTTCATATCACGGTTATTATGACCAAAATAATCACGGCTATTATCGTGGTATTATTGAAATTGTGCTCAAAATGTTCAAAAACACACTGAAATAATTTAACCAAGTTGTATTTATAAAAAAAAATAAAATAAAAAAAAAAATAAATAAATAAATATAATTGGCA
Organism: Sphaeramia orbicularis; assembly: GCF_902148855.1. Lineage (NCBI taxonomy): Eukaryota > Metazoa > Chordata > Actinopteri > Kurtiformes > Apogonidae > Sphaeramia > Sphaeramia orbicularis. Next base: position 43,842,177 of record NC_043969.1, on the reverse strand, counting down.
CAATGTACTTTCTCTTGGCAGAAGCGTTCAAGTATTAACTCTTAGTGGTCTGAGCCTTTTTTGGCTGTTTTTCAGTCCTTTTGATTTTGCCTTTATATACTATATACAGAAATGTTTACTATACCCATGTATGGTATCTTTTTTTCAGCACAACTTCATCTATATCATCTGCCTATTATTTTTTCACTTTAGCCTAATATATAAACATAAAAGGCCAGAAAATACAAAAAAATATAAAATGAAAAATTTATACACTTTATTGCATAAATAACACAAAGATGTTTAACGAACCTTTTCAAAGACTTTAAAAGTGAATATTGGTTCCAACTATTAGGTAGATAAAATTAAAATTGTAATAAATTAAAATATACTCAAATATTTGGCATAAAAGCATAGCTTTACATATATGTTTTTTTCCTCTAAGTGTGGTAATCAAACACGGTTATCATGATAATTAGGATTTATACGATAATACTAACCGTCTGCAGTTTTACCGCGGTTTATTGTTATACCAGTAATCGTTACATCCCTACCCATAACTAACATAAGGTCACCTAAGTGAAGTTACATTCACTGTTCATTTTCTGTAATCTACAGACACCAGACCACGACTTACCTCCACGATGCCATGGCTGATGGTGCCGTATTGCCTCTTCCTCAAAAGTACCAGACTAATCACAATCACGGTTGCTATGGCTACGGCGATCACCAACAACCCAATCAGAGCGCTGCTGCCGAAGCTGAAGTCCTCTCCCAGGGGGCGGTAGGTCTCCTACGAAGAAGAAGATGAAGACAAAGGGTGACAATGAGGACACAAGATAAACACAACTGACCACTGTAGCAAAAAGAGACATGAAGCTGCTTTAGCTGCAGAATAAATATACCTATAGTAGTTCTCTCTGTTAATCTGTTTATGCTCTATAAATGATGACACTTTCATTTAACTATGTAGAGAAGTTATCCAACTGGAACTGGACCTTCCTTTTATTGCTTTCTCAGTCACAAAATCATTTAATTACTGCTGTATGGAAACACTTGAAGTGATCAATTATATTATTTTTGCTGCCACGTCTTTAGTATGAACTCAAACTGAATCAAAACACAGCCAGACATGAATATACATAACAGCATAAAAAGATTTTATTTTCAAGAATTGACTAGATTCAGCTGAATTTTTATGTACTTTTAGTTTGTATTTGTAAGTTTTATCATTTCTATAATCTGAAAAATATAGAATCAAATGAAAAAGAAGGTGACTTTACCTCATTTTCTTTTTAATTTTCTACTTTTATTTATTTTAGTTTGTGTTGGATTGTTCAGCTTTAATTTGGTTTTTGTGTCTCTTGTATTTCATTTATATTACAGTAAATTGAACTATTGTTTCACTGCTAGTTTTAGTCTTAGTTTTTGATAATTAGTATTGCTTCTGAGGCTCCACTATCATTTTTTCCTTTTAGTCTCAGACAATACAATAAAAATTTCTGTAAATGTGGCCAATAAAACACAAACCCAGTCAGGCTTATTTATTAACTCAGAAACACTACTGAACTAAGATCTCATTTACCTTTCAGAGATGTAGAAAATGTCCAACATGCTTTTACTTCCTCATGTCTTTACTCTTGTCTTAAAAGTCTATAAACTATGCAGAATCCAGCAGCTGTGTCTGATTGTTCACTATAAACTAATATTTTAGAGTTTTTAATCCCATATTAACGTTTGTGCAGTGTGAGATCTAAGTCTCTCCCAAAACCAAACATTTATCTGAAAGCATATCCTGCTTTTATATGCACTGTCTATTAATTTTTAATTTTCTTTTTAGTATCTTTATTTTTAAGGCTCAGCAGAAGGACAAATAATCATTCTATATTCTCTTTGTTATATTATTAATCAATTGCTTCCCAAAACCCAAGATGATGTCTTCAAATATCCTGCGAGATTAACAAGTTTTTCTGTCACAGAGAAACAAGAGGAAAAAAAAAACCCCAAAACAAAACAGGAAATATTTACTTTTAAGAAGCTGAAATCAGAGAAATTTGACTAAAAACTCAATAATCAAACTTGAGGGTTGGCAAGTGATATGGTGTTATTCGATGAATCTTTGCAGCTGTGCTAAATATTCAAGATTCTGGTCTGTGTCATAGTTGTACTGGGTTTGTTGATGTAAGCTAATTTCATTCCAAAGCTAATGGCTGTTCATTTTGCCTGCATCAATGATAACAGCGTGTACATTGATTTCTACGTAGAGAACGCATGCCAGATTTTCAGCCAAAATCCAAAGGCTGACGTTCATGCCTGCTCTGGAGAACCTCAGTCCCAGTTCACAATACTAGCTTGATGACTAGCTTTCAATGAGTTAGCATAAAAACATCAATAAACGACCAGCTCCCAGCACAACATATTACAAATTGTACCTTTAAGTTTTAGTGGATCTTTAGTGTTTTTGTTGACTACAGAAAATCTTGTAGTTTAAGTTTGAAACTATTTCATGTTGACAATAGTCAACTCCGTTTCCAAGATTACGATCGTCTCAGTTGTCTACGTCAATGATAACAGTCTGTATATTAATTTCTTTGGAGAGGACTCTGTTTGATTTTCCCATAAAAGACAAACATAAAATACATAAATAAAAATCTTGCTACTCTTCTGCTCCTCTACAGCAGCAACATTGAACACAAGCTACAGTTAGCTTAGAAATAATCACCTAAAATCAATAAATAACTAAATTATCAGTTTTACCCTTTGTAAGTTATCCTTCCTTTTTAGCATGAAGCACTTTGCACATTCTTTTGAAAAGTGCTATATAAGTAAAATGAAATGTATTATTATTATCATTTCCAATTTTAATTATTGACTTGTACTCTTCATGTTTATTAATTGGTTTTTCATTGGCAGATGAAGCATAATTTTCAATGCAGGACCTGTTTTTTCACTCCATATTCTCATATTATTATATAAAACCCTCAGTGCAACAAGGACAATGTCCCTTTCAGCAGAGGATTTGTCACACACAATTTTGTTGTGACTAGTGTACACATGCGTCAAACGTGTCTCAGTGGAAGATTGTGTAATGTCTCACTAGTCGGTTTTTACACATAACCAGAGTCACCTACGCTCATCTGCACAATGTAATCTGGTACATATGACACAGACTAATCATATGTAAACAGCCACTGGGGATTCTTTTCTGCTCATTCTCACACATAAACTGAGCGCGCTCAGTTTGCGTGGATTCACATTCATCATATGAACTGAGATTTTCCAATGTGTAACATTCAGATACATTCACATAACAAACATGCACCCATGCAGAAATAACCAAAACATATTGAACAGAAAACTTTTAAAAACAAGAGAGGGGGGGATTTGGGGTCTGCTCCAACGCTGTGTTGTTTTAATTCTTTTCATTGTCATTGTTTTTGGCAGATTTCAGCTGGTATCTTTGCACACTCCCACACTCCCTCCTTCTTTCATCTTTTCCCCCACTACTGGTTATGACTACAGTTCCCCAGAGAGCCCTGTGGAGGGCGCCGCTGTACTCACCAGCTCATCATCATGCATAACGCTGACTCTCTCTGCACTGTAAACCACTTCTTTAACATCCAGAGACTCATCAATCACCTGTCAACACAGACAGGGGAGCCCAGGTTACACTCGCCACAATGCGTGAGCGAGAGCGTGAGACAGATAGAGCGAGAACGACAGAGAGATAGGCAGGCGGAGAGCGAGGAGATATGAATGTGCAGTGAAGTAAACGGTCAGGATTATCTGTATTTGTGCGATGATACACTTGGAGCTGTCTTGTACAAACTGGAAGGAGAGAGGGAGGGGGTTTGCAAGCATCAACAGACTCTCTTTGAGGCACACAGTTAACATGTCCTTCTAAACAGACTGGCAGCCACTCAGAACTGAGAGCTCTAATTTGAAGAAGAAGAAAAAGAAGTAGAGGTAGAAGAAGAGGAAGAAGCACTGTGAGTGGAAGTGAGTGTGTCCAGGAGGCAGAAACAAAATCTGCTGTTTGTAGAGACAGAGCACTCCGGAGTCTTTTTGAGTTTTTTGTTGTTTCTTGTGAAAAATAATCACAATTCAAGTGATCTTTAAACCACAGACTTGCTCCGTCTTGAAAACATAGCAAAAAAAAAAAAAAAAAATTAATAGAATAAACAAACAAATAAATAAAAAAATAAAAACATGCATGCACTCAAATACTTGCACACACACAAGTACACGTTTGCAGTTTGTGTCCGATTAGCATGCAGTGCACATTCAGCAGCCGCTTGGAAATCCATGAGTAGGGATGGAGCGTCCAGCAAAAGAAAAAAGTGTCATGCGATGTCTGTGGAACAAAGCGTGGGGTTGATCTGAATGAGGGTTGGATTGCCAAAAAGAGGGACACGCAAATGGCCCATTGTGAGACAGCTGTAACTATGACAACATAGTTACTAGAATAATCTGACTCATTAAAAGCAGAACTTAAGAGAGCTATGTGAAAGCACTGTGTGGACTCATTAATTTCAATCATCAGCACAAGTGCCTCAGACTGAAGTAATGAATTAAACTGTCAAGACAAGAGAATATATTTTAGTTTAATTCCGCCTGTGTTGTTGCTTTAACAACGCTGCTCTCAGTTCATGTGTTTAGCGAGTTAGAAATAAAAAATGCTTCGAGGCAGAGACGGAGCGATCGATCAATCTCTTACCACGTTGTTGCTGATCTTGGGTTTGCTGTTGATGATTCTCTCCTCGGCGCCTATCAGGCCATCTAATCCAGACATGGCGGAGCCTGTAGGAGTTGAAGGACCACGGTCAGTGACAGCACGAGAAGAATAAACTAACAAACAGATCAACAAAAACAGAGGGATGGTGGTGTTGATGGCAGACAATGGCACACAGATGTCCAGCTCTTCGCTCACAACTGTGGCCTGAGTCGCCTCGGTGAACGCTGGCGACAACAAAGGCCTTTCTTCCATTTAACACAGTGAGAGCTCTGTGACACTGACCTCAGGTTTTTTACAAAGACCTTCTCTGAGCTGAGACGTCTCTGGAAACATCCAGCTATAAGAACTGACTCAGGATATAACAGAGGCAACAGATATGTACTATGCCTAGGTGCAGGTTTAAGGGTTTTGTTTCTCTACATGCTTTTATTCCTGACATTTTAAAGTAAATATCTGTACTTTCTATTTCTTTACATTTCCAAAAATAGGCTGTAACTTTAGGTTTTAGGCAATTTAGAGGAATTATCATTTATATTTATATAAGGATAAAGATTTCAATGTAAACATAATAACACATCAAACACTATGCAGATAGTATGTATAGATAATATTAATATAGATAATATAGATAATGTACAGAAAAAACGGTCTCTTGACAATCGTAACAAGAGAAAGATTAAATAAAAGGCAAGATAATGGTTTAGAACTCTCACACAAGTTGAAAATAGTCTTAAGGGAAAGATAAATCTTGCTGCATCTTTTACTTAATTTTTTTCTTGTTAAAATTTTCAGTGGTTTGTTTATATTATATATATCTATATTATCTATACATATATAGTATCTGATGTATTATTATGTTTAAATTTAAATAAATCTAAATCTTAGGAAAAAATAGATGATAATTCCTCTAAGTTGCCTTTAAACTAAAGTTGAGAGCATATTATCGGAAATGTAATGTATCTTGCTCCATCTTTTATTTAATCTTCCTTTGTGTTTTGTTGTTTAAAAATCTAAAACAAGGTGAAAACAATATAAATAAAAAGATTCAATAATAAGAAAAAAAAATTAAAAGATACAAAAGAAGATGAAAACAACATAAATGCAGAAAAAAAGTAAACGACACTGGGGAAAGATGTAAAAGTTAAAAAAAAAAAAAAAAAAAAAAAGAAAATGACCAAATTAAAAGATGCACTGATATATCAGCCAGACATTAAAAATCAGCATGTATGGTATCTTCTCACCAATGGCAATGGTATTTATGTGAAGGTTTTTTTTTTTTTTTTAGATAATGTGACAGCAGACTGAAAGATATAGAATGAAGATTTCATTGTGAATAAAGGGATAAATAACAAAAACAAAATAAGGAAACAGAGAGTAACATTGGATTCGGCTATCGGCCAAAACATTATTTTTAAAATCAGTGTTGGCCATGAATTTTGCAATCAGTGCATCCCTGGACAAATTTTCAATAATGTAAGGATGAAAATAAAGTTGCAACAAAACAAAAACAATAATAAAAGAATAAAATATGTAAAAAGGCAAAACTAACAAAAGATGCAACAAGGAAAACTGTGAACATTGATGCAAGATGAAATTGTCAATAAATATAGACTGGACTGAGGATAAAATATGACATTATGTTTCCAGTCCTGTTGCTGACATTGAAAACTTTATTTTATTTAAATTTGTAAAGTTTTATTAGTGTTTGGACTAAATTAAAAAGACACGAAGCTCAGTCCTTCAGAGGTCTACGTTTGCTTTGTACTATCCGTTCATTTCATTTCAGAGCCTGACATTGAAACAGTACTTGTATTTAAGTGTTTTTTTGTTTTTTTTTTATATGGGGGTGAATAATATGGATTTTTGCCAAATACGAGCCTTGTAAACCTGTATAACTCAGTGTTTTGCATCTAAAACTCCTTTACGAATGCAAATTTTTGTGGCTTCTGGTATGAGTTTAGACCAAAAAACTGGGCTACAGTGTCAAATCTGCATGTTAGACTGATGGTTCTGAAATAGGCCTAGGGTCTATTAATACACACACAGACCAGATATGTCATGAATAAATCAGGATCTGAGAGGATGGAGGACTGAGCGAGGCAGTCGGCCCAGTCTCCTGAACAATACAGTAGAATACAGTCCACAGACATATGAGTCTGTCTGAGGCTGACTGTCGACTGCTGCTGTCACCGTTAGTACGAGTGCCTTCGCATACAGTCAACAACGACGTGTGTTTGCAGCCTCGCTCAGTGACATCACAAATCACATGATACAAACACAATATCACACTGTACGACGGGGACACGGGACGAAGCGAACAATTAGTCCATTAATTGATCAGTGAATATCAGCAGGTTAACTGATCAACAACCAGTCGACTACCGATTAAAAGTGAGGATTCAGTAAAAATGTCAAACACTTGTTGGTTCCAGATTCTCAAATTAAATCATTTATGATTTATGAAATAAACCTTTAAATAATCTTTAAATAAATACATCTTTAGGTTGGTAAATTCAATTATTATTCAAAGACGTAAATTCATCACTGAGATATTTAGTTATTACTTTGATAAACTGTTAACATTCTATACCACAGGTGTCACACATGCGGCCCGGGGGCCAAATCCGGCCCGCCAAAGGGTCCAATCTGGCCCACGGGATGAATCTGTGAAATGCTAAAATTACACTGAAGATATAATATATATATATATATATATATATATATATATATATATATATATATATATAAAATACCAATCAATGGTGCTAAAATCATTTCAATTCAGGTTCCACATACAGACACATACAGTCCAATTAGATTTCAAGTGGGTCAGACCAGTAAAATATTATCATAATAACCTATAAATAATGACAATCCCAGATTTTCTCTTTGTTTTCTTGGTGTAAAAAGTAAAATTACATGAAAATGTTTACATTACCAAACTATACTTTTACAAAAAATGTGAATAACTTGAACAAATATGAACAAACGGAAATGTCTTAGAAAAGTAAATGCAACTTTATCAATATTCTGCCAGTTAGTAAATGTTTTGTGTGATTGTAATGCACATGTGTGAATGATAAACTGATAAAACGAGGCAGAATATTGTTAAAATTACACTTGTTTTTCTTCATACAATTCAAGTTGTTCATGTTATTCAGATTTTTAAGGAAACTTTGTGGATGTAAACCTGATCATAATATAATTTAACTTTTTTCACTGTTATCATTTTACTGGTCCGGCCCACTTGAGATCAAATTGGGCTGAATGTGGCCCCTGGACTAAAATGAGTTTGACACCCCTGTTCTACATAATGTCTTTATTTTGACAAAGTGTACTATCATTTCCAGACATAAAGTCCGTATTTTGATTCATTCAAGATACATAATTATTATCATTTTGAGATGCTAGTTATTATTTTAACAAAATATCTCATCATTTTAAGTCATTAGATCATTACTTTGAGGTACAAAAGTATTAATATTTGTTATAATATCCTTATTTGATGACGCTTATAACTTTCAGACTTAAAGTTGTTTCAGATATTAAATCCTTATTTTGACAAAGTTTGTTATTATATATAACATAAGAGAACATACAGTCATTATTTTGAGACAATTAGTCAGCATTTTGCCAAACTGTTGATATTCAGAGATATATATTCATTATTTTAGTTATTTGGCATTTATTCATACTATTATTTTTTTCCCCGAGACAGAAAATCAGTATTTGACAAGGTCTATTTTTATTGTGAGATCTACGGTGATTATTTTGAAATGTTTAATGATTACTGTGATAAAGGGCATATCACATTGACACACTAGATCGTAAATTTTTTTAGAAACGTTGTCATTCTCAGAGACGTTAACTCAATATTTTGACCTATGAGATTTATTTGTTCTCACAGTGGAAGAAATGGTCTTTCATAAAACTTTTAACAGGATTAAAGATCAATGGAAAAATAAAGGACAGATTCTCTATAATGGTTTGTTTGCAGAAAAGTTCTGGGCATCCACTTTCAAAACAATCAATAGATAATTTAGATTCTGCAATTAGAGCAAAGTGTCTGATGTGTTTGCTGTGGAAGATCAGGAGGTTAAACCCAGATCAGACCGACCGGGTGACGTCACCACATCCCAGATTCAGGTTCTGGAGGACAAATGAGGACAATTTACAATGGGCTGTGGGTCAAGCAGCACTAACACTGAGGTTCAGACAGGACCGGTAAATCACACGGGTCCTATCAGGAGGACGGCGACTGATGAGGGGATGAGCGTGGGGGCAGGGGGGGCGGGGGTGGGGGGGTGGTAATTAAGCGAGGTGCTTTGACAAATGTACTGAGGACAGGATGACGGCAAACACACGACTGAATAGATCGGCTGAGAGGGAAGATATCTGCTTCTCTACTTCACTTTAAGTCACTACCTCTAACATCCTAGCATGAAAAGAAAAAGACCAGGAAATGCAGCAACTGAAATCCAACCACGCACGTTCATGAGTCATCAAAAGAAAAAGGGGGAAAATCAAAACCCAGATGGTTTCAGATAAAACAGCGATGGCGAGGGATGGCGAGGATCCCAAACCGCACCGAGGGAGGGGAGGTAAAAGGAGAAGAGTGGAACAGAAGAGGAGATGAGGATGGTTTGGGAGATGAAGAGAGGGAGGGGAAGCCGGAAAAACAAGATGCAGCAGAGGCACCAACCTTTCTTGAAGGCACGTGGGGAGTCTGATAGGTCGCCTTGGCATTAGAAATGAGCAACAGAAAAGAAAAAAAAAAAAACAGGAAGAACAGAAAAAGAAGGAAGGAGAAGAAGAAGAAGAAGAAGAGAAAAAACTTAGGTGAGCAGAGAAAAGGCAGGATTATCAAGAAGCTTGTGTTAATTGATTAGGAAAAGAGCCCAGCAGGGAAGAGTCCCAAAATAAATTTCAGAGATAAATTAAACAGAAAAGAAGAAAGAAAAGAAACGAAGGGAGCCATTTCAGAATTGGCTATCTCTACTGTATCTCAGCCCTCTGGGTGTTGGCATCTATAGTAAATGTTCCCTGTAGATTTAGTTGTAATTTGTTGGAATCGTTCCATTTTTAACTTCTCACTCTCCTTAAGGATTCAATCATAGGTTTGCCACAAATGTAAGAAAGAGGCAAAGTTTTTGGCTCCGGATCAGCACCAACGCCTGAGGTTTTGTGAATTTATCTGAACTTCAGTGGTGCTGCGTTGAAGACTAGGCCACAGGGAGCCGAGCAGACGCATTTAAGTCCAAACTCCTGGCTCCAGAGTGCATTTACATCAGAATAAAACACACTGTAGATCCACGTCCATCACAGAGTACATGTAGGGCTTGGTATTCATTACTTTTACATGCACACTAAGGCCTATATTGATCAAGTGTGTGTTTACTCTATATGGTTAATCAATAAAAAAGTTAACAGTATATTTCATTGGAACATTTGATTCATTAAATGCAGGCATACAGGATAATTTGAGCACCAATGTGTTATGCTCCATTGAAGACCTTCATTACCCATAATGCAAGAAATGTTAGTTACGATGCTAACCAGTTTGTTGTTAGTAAATAAGCTAACCGGCAACATGTGCAAAATTTTTGTTCACTCTATAAATCAGAATCGTTTCCTTGTAGAAATAGTCAAACTGAGCTGCAAAGGCCTTTCCACGCTTTTGCATTTTGATTGACGTCACATTACTTCGGCAATATTTACACCTAGCTTCCACACTACTGTGCAGCTAATCCTGTTTTAGTTTAGTTTGTGGAGAGACAAAAATATTTAAGTTTTGAGTCAGTGATGCAAACATGCAAATTTGCCCGATTGGTCCTATCAGTGACTACATATCCCTGGTGGTGCCTGAAGTTCCATGCTAACATGCTAACTTTTTATTAGCATGCTAACATAGTATGCAAGACTTTTTAGTAGTTTGTAGTAGTACTTTTTAGTCTGAATCCATAGCATGTGAGTTGCATACTGTTACCAGGCAAATATTACAGTATGCATGCTCTGGAAACTTTGTTGGCATAAATATCCCACAATGCAATGCAACAATAAATCATGACAGAAGGCTAACAGAGCTGGTTTTCTGCAACATGCTGAAGTCCCCATATGTGGTATTAAACATATGTTGGTAGAGGTAAGATGGGCTGGTTACTAAGGTAACTGGTAAGGAAGCTTCCAGGAAGTAACATGTATTCGCACCCTTAGCATATCTGACAAAATATGTTCTACTGTGGATTTAGACAAAAGACAAGATTTTGTGTGTATGCTCCTTAGCATGATACTTAAGATGGACCGTGTCTTTGATTTGTCACCTTTCACATGATGACCACAGATGTATTAAATGTTAAAGATTAACAGGTTAACTTTTCGCCTAAACCTCCAGCAGAACACGCCTGGATAACGGACGCATTGTCTTTCTTGAAACTGGAAAAGATCAAATTGTCTCTCAGAGGATTAACTGAGAAATTTTACATTACATGGAAGCCTTTTGTCTCTTACTTTGATAAAACATCTATAGAAAACATAACAGAATAGAATAGCTATAACAATTGTAACTACACTACAAACAAAAAATTAAGGATATTTTACATTTTTGGCCTATTTTTTTCAGTTGGCATTCTTGCACAGCGCTTTTTACTTTTTTTTTGTGTGAATTGTATTGAAACACATTTTTTTAATGCCCAGACATAGTTTTATTTACAAATGGCAAAAATGACAAAAAAAGACCTAAAAAAAGAAAAAGACATATCCGTAACTTTTTGTTTGTTGTGTAATTGAATGTGGACCAATATGGGTGGGTGGGGACTACTTCTACCTTTTTCTTTTTTTTTTTTTTGTTGAAGTTTGTGTTTGTTGTTAGTTGGTTTTTGGAAAACTGGAAATGCTTATAACTGTGCTGAGAGGATATGTGTACTTAAAATGTGTCTTAATGAAAAGATTATTAAAAAAAAAAAAAGGTTAACTTTCTTCTCAACCTTCTTGTTGTGAAACTCAAGTGCTAACCACTATGCCACCACTTCGCCATGATCTTATAATATGACTAATTATAGTATCAGCTGTAAATTCAGGCATTTTAGAATATTAAGAGATCATTTAGCTTCTGTGGACGGAGGTTGTTACCCAGACACTTGAATATTTTGTGCATGTAAACATAGTTGCCGATGTCGATGATACCTGTGGCTTAAGACACTCACCCTCTGGTTCTGGACGGGACCCCAAGGATGTGACCTGGAAGGGCCGGTATGGCTTTCCCTCGGACACAGGGACTTCCACGCTTTCCTCTGACGATACGGTGACGTCAGGCTGTGATTCAGAGATGGACGACAGGAACTGGTCCATGTCCGCTTTCTGCTCCTGGAGAAGTTCATCTGCAGAAAACAATAAAAGGCCGGATGGTGAGACGGTGCAGCCAGGGACATGGCATCAGTTGGTTTCACCAATTACACTATTTTTCCATCAGTAACGGAGCTGCATCAAGAGGCGTCCGTTCTCATTTCTGCTAACTACCAATTAGTATTTTTCTGAGAGCTATTTTCCGTGTAAATCTGCACATCTCCCAACAGGATGCTGCACGGTGAGAGCTGTGACCCAATTCTGTCACAGCACCCGCTCCACTTTTATCTGAGCTGCAAAACCCAGCTATGCCTCCTTTAATGAACCAAATGAAAAAGAATGAAAATAATAAAAACGCACCGGACACTGCTCTGTCTTAAATTGTACCACCGGTGATAGATATTACAGTGGAGCTCCGAGAAAAGAGTGGCAGGGAAAAAAAGACAATTGGTTTGTCCCTGTTTCTGATAACCACTTCATAGACTGGTCTCCTCCTGTATCTGTTTCCCTGCACTGCACAAAGAAAATGTTGTTTGGATGTCAGCGTACCCCAGGTAGAATAAAAAAAAAAAAGCAAAAAAAGCAGAGTGTATGTATTCAATTTATCTGTGTGGCCCATGTACAAATTCCATCAGTATTTTCATTTCATCCGTTCTTATTACAGCCCACCGTCTCTCATCCAAGACACCCGGAGGCATTTCGTCAGAACACGACTCACCAATTTCATCCTGAATCTCCTCGGCCACATATGGTACTTTGTAGAGCAGAGACAGACTCTGGTTCATCCTCTCCTCGATCACACGCAGGTGGGTCATCACCTGCATGCAGAAAAACACAAAACAGGAGGTCACGTGACTGAAAACCTGTTGCACTCGCTGGAAAAAATGCCCCTTTAAAAACAAATACGAAAAAAATTTATACAAGATATTTTTGCTTGAATTAAGCAAAAAAAATTGCCAATGGAACAAGTGAAAATTAACTTAGATATAATAAGATTTTCAAGATCTATTATCTAAAAATAAGTTCTTACATCTTACTGAAAAGTTACTCTTTAGGTGATTATGTCTTATTTTAAGTGTGACGAGATATTTTGACTAGAAATGAGAAAAATACACTTGGAAAGATTTTGACTCTTCCCAGTGCTTTTGTGATGGAGTGAAGCTGCTGCCCTGAGCAGAGATTTTGTACTTTTACAGGATCTTAATGAGATTTTAATATATGATGCTACCATTTATATCCATGGCTACAATTAATGAGTTTCCATTTCTCATTTCAGATATATTACTTTTTTTTTTAAATATATAAAGTAATGAATTAATTGTTACAAAACTCAAATTGCTCATCCTGTCTAGACAACAGTTAACACTTGTGTGGTTATGTGAAGTTTTCCATCAAATTCCTAAGTTAAAGACGTCCATGAAAAAGCCTAAACGCTGATTACAATGTACGGCATTCCTGTCAGTTTCACTCCCCAGTTCTCCAGTGCTTCTCTTCTGCCGTTTTTGCAGTGGAAACATTGTGTAAAATGAGCATTGGTGCTAAATCATTTAAGCTGTCAAAGCGTTGCATCTTGACTTTTCAACCTCTCATTCATTTTTTATCTGCTTGATCTTGTCCATTCTCACCACTCATCTGCACTTATGCCCCATCCACATTAAACGCACACACTTTATAAAACAGATATTTTTCCTCTATATTTTGGCCACTTGTCCACACATCTCATTATTTTATTTTTACCTCTGCCAAGGAGGTTATGTTTTTGCCGGCATTGGTTTGTCTGTCTGTCTGTCCATGTGCAAATAACTCAGAAAGTTATGGACGGATCTGGATGAAAACTTCAGTAAATGCTGATACTGGCACAAGGAACAAATAATAAAATTTTGGTGGTGATTGGGGGGGGGCGGCGGCACTGATCTGCCTTGGTGGAGGTTTGCGCTCTCCGAGTACTTCTCTAGTTTTTAAAAAAAAATAATTTTCTTTTTATTATTTTTTTCAGCCAGCATTATTTCATCAGCATTTTACATCATGTACATAACTTCTGTGTATGTAAAGAAAAATGAACCAAAACATACTCATACATGGAAGCATTGATAGAAATAGTAAAAAATATACACAGCAACCCAAAATAGACTTTCAGGGAAATAACAAATATATTTCATATCCATTCTTTCGTTCCAGAAACCCTTTTGCCTTGTATAAGACGAACACCGAACATTTAAAGTGTGTAGCATGAACCAAGGGTTTACAAGGGTTTATATGCATGTTACTTTCATCAAGCAAAATCAGCTCTTAATAGTGTCACAAAGTCAACACAGTTTTTCCAATAATTGGTGAATTTGTCTGAATTGAGTCTGACAGACAAAGTCAACATCTCCATCCTATAGATGTCACCTATAACCTCTATCCAGTCCTCCATTTTTGGCCACTTCCTGGTGATGGCTTTTTTACCTGCCACCGACAATATTCTGAATAGATACTTATCCCCTGAAATTGTTATCCCACACATTTCATTTTCATAATACTCAATTAACTTCCACCGTCCAGATGTAGTAAAACTGAAGACGGCAACACCAAAAAAGCCAGACATGAGGTTCCAAAACCACAGTCATCTACTTTTCACATTCAGCCTATGTTTGTACAGTGCTTTAACATGGCTTTGAGTTTTTCTTGCCCTTAATAAGGGACCACAACTATGTGTTATATAATACTGTATATTTTAATCATCATTTAGAAATATTAAGCTCCGTAAGCAGCATTAGCCACTGCCATAATGTCCTCCGAGACATATGTTTTTCGGATTATTCAGTGCAGCCAAGAAATAGAGTTTAAAATTTAGTCTGTTTAAAAGACTGCACAATACAAAACGCAAGCTGTTCTCTGCTAGGGACATAAATGTGTCTAAGGGACAGAGTTATTCATGTTCACAAATTTAGATTGTCACAGAACTGGCAGAAATGTGCTTTCGGGAAGGGAGCATATTTCTTAAGATGAACTCAGACTTAAGCACAGCCAGCCGACTTGCAGACATAAAACAAGTCTCTGCATGTAATATTCAAATGGGCTCAGTAGCACTGGAGTGACTTGACAGGATCTACTGCCTGTCAGTCTCGATGATCACCACAGATATCAACTCAGAACTCTTCTGACTGACTAGATAGAGAGAAATCTGCATATTCCATCAATTTTCACACTTCTACAACCAATATGATGTTTAGAAAAGGGAAATATTTCCACATTTCTGTTGCCAAACTGGTTGGCAGAACATGAAAAGCTGCCAGCCACTGACAAAGCTGACCAGCTCTTGGCAGGTAACTGGTGTTTATTTCCCACAATGATGACTGACGGTTTTTATCTCCCAACACATGGCTGCAGTGCACCGGAGCCAGCAACAGATGGCAATAATGCACCTTTCCCATTAAAGGCACATTGCGGCGGAACCTTCCTGACAATGTTTGACAAACAATCCTCATTATGCAGATTACATGTCCCCGAGTTGGGAATACAGATTTTGATGTAGCATCCTCGCACAAGTTAGACAGGTTAAAAGAGACTAACTTCATCCCAGAAAGTCACACAAGACAGTTACATAAAACACAGCAAAACCCTTTCTTTACAAAGGCTTCTTTTGTAGCGCACTTCTGAGTCACATCTTAAATCCACAAGCAGGTAGTACAGACTGAAAATGCAGATTTGAACTTGCAGCAGGAATATTGCAGAGTGAAGAAATACCCAGGCGTGACAAGTAAACATTGCAAAAGAATAAGAACATGAGCACAGGCTGACTTCCACTGACTGAGCACAGATAGCAGAGGCACATCCTACCAATAATCTAAGTCGTAACCCCTCCAGGCCTTTTCCCCCCTCCTCACTATCTGCAGTGTTGTGTATGTATAATGGCGTAGGATAGCTATAAATGGTGTCGAAGGGCAGCGACACAAACAGGCGAGTCCATCTAACAGAGGAGCTTCCAACCAAATCCCTCAGAGTCCAGCATTACACAAGACCTGCGCAATGTTAATCTTCGGCTGAGGCTTAAATGAATGTAACACCCCACCTCCCCACTTCCCTCCCCTCCGTCAGACTGGCCTACTCACTCCTCCTGGGCTTCAACTCAGAGAAACACACAGTCTTTCTACCTCCTACGCACAGGGCAGAGAGTCGCAGGCTGAGACATCATTATCCCTCCCATCTGAGCAAGAATAACAAGAGTGAGCGATCTCCGAGTGGCTCAGCATGAGGTCTCAGATTTACAAACTCAGCTTCTGCCTGGAACGTCTTCATTGTTGAAATAATGCGAACCTGTAAAGCTTTACCTGGTGCTAATGAACCAGGAAGTAATGAAGTAAAACATTAATCTTCAGACCAATGAATAATATAAATCTTTAAGCCTGAGGTTTTCTGGTTTTGTACCCGGATTATTCAACTATCAAGACACCTCAGATGAGACAAAAGTGCCGGTATTTGTTTCACCTTCTCTTCACTCATGCTCCTTCTATTTTTAATCAAAATAAATGTAATATATGTAGGTTTCTGACTGTCGATCAGGACAAGACAAGTGTTTTCAATATATGAGTTTTCAGCCACAGCCATATCAGAAACTGTACACTGTTTACACTGTATGTATGTTCATATGTTCACATGCCTATATGTACATTTTATATTATATTTTATGTATATTTTTTCTTATTATTATTTTTCTACTGCAAGTCTTTCTATTTTTTACACAGTTTGCACAAGGGTGCTTGCTGCAATTTCATTTCGTTGCAATTTCATTTCACTGTGAGTGTACCTGTATATCCACATGTGACAAATAAAGGTCTTGAATCTTGTAGGATGGCTCCTCTGGCTGTGTATTATTCTGTCTTCAACCCTTTATTGGGCAAGTGACTATATTTTTGATCATTTCCACATTCATTACAAGACAGTAACAGCACCAGTTACAGTGAGGACAGTGAGGCAACAACCCAATCCAATGTGGTCTCCGCGGTCTGTAAGGTCCACCTCTGCATAAACAGTGAGTGTACCTGCTTTGTTAGGTACCATGAAGTAATGGTACTAATGTAAGGAATGATGTTCAAAGGGAGGATGTGGATGTGGACAGGGGTCTGGGTCAGCACTTATGTTGGTCTAATGTTCTAAAATACATGTTCCTTTTGTGTTTTTCTTGTATTTGTTATATATACTTCTTGGATTTTTTTCTCCCCACTTTCTGGTAAGGAACCAAATATGGTAACTTCAATGACCTTGATTTCCTACATGACAATATATATATTTTTTAATTTCATGAAAGTAATAAAGTCTTGTTATGTCCCACAATAACACACCAAGGTTGAAATTTTGTATTTCAGAGTACAGGGTTATTCAAAAAGAATGAACCGATTTCATTACGCAGTACTTTAATAAGGAAAAGCAATAGAAATCTTCAGCCAAGTCACAAGTATTCTACTCACAATCAACTTTTATTTCCTGTCTTACAAGTGTTCAATGTGGCCACCCACCACCTACAGCACATGCAACATCAATGCGATAAGAGAATTCCTCCCGAACGCGTATCAGCATATCATGATCCACTGAGTTGATCGCTGTTGTTATTTGATGTTTAAGGTCATCGAGGCAGCCATTGAAAACTTAGAAAACTGCTCTTTCAAATGGTCACTGATGATGCTTAAGAACTGAAGCAATGCGTCATGAAATCGGTTCATTCTTTTTGAATAACCCTGTATTTCTATGAGTGGACTATAAAGGGTTAACATGATCGGCGATTGTCTCTGGTGGACGTTAGGATCTAAACACTGACCTGTGACTTCATCTGTGCCGCCTTCTCAGGATCCACAGCCAGGACGTGCTGGTAGTGACGGATCGTGTGCTGGCGGTCCTTGTTCTCAGCCCGAACGTATCGCCTCAGGGCCTGGAGGATGCGATGGGGCTGGAAATGGACAGAAGAGACGGAGTGTTAGTTATGTTTGGTGGTTCATAACAGCCTTGTAAACATGTCTGTATAGCTCAGTATTTAATAGTTTTTACAACTCATCGCAATTCGCAGACATAAATTGTGAGAAAATTGAATTTCTGCATCAAGGATAAGCTTTCCTGACCATTTTAATGGTTAAGTTGGCCTTGAAGAAAAATAAACACAATAAACACACCGACATTTTAAATAGGAAATGACACAAAATAAATAATTTTAGATGGATTAATCTCTGCTTATTGCTATTTTTAAATTACAGGTTTATTTGGTGGCCTAATCAAAACGTCCCGTGACACCCTTGTGGGTCGGGAACCAGTGTTTGGGATCCATATGAAGCAGCATTTCTCTAACATAACTGCAATTTCTGAAGTTATACGATAAACCAAAATTCTCTTTTAATTTTGGGGTTAACCAACCAGAATAATCTCAGTGTGTCACTATTATTTCTCCTTATTTTCAGAATCCCACTGAATAATAAAATCAAATTCCCATGTTCCTATTTAGATTTCAGAATTTTTTCAGGTTTTACGTAATAATCCTCCATATGATGAAATAAAATGACCAAACTCACTTAGCCGTGAACCTCAGATTAGGCTTGAGCCTGCTTTGTATTGCTAAAGATGAACATTACTATATTTTCGAACATCCCTCACCTTGGTGCAACTAATTATAGAGATGAAAAGAACCCTGCTGTCAAATGTGGATTTCTCTAAATCTATTTATATAACATGACATAAAATCATTTGCAGCACCTTCCGAAATAGTACCATGGATGATGAAATTACCAATTTTGGAAGTGCAACAGAAACAGGGTAACAAATTACTGCTCTCAAGCCAGACAACATTATTAGATATGAAAAGAGGACAAAATAAGAATGTGTGAATTCCCTTTTTGGGTGATTGATACTGGATGGTAAAAGATGAGACCAGTACCTGTGTGAGCTGGGAAAAACATCAAACGACTATTAGATAAAAGGAATTTATAAAAAGCAGGACACAGGGATTATGGCGGCGGGTTCAGATGTGATTGACTTTGTGCTCATGGTGGATTTTCGGATGTGTGTTCATCTGGCTGCTGTAATCCATTCCCCTCATGATGAATTGAAAGTTGGCAGAAGGTCTTTGGACAGGGGATCAGATTAGCCAGAGACCGTAAGTAGAGTGAAAAGGCTCAAACACTGAGGTTAAAAAGAGAAGCAAATGAAGATGTGCCAAAACCTACAGTACTCCAAATGGCCACCAGAGGCTGACCATCTCCTTTAGACTCTCAGGTTAAAATTTGGAACAGAGATAAACATGCTTCAAGTTTAAAAAAAAAAAACAAAAAAACCCTGTTCTGTCTTTATAGTTGATTTACCCATTTACGACAACTTTATATAACTCACCTGTTTAAAGTATGAAAAGGCAAGTTAATTAACCCATAAAGACCCAAAACCATCTACCGATCTAAAATGTTTAATAACTTCTGATCCACTAATCCTATCAATACATGTAAATAATTGGTGTAAAATACAGTTTGTCATCTTTTCATAGTCATCAGATATGACCCATTTGGACGTTCAGAGGCTCTGTAGTGAACATGGAAACACCGTCATCTTCTACAACATTGATTCATCAGTAAAACCCATGGAGCTGGATCAATGACAGTGGATGGAGACACTTGTTTTATGTTCAGTTATTGATATGTTTGCTAAAAAAGTAACTTTTTCTTGAGTTTTCTCTGTTTTTGATATACTGTATTAACCCTCAACTTTACTCTGAGCATTAATTAACATCTAAAAGATCAGTATATTAAATATGGGAAAATACATGATTTTCACTAAAAAAAAATGCAAAATACAGAAGATAATACCTCAATCAATGGTGATAAATCACTTAAGAAAGGTTAAATATAGAGAAAAATTAATTTGGGAACTGCCACAAAAGTAGCACCGGATCTTTATGGGTTAAAAAAAACATAGTTACTGGTAATGTGGTCTTTGCTATTGCAGGTTTTCACTGACAGCTGACTTGACTGTCAGATATTCTGTTTGTTGCACAATTTTTTTTTTTCTAATATCCAGTGGCAACACCGTTAGACTAAGAGGACCTTCAAAGGGTTCGTCACACCCATTCCATGAACTTTAAAGATACAGTATTTCATGCATGGTCTGTTAGCATGACACCAATATTTAGTGTTCATTCAATACAGGTCCAAAAGCTAGTCTGCTAATTAGGGCAGCTACATTAGCTAGTCCGCTAATTAGGGCAGCTAATGCTAATTAGTGAAGATGACAAAGTTGGCATCACTGTTACAAAAAAAAACTGTGTCTTACATTTATTCATGGGCTGAACTTTAACGTGACAGTGCTACTTGGTAGTGTTGTGGGTATATGCTTGGTGACTTTAATCATGGAACTGGATTGATACCAAATAATACACCTTCTTTTACATGGAGAGTTGCTCATTTGTGCATATTCTAATAAACTTTGGAATCCTGATAAACCATCAGTCCCAACTGCAGCTGATACTGATAGTAGTGATGTCCCGATCTGGATTATTTTGTGTCTGATCTGATCGTTTTTTGTTTTTTTTTTTAGTATTAGTTTTGCAGATACGGATCTGATACCGATCTGATACCAACTTTTTACAATAAAATTTTGATTTAAATTTGAAGTCATTATTTATAGGTTATTATATTATTATTTTACATGAGTATTTTACTGAATGTGGAACCTGAACTAAAACAAGTATGACACCTTTGGTCAGGTCAAATAATTCCACAAAAGCCCTGCGTGTTGAAAAAACCCCAACTCGCGCATCACTACCGGACCTTAAAGTGAAAGTGAAAACTATAGACATTTTACTGAGTCCTCTAAGCCTCCTGCTGTTGTGCAGCTAATTTTCCTTTTCCCTACCTTCGGAAACTTTAATTTGAGGGAGCAGGATGTGTGTTTACCCCCCCCGATACATACACACACACACACACACACACACACACCACCACCACCACCCTCCGAACTGGGTCTGGATCGGCCCGATCTTGTGACTAAATTCAATCCGACACTGATCTGTAGATCGAATTGCAACATCCCTAACTGACAGTTTGTAAAATGTTCTACGATACCAATATCATCAATATCACGAAATCAATTAATCAGTCTATCTTTAACTGCCAATGTCTTGTATTGCATTATGTTTTATGGAGCAGGTATGTAGGGGATTTATGGTTCTACTGCTGAAATACAGAGTGGTCACTGGTTGTTTAGTCATAACTCTGAGTAACAGCATTGTATTCATTTCTCTTTAAGGAGCTATATGATGTATTTCTAATTTCAACATTAAAAAATATCAAAAACAGCGGAGTGTTTAGAATAAAGAGTTGAGATGTTATGTCCAGAATGTCAGTGTACGGTGTTGCAGAGATATGAACTGAATTTATTCATAGCCAGGAGCCAATGTGTCACTGTAAATGTATGTGACCATCTCGACGCAGTAATGAGTCACTCCAATGCAATGAGAACAAATGTGAGGATGAAGCATGAAAACCTTTGGTGGTTTTAATAGCTGTGTGTGCTTTCCAGTTCATGACTTCCCCCTGCTGTTGAGAGTTTGGGATATTAATACTACATACATGGTCCAACCATAGTCACTTCTGACCCCAAACAGGGTCCCAAAAGGCCAGACCACAATAACAAGTAATGTCATATAGCTACATCTGTTTCTGTGTTTGAGAATGAGGTTCAGTGTGAGCCAACAGAGATGTGTGTGAATGTGACTGAGGTTAGGAAAAAGTGCTGTAACAGAGAATAAAAGGTTCTGTCAGAGGCCGGTGTGTTGTGTTTACCCTGGGGGGATCGGCCTGCAGGGCAGCCAGGTAGTTCTCCAGGGCCAGACGGCGCCGGTCATTCAGCATGGCCTCGACCCGGGCGAGGTGAGTCTCCACCAGCTGCTGCTTCTCGCTGGCTGCTTCCTCCTCCAGGGACTCCACCATGGCTTGGAAATGCTAAAAGCAAAAAAATTTATAGCATGAATAACGGTGACCTCAAACACAGTGACACTGCACAAATCTTTCAACTTCTACTTAAAAGCACTGAAAAA
The DNA here is from genome assembly GCF_902148855.1 of Sphaeramia orbicularis. Classification (NCBI taxonomy): domain Eukaryota; kingdom Metazoa; phylum Chordata; class Actinopteri; order Kurtiformes; family Apogonidae; genus Sphaeramia; species Sphaeramia orbicularis. Next base: position 43,820,074 of record NC_043969.1, on the reverse strand, counting down.
AGCTCTCGGTTTCATTCATGACGCCTCTCTGGTTCATCAAGGGGGTTTGTGACTCATTTAGAGGTCTTCCCATTCAGACAGTGGCCTAATTTAGCCTCACAGTGATAAAGATAGAGCAGCCAGGGGAAAGGGATCTTTAATGGCACAGGGAGTGAGGGACCGAAGGCCTGTAACTCGTCATGCCTCACCCAAACAAAGGGGACAAAGGGGGGATTCCCAAATGGAAGGATCAGTGTCTTACCTGGATCAATGTCTGCCTCTCTGCCTTGGGGAGGTTTTTCGCCTGGCGATCGGCTTCTTCCCACTCCTTCCTCACCTGAAGTGTGTGAAACAGGAGGACGAAATTACAAGAGATGCAAAAGGATATGAACAAAGGTGTCACAGATTTCGTTAAAAAAAACACCTGAGCTACACTGAAACCACTTATGAAGGAAAGATCTTAGAGGCTGCTGCTCTACTTACTCATTTTTCCAAATGTTCAGTTTTGTTTGTAGATGTAGAGGGTATATTATAAAGGATTTGAACTGAGTTTGACCATTTGTAGATTACTCAGCTCCTCGTCAGTCTCTTTAAGAATTAGTAGACCAACCCTTTAAGACTTCAAGACTTTAAACACATAGTATGTAATACTTTATCTGCACAGGGGTTACTGAAGCAAAACAGAAAGAAATGACATAAACTGATGACACTATGAAGTACCACAGGATTGTGGGAGTTCTTGTTTTCACCCCAACTGTTGATGAAACTCAAATCATGTTGTAGCTTGTCATTTTTTAAAGACTGGACTGTGTTTCAATGGAAAAGGTCACCATTGACCCTGTTCCAGGGTGATGGTCCATCAGGCTGAGAAGAGAGGTGGATGAAGTGTTTACCCATCATGCCTACTGCCTGAAGTATAAACCTTCAGGGAGCAGTGTTATAATCTGGGGTTGCTTCAGTTGGTCAGATGTAGGTTCTGCAGTTTGATTTGTCCAAAGAATTCTGGAAATAAATATTGTGACATTCCATACACTTACTGAAGCAATACCATAGTAAATGTGTGCTGTTATCAGAGCTAAAGCCAAAATAAGTTTGAGCCTATTACAGCATGGGGCTTTTAGCCTGGTTGTGGCCAAGCTGTGTATATATTTATGGTTATTACATATGCAAGATGAATTAACTTTTCTTGCTGTATGTAAGATATAAATGGAATTTGATACTAAAATGGCACTGTTTCTTCTTGATTATGAGGCTTATTAAGGTATAAATTTAGTATATGACGTTATCATCTTTGCTAAGGTGCCATTTATTGATCTGCAGTTCAGATGAAACTGTTCTGACCTTGTTTGGATGATTCCAAACAGATCTTTAATGCAACTATTGACGACACAAACTGTACTGTGGCTAATTTTTACCTCCACCAAGGAGGTTATGTTTTCATTGGGGTTTGTTTGTCTGTCTGTTAGCAAGATAACTCAAAAAGTTATGGACGGATTCTGATGAAATTTTTAGGAAATGTTGAGACTGGCACAAGGAACAAATGATTAAATTTTGGTGGTGATGGGGGGGGGGGGCTGATATGCCTTGGCGGAGGTCTGCACTCTCTGACTGCTTTTCTAGTTTGTCTTAAAACAGAGTTGAGACAGCTATAATGTAAATCAGCTGGAGCTAGCTTGGTGGTTAGCATGGGGTGGGCCACTGGCTGCACATGGTGGTAAGATACTAGTCTTGTATCCAGATCTATGTCCATACTTTCTTAGTGTTGCACAAGTGAGGTTAATTCTCCTGTCAATGTCCATTACCTTGGCTCTGATTAATCTTAAGTTGGTCCCTGAGCTCAACGGCAGCTCAATGCTCCTAATGGGTTAAGTGCTAATGCTAATTGCTAATGCTTGGTGCCATGTGTGCATTAGGATGGATAGAAACTAGAGACTGGGTTTCCCTATAGGGTTAATAAAGCAAGTTAACCTTTTTTAACCTTTAACCAGTTGTGTACATAGGTCTGGTACTCTCTACTATTGCTGTGGAATTGGGTTAACAGTTCTCTGGATTGTTTGGATAGTTCTTTAAAATGAATAACACTGGTGTTGGTGGCGCAGAATGCAGTTTGAGAAACAGTGTTGGGAGACAAGTTGTTTGGGGGAACATAGGCACATGAGGAAGCAATTTGTGGTATTAAAATGTGTAAATCTCAAAGGTGTTTCAAAATTGGCCATTTTCAGGGTGTAGCTGCAGCTCAGAGGTTGTTCTTTTGAAACAGTAACATTCAGATAGAATGATGAAGGAACCCGACAATCCTACCACAGCACAACTGAGAAAAACTTGCTTAAATAAGTAGAATAAATCAAACTCAAATGAAATGGACTGTTGGGCTGACAGACATTTCTCCTAGGCCCTGCTGTTTTTAGATTGTTTTTTATGATAAGTGTGGAAATTTTACATGTTACAATCTTATTATATTTACATAATTACATGTTTATTAAATAATTAAACATTTTACACTTATTCTCATATCAGTGTCTAAAAACACATGCTTTATCTTTAATTTTCTACTATTTTATTACTGTCACCATCGCTGCTTTAAATCCCAGAGACAGACTTGTACATCATCCTTATTGTATGGTCTGGGGTCGTCTGTATCTTTATGTATAGTTACTTTTTCATGAGGGAAATTAAAAATGGGCAACAGCCTCCATTTTCTCATATCAAGTATTATACACATTGCACCTTGTTTATTATCTTTGGATACCCACCAACACCAGTCAAAGGGACGACTGATGAAAATGAGCCTTTTGGCTAACCTGGTGTACATTTTATTTTTATTTTGATTAATGCACAATGCCTCTTCTAAAATTGGTCAGTCTTTATGAAACCAGAGAATTAATGAAATGGCATCCGTAAATCCACTGTCTGCCCTGTAAGGCTATGATTAGAGACAATCATTTGTCCCTCTCAGATGCATTTTTCATTTCAATTAGTTCCTTCCTTAAGTGTCTTTTCTAAATTATTGATGTAATGTCTCTCACCATATGTCACTGTGTTATAACAAAATTGCTTTGTGGTGTGCTTATTGGCTTAAAAAGGAACTCATTAAAGAAGAACTGTTAGTTTTGGAGGAATGCCTTTATGCCTGGATGGCTCTAAAAGCCACTAGATTCAGAAGATTTCAGTGAATATTGATCCAGTGCCATGGATAACTCTACATTAGGGTCATATTGTGTAGTCAGGAAATAAAAGCATACTTGTTGCTGCTTTAAAGTTGTTCTATGTAGCAGTGATATTCAAACTCTCAGCAGCAGAGGGAAGTCTGGTACCGGAACACACTTAGGACCAAAACCATCAACGAATCAATGCTATGTATCCACAGACTGTATGAATGAAGCTTATTCTTTACACACAGATCTGTATCATGGTATCATTAAGTTTTCCTCTCTAAACTAAAACTCATAGACACTTGGACACTTTCATTGTCATGACTGCTTTTAATTGTTTTTAGTTACCTTCATTTCAGGTATAGTATATGTTTTCTTTTATGTTAAGCTTGATTTACACTGACCTGAAGAGCACCTTTAATTTCATTGTGTTGAGTCCTTGTGCTAACAACTTTGACAGTCACTCAGAATAACACTGTGTCTTATGATCTTCATGTGCTGCATCAGCTGATAGTTTACATTATAGCTCTGTTAGCTTAGCTCTGTTTTCAGACTGAAAACCACAAATCACCTCTGTTTTCTGTATGGTTTGTGTTGTCAATAGCTGAACTAAAGGTATGTTTGGAATCCAACAAAGAAGGTCAGAGCTGTCACACTTTAGTCTGAACCATGAATCAACATGGCAACTTAGCAAAGATAATAACATCACATTATGACGTTATACCTTCGTAAACCTCAGAAATGAACTCACTCGTGTAGAAGAAACTGCCATTTCAACATCAAATTCATTCTCTTCATGTAGAGCCAGCGTATGATTTGTTGGGGGGGGGGGGGGTTGTCAACCACCCCTCTGGTTTTTACATCCCTACTTCTGCTCAATGAATTTCATCTCTGGGGGGATAACTAACCCACTGAAATAACAGGCAGGCTGTGACAGTTTTCTTCCACCTATATCCTACATTACTGGCTCTAACGGTCACCTGAACCGAACTGCTGGCAGTCTCAGAATTCGCAAATGTCCCTATGCATTGGGGCGCTGTAAAGGGGGGGTGAACGTGACAAATTCCTGGGGCCCAGCATTTGTGTATCCAGTGAATACAGGTTAGAAGTTGTGAAAATTTTGTGTAAGATCCATTGCATAATAGATGAATAGAACCCGGGAGTTGGACGTTGAAAGTATGTACAGTTTCACTTTCACTGTTTTTTTGACAAATCGCACCCTGTATAGAGCTGAGTCCAGTGGAGAAAACAACAACAGCGATTCTAGCTTTTACTGACTTCAACAGTTGTTTCTTCATGGTTCTCATCCCATCTGGTCATTTTCAGATGCTTTAGTCAAAGGCCCTGTGGTGTTCATTTTCCTCACCGTGGGACAATGACAGTGACTCTCTAGTGGTCACATAAATCTCCCTGCCCTTCGGTGTAGATATATTCAGTTCATATCTCTACAAACCAACACACTGTCATCTTTGGTAGAACCTCAGAGCTCTTTATTCTAAACACTTAAATGGTACTTTTGTTATTTCTTAACTTCTAAAAGTATAAATATAACACATAAACCCCTAAATCTGTGATCCAGCATCCTGATTGAAGCTGATAGCTCACCCTCTCCATGCGGTTGCGGTGCCTGATTTCCAGCTGCTCCTTGGCCCTCTGGAAGCGACTGTGCTCCTTGTCATCGGCCGGGGTCTCAAAGTAGATGTCCACGTCGTCGGTGGGCTGAGGGGTGGGGGGCACGGCTGCAACATTCAGGAACAGATGGTGAACAGACAGGCCGAGGCGCGACAGTCACAAACAGACGGACGGAGAGACACAGGTATGGCAGGAAAACAAAGACTGGACACAGACACAGACAGAGACAGAGCTGCATGTGGAATGTAGATCGGAGTTACACAAAAACCCTCACAGAATTACTCCTCTCATTGGCATCCATCCAAAGCCAGTAAGTCGGAGGAACTTAAAAGAATCTGACAGTCTTTCCTTTTGCGTTCTTTTTATCCTCCCGTTGGCTCTCTCCTGACAGGTCGCCTCTCCAGCACTAATGGAAATATTTCCATGTTTGACGTCTTGTCATTTCGGGCGAGGCCAGAGGGCTCCTAGCTCCACAGTCACGCAGGACTCCCTCTCTGCACCAGTGCAACTCGCAAAAAACAATAACGCTCCAGGCTCGCAAGTGGGGAGAGACTTCAGTGCATCAAAAACAGAAACGCGGGTTCAGAAATAAATGCAAAGATTCTACCTAAAGTCTATGGCTTCAGCCTCGGGAAGAACTGAGGATCTGAAATGAAAATTAAAATAAAATCCAATTGTTATGGCTGTGGACTGAACCGATGAGTCAATATAAGGTGCAAAAAATGAAAAAAAAAAGTGCTTGCTGATGTGCTGGTGGCATTTTAACAAAAAATGACAGCAGTGTTCTGTGAGCAGACAGACAGATGGACAAGATACTGACAAACACAAACATGAAAATGGCAGAAATGAGATCTGGCAGCCAAAGAAAGAAAACAGAAAAGAAGACAGAGAGTGAAGCTGGCAGGTTAATGAACACAGGCTAAATAAAGGAGGAAGACCAAGACTAGTGAAGGGAAATTATGAATATCTTCTCTTCGTTTAGACTTTTTAATTAAATTTTGATTTTCTGTTTGCATCCGAAAGTTTGGCTTTTGTTGGGATGGTTTGTTGTTTTTCAACACTGAAGCCAAAATACAATAACTGAGTTTTGGTCAGTTTTTTGGATAAAATATGTTTTTTACAAACTTCTATTTTTTTTATTAAATTTTTTTTTTTGACTTTATTTTTATTGTTTAGTACAAACATAGAAAGAGTCACAGGTACACTCAGACATTTACATACTGTTTACTGTCCATAGATTGAATGAAAAAGTCCCATTTTTTCCAGTACTTTACATCCTTGTGTTGTTGTAGGTGGAGATTGTAGGTCACCATTTTCATTAAATCGATATGATTGACAATTTTTAATCACCAGGGAGATTGAGGGAGGGTCCTTTTTAGCCAATGTTTGGTGATGGCTTTTTTGCTTGCAGCAAGCAGTATACAAACTTCTCCCTTAAACACAACCTGCTTGAATAGAAAACTGTCTAAAACACAATTCAAACCTATCCCTAAATTACAGGAATAAAGACCCTATTCAACATTTAAATGAGGATAATTGTGTTCAACCAATATTTTTCAGATGGCATTTAGACTTTAATACAGAGTCAAATAAAACCCTCATATTATCTTAATGTTTCTGTCTGATTCTGTTAACGTTGCAATAACCAAAACTAATGAAGCAGCGTGTGCTTTATTAAAAACATCAAAGTCTATCATGTCAATGTGAGGAACGATTTTATTAATAACACGCTGGATGTGAAAGGATGTTTATTTAATGATTCAGGGCTGAGATAATTAATCACTTAAACAATAGATGGAACATTTATCCACTTTCAGATGAAAACCTGTAATTATGACATTTTGGTGAATTTTGTGGGCACTAAACTAAATTTATTACAGTTTGGAAGGTGGTCTAACAAAATAAAATTGTTTTTTATAGGATACAATGGTGTATTAGGAAAAAAAACATGTTAAAGTTGAGGGAGGGGACATTTGTGACATTACAGACACATTTTATGAAGAAGAAGTAAGATATTCTCTGAGATTAAATATATTCAGTCAGAAAAAATATAAACTTTTTGAAATGTTAATATAATTAATTTACAAGAAAAAATTTGGATTGATATCAAATGATAAATTTTTGAGGAAAAAAAAAGTTAATGTTGTAAATTAATGAAAAATGTACAAGACAAAAGCCTGACCTTGAGATTAAAACAATACATTTACAAAAGAAATATTTTATATATATATATATATATGTATATATATATATATATACACATATATTTTACATTAAGCTTAAATGTTTACAAGGGGGAAGTCTGAACACTAAAGGTATAAATTAGCGAAGAAAAACAGTATTTTACATTAAACACAAAAAATGTACAGAAAAATACATTTGCAAGAGAAAACCTTTTTTACATTAATGTCATAAATTTACATGAAAAAACTTGAACTGAGCTTATATGATAATTGTGTGAGAAAATACTGGAAATTTTTGACATTAATGGGAGGGTTTTGATTCAAATTTACATGAAAAGGTTGGATTGTTTTTGACAAGATAATTGTAGATAGTTTTCAAAATTTGCAAGAAAACACAGAACATGCATGTTAAAGTCCAAAGAAAAAATTTGTGAAAAATATCAACATTTTTGTCAAAGAGTCATTAATGAGATAAAAATAAAACATTTATGAGAAAAACTAATTTTTTTTACATTAAAATAAAACTTTTACAAGGGAAAAGTCAGATTCTCTGAAGGTTAAAGTTATAAATGTGTGAGAAAAAACACTGAATATTTTATATTAAATACAAAAACTTCCCCAAAGGGAAAAAAACATATTCTTTCATTTCAGTCATAAATTTCCAAGAAAATAGCGGAATATTTTCTGAGTTTAAGGTGATAAAAATGGGTAAAATGTAAAAAAAAAAAAAAAAAAATTCCACATGTTAAAGATAATCCATTGCCTGAGTGGATTGTTTTTTTTTCTCATAATCTGTGACTTTAATATAAGAATTTTTTTTGTTATTTCTGGAGATATTAACCCCCTCCTGTGGCTTTATTTAGAGTTCAAGGTTGTTCAAAGTTTATATTTTCTTTAGTTAAGATACAAAAGCTGACTGTGCATTCACTAAAAATATCATAGACATTAATAAAGAGGGGAATTAGCAGCAGCCCTGCATGTGTCAGAGGACTAATCAAATAAAAGAGTGAAGGAGATGTTGCGTGCTGATTGTGTCGGAGGTGATATGGGAACAACAGCTGTAGTGACATGATGAGTTTTGAGCTGAAGGCTGCAGAACAGGTGTCCACTTACAACCCAGCGCTGCTCTACAACTATATTATCCTCATGTGTTTACCTCAGAGTCGGCAAGAAAGACACAAACAAGAAGAGGAGGAGGAGCAGGAAGAGGAGGGGGAGGAGCTGTTGGGAAGCCGGCCTCTGGTTGGTCAGACTTACTCAGACGTTTGCACACGGCCATGCAGTACTCCTCCGAGTCGAAATTGTTGCGGTTGCCGGCGCAGCCCCCGTATATGAAGCGAATGCACTTCCTCTGGCTCATGTCGAAGTGCCAACGGGGCATGGAGGCGCGACAGGGGCCCGTCTCCGCCTCCAGGGTGCACACGGCTGCCGGGGGACACTGGTTAGATCATCCAGCCACTAGGAGGCAGCACCTCAATCCAAGCTCACAAACTCAGAAAAAGTACCAAACAAGCCCTGCCAGGACTCAAATAACAATTCGCAAAGGTAGTTTTCTACACAACAGTGGTAACAATAAAACAGGGTGATTTATTCTTTATCAGCACCTCGTCATTTCTGCTGTGAGATGAAGAAAAGTTATTGCTGATGCTGATCTTGGCACAAATCTGAGCATAATTGCTTACAGCATTAAAATTAAAAAGGTTTGATTATATTGAAGTGCGAGGCAACATTCCAAGACGAGAGAAATGATAGAAGAGGACGATGGTACAGCACATATCATATCATTTATTGAACTGGAACACTTTACAATAAGACTACGCTTATGAAAGATTTAGAATGTTTAGAGTCAAGTTATTAATTAGGTCGTAAACACTTTATAAGCTGCAGTTCTTGATGGTATTTTGGCAGCATTAAGCAAATATCTCTTAGCTATCAGTCAAGTGAAGTGTGAAGAAACATGAATTCAACTCTCTTATCTTATCAGCCTGTAGAAAATAGAGCCTGTATCGCAGATGTTATCCAATTACAAGCATTTTAGGACCATTATGGGCGGTTTGACAGATGATTGACGGCTGCAATTACAATCACTGATCAGATTCGTGACTAGAGTTTATGGACTCAACACGGAGGCTTAGAAAAGTTTCTTGTTTTTCAACATCCGCTCATTTATCCTAATTATTCAGTATTTTGATTTAGCGATCCGCAGAACAAAAATGTGTACTTCCAATTTGTAGTGTTTTACCTCTGGTTTGAGCTCCCTGCAGCTTTAAGAACTGTTACAACACATTAGAAAAAACTGCCAACACTGAGAAAACATTTATGCCCTTTGCAGATAAATCTGTCAGTTATTACATAACTGTTGTATCACAGTTAGTGGAGATAATCAATTATTTTGCATAATAATAAAACCAGTTGGAGGAATAATAGACTTGTACTCTATGAGTTACATCTGTCACTTCCACTGGTACATGTAGCAGTCACTAATTTCATTGTATATTTCAGTAATAAACACACTTCTTATGTCTAAGTTATTGAAGTTATTTTTTATTTATTTTATTTATAGACTAGACTATAAATGATTAGTGGATGGAGGAGCAGTGATGTCACTGATTGGTTTTTGAGCTGCAGTAGTTTGGGATTTGGTTAACCCTGTGTTTTTGGAGCTGGAAGTGACCATATTTGGACAACGCTACTGCTAAATGCTACTATTTCTACAGTTTTGTTAATGTGTTATTAAGCATAAATGCATTTGAGCATCTGTCAATAAGAAATTAATTTTATTTAAGAAACAGAAGTTTGACTTGACAGGTAAGACACCTGTCAATCAAAGCCCAATACTGCAGACATCAAACCTTTTGGGCCTGGCATAACTTAACCAACACCCACTAGATCAGTAATCAGAGGATCAAAATACAACAAATTACACTGGAATGGGAATTTTACATTTCTCGAGAGATATTCAGTGTAAGGTTTTATTGGAGCTTATTGGAGCTGGTGGCCGTTGGTGGAATTACAACTTTAACCCATAAAGACCCAGTGCTACTTATGTGTCAGTTCCCAAATGAAATTTCCCCTATGTCTAATCTTTCTTTAGTGATTTATCACAATTTTTTATAATATTATCCTCTGTCTTTTGCACATTATCACTATAAATCAGGTATTTTCCAATATTTCCTACTTTAATTTAACCCATAAACACCCAGTGCTACTTTTATGGCAGTTCCCAAATATTTTTTTCTCTATATTTGACCTTTTCTGTCTCCTGTATATTGTATTTTCCACTGTAAAATCATGTATTTTCCTACATTAATTTCCTATAATTAATTTAGATGCTCATGAAAACTCAGAGTAAATTCCAAGATTATTACATCAAAACAGAGAAAACACAACAAAAAATGATTTTTTCAGCAAAGATATCATTAACTAACATAAACCAAGTATGTCCATCCACTGTCATTGATCCAACTCCATGGGTTTTACTAGTGAATCAATGTTGTAGAAGATGATGGTGTTGCCACGGTACTACGGAGTCTCTGAACATCCAAATAGGTCATATCTGATGACCATGAAAGACGAATAACTGTATTTTACACCAATTATTTATATGTATTGATAGGATTAGTGGATCAACAGGTATTTAACAGTTTAGCTCAGTAGATGTTTTGGTCAGTGGTGATGTTTGGGTCTTTATGGGTTGAGATAATTCCCCATTGCTTTTTTTTGGAGCAGAGGTTTTTGCCCCTTGGTTCAAAGTCAATAAATGGCATTTCTTCATTAAGTGCATTATGAGTATAAATAAACTATTATCCACACTGAGATATGACGGTCTTTATAAGTGTTTATCAATACTTGTAAAGCGTTTACAACCTAATTATGATGCTTTTTTATGGGTAGTATTATTGTAAAGTGTTTAATTCATGAGTAGCGATTACAAACCTTTCACTTCCTGCAGAGTTTTGTCGTCATCTTGGCTGTCTGACATCTTGCTCTGCTTCTTGTCAGCCTCGATGTCTTTTTCGGCCTCCTCGTCCTCGTAGACGTAGTGGTACTCCTCCTCGTCTTCGTCCTCCTCGTCTTCATCTCGTATACCGGGTCCTCCTTTTGTGTGGGCTGCTCGTCGGCGGGGTCTCGCTGAGGAGGGAGGGCATGATTGAGTGAAGGGGTGGAAGCCAGGGAGACGAGTGATTTATCAAACGAGACAGAGCAGCTGCCATAGGTCAATGTCGCGCCACTTTAATTCATCCAGATGGCCAGTAATATCTGCCCTTCAGCAAGAGCGCCGACGTGATACTCGTAATATTTCACAGACACGCCGTAATCAAACACACAAAACTAGACCCCAGTGGCTCTGAAACCGAAGCTGACCGCTCACCTGTCCTCCACCACCTCGTCCTCGTCCAGGTCGGCCTCGTCGATCTCCTCATCCTCTATCTCCTCCTCTTCGTCCTCCTGGGAGGGCAGGGATGGGGGGGCCGACTCCCCGACGCGGGAGGTGGGGCAGCACACGTACTCGGTGCCGTGGAACTTGTCAATGCCACAAGTAGGAGCAGGCCCGTAACTGTGAAGCACCATGGAGCTCTTGCCACAGGCCTTAAAGAGAAAGAAGAAGAAGAAGGACAAGGAGAGAAAGAAGAACAAGAAGAAGAAGAATAGGAGGAAAAAGAGGAAGAACAAGAAGATGAAGGAGAGGGGAAGAAGAAGAACAAGGAAAAGAAAACAAAGACGGGAGAGGGAATGAAGAAGGATGAGAAAGAAGAAGAAGATGAGGAGGAGAAGAAGATGGAGGAGAGGAAGAAGAAGGAGGAGGGAACAAAGAGGACGAGAAGAAGAAGATGAAGGAAGAGAAGATGGAGGAGAAGAAGACGAAGGAGGGAACAAAGAAGGATGAGAAGAAAAAAGAAGATGATGGAGGAGAAGAAGAAGAAGAAGGATGAGGAGGAGGAGGGAAAGAACAAGAAAACGGGGGAGGAAAAGAAGAGGAAGAGGAGGAAGAAGAAAAAGATGATGATGGAGGAGGAGGAGGAGGAGAAGAAGATGGAAGAGAAGAAGAAGAGGAAAATGAAGTACGAGGGAAAGAAGGAAACGAGAGGAGAAGATGGAGGAGAAGAAGAAGAGGAAAAATGAAGTACAAGGGGACAGAAGGACAACGAAGAAGTAGAAGATGTGAGGAGAAGAAGAAAAAAGATGGAGGCAGGGAAAGAAGAAAAATGAGGAGGAGGAGGAGGAGAAGAAGAGGGTACAAGAAGGATAAGAAGAAGAAGATGATGATGATGAATGAGGAGAAGATGGAGAAGAAGAAGATGGAAGAGAAGAAAAAGAAGAAGAAAGAGGGAACAAAGAAGGATAGAAGAAGAAGAAGATGATGGAGGAGAAGAAGATGGAGGAGGAGGAGGAGGAGGAGAAAGAACGAGAAGAAAAGAAGGAGGGAAAGAAAAAGTGGGAGGAAAGAAGGATAGGAAGAGGAGGAGAAGAGATGATGAAGGAGGAGGAGAAGAAGATTGAGAAGAAGAAGAGGAAGATGAGAACGGGGAAAGAAGGACAACAAGAAGAAGGAGAAGAAGATGAGGAGAAAGACGAAGAAAAAGAAAAAGATGGCAGAGGGAAAGAATAAAAAAGTAGGAGAAGAAGAAGAAGAAGAAAGGACATCATGGAAAATATTACTTATTTATTTCCATATATTGGAGTGTCCTGTTTAAAATTGGTAATTTCTTTTGCCTCCTTATGTTTAAAATAAAGTCTATCTATATGTATATCTATAGCTATATATCTATATTTATATCTATATCTATGTCTAAACACTCAACATGAGGAGGAAACAGAAGCCTTTCCATTTCTAACATGGTAATACCTTGTTTCATCAAGGGGAAAATACATCACATCGTACATGCACTATATATGACAGATGAACTGATGCACATCTGTATCGCTGAACACAGATGTGAACATACTTTCGCATTATATACTGACTTTGTAGTTTTTCAGTTCGTCTACCCTTTCCTCATAGGGAATGCCGGATAAATCTAATACAACTGTACCATCACCCAGTGTCATTATTGACTCAAACAGGCTGAAGATTTATGAGGATTTATGAGGCAGAAATGGGGAAAAATAAACACCTTACTTTGTTGTAAGGTGATTTATTTTATTTATTTAGTCCTTTATTTATCAGGACAATGGAGTGAAATATAGTGGACACAGAGAACAACTGATGTTCTGCACAAATACTAGATAGCATTGAATTAATCTGCCACTGCTGTCCCTGTTGGACTTTCAACAGAGAAATACAATTATAGTATAAACAACATAACATAAAAACAGTGCAACAATATAAAAGCCTATTCACATCTACTACACACACTCACACACTCTGAGAAGAAAAACCATTACATGTTTAGAAGTGGGTGTATTCTTGTTTTGTTTTCAGCCAGTTCTTAACCTTGGCTGTGAATGTTTTTGTTATTTATTGTAAGTTTTATTTCATCTGCATTGTGTTCCAGATGTGACTGTCTAAGCGAGGTTTCTAACAGTGGGAGATTTTACAGCTATTGTAGAAAGAGCTGCTGTCTTTGGATGAAACCATGAAGTTTGTTTGTTTGTTTATTTAGTTCAAATTTGCATTAAAACTAAACAACAAAGTATTATATAAAAGAAAGTCCAACATTCGAAAAGGAGCGGGATGAAGTTTAATCTATAACCTCCCGCCCCCTTGAAACTCATACGTCAACCTACCCTAAATTCCTACACAACAATTTTTTATTTATTTATTTATTTTAACTTTATTTTATAATTTTTTTAACGTCTGTTTTTCTCAACATTTGTCATTTTATGCAACCTTAAGTTTATTATGATTAGTATTATTATTATTATTGTTATTATTATTATTATTATTATTATTATTTTTTTTTTTTTTTTTTTTTTCTACTTCTCTCTCTTTCCTTCTTTCTTTTCTCTGCTAAAGCCTGACTAGGGGACTGGAGATGGAAACTAGCAATAGCTATAATCTCCTTATGCGAATCATCAGTTACTACGCTTGTTTGTAACAGGTAGATTTATTACTATTGTCATTTGCATTGTCCCGATCAAATAACTTAATAAATAAAAATTAAAAATAAACACAAAAATTGCAATACATATCAAGATAGATTGGTCCATTTTTCAGCAAGCATTTCACATTAAACTAAACTCTGCCCTTTGTCGTAGCAGTAATAGTATTATTAAATATTAAAAACAAAAATAAACTCTGTCCATTTCATAACAATAATTACATATTAAAAAACAGAATAACTCTGTCCTTTTCATGACAATTAAATACACATACTAAAAACAAAAATAAACTCTGTCCTTTTCATGACAAATGATACACATACTAAAAAACAAAAATAAAACTCTGTCCTTTTCATGACAATAATAAGACTACTAACTAAAAACAAAAATAACTCTGTCCTTTTCATGACAATAATACACATTAAAAAACAAAAATAAACTCTGTCCTTTCATGACAATAATACACATATTAAAAACAAAATAAACTCTGTCCTTTCATGACAATAATACACATATTAAAAAACAAAAATAAACTCTGTCCTTTTCATGACAATAATACACATATCAAAAACAGTGGAAGTGGTTCTGGTGCTGATTATGAAACACTTTGTGAAATAATGACACTGAGCAGATAGAGGTATTGTGCAAATGGAAAACTGCCACATTTTACAAGACACTCCGGGTGTCCACAGATCATTAAAAAGTCTTAAATTTGATTGTCCTATATTTAAGGTCTTAATAAACTGATAATTAATCCTTAAATCTGACACTCAAGTCTTAAAAATCTCACAGATACAATAAATAATATTGCTATAATCGCTTTGTAAACTCTTGTAGAGAATTTGTCAAATGTTTAATTAGTAGTAATCATTTATCCCTAACGGAGATGGGAATGATGGAGCCCTCCATCATCATTCATGGGTTGGGGGGGTTCAGGTATGACCTTTAGCAGCTTTAACGTCAGTAGCAGAAACATTAGTCATGGACAAATGGAAATGTAACATTAGTGGATTGAACATGCTAAGCAATGTTCAACAAAATAACTATGAGGCCATGTTCGACTGATGGTAATGTGAATGTGAATGTTGGAAATTTGACCCCCCCCCCCAAAAAAAAAAAAAATCTTAAAAACGCATAAATTTGAAAAAATATCTGTTGAATATTATGTTGGTTGCTAGCAAGAAAGTATCACTCCAAAATGGATGACTGATAAATTACTCACAGTAGAAGACTGGATAGAACTTGTTAAAGAAATTTCCCAAATGGAGAAACTGACATTTGCATTGAAACTAGAACATGACAAATTTGAGGAATGATGGAAACCATGGATGGACTTCATAACATTAAAAAGGAACAAAACGTGGCCACCCACTGTTGTTTATATTACTGTTGTTTTTTGGGGGGGGGGGGGGTTTTGGTAATTGTTTTGATTTATTTTCATTGTGCGTCCTTCAAAGGTACAATACAAAAAAAGGAATAGAATTCACATTTTATGATACAAGATTTTGTGACACATAAAGTATAACACCCCCCCCCCAAGAACCGATGTGAACCGATGTGACAACCACGAATAAAATCAAATACATGTATATAGATGAAAATGAATATAATTTACAGATATAAACAGATAAGTGATCAGAATAGTCAGAGACAATTATGTTACACTCTTTCTTTAACCATTATGTAAACAGCATCCCACATACTAAGGGTTTTTTCGACTATATAACTGTTTGTTTTTATTATTTTTATTTATTATTTTTATTACTGTTCAGTTCCCAAAAAAAAAAAGGAGGGATAAGAAAACAAGAAGTGAAGGCACAGGAGATATACACAGGACAAGAAATGTACACATAGATATATACAAAACAATGTTTTAAAATGTTATATGTGCACGTGGATGTGGAAGTAAATCATGTAAACTGTTCATTGCAAAATCAAATAAAAAATGTAATAAAAAAAAAAACAAAAAACAAAACTCAAATTTGGCTTCCACATCAGAAAATAGTCTGGATACTTTATGTTTATATTTGATGTTTCTTAATGAGTAATCTGTGCTTTTCCTTCATAACCATGAAAGTAGAAAAAGAAGTCAATATGACTTTTTCACTAAGTCATGCAGCCTTCCTTTCCTGATTAAACATTTAATAGTTTGGTCTAAAAACTGTAAGAAAAATGGTGAAAAAGTGTTCCAAAACAAATATGACATCCTTAAATGTCATATTTGAAAAAAAAAAACAGGAGAGATTCACATCTAAGAAGCTGGAATAAGAGAAATTAGACTTAAAAATACTCAAACCCAATTAGTTGTCAATTAATTTAATAGTTGATTAATCAGTGAAGCTCTAACTTGTACTTGTTTAAAGATACTGACAATGAAAGACTTTATATCAGTTCTGTTTTAAATAATGCAGATGTGTTTGTTTCCTTGGCACAAGAGCCTAATCCAGTTACAATGAAAACCACATAAATAAAATCAGTTAACTATTAAAAACCTCAAACTGTTTTACTAAATCTAACTGTAAATCTAACCTTTCCTGAATGATTTGTGTTATAGTGTGATAAATGACGCTGGCTCTAAATCATTGTTTTTATGTTGATTTAATGATGTATCATGTTGAAAATGTCACTTTTTCCATCAGTTTTCTCTGTTCTCATATAATAACCTTTGAATTTACTCTGAACTTTTATGAACATTACATAATCAGTCAATTAAATGGACAAAAATAACTGAAAAATGTAAAATACAGATGATAATATTATAATAAGAATGGTGATAAATTAATTAGGAAAGGTTAGATGTTGACAAAAATTCATTGGGAAGTCACTGTAAAACTAGTTCTAGATCTTTACGGGTTAATTCCAAGTATCTAAACAGTTTTACTTTACTTTGGTAACACTGGTAACTCCGAACAGCATTTGTTCACATCTTAAACATTAAAGTTTTATGCTATGTCAGCGTTCATTTTGCCGTATTTTATCAGCTCTGTCTGGTCTGTTTTTATTAACAGTACTTATCTAAGCCTGTCAGATCCCAGTTTTCAAATTTAAGCATAATTTTTTTTTTTCTTATCGCAAAAGATACTAGCTCTCCTGACACATTCTGACTAGAATGATTAATACTGGACCAACTTCCAAAAGTAAAGTACTCCCTTAACAGATTTCTCAGCTCTGGAGCTAAAGAGGATGAGTTTGAATCATTTTCCTCTGTTAAGATTTATAAGCGTGAACTTTAGGTAACTCTTGCCTCTGGACGTCTCACTATCTAAGGCTGCAGATACAAACATACATGTCGGGGACGAGCAGGAGGCAACAGGAGCTGAGGGTTGATACGGACCCCGGGGGCTGGCTCAGTAGCTGCCCGCGGGGATTAGCTGCATTACAGCAACAACACTAATCTGATTAGGAGCTGAAATGTGTGGACTCCAGTCAGCCTGTGATCAGAGGACCTCGGAGACTCTCGCAGACAGGTCGAAACAAATTAGAGAAAAGACCGGAGAGTAATGCAGTCAGCAGGAAGAGAATTAAAGTTTTGGTTGCATTTCTAAAAGTTAGGTTGAAGTTTTAAGCAGGGTTCCTACAGGTTAAATTTAAGACCTTTTTAAGACTACTTAGAACAGAATTTAATGCCTATTTCACAGCCACACTGGCAAAAATTTGTGACTCGTTGAATTTAAGAAAGTGTATTTATTTTCTCCAACGCCTCGATTCCCACCGTTACGAGTCATTTCTCACCAGGGGCTGCAAAGTTAGCAATAATTGGTTCCGAATTTCAATATAAATTGTCAGGTTGGAAAGGATGGAAGTGAGTCGACTAACAGTACTTTCTTTATAACTTGGACATTTAACAGACACATTTAAACACAATACAGAAAACAAGTTTATGGCAACATAACTTAAGACCTGCCATATCAAATTTAACACCTTTTAAAGACTTTTTTAAGGTATTAAATGCATATTTGTAGATTCAAGACTTTTAAAGGAGTGATATTTTGCTTGTCTTTAAATAGTATTATGCATTTTCAAACATTTTTTGCTCTATATAAACTGTAAATGCTCCACTTGGGTCTGAATTCTTCATTAATTCAACTCCACAGGTCCATCTTCAACCCTATTTCTGAGGAATGACACCAGGAAGGTCATTTTGAGCGCTGGCCCTTTAAATGCAAATGAGCCACTGTGAGGTTGCTGACCGTGCTTTCTGTCCCGTTCAACCAATTGTGTTTATTAATACAAGCACAACTGAACATTTTCGCAATCGGCTCGAAGTTTGGACATATTTTCAGTTTTTACTACAACCACTGCTACTGATAAACAATTGTGTTGTACTCTAAGAAATGTTCGTCGGAAGTGTTGACCTTATATGTGCAAGTGTCGTGAGGTAACTAGTTATAAAACGTAACAAATTAAGCAGGAACTAAACAGGTTGCAGAAATCCACTTGATTTTTGACAAAATGAATATAAAGATAGTTTTGCTGCACCTGGAGGGTTCCAATGGAAACTTTATGAACTATTAGGGGTCCAAATACACAAATAAATGAACCAAAGACTAATAAATGTGAGTTTAGCAAAATATGACCCCTTTAACCCTTTATCAGTCAAGTGACTATTTTTGGTAATTTCCTCAGACATTAAATATAGGGCCAATCCCATGCCACTGTGAGGTCCAGAACCATGTTGGTTTTTATAACATTATACAGTCATTCAGACAGATTTTATAGACATTTTGAAGCTGTCAGTAGTGAATATGAGTGATTTTTGTCAGTTTATAACAATATAACGAGTCATACGCATTGTTAATAAGGCTGGTTACTATGAACATACTAATGAATTGTTTATGAAGTCCCATATTATGAAATTTGATGATTTGGTTTACTATAAAATAATGTAAATAATGTATAAAGCAAAATTAAAGTTACTCCCCATCTGTATACAAAGGTTCTTCTCAACATACAAGTCTAAATATGATTTGCGAGATGTTTGTAAATTTGTTGTACAAAAAGCTAGAAAAGAGACTAAAAGAAGATGTATATCTGTTGTTAGAGTTAAGCTATGGAATGAGGCCAGCATGGATTTAAGAATGTATAGCTCAATTTTGATATTTAAAAAAATGGCACGTAAGGCAATTTTTGAAGGATACAATTGTTAAGAGATCTAATAAGTAATAAGTAAGAATTTATTTTTGACTCTACATTAAATTGCCATTAATTTGGTTGGTTATGTTTTCTACTTTTCTGGTTTAGTTTCACTTTTTTATGTTTTGCTTGTTTGTTTGGTTGTATGAATTGTTGTTTTTTTCTTTTTCCTATATTGAATGCTGGGTAGCCAAACTTGTTATGTAGGACAGGCATTAATATAAGCATTCTGCTTCTGCCTGGGCCTTTTTAGTCACTAACCTGTTGGTGATGTTTGTAGTGTTGACACTAGTTGTATTATGTGATGACTGAATAAAGAATTTCATCATCATATAGCAGTTGTTTTATTGCATGTGTTTACTTTTTAGCAAGTGCTGCTCAGATGTTTTATGGCAAGAGGGGGGAAATGATGATGTCCAATAACACACTAAGGTTAAACGTTTGAAACTCAGAGTATTTCAATGAGAAAGACTTTCTAAGACCTTAGGGGAACCCTGTTGAAGGCTTTACTCAAGGCCCACTGTTGTGTCGTCTGCAGGGTTGTTTTCTTACCTCTTTGGCGACTCCGTGCCACTGCTGATGGCTCACACACATGTCCATACGCTCTTTGTGGAAGAACTTGCACTTCTCTGGAACCAGAAGCACATCGCTCACAAACTCACCCACTGCAAAAGAAACCCACATCAGACATACTTTTAATCACACCACCAATATGTCCAGCTTTTAAAAACACATTCATTCATTCATTTTCTGAACCCGCTTTATCCTCACTAGGGTCACGGGGGTCGCTTGGAGCCTATCCCAGCTACATAGGGGCGAAGGCGGGGTACACCCTGGACAAGTCGCCAGTTCATCGTAGGGCTGACATATAGAGACAAACAATCACTCTCACATTCACACCTATGGGCAATTTAGATTAACCAATTAACCTATTAGTGCATGTCTTTGGATTGTGGGAGGAAGCCGGAGTACCCGGAGAGAACCCACGCAGACACGGGGAGAACATGCAAACTCCACACAGAAAGGTCCCACCCCCCGTCGACTGGTGTTGGAATCGAACCCAGGACCTTCTTGCTGTGAGGCACGAGTGCTAACCACTGCACCACCGTGTCGCCCTTTAAAAACACAATCAGACACAATAAATTACCTACAGGAACTAAACAAACGGAACACTAGATGAGATGAGTCAAAAAAAAAAGGGCCATGATTCAATAATTCATTGCTGCCTAGTCCTTTTCTTTGGTCTGTTTCATTACAGGGCTATAACAGAAATAGAGTTTGACACTTGACCATCTGTCCGTGCACCTGAAGCTGAAGCGGCCCTCGACCACAGCCTCATCTGTAACCCTGCCATCAAAGTGGGCAGCTGAGAAAATGAGGTTCCACACTAGACAGAGCTACTGTTCAGTCCTTATTGAGGAAAACAATGTGGTGACACTAAGAATCACTCAAAACAAGCTTTCATGAACCACATCTGTAAAATATGTTGTTTTACTGTGAAATATGGTGTGACATCTATTCAGATTCTTTCTGCTAGCAGTATATTGAGCCTCCCAAAGGCATTATAAGTTGGCAGCCATGCAAATATGGACAAATTTATCAGTTCAGTAGCTGAAATTGCAAGGAATTTAACATAACATATTGTAAAATAGCATTATCTTTGTGAGTTTCAAAAATATATGTACAAAGATGATGCCATGTTTGACAATACAAACTGTCCTGAAAACTGAGTTGATTTGTGGTTTTACTGTGGTTGGTTTCTGTCTAAGCTAAGCTAAGCTAACAGGGCTGTAATGTGAAGATTATATAACATAGTGTTATTTTTTGAACCGACTGCCAAAGTACACGTCTATGATTTTCAGTTGAGGTAGACCGACTTATATATCGGCCAACCAATATATTGGTATACGTGTACTTCAGCAGTCGGTCCAAAAAATAACACTGTCTTATAATCTTCACATTATAGCTCTGTTAGCTTAGCTTAGACAGAAAACAACCAAAGTCAAACCACAAATCAAGTCAGTTTTCAGTACAGTTGTGTTGTCAAACATGGCATCATCTTTGTACAGATATCAGCTGATATATCAGGCCGATATATTGATTTTTTTTTTTTTATCGACCATTGGCCTAAATTTTGTTTTTTTAAAGCTGATATTTGATCAGTAGTAAAAATGCTATAAGATATTTGATCAGGAACCTGTGTTGGTAGCACTTGAAGTTCAGTAATGTAAATGTTAAAAGAGTACTATGTGTATGTGTATTAATAATTTCATTTATGTTGCTGCACAAAAATCATAATTATCTGAGTGTTTCAATTGTCTTTTACAGTCAATGTGGTTTTTAAAAAAACTAAAACGGTCTTAAAAATTGGCTGTGGATATTGGCCATTGGCTGACCAAATTTTTAAAAATCAGCATTGGCCTTAGAAAACCCACATTGGTTGACTTCCACTTTTTAGCTTGAAGAAGAAAATGTGATCATACCATACAGATGTGCGTAAATAATGAGCTTTATATTTTATTCAGTCCCTGAAGATGTAGCAGTAGTTTGTTGGTGGATTTAGTAGCAATGGGTGTGTTTTTGTTCAAGACTTCCCCCTGCTGGTGAGAGTTTGGAATATCCATACTAGACAGAACCCCTTTAAATGGGATAGTACCAGCTGATTTTGACCTCAGGTAGAAATATCAGAAACAGATGGAAATCCAAGTGAATACAAAGGAGGAGGATGGAATGAATAAAAGGCTCAAGGCGAAGTCCAGTGTGTGATCGGAGCAGCAGAGGAATGGGCGGGCTAAAATCACACAAATGACGGACTGGAAGTTTCACGGCGAGGGCTGGGAGCCGTCCTGAAACCACTCATTCAGTGGTTTGACACGACCTCGGCCTGAAGCAGAGCGCTTTACATGAGCCCGGCGAGGCAGGCGGGCACAGGGGGAAAAGTAGTGTTTTGGAAAATGAGAGGGTAGGATAGGAAGAGGAGAGAGCTGGAAATAGCAGAGAACTCAGCAGCTGCTCCTGATCTCCACCAGGAGGTCCAGAAACACCCCCTCAGCCCTGCAGACCCCCACGGCCCTGCTTCTCTGCTCCATGGCCACGGCAACAGGGAGGAGCTAAGGCCTTTCCTCAGGTACAGCACCTGGATATGGGTTAATGTGTCTGCTCGGAACTAATTAGTAGGTTGTTTTGCTACTTAAATATGTGTTTTTATTTTGTTTGTTTTTTTTGCTTTAATGATAGAAGACACCAGGGATCTGTTGACGCAAACATAAAGCTGAAAATAACTGCACACAGTGTCAGGTTTTATCTTTGTGTTTTTATACAAAAGCAGAAATACCTGCAAACAATAAATAAATTATAGATGACTAATCATACTTTTAATATTCCTTATATTCTCTGATTCCAGCCTCTTAAATATGAGGATTTGCTTCTGTTTGACTGTTTAGTTTTGACATTTTCATTAGTTCTGCTTTTTAAAAACTGTATGAAATTAATATTTTTTAATTTGGCAGTTAATTACAACTAATATTTTTCACTACTACTTTTAGCTTCAGCCTTTCATTAAGTATAGTAACCTTCAAATGTAGTTCTTCTTTATTCATTTTTGTTAATGCACTATTGTTTGCTGTTGTTTTTATTTCTATTTCAGTTCTTAAAAATGATTTAATCATGGTTAGTTTTAGTTTTTGCCTCAGCTTTTGTTAACCTTTATAAGTAGTTTCATTTATAAAGTAGTTTTAATTGAGGTTTTATTCACTTTTATTGTTTGAGGTTTCCAGATATTATGAAGGAAGCGCTGATTAACAGAAGCTGAAAAAACTCGGATGAAATAATAACATACCATTAACTATTAAAGAAAGCAAATCTGATTTCATCATTCTTTCTATGTAGAGTAGATTTCGTATTTTAACACAGTTAACAAAATCATTCTTTGACTGCAAATTTTAGGTTTAACCTTAAAAATTTTTTTCAACTGTAACAAAAGATTTTCCTTGTAACTATTTTCTCTTTATCCCCCCTCTCTATCTTTGCATTACCATTGCCAAACAAAGCAAATAAAGCACTACAAAATGCACAAAATGGGAGTTTTGTCATTTTACAAATAGAACCCATCTTAATACATTTATCTGAATAAAATATGCTGTTAACATGTCTTAGATAACTCAGTAAACACTAATGTTTGACAAAATATTAGTATCTGCAGAGGTTGCTGATGGATAATACCAGGCTTCTAAAGCGGCAGTGCTGACTTTGGTGGGAAAATAACAGCTAAAACGACAAAAATGACACCCATCTACATCTATTAAGTTCCGCATTTTTTGATTAATTGCTTTGAGTTGGAGTTAGTGATTCAGATTGTATTAGTTTTGACTTTATCTGGTTTACAAGAGTGGTAGTTCATCTCAGACATCCATAATGCATTTTCATTGTCAGGGATGCCTTGATTAACAGGCACGGTCAGGGCTTTTCCTGTTCTAAATGATCATTACTGTATCGGCCTTTAAAGATCCCCTGTCAGTCGACCTCTAGTTGATCTTCAGTCTGTGCTTCTCTTTCCATTGAGTGGAAGAGAGTTGCTGACAGAGGAGGGAGAGGCTCCGTTAAAGACATCATCCTGACTCCATATCCTGCACGCCAACCGCTAACTGATTCATCCACTCACACACTCCCTCCTCATTTCATCTCTTTGTGTCTGCCTCAGTCGCTGCAGGTTTCGGTGCTGAGGTGGAATGGGCTCCGAGCAGACGCTGTACGCAGTCACACTGCAGTGGGTGATGGATGGCGGTGTTTGGAGAGCAGCTGTGCTTCGCAAGCACTCTGCTCCATGTGCTTCTGAATGTGTGTTTGAGAGTATATACTCGTCTTTTTTCTGTGACCCCCTCTCCACCTACTCTATTCACCTGCCTTTCCTTTAACCTTTCGTCTATCAGACAGCCTCTCATACACTCTCCAGACTTGCTGCAGTACAGCTGTGGGGAGTGTGACGGTAAGAATACACTCTGTACCAACGATAGCTTCAGCGCTGGGAGGCAGCAAATTTAATTAAGCGCCACTTAAGATCTGCTGCTCATTGTCTTTCAAGGGCTTTCCAAAGGAAGTCAGCTGTAATAGAATTTAGTGTAGTCAACATTATACCTAAAAAATACAAACATGTGTAGCTCCTGTAATTATTCTATCAGTTGTACATCTGACCTCTGTATGTTGGTGACCTTTCGTTTACATGTACCCGGTAAAAACACAGCCATTATTGTACAGTTTCAGGTAATTAGCGTAGTTAAATAAAAATGTAAATAACAAACAACAAAGGTATTCGACTAAAAGATTCATTGGTGTCCTCTTAGGAAGCTCAGAGTCTGATCTGTTTTAATGAGTCCTACGGGACAAGTGGCTCAGTTCACTGAATAAATAAGTACTTAGTGAAAAACAACAATCAGATAATCTCTCTATGATGATTTTTAACATCATATCCATAGACTGACCTGTTACAAAGCAACCTGAAAAGATCTACATAAACCGAAATGATAATTTTGTGAGACAAGTGACAGCTTAGATGTTGTGAAGCCGAGGCGTCTTTACGACAGCTCATGAAACCAACACAGACATTTTCATGGACACAGTTATGACAATCCACTCTGCTGGACCGCAGGACTAAATGTTAATATATGAGTATATTCAACAATGGCAGAACTCTGATACGATTGGCTCACAGTGACACATGTGACCTAAAGTAAGGTTAATTAGCTGTTATGTTTTCATCAGAGGTGAAATGGCCAACAATGGACTCTCATTCATCTCTGCTTATTTGTTTTTTTGTTGTATTTCAGCCAACTCTGCTGTATGTAAAGTGTCCTTTGAGTAACCACGAAAAGTGCTAGACAAATAAAATGTGTTATTCATTCATTCATTCATTTCTGAACCCGCTTTATCCTCACTAGGGTCACGGGGGTCGCTTGGAGCCTATCCCAGCTACATAGGGGCGAAGGCGGGGTACACCCTGGACAAGTCGCCAGTTCATCGCAGGGCTGACATATAGAGACAAACAATCACTCCTCACATTCACACCTATGGGCAATTTTAGATTAACCAATTAACCTATCAGTGCATGTCCTTTGGATGGTGGGAGGAAGCCGGAGTACCCTGAGAGAACCCACGCAGACACAGGGAGAACATGCAAACTCCACACAGAAGGTCCCACCCCCTGTCGACTGTGTTGGAATCGAACCCAGGACCTTCTTGCTGTGAGGCACGAGTGCTAACCACTGCACCACCGTTGTCGCCCAAAATGTGTTATTATTATTATTATATTTAATTCAACAATACACTAACAACTATTGGTAAATAGGTCAGTGTTACCAAAATGTACAATCATTTTCATATTGAGCCGCAATGAGTGAACGATTAGTTTAATAACAATCAAATTGACTGTACATTTTAAGTGGTGTCTTGGTTTCTTTCCTCCTCTGCACCAGTAAACTGAATATCTTGGGAGTTATGAACCAAGCAAGACATTTGAGGACGCCGTGTTATATTTTGAGAAATGCCTCTTCACTATTTTCTTACATTTTATAGATAATGCAATTAATTGAGAAAATAACCAACAGAGTAAACAGTGAAAAGTAACTGTTACATGCAGACTTAATGATTATAATCAATGATACCAAACTTACTGTAATTCAGGTCACTTTGAGACAGTATTGGTAGTTACAATCAGTTTATACGCCATTTCAGTATAATTAATTTCCTGACATAGCTCCTCACATGAACGTCTTCTAATCAGTCAAGCTTGTAATGATGACGAAAATAAAGTCTCTGAGACAGTCTTTAAAAACTCTTTATAAAGCAGAAATTTGAGGTATTAGATATTGAATGCAGCAGTAGAGATTTTCCCATGGCAAGGTCTTTTGGTTATGTATTATTTTCCTGAATATTAGATCATTTAAGCCTCTCTTTTGCATTCAGAAATACTGATTACACATGAACTCATGTTATAGTAGTAGTTCTCCAAGGTTTATTTGATAATAGTGGCAGTTTTTCCACAGTATTTCAGGTGGTAGCTTCTCTGTATTACCTATGCTGATCCAACAACAGACTATAATTCACCGTACATATATTGGTAAAGATTTACTCGGGGACTGTAAAAGATAGGATTACACTGATTTCAGCTACATGGTGATATAAATTACCTGTTTTCTGGAGTCGCTCTATGGTTCTCTATTAATGTTCAAAAGGTGTTTTCCTTCAGTTGTTGTATAAAGACTAGTTTACTGCAGGCAGCAGCTAATCCTTAACCAAGGTGTATTAAATACCTAAGCTTAGCTTTACCTTTAGCCAACCTTTCATATGAGTCAGGACTCTGTCACAGTTGGATTATCAACAGCCCTGCATTACAAAGTTTCATGTTACCTTAAATCACAGGTGTGGTGTCTGAAACATGCATGAGTGGTTTTCTGTTATCAACTGATACACAATAACTTGGATGATATCAAGGTTTGTCACTGTGTAATAAACAGACTCAGCCAAGACGAAAGGGCGAAGAATGTCACGTCCACTAATGTTACACCTTCCACTTCCAGCGTATCCTTAAAATATCTTAGAAAGTAAGGTCTTTTTTTTTTTGTCTTCTTTTAACTTTATTTCACTACAAATATGGTTAAACATACATAACACAAAAGAGCAGGATCAGGGAGTCACAACTTACATAGGAAAAATAATAAAAAATGAGTGAAAGTAAAAGCCTTAAGTGAGAAAGTACAAATTCCCTATATGTGATCTGGTCCTACAAGATTCAGAGCCGGTTAATGTTCGTACAAGTTAATCATTGTAAATGTACATATGCATTTGAAGTTATGCTGTTAAAATGAAAACAGGATGTAGCAAGTTTTGTCTGCTATCATCTCCTTTATTAATCACATACAAACCTGCTTCTCTGTTTGTTAACACTGAGCATACCTCTAAGTTAAATCCAAATATTTTACATAAAAAAAAGCTATATATTGCTTAGTTATTTCAAAATGTTTATTGAAATGTTGAAAATCTCCATAATTTTCTATTATCCTTTATTAGCTTAATCATGCAGGCATTAGCACACTAATTGCTAGCATTAGCATATTAGCATGGTATACTATCAAAAATCTGTCAGACTGTACAGACTTAAGTGCATGTTTAATTTTAGTAGGGCATCATTTTGTGCACAATTGGTGCTGTTCTATACTTTTATTTCCATTCTCACTCTGTTCTTTGGTATATGGCAATAAAGGTTCATCTAACACAAGGAGTTAATATTCTTATGGAAAAAGTCACAAGAGGCAGTGAGGGAAGAATAATATCAGCTAAAGATAAGCCGTCTCACAACTGAATAAACACAACTACACTAAAATTAAGTACTGAACTCTATACTTAATTTAAGCCAGAAGTATGTCAAACCTCTACTTGAGTGTTTACATAATATACTATTTATATTATCCGTTATTTTCAGAAGGAATATCATAGTTTCCATTCCACTCCATTACATTTATAGTTAATTTTATCTCATACATATGTACTGTATACTATTGAGTGGACTGTATATAATGGTTCTGAATCATACATTTGAGTAAAAAATCTAAAATTGGCTGCCACATTAAAATGCTCTTAGTGACAAAAACAGAATAAATTATATTCTATAATAATATAACCGTGTTAAAGGAGCCACTCTACATAAATAGTATTTTTACTGTTACTACTTACAACTACATATTCAGAAACTTCTATTCCTTTACCTCGAGGTTCAGCATGTAAAAAACAACAACGTAACCCGGACCTTTCACATAAATGAACATCTTATGTGATTCTCTTTAAAATGGAAACCACTCTTTGTTTTATGCACATGTAATTAAACATTTAACACTTTAGCGAGACTAAATAAATGCATTTATTTGACTAACTGGGACTGCCTGGTGTAAAAAACAACCACTTACAAATCTGTATTTACCCCTAAAATGCTTCTCTTTCCATAGATCCTCTCTTTATCTGAAAGCTGCTACAGTGTATGCCGCCCCAGGAAAATTTTACCCATAATTTAATCATTGTGTAAGAGATGAGCTGAGCACTAACCACACCCCAGTCACACATCTGCTGTGGACTGTTTTCACCACTCGGTCCACAATAATAAAAAGTCTCTAAAATAATCCTCTGCTGTTTGACAAAGACATCATGCTGCATGGATTAGAGTGCTATGGAACAAAAATCACATTCATTTGCAAAAGCCTTTGTTTGGGGACGGGAAGCACGAAGGGATTGTGGTTCCACAGCTGAGATACTGTACAACCCATCTCACTCCTTCTTCCACTGAGCTCCTTCCTGAGTACTTGCATTATTCATATAAACCTATTAGCTTGACATGGCTGCTGGTCTGGTTCTTTTAATCATCTCCCAATTCCTTTTGGCCTGTTTAGTTTGCTTTTTGATTCTGATATAATTAATGTACTACACGGTGATGTATATTAGCAGAAGCTCTGATGTTCCATTTCCACGCCATGCACACTACAAATAATGAATAATTCAAAAAACACGTTCATCATTGGACTTGATATGATGGGAAAACCTGACAAATTATGGACTGGAGAGGTGAGGTGGCACAGGCTCGCAGCGGCTTGTAGCATATGATCAGAGCCCTCCAATTAAGCCCCTTACATGCTCCATTACATAATTAAGCAGAAACCCTCTCAATAACATCCTTCTTGCCAACACCTTATGTTTATCTCTCCTTCTCCATCTGTCTCCTCTGTTGTTCTCTCCTCTCAGACTCCTCATTTGCAACCCAGCAGAGCAGCAGAGGAGGCCTTTGTAATGTGAAGGAGCATGAGTGCGCAGACCTTTAACAATGATGACAAAAATGTGAAAGAACAAGCAACAAAGCCATTTAATTATTCTGGAAGAAGAGGTAATGGATTGTTTTAATTAAATGGCGGTTGTTGCTGAATCATAAAGAAAGGTCTTGGGTCGGCTGTAATGGATGGAGGCCGGAGGCAGTCAGCTGACACAGGGGAGTAGCTAGTTTCATGTAAATAGTGCTGAGTTTTATAGTGGGGAAAAGGTATCATGATAAGAAAAATGTTATATCAGTTGTAAGGTTGAGCTGCTAAAACTTCATTAAGTACTTTGATATGAAGCCAACAGCATACTGAACCTGTATACTGTATTCCGCCGCTAGATATTACACTGCGACTCAGCAACACTACTGAGTTGAATGTATGAGACTGTCAAAGTCCATGAATGAGAGTGTAGCGACTCCATTCCACATAGTAACAGTTATGAAATTCTGCATTTCCAGGCCACAGACCAGTGTTTTTCAACCTTGGGGTCAGGACCCCTCGTGGGGTCGCCTGGAATTCAAATGGGATCACCTGAAATTTCTAGTAACTGGTAAAAAACAAAACAAAACAAAAAACTTAATAATAAAAATATATGGTGAATTGAGAGAGAAAATCACAATACATAAAAGACATGACAAACTGTGAAGCTGAAACTGAAGCACTGTGGTTCTGTTTATCTTTCAAATGTTCATTGTGGTCGCTTTAAGATGCTGCAGCTCTTTCATAATTTATAGTTTGAATTATTGTTTTTTCAGTATTAATTCACAGCCTTGTAAATCCAAGCTGGACTGACTGTACATATCCTGACCAAGGAAAATAAAATTCTCACTTTGTGCAGTAATCTACACCTGGCTTTTCTGCCTCCGTCCATAATATACATTATATAGACTAAATGTCATCTAAAATTACATTTGTTTGCAACATAGTATAGCAAACTATTACATCATCAAAAACAAATTAATTTTAGCAAAAAAAAACAAAAAAAAAGTCTCTGTATTGAACATCTGGGGTCGCATGAAATTTGTGATGTTAAAATGGGGTCATGAGCCAAAAAAGGTTGGGAACCACTGCCATAGACTGTATGTGATTAAAAAAAGAATATGTAACTTGCTTTATTATACTCACACAGTACCTAGAATTAGCATTAGCGATTAGCATTAGCATATAGGTGATTGGGTAACAATGGGCTTTACGCACAGCCCCACTACTTTCTGAACTTAAGGCTGTTCCTTTATTTCCTGTCTTTTATTATTGGATCAACTGATTAATCCAGGTGTGTCTGCTACTTCCTCTTGTGACTACTGTGGTCAGACACACCTGGATTAATCAGTGTGTCCAACAATGAAAGACAGGAAATAAAGGAGCAGCCTGAAGTTCAGGAAGTAACGGGGCTGTGCATAGAGCTCATTCCAGAACTTGGTGGACAGAGGAACTGTGATGTCACTCACTGGCTTCTGAACAACTGTTTCAAAACTGGTACGACCCGGACAAGCCCCCAATTTTGTTATGACTGACTCACGCCGCAACAAAAAGAAAGGGAACGTTCACCTTACGCAAAATGGTGTGTGAATGTGGACGTCAGTAGTGTGGTGGTGCTTGGACGTAGTGTCAAATGTGTGGTGCGTGTCGGCAGCACGTAAAACTAAAGGCAAAGGCATTTGCTGGCAAGGTGGAGGACCACGTAGAATGGTATAGCACGCGCCGTGACGCTGGTCCAGTCAGTTTAAGACTGCCTCATACAGACACAAGACAAGATAATCTCAATTAAAAATCAGCCCTGCAACAAACACAAACGTACCACACAGAGCCTGCACACACAGACAGCAGAAACCAGTAGTAATTTGGCCATGTCCATGTTGGCATTTAGGTGCCAGAAGTGACCATATTTGGACATTTGGAACGACAGGAGCCTGAGGTCATATGTGAGCTGATGATAATTGCTAGTGCGCAGACTCTGTTAAATGGTGAACTTCATCACAGATTGCAAAACAAAGCCATTGTACAATGTTGAAAGTTGACCTTAATCAGAACTACAGTGGAGCCGTGTCAGGAAAAAAAGTGTTTCATTAAATAAACCAAATCTCTGAAAGTCAGACTAACAGGCGAGCGAGCTGTCATACAGACCTGTCAATCAAGCAGCATTAGGTTGTTTGGCTGGTTCTTAAGTGCAGGATGCTACAACAGAGTGTCTCAAAATAGTGTTTGTCGAGAAAGTGTTTTGGTTGAACACACGTGCATGAGGAAGAGCACTGCAGTATTAACATGACTAAATCCCAACAAAAGCCAATGCCACATAAAAATAGAAATGCTTGTCACTTTCTTTAATGTAGTTATCATTTGCCCAAAATTTTCTTGCTTTGGCATTTCTCACAGAGGCTGTAAAAGTGGCCAAATCTAAAGAGAAAATCTGATAAGAGCATTATTTCAAGTGTGATGCCATGAACATGTTGACATTTGGGATGCTGGAGAGTAAAAACTTAAGAAGGAGCATTATTTATTTTTTAATTTTTTCTGTTTTACTTGTTCTTTATATAAATGTGACACGTGCCAGACAGTAAAATAGGAAACATTCTCAATCTAGACAGACTAAATCACCTAGTTTCAACAGGTTTATCCAGATAATTTTTGGTGTAAAATTATTAAAGAAAGAAAATTATATAAAATATTCACATGTAAAAAGTTACTCTGATGAAATAATTATAACAGTTCTATTACATTCTTTATAATACTTGCACATTTAACTGTAAGTAACTAGTAATCTGTAACATAATACAGTTTCAAAGTATCTGTGTCAGCTGAATTGGAGACACCTCTAAAAAGTAAGATGTGAGCGCACTGTGAAGTTCCTCATCTGTATTCTTGTCTCAACCACTGAGTGGCCACTCGTTGTGGTGTTTGCTGTCCCATGAATTTCCCAAAAGCCTTCTCTCTGCTTTTGCCAAAAATGCTCTTGAATGCTAGCCCATTTCACAGTCCAGTGCAACTGCTAATGGCTTTTTCGTCCCGGAAAGCGGCACAACTCAATCAGCAAGAGGCTTTTTCGGACAGAGGAAGGGTGTTGGGAAGTGTTCGCAGTGCAGAGGAAGATGTTTTTCCTTCCTGACATGCTGGGCAAGTAGAGGAAGAGTTGTTTCTGTTATTACAATCCTCAAAGGCAGCAGTGGGTTTGTGTACAGACACAGAGGCATGTGGCCTGCAAAAGTCTGAGTCTCTGACATTTAATAAAGCAGAATATAGCCTTGTTGCCACTACTGATTACTGTGATGCTGCAGGAGATGGAGGAGGGGGCGAGGTGTGGACGATGGTGCAGCAGCCGAGTGGAGGAATGGGGAGTAATAAAGCAGGCCTCCTCGCAGACCTCCCTCTCACTGACCCTGTGTGTCTGTGTGAGTTTATGGCCACTGTCTGAGGGGGAAATAAGATTGTGCTTTATTGCTCAACAGCCTCCCCAGCAATAATAGCTTCTCCCTCTTAGCCATCCGTCCTGAGACACATTAGCTTCATCCAGCCTGGATCTGCTCAATCTGCAGCTCAAGGCCAGGATTAGTCAACTGAATCAGACTCCAATATTACTCCGTGTCATCTCCTTCTCTGACTGAGATGTATTATAATCTCCTCTCTTTTGATGTTGAATGAAAAGCTAATGTAGATGAATGAGGACGGTAGGAAACACCTGGTATGAAGGTCAATTTACAGCCTTATAATTCTGCCTTTAACACCTGGTGCTAATGGCAACTTTTGACTTGGTTCAACTTGTGGATTGATTTGCTCTTCTACCTGCTGAGAGCCACCTTTTAACCACGTTATTATGTTAAAGTATAGGTCTATATTAGTACTGGGCAATAAGAGTTGTTGCTTTCTGAATATTGTGAAAAATGAGTCACAAACTTGAGATGCCGTCCTCTAGAGATCTGGAGATATGTTCATAGGTGAATCAAGAAAAAGAAGCAGGCTATCATTAGCTTCAATTACAGTGCTCTGAGTTGTAATTTTCAAAATACCTGGTCAGAGAATGTAGTTTTTTTCAGATGAGATGCAGTTTTGATTTCAAATGTATGGTTGATCAGAATAGAGCCTTGAAAATTTGCTCGGACGTCTTTAGAAATGCTGCTAATGGGCGCTGCTAGCAGGACCAAAAGTCCTTGGTTCAATATACACAGAATGCAATCAGTCCAAAAAACCTGCAAAAAAGCCTACAGTTTTATTGACGTTACTTGTAGTGGCAAATTTTATTGTGGTGAAATAACTGCAAGCAATGTTACACATTAATGTTAACTTAGTAAACGGGACATGGAACCATTGTTAGGTGACCAAATGGAGGTGATAAACAAATTATGAGTAAATACAAGTAAATATTTCATGTACTATAAGTATACGAGTCAACAAAACAGGACATAGGCATAGGTAACACCTCTTTACTGGAGGAGGGATCTCTCTTCTATGACTCTTGCTGAGTTTTCCCTATTTTTCCTCCTTTAAAGTTGTTTTGGTTGAGTTTTTCCTCACTTGAACCAAGGGTCTAAGGATAGATGGTGTGCACAATGTACAGATTGTAAAACCCTTTGAGCCAAATCTGTAGCTTTATGAAATATGGCTGTGTAAAAAAGTTGAAGTGAATTTCCATTTTTATATATTTCAATGTCAAAAAAATACTGCTACACACAGGTTATGTTACATTATGTCATAGTACAATGAGAACTCCTTCATCTCCATCTCCTTCACAAACTCCTGCTACTTCAATTGCATACTCATACTGAAGCCTTATTTTTTTCTTCTTTGCAGATGAGATCCTGCTGTTGCACTGATTATTTGATAATACTAGTCATGAGGTTGGAGTTGATCTTGTTGGTCATGAAAGTCCCAACCTCTGACTTGAACATAGGCAAGTTCTACACAAAATGTTGGTGGAACTCTGGAAACACTTTTTATGACCCCAATGTGGTTCTTTGATCGAAACACCAATTACTGCCTCGGGATTAGGTAATGTTTCAAAATGGACATGAAATTAAGTAGACCGATGCCATAGTTCTTCAAATAGCTGTCTGGGGCCTTTATTTGCCAGCAACAGAAGGTACTAGAAGGCCTTCATTTCTCATTTCTGTGTTTAATAATTAGAAATAGTCCTATCTAGTGAGAAGCCTATTTTTTTCTGCAACTGGATTAAGATTTTAATACAAACTCAACTTTTCCTTGAGTGTCCAAAGAAAAGCCATGTAAATAAAGGAGTTTCGTCTATATATTATATATATATATATATATATATATATATATATATATGTATATATACAATAATTGTATTGTTAAAGTGTTGCTTCCCTGTAATGCCTACAAGTTCCTACAAATGACAGATGGCTGTAATTTTCAGACACACACACCTGCAGTGACCGAAAATGGGCAATAACACTTCAGCTGAATGGTCTTTACAAATACAGTGTTAAAACAGCAGAATTACATTGCTGAATGTATTCAATTAAAGGAACAGAAGTGTACATAGTGCTGAACTGGCAGGACTTTATTACACCATAAGTTTATCTGCTATCTGTATTTGAGAACCAGCCTTTATTTGTTCACGTCATTCTCAGTATCGACCTTGATCTGGTTTGTTATTGAGTTGAGGAAATATAGTGAGTGTTTTGTACCGAGGTCAAACTAACCTAAACATTACATCTGAGTGTAAGTATAAACTATGTACATAGACTGTGTAGGGATGTGAATGAAAGGAAATTGAGAGCCATACGAGAGAGGAGGGTGGGGTGTGTGTGATGGGAAAAGTTCATGTAATATTTTAGTTTTGTTTTGATTTTAATTTAATTTTTTTTTCTTTTCTCTTCTGATTTTCAAAAATCATCCCTATGTGGTGTGTCCGTAAGTTTATACATAAAACGCGCCTTATCTCACTGTAACGAACTGTAGATGTTTGCTAAACACCATAAACATCATCTCAGAGCTTCTGTTAATAAAAACAAATCTTTATTTAAAAAAAACTTACCTAAGCATTTGTAAGGCACCACAATATGGGCGTGGCCTTTGCACACCTTCTTCTCCTTCTTGCACCAGTTCTCAATGCGAATGGGCTGGTTGGCCTCCACCACATTTGTGATTTGGAGCTCGGGATACATCTGTTGGGAGAAGAAGCAGTGAGCGTACATGACATAATGAGAGAGGAGGGTTTTTATGTTTTGTGTGTGTGGATGAGAGAGACGGTGCGAGAAGTGGAGCTTCAATGGGATCCTTTAATCCATGCTTTATACTCTCTCTTTATACTCTCTAGATGCCATCTGCTCATCCGTGAAAGAGCATGCAATTTACACTCTCCCCAAATGCCATCAAAATGTCATCAATAAATGCAACTGAAGCCGGTGAAGGAAGGCTGTTTGGAAATGTAGAACCCAGCCTTTTTTCCCTGGACAGCTGCGTTATAAACCATGACAGTAATACCAGCCGTCTTATGGGTTAGTAGATACTGTACGGGGAACAAGTAAATAAGAGCAAGGATATCTGTCAAGTAGAAAACATGGCCTTAATTGTGGAGACAGATGGAGGAAAATAGTCAGAGGGAATGAGTATGCTCCCACTTACACAGTCATTTAGTGAAAGTAACAAGACTCACTTCTTCCACCCTGATACCAGAACCTATCAACATATGGGTTTACTCCAGTCAGCATGTCCATCCATATTTATTTTTCATCTTCTATATTTCATCACAGCTATCATTCATCTGTTATGGAGATTATGGTAAATAAGTAGAAAAAAATGTCTTAAATGTTTGTGTTAGAAACAGCTTTCATGCAGAATTGAAATGATGGTTTAAAATGATGGAAATGGATACTGAAGGAGACAGAGTTTGACATAATTTTATGTATAAATAGATATCCAGGATTTTTTTTTCTAAAGCTTTGGTTAGTGCCATCTAATGGTGGAGTTCAAAAGTCCAACAGACTGAATACCCATCGCCTCACCCTCCCCTAAAGCAGCCGCACTGAAAAACATACTGCACAGAAAACGGAGGTGATTTGTGGTTTTACTGTGGCTGTTTTCTGTCTAAAAACAGCTAAGCTAACAGAAATATAATGTAAACTATCAGCTGATGCAGCATGTGAAAATTATAAGAACCAGTGTTAGTTTGACCGACTGTCTCAATACATGTCTGAGTTTTAGTTTGAAGAAGAAAACTTGATGACACCATAATACAGATGTGTGTAAACAATGAGCTTTATACTTTATTCAGTGAGTGACACAGTCTGTGGATACATAGCATTGATTCGTTGGTGGTTTTGGTCCTAAGTGTCTTCCGGTAACAGACTGCTGGTGAGAGTTTGAAATATCAATAATAATAATAATAATAATATAATAATAATAAAATTGCATTGATGAAGCACTTTCCATTCAACAGAATCTCAAAGGGCTACAGAGAAAAGGAAAGTCCAACAATAAAAGAAATTAAATACTAAATATAAAAAAACATGATGGTGGGCCATAAAAAGCCTGTTTAAACAGAAATGTCTTCAGTTTCTTTCTGAATGAGTCCTGTGACTGTGGAGCTCTGAGGCAATCAAGAAAGGAGTTCCAGACACGGAGTCAGTACTACACAGAAACAGTATAAGAATAGAATCTTTATTTTGTCAGTAGTAGCTTGTCACACACGTAAACATGCACCGAAATTTGTCTTCTGCCTTTAACCTATTACTAGATTATGCATCAAACACACTGCACGCTAGGAGTGGGCTGGCCATGTCAGGCCAAACGGGGGGCTAAGTGCCTTGCTCAAGAGCACGTCAGTCAACAACTCTCCGCCAGTCCAGGGAATTGAACCGGCAACCCTTCGGTCACAAGCTGACTCTCCAGCCATCTCAGCCACAGCTACCATAACTTATAAACGAATGAATTGGCCACATTTCAGACTGGTCAACTGGTCAAAGGTCATTTCTAATCAACATAAAAACCAACTGATTCTAGTCTCAGATTATCATTTGGTGCATCTCTGACATATATAACCTTTACAGTGCTCCAATATTAACAGCAAAACATTTGTTTTTTAAGATCCAGTTACAAGAATCAAACATAAATAAAATTCCTGTGTTGTAAATAGCACCTCCACCTTCATTTGTCCCTAAACAGGCTTTATTTACCTTCTTAACACCGACTCCTTTATACCTTACGTATGTTTTCTCATAATGTTTGCTGCTTTTGCTATTGTTCCTCTGTGTGTCTGATGTTGTATTTTCCTGTTGAACCTTGTAATAGGTGCCGTCTAGACCAGATCTCCCTTTACAAAAGAGGTTACTAACATCCGTGGGATTTAAAGATACAATAGACACAAATTAGAGGAAAAGCCCATATTGAAAGTACTCCCCCTCCGCCAACAGCTCTCTGCCATCTCTCTTCATTTCAAAGGAGCATCATAAATTGAACGGTGAAGCTTGTGAACTACTTCTAATGCACCGTTGAAGGATTTATTTTTAATGTTTACGTACTCAGTCACACAGAGATTGGTGTTAAAAAGATGCAGCTGTTTATGTTACAGATATATGGTTGTAGTCTGACACTTTATCAATAAAAGTGAATTAATATTTATCTGATGGCTTGGATTATCTGGTGAAAATGTAGCACAGCAATATAGAAAACTGAGGCCAAATCACGACTGATGGCTGATGAGTCGCAATGAATCTAATCACGCGCTGAGTTACGATTCTCTAGCAGGGCTACATGATTTAGTTAAAACGTCATGTTGTGATTTTTATGGGCAATATCAAAATTTGGAGCTCGGTCTAATTACTGTTTATTGAAGAAAATGCACATATAACAAATTAGAAATATCAAGTCAAACATACAAAAATGAGATCTTGGAAAACTGATTTTCACACAGTAATTCCATCTGCTCAATGTCACAAAATCCAAAACATCACCATACAATGACAGCTGTGTTGAGTTTTTTCCATCTCTGCAATTAGATCACCTTAAATCAGGGGTGTCAAACTCATTTTAGTTCAGGGGCCACATTAAGCCTAATTTGATCTGCAGTGGGCCGGACCAGTGAAATAATAGCATAATAATCTATAAATAATGTCAACTCCAAACTTTCCTCTACATTTTAGAGGGCAAAAAAAGTAAAATTATGTGATGAAAATGTTTACATCTACCAACTACCCTTTAAAATGTGAATAACATGAACAAACTGAAATTTTGTAAGAAAACTAAGTGCAATTTTAACAATATTATGTCTCAGTTTATTTTTACACATGTAAATTACAACTTACAGATCACAGTGGTTCAACAAATACATAAAACATTTAATAACAGGCAGAATTTTGGTAAACTTGGTCTTCAGACATTTCAAAATGTTCAAATTTGTTCAGGTTATTCATGTTTTTTAATATAAATACAGTAAAATGACATGAAAATGTTTACATTTACAAAGAGAACAATATGGAGTTGTGAGTATTTATAGGTTATTATGATAGTATTTTACTGATCCGACCCACTTGAGATTAAATTGGTCTGTATGTGCAACCTGAACTAAGATGATTAACTTCAGTGTAATTTTTGCATTTCACAAATTCAGCCCAGGGGCGAGACTGGACCCTTTGGCAGGCCGGATTTGGCCACCGGGACGCATGTTTGAGACCTCTGCCTTAAATCCTAGTATGGCAGCTTTTTGTGTTTATATAATTACACAAACAAACATCTGCAACTGGAATAAAAGTATCTAATTTTGACTAAATCAGGCCGATTACAGATCTGAAATCAAAATTTCTCCTGCACATCAGGAATTTGAGTATTGTGAACATGTAAAGGACTATATCCTACCGTATATATATCAGAGTCTTTCAGCTTTCAGTTTGGCTCTAAACTGCTCAAAATGTTTCATTCACTGTCTCTTGTTCTTGTGGTTGTGACAGTTTCCTGCTGTAAAACTAATATTAATCACAGTCATGTTTGGGTTAAAACCCCTCGATACCTGGTTTCTATTTCAGGAATATAGATGAAACTGTTCACCATTTTCATCACTTACATCACCCAAACTGGAGAAAAAAAAATCAAGGTGCAAGTGGAGGCAATTAATTTTGAGTGACAGTCTGCAGCCCATCTGTTCATATACTTTTATCATGTTCTCAACTAGTTGATTATAATTTGATGCTCTGCTGTTGAAAAAAAATTCACCACTTGCACAAATTAATCCCAGTCTGTTAATTTTAGATCTGAGTTTTGAGGAGAATCACCAATCACCAATGAGTTCTCCAAGCTTTGCATCACTTTGAATCGAACCACATTTTGGTTCAGGTATATAATTGCAGCGACAGATGGAGGAACATAACAGTCAGAGGGAATGTGGAAGCTACCTATTACACAGTCATTTAGGAAAAGTATCAAGAATCACTTTTTCCTCCCTGATATGATCTTCTCCACATGTGGATTTACTCCGGTCAACATATCCATCCATATTTATCTCACACTGCTATCATTCAGCAGTTACTGAGATTATGGTTAAAATCTCAGTAACAGCTAAGATATTTTTGTTACAGGCAATGAAAGCATCTGAATTCTGATCAATTAGATCAGAGGTTTCAAACATGCATCCCAGGGAATAAATCTGGTCCACCAAAGGGTCCAGTCTGGCAAGGAGATGAATTTGGGAAATGCAACAGTTACACTGAAGATATTAATCATTTTAGTTCAGGTTTCACATACAGACCAATTTAATCTCAAGTGGGTCAGATCAGTAAAAACTATCATAATAACCTATAAATACTCACAACTCCAAATTTTTCCCTTTGTAAATGTAACATTTTCATGTCATTTTACTGTATTTACACTAAAAAATAAGATAAGATAAGATAAGATAAGATAAGATAAGATAAGATAAGATCCTTTATTAGTCCCACAAGGGGAAATTCCAGATGTGAATAACCTGAACAAATATGAACATTGGAAGTGCAAGTTTACCAAGATTCTGCTTGTTATTAAATGTTTTATGTATTTGTTGATTCACCGTGATCTGTAAGTTGTAATTTCCATGTGTAAATGATAAACTGAGACATAATATTGTTAAATTGCACTTAGTTTTCTTAAGAAATTTCAGTTTGATTCATGTTATTCACATTTTAAAGGATAGTTGGTACATGCAAATATTTTCATTGCATAATTTTCCTTTTTCACTCCAAAACATAAAGAAAAATTTGGAGTTTACGTTATTTATAATTATTATGTTATTATTTCACTGGTCCGGCCCACTTCAGATCAAATTTGTCTTAATGTGGCCCCTGAACTAAAATGAGTTTGACACCCCTGACTGAGATGTTAGCGTGTTATGCTGCTCATGGCCATGAATTGACTCAAAAATTCTGATTTCAGACATGGAATCAGTCAGTGGGTTTACATGACACTTAAAAAAAACCCCAAATTATTACGTTAGTCCAACTAAAACTAGACTTTAAAAGTGCATATGAACATGTTAGATCAACTGAAACTGAAGGTACTGAATATACCTGTTTTAAGTCAAATCAAGTATTTTCCTTCCAATAGCAAAACCATTGTTGATTGTGCTGCCATTATTGCAGCTGAAGCCATTTTTATCACTGAAAAACCATGTGATTGTCCCAACTTTTCTGTCACCAACTGCATTTCCTGTATTAAACAGAGCCAAGGGGAAGTGCCGAAGTCTGGTTTCCTCTAATACCACTTGAATTACAACATGCTGAAAGGCTATGATGGAATTCCTGCTCAGTGACACCAAAATACTGCTTACTGAAGCTTTAATGGTTAAAAAAAAGGTGTAATACTGGTTGTTTTTCATCATCTTTTCTGCTGATTTTACTACCCTGTCTGTGTGATTGAAGGTGTAGAAATTGCCTCACCTCCTGGCAGTACTGCAGCACGCCCTCTTTGGTTCCTACGCAGCTCTTGGTTCCGGACGGGTCGGGTTCCCAGCGGCCGGTCTGAATGTTGACGTGCATGTTGAGTTTTCCACAGAACATGGCCACCTGTGGCTCTGCAACGGCAAACCCTGTCCCTGCATTGGCTGCTAGTGCCTATAGGAAAGAGCAGAGAGAGAGAGAGGAAGAAATAGGGGTTAATGTCCATAAAAGTGGGCTGCCAGACCTGAGGCGCCATCTAACTCGCTCAGTTTTTTCATTAATGGTGCTATTATGAGAGCCCGACTCAAGGGTCTGCCATATAAATTGCAAAGGATGACTGAGCAAGACCTGGTGAAGCAACAGTAAAACCCCCTGTCAACAGTGCAGATGAATTAAAAACACCCCGGGAATGTTTGCCCAAGTTGACGGTTAACGAGTGAGGGCTTGATTGGATTTGTGAGTTAAGTTTTCCTGCTTCGATGCCCTTTGAGTGACTGAGAGGGCGATCGCACTAGGAGCAGCCGAGAGGAAAAAGCTGCAGCACGTCATGGCTCACAAACCGGGACATTCCTAGTGGAGGGCAGAGCTTTGCTCATCCAGACCTCCTGGGACCAGACTCTGTCCATGAGGGATGGATCATTTACTACTGGAGGTAAACACTGACCGTTCCTGATCCACTATGAGCTTGTTCTATCATTACTTCCACGGCTCTTCCTGTATTTGTTTTCTTACATAACTCACCTAAAGTCTTATTCCAGCTTTAACTTTGCTGTTTTTCATTGTTGAAATGACTATACATATTTATTTCTCATTCCCTTTTTTAACATACAATGAGAAATACAAGAAATATGGGCCCAGCTTTAAAAGACATAAAAACGGGACTAAATGTGTTTTAAAGGTTAAAGTCACTGTTTATTGTGACCTCTGACCCCATGACAAGAACAGCACAAAGAAACTTAGAAACATCTGACATGGTTTGAATTAAACCTGGTGAAAAACATCTGAAAATTAATGACATAAACTCATATTGTCTGAACAAAAGGGTTATAGACATGTTAAGTGCAAAGGGAGGTCACACTAAATACGACCACTCAGCTGTTTTTTTCCCGAAACTTCTGTTTTTATTGCTGTTCATACTTCACTCATATCCAGATTAGATCTAAATACAGAGACAAACGAATATGTGTGGACATTAGAAGTTTACTAAACCAACAAACCTAATGTTGGACTTTTACACAGCACTCTACATTTGCATGTCACATGATATATTGAGTTTTCAACTGAGCCTTCATGTCTCTTGTTTTTTTAACATAAGTCATTTTAACCTTTTTTTTCACATTGTATGTTATATTTACAGTCAGTCTTTCAGCTTTATCTGTCCAACCAGATTTTGGCACTTTCCCTACTGGAGCCTCCATCTTTGTTTACCTCCTTTGAAGAAGACAGAAAATCTGTTATCTCCATCCCATTCCTTTCCTTCCGTCATCACAGAGTGGATTCATTTACTCCCTCAGAAAGCAGGAAACAGGAACACCCAGTCCTGTCCTTCACCGAAAACACCCACAAAGGAAGATAGACAAAAACTAAGACTGGAATCGCAGAGGAACTCACAATATGATACTATCATGATATAATGACAGCATCACTTATGCAAGACCATCATCTATATATATTTGCATTATATATAACGTTTCACTTTCCTTATGCTTACTTCATACCACACATTCTTCCTTGTCCTTGTGGCCCTTGTGTAGGTCTAAACTGAGATAAGTTAAGGTTTGGATCATATAAAGCTTCATTACTAATCTGTAAATGCTCAAAAATACACTGAACTCTCACTCTGTTACTTTTAATATGTCAAAATCATCACTAAAACTCACACCATGGGATTCTCTGATTGCAGATGTGAGAAAGATTAGGGCTGTCAAAACTGACGCATTAACGCAGATTAATCCGTCACCATGGTTTATCTGATTAAAAAATTTTATCACAATTAACCCATCTGCAGCATAGAATGACTCTGAACATCTCTGCCAACGCTTCTAGGGCAGTTTATCCAAGTAAAGTCAGTGTTGTGCATGAACAAATGGGCAGTTGATCCAGTAGTGACAGGCAGCAGAACCAACCCATAAAGATGGAAGACACTAAACAGCACATTGGCCCTCTGGATGGAAATATGAGGACAAAAAAACCAAGATGAACAGTTGTTTCAAGTTGTTTGTTGAAACTGTTGAAGGTGTTTAATAAACACGTTAAGTGCATATTTATTCCCTTCTTTCTTGAGTCTGTTTGCTCATGCAAAATGAAATGTGATTAATATAGACTAAAAATGAATGATATTTAATCATGATTAATCTAAATTTATCCACAGCAACCCTGTGATTAATCTGATTAAAAATTTTAATCATTTGACAGCATGCGTACGCAGCGGCCGGCAGTGAGTGGCACGCAGCGGCCGGCAGTGAGTGAGAGCTCGCTGCAAAACAAATCTTCCCACGGGTATAAAGTCACCTTGTACCTAGCAGTAAAGAATATATAAATGAATAGTGTAACAAGCAGCTGAACCTTCACATCATGAGGCAAAGTCCGATTGAAGCAACCAAATTCTGTCCCAGATGCAGAACTACTGCTTACATCAGTCAGTTCATGAGTTTCTGATTGAGACAATAAGTCACGGCCCACTACCACTCGCCTGATGCTGGGGGTGTCACAGAAAGCGAACCCTAATGACTGAGTGAGACAATATAGCTGTACATGCCAGACTCTCCCAGAATACACACCAGGGAGCCTCCAGACAGGAAGTGGAACGGAACTGATCCCCTCTTGATTGTCATAATATCATCAGGCTGAGTAAACAGGCCTCGGCCCTGGGGACAGATAAAGGGAATGAAGGAGGACTGCTGGACTGTGTGCTCAGTGTTCTGCCTCGGGAGGAGGACAACACCATGGCAGAGGTGTCTTC
The DNA here is from genome assembly GCF_902148855.1 of Sphaeramia orbicularis. Taxonomy (NCBI): domain Eukaryota; kingdom Metazoa; phylum Chordata; class Actinopteri; order Kurtiformes; family Apogonidae; genus Sphaeramia; species Sphaeramia orbicularis. Next base: position 43,776,283 of record NC_043969.1, on the reverse strand, counting down.
TGCAGCCAGCAGAGCCAAGGAGAACACAGCTGAAGAGGCAGGCTGGAGAAACAGTGTTAGACAAAGCCCTCCATCTAATTCTGCTCTGGCTCCCGGGCTGATAATAGGAGCAGAACAGAGCAGAGCGAGGACAAAACAAGTGCTGTGTAATCAGCAGTTGGCTGTAGAGTGTGATGAGCTGCAGAGGCAGCCAGAGCTGAGTCTGCACACACAACCTGAACACAGCCAATGCAAACACACATTACACACCATCAAAAATACGCAGAAAAGCAGACACACAGCCACACAATTATATGTTCATCCAGGCAGGCGAGCAGAAACACACAGGCCTTTTCCAGCTACATGGTGATGTTCTGATTCATGCATCTAATTTGAACCATTTGGAGCATTTTGACCAAAAATAAACTGGTTCAGAAACTGGAAAATTGTAGGTTTACCTTTGTACTGAAGTGGAAATGTCACAAATTTAGTGGGTTGAGAATGTAACAATAAATGAGAAGTGTGGGAAACAGGTGGAAAAAGGAATGTCTAAGCAAAACCCAGGGCTAGGTGGTGATCTGGACATTTACTATGGTTCACGCAAAGCTACACAGTAGCTCCATGCACTTAATTTTCAATGATTTGAAGTGTTTTTGACCAAAAATAAATAGACTTAGAACCTGTAAAATTGTAGGTTTTCCCTTGCACTGAAGCGCACAGGGCAAATAATCAAGGCATTAGTGGGTTGAGAAGGCAGTAACAATGGAGAAGTGTAGAAAACAGGTGGAAAAAGGAATGTGAGAAAAGGCAATGGTGGTGATATGGTCACCCACTGAGTTTCAGGAGAAGCTAGAAAGTAGCTTCATGCACCTAATTTTGAAGGATTTGGGACATTTCAGCCAAAAATAAATGGGCTCAGAACCTTGAAAATTGGAGGTTTCCTTTTGTACTGAAGTGCAAATCATCAGGACATAAGTGGGTCGGGAGAGCAGTAACAATGGAGAAATGTGGAAAAAGGCATGTGAGGACAAACCCAAAGGCCGGGTGGTGATTTGTTTGTCCATTGAGTTTGAGGAGAGGCTAGAAAGTTGCTTCATGCATCTAATTTTCAGCTATTTGGAGTGTTCAGAGCAAAAATAAATAGGCTTAGAACCCGGAAAATTGCAGGTTTTCTCTTGGACTGAATTGCAAACAGTCTGGACATTAGTGGGTTGAGAAGGCAGTAACAATAGAGAAGTGTTGGAAACAGGTGGAACAAGGAATGTGAGGTCACAGCCCAGGGCTTGGTGGTGATGTGGTCATCTACTGAGTTTCAACAGAGGCCAGAAAATACAAGTAAGCACACTCATTGAACGTCAATGTAAGAACAAATATCAAAACAAAAAAAGGAACTAAAAAGATTCAGTATAATGTTTTAAAGGGAAAGTACTCGATCACACCTTTATAGGGCACTCTGAAATACTCTGAAATTCAAAACTTCAACCTTAGTGTGTTATTGGAGGACATAACAAGACTTCATTACTTTTCTGAAATCTTTCAAAAAATTTTACTGTTACGTAGAAAATCAAGATGAATGAAGTTACCGCATTTAGTTCTTTGCCTGTACGTGGCAAGTAAATAAATAAATAACTCCAAGAAGTAAATATAAAGAAAAAAAAACAAGAAAAACACATGTAAGGTGAAAAGAATATGTATTTTAGAACATTAGACCAACTAAATCCCTTGTCCACATCCACATGATCCCGTTGAACATCATTCCTTACACTAGTACCATTACTTCATGGTACCTAACAAAGCAGGTACTCACTGTTCATACAGAGGTGGACCTTACAGACCCTGTAGACCACATTGTACCTGAGATTGTTGACTCACTGTCTGGTGCTGTCACTGTCTGGTAATGTGTGTGGAAATGACCAAAATAGACACAAAATAGGGTTAAAGAACCAGAAGTAATTGGCCAAACAATGCCTAACTCAGTTTTTTTTTAACTGATTTGGTCCTGATGTGGCACTCAAACACTGTTTCTTTGCCTTCCTCCATCTACGAGCCTCTCAATCCTACACCAGGTTGTTTCAAAATGCACAAACAGAGAAGTCAGGAGGACATGAAGGACACACAGAACCATGTCAGGGAGGCAGTAACGACCTGACTGGGAGTACACCACATTCTGAGGCCGTCCTAGCTCCGCCTTTGGCTTCACTGAGGTGATTAGGGATTTAATTCCTCAAGTGCAACAATGCCAGCGGGGACAGTTTAGACGGCAGTAAATCAACAGTCACATGCCTGTTTGGTGCTTAAGAGAAGACCTGGGTAGCGGTCAAACAGTTTTTTTCACTTAGGGGAGGTTCCTGACTGGATGAAATGACCCTGAAGTATCCAAGTGTCAGCCATGATTAGAACCAGTCACAAGATTTACAGGAACAAGGGGATCCTAAGTGACGCACAGATCTACATCACACAATTATAGCTGTAAAGACATTCAAATGTAAATTGATTAATTAAACTATCCTTTAACAAAAAATGTGAATACCCTGAACATCTATTTATCTGAAATTTCTTCAGAAAAATAAGAGTAATTTTAATAATTTTATGCATCAGTTTTATCATTTACACATGTGTATTTCAACTTATAGATCACAGTGGATCTACAAATGTATCTGGAACTGAAAAACACATCATTTAACTTCATAATGAAACTTATCAAGACTCGGTAGTTGCTTTTCCATTGACCCTCAAATTGCGCATAAAAATTTACCTAATTGAAAAACGACAATTTCGTCAAAACTTTCGATTAATAGTTTTTGTGCTGGCAAGAGGAAGTTTTTCGGGCATAGCGTAAATGGTATATCACGCAAAACTGCAATGGAAAGAACTTTTTCTGCAACAAGAGTCATGTGAATTTGAAAAAACAGATGCTGATGGACGTTTCAAGAAATATGGCGCAGTATGAGTGGACACACCAGGAAACTGAATCATTTTGTAATTTAATACGGGATACAGGGGTAATATATAATAATAATTATATCTGTTAAATCAACACAATATTTACATTTGTCACCATGTTTATGGAATGACTTTTCATGTCATCTCGCAATAATAAATAAACAAATCATCGCATTTATGATTTAATGGAAAAACCAACATTATTTTTCTACATTTAGTAAATATTGGTAAAGTTTTGCACAGATGTCCAGTGGAAAAGTAACTAGTGACACCTTTGACTGATTTTTGTACTTTGCAAATTCATCCCGTGGGCTGGATTGGACCCTTTAGTGTGCCGATTTTGGTCCACAGGCTGTAGGTTTGACACCCATGCATTAGAAGGTGAGTAATTCCATCATTTTGGTCTTGAATGCATGACAGTTACTGGAAAAATACACCGCCACACCTCCAAGCCCTAGTCATCCTGCATCCATCTCTCATTCCTGACTCACTATGAGATGTTATATCATGTGTAAGTGTGAACACCTGCTGCTATGTGAAAGACAAAAGAGGAAAAGAGGGGGGAAAGGGAGAGGCAAACAGAGGCAAAAAAAACAAAAAAAAAACCACAAAACAACAACAGCAACAGGGAGCGTTGGCTGATTGGTTTAAGTCCCAGCTTGACATATTATTCTCAAATAACGCAGATCGTAATGCAATAAAGAGACGGCGTGAATGCAGGGGAGACGGGCCCGGCCGCCACAGATGCCTGTCAAAAACATTGTGGGCTGAGGATCGTTTAGCTCGTTTTCACTCTTTACTGCAAACACACACCAGTCTGCCGCCGCTTTCTCAACCTCCCTCCAGCACACAAACACGTTTTATTAGCCCGCTCTGTGTGCGTAGAGCCAAGTTTCACATAAAACAAGCTACGACACGAGAAAAAGCACATGGAGCGACGCATGACACATAAACAGCCTCTTTTTAACCGTGTAACAGATAAATATACCTTATGAGTCTGGTTCCCTAATGAGCAACACAACACACACAAACACTAGAGGTAAATCTGTCTTCATAGTTGGTGGAAAACATCACCCAGCAACACTAGAAGCAGAGTTATAACTGTCTCCATTTGGTTTCCACTGCACCAACTGTGTAATGTCTTTATTTGTCTTGACTCAACCTTCACACCTGTGTTAAAAATAATTACAAATATCGACGTCAAAAAAATTTTTTTAGCCATGTCTCTTGACCGACAGTGTGTAAATGAAGGCATTTGTATGAAAACGCTGAACAGTGCAATGAGAAAGTGATAAATCAGAGCAACTCTGACATCGGCAAATTAAGGCTTTAACATTTACCGTGATGGATTCTTTAGCTCAGGCAATTCTTGAGTCTGTGAAAGTGTTTCTTTGTGCTGTGCAGAAAATGAACAGACAGGAAAGGTGAAGGGAAGGAAATGAAGCCTGATATCTCCAACACTGATGACTGTACACAGACACTGGCAGATACAATAGAGGGATTTATAACTGCTTATTTATTCTATGTATGTATGTATGCATGTATGTATCTATGTATGTATGTATGCATGTATGTATGTATGTATGCAAGCATGCATGTATGTATGTATGTATGTATGCATGAATGTATGTATGTATGTATGCATGTATGTATACATCTATGTATGTATGCATGTATGTATGTATGTATGTATGTATGTATATGTATATGTATGTATGTATTATGTATGTATTCATGTATGTATTCATCCGTGTATGTATGTATAGGTATTTCTGTATGCATCTATGTATTATGTATCTATTTATCTATGTATGTATGTATGTATGTACGTACGTACGTATGTATCGTCTGTCTGTCTGTCTGTCTGTCTGTCTGTCTATCTATCTATCTATCTATCTATCTATCTATCTATCTATCTATCTATCAGGTCGGACTGTGGATGAGGCTGAGTATTTACTGTGGCTGTTTAAATGCACAAAATATTCCGTTTTTTGCCTTTATTCTGAAAAACACTACCTTCATAATGACTTGTTTACATGGCTGTACATTTGTGGCAGACGTTCCACTGTCTGAACTCAGCCTCCGTCTTTCATTCCTTCACTCGCCTTCTGGAAAAGGTCCTTTTCAATATTTGCTCATAAAACTTCCTCTGTCATAATGTTTAACAGTCGAGTGTTTCTCCTTCTGACCTGAAATGTAGACTCTTCTCTAGATTCAGCCGTCTTTATCAGACAGAATCACTATCTTTACTCCTGCTAATTGTAAACAGGGCTGTCTATTACAACCTAATGAAAAATAACCTACACTGAATAATCTAACTTTAAACCTAATGTGATGGTTAATCTTCTGAATTTTAATGCTGTTTTTAACAGATTTTAACTTGTCTTTGTTTTTATGTTTGTATTGTGTTGTTCTTAGCCCACTTAACACCCTGTGTTTTCACTAGTTTTATTTACTTATTTCATTTCTTGTTTTATGTTTGGTGTACGGCCCTTTGGCCAGCTGTAAAGTTCTTAAAGTGCTTTATAAATAAAGTTGGTATGGTATGAATATTCTGTATATATGTCCAAGGAACACTCAGAAAACCAGAATAATATCAGTATGTCCTATGTATGCTAATTGGAAAATGCTGAATTCAGAAAAAGGCCTTTCAGATCAAATTCAGAGTATCATAATCAGAGTGGAATAACAATGTCCATGTAATTAAACTGCCTGATAAAAGGGTTCTGTCAAGCTAATGTTTCATGATGTTACATTTAACTTAGCTACACTAGCTAATGTTAGCAGTTATTCAATATGATTTAAAACACCAATTAAACACTTAAACTTTCTTTAGAGATCTTCATCCTTGTTTGAGAAATCCATCAGAAAGGGTCTTACAGTCATCTATTACATATTATAACTGGCAGTTTTAAATGTATGTGCTACCATACTTTTGATTAAATTAGATTTACAACATTTTTTGACCTGTTGGGCCAAGTCCCTCAGGGAGTTTGAGGAAAAACAACCATCTGCCGAAACCCAGGATTCAAACCAGGGACCTTTAGATCTTCAGTCTAACGCTCTCCCAACTGAGCTATTTCAGCCAAATACACTTTGCCCCTTTCACTTCTCTGGAATAACATGGTGAGATTTATCATAAACAGACTCTAGCAGATGCTTTGAAGAAGTTAACAGTCGCTTTAACTTAGCAAGTTTCTTTGGTTTCACCAATGTAAGGATTAGAACTGGATCTAGGCTCTCAAATTAGCAACCATGCATGAGCAACTTTTTTATTATCATGCCCTTAATTTAACCTGGTGAAGTCTCCATTGAGATGCAAATATCTTTTCCATTAATGACCAGGTTCCTGCGTTACATAGACAGTGACAAGGCAAGAGAGGAGTCATTTTTTTGATCCCGTTTATGCCACCATTTACACCAGGGGTCAGCAACCCTGGTCCTAGAGAGCCACTATCCTGCATGTTTTAGATGTATCCATCTTCCAACACACCTGATTCAAATGATAAGCCTATCATCAAGCTCTGCAGAAGCCTGATAATGACCATCAGGTGTGCTGGAAGAGGGATACATCTAAAACATGCAGGATAGTGGCTCTCTAGGACCAGGGTTGCTGACCCTTGATTTACACAGATGAGGCTTAACTATTTAAAATATAATCATAAACATAAGATGAAAGCTGCAGTTTGCAGTAAAGACAAAGTAACGTCTAGTTTTGTGTGAAAGGGCTCAGTGGATACGTGTCACCAACAGGTGTCCCGAAGGTTCAAAATATATATAATTGTTAAGGTAACTTGCCAAAATAGCTTAGTTGGGCGAGCGTTAGACTGAAGATCTGAAGGTCCCCAGTTCAATCCTGGGTTTTGGCAGGTGGTGGTTCTCCAATAACGCACCATCAAAATGATAACAGTTGCAGAAAAAATTACTAGACCACCTCTAGTTTTCTTCAAGTTCTTGCTCATTTTAATGCCTGGTACAACTAAAGGAACATTTATTTGGACAAATATAATGATAACAACAAAAATAGCTCATAAGAATTTAATTTCAGAGCTGATATCTATCCATTTTCCATGGTTTTCTTGATAATAACCAAAATCACTTCAGTCCTTACATTAATAACTATGGCATTGTACTGACAAAAACAGTGCTTTAGGCATTCCATGTTTTTCTTTGTCCTTTTTAAGTCACATGATACACACAGGAAATAGTACTTGATTGCATAACCATTGTTTTTGATGACTTTTGATGGTTTAATAACTTTTTCCATGACTGTACATTCAAAACTAATAACAGTATTGTATAAGCACTAGTTACCATATGCAGTATACGACTGTAAAATCTTATCTGATAGATTTCTCAAACACAGTGGAACATCTCTAAAAGGACAATGCAGTGGATACAGAAGAGCAAGATGGTTCTGGGTTCAATTCCAACACCAGCCAATGGGGTGACCTTCCTGTGCCCATAAGTGTGAGAGTGATTGGTTGTTCTCTCTATATACGTCAGCCCTACGATGAACTGTTGACACATCAAGGGTGTTCCCTGCCTTCACCTATAGGTAACTGAGATAGGTGATTCTGAAGATGAATGAATGATGGAATAACCTACGAGTTCTAAAAGTTGATAATACACTGAGGATTTCCACCCTTTTTACAGGTGTAGGCGTTCTGTCAGCAGTTTTAGAGGTGTCTCTTTTATCATTGTGGTCCAGGGGGAAAATGTTTTATGGGCCACAACGGATTTTTAAGCTACAGTACTGTATAACCACTGGAGGAATTGTTGACAGATACTTTAATATAGTAAAATAAGAAGAAAATCTGTGTAACAACAGCTGCTGTGCAAAAACATACTAGAGCTGTAATGTTTCAAACAGCATTGCTCGTCTACAGATGTCTAAAATCCAAGATGGTGGTTGCCAAAATACTAAACCTGATGCTTCTTTTTCCTTGACATAGACATACAAAACACACAGGTAGCATTCCTGAATGAGGTTTTGGAAACCTCTCCAGGAGCGGTATGGGTCACTTACTGCATGACCTACCACACAGCATCTGGGCAGGATTCAAAGCAGCTAATCCACTGTGTGCATGTGTGTTTCTGAGTGTGTGGTCTCAGGTTAACCACTGAGGATCGGATAATCTACAGCCTAAGACACACACACACACACACATGGCAGGACATTGGGGTAAAAGGGGGTTAAGTTAACGAACAGGGGCAACGATGGTTAAAACAGAGGCTGACATTTCTGACACATAATTACTGTTACAGTGTCTGAGCTGCAAACAAACACGACCACGCTGCAATCAGCTGGTGACAGCTCTGGTGTCGACTGCTCTATAAACCTCGCAGGCCTCGCGGAGCAGTGGCAACTAGTCTAATTTTGGCAGTGGTATGGTGTAGCCATCCTAGTCTTATAAAAACAGCTCCAGAATGAGGCGCCGGTCAGGACTCGGAGGTTCCCAGAATGCTTACTGTCCATGTGACTCTGCAGAGAAATGCCAGGCATCGTTAATCCTGCTAATCCTTCCCTGTGGTGACTTAATGCTTAAACAAGATAGGCAGTGGTGAGAAAACTACACATACACACATAGGCCCAGCATCTATACGTAAAATATATAGAAACATAAAATTAATATTGATTTTAATTTCTTACTGCTTGTGCTGAAGGTGTTGGGGGAGCAATTACTGCCTGTTGAAAACAGTCGGGAGCAACGATAGCATTTTTATTCCTCTATTAGCTTCTATTACTGTTGCTGTTACACCACAGCATTAATGCACAGGTTTATTGTGTTTTCAGTCTGTTGAACTGGATTTCCCTATAGGACCATTTTACAATGCACAACATATAGATTTTACAGCCCTTATGATACCTAACAACCAAACGTTGATCAATAAATACTTGCCATGTGTTTTCTGTTTATCTCTAGACATTAAAAACCCTGTGTATAAACATGTAGAATAATGAAAAGGTCACTTTAATACACACTACTAGCACTGGACGTTCAGTAGATGTGCAGCTGGCTACATGTTACTGGGAGCTTAAACACTGACTGATATAGTGAGGCATTTAAGGACAATGGGAATCCTACCATGCAGTACTTTACACCAGCTCTAACTATGTGGATTCATATAAAACAAACTCTACACTGACCTTTTGTCACGAAGTAAACCTTTGTATGAACCAGTTAATATGATAACTGAAACTGTTGAGCAGTAAAAAGCAGAAAAGCAAATTGATGACCGAATATCTCCTCACAATGGACAGAAATTAATGAGCTTTAGTAACTATTTTTTAGACTTCAAATTTAGACATCAATTATTGTGAAACCAATCAAACTAACCACAAAAAATGTGAGATTTTCCAACCCAGTGCTTTCCTTCAAAGTCTTAACTTCCAGTGCTCTGAATCTGATTATCCTCTATTGTTTGCACTGCACAAAGACAGTATATCACTGACATTGCTAAATAGATAAAGTTTGACTGACTTGGCCAGTCTATAAGACAAGGAAGGAAGAATGGATGAAAAGTTAAAAAAAAAAAGATACTGAGAACATCTGAAATCACTCCCTACTCATTATACATTCGCAGAAAAAATTATTAGATCACCAAAAGTCATCAAAAAATGGTTATGCAATCAGTACTAACTCCTGTGTGTATCATGTGACTAAAACAGACCGAAAAGAAAACATGGAATGCCTAATAGAACTGTTTTTGTCAGTACAATGCCATAGCTATTGATGTAAGAACTGAAGAGATTTTGGTTATTACCAAGAAAACCATGGAAAATGGATAGATATCAGCTCTGAAATTAAACTACTATGAGCTATTTTTGTTGTTATCATTATATTTGTCCAAACAAATGTACCTTTAGGTGTACCAGGCATTAAAATGACCAAGAAATTGAAGAAAACAAGGGTGGTCTAATAATTTTTTCTGCGACTGTATTTCCACTTTCGGACAGTCTATTGTATATACAGTACTGTGTAAAAGTCCTGGTCCAACATTATTTTGTTGGTTTTGTAAAGTTCTCATGTCCACACATATGCAGTTATTAGTCTCTGTATTAAGATCCAATGTGGATGTGTGACGTATGTGCAACAGTAAAAAAACATAAGGTTCAGGGAAAATATTCTTCTATATTCGTTTATTCTTCTATAAACCAAATATTTACTGTGACCTCCGTTTACACTTAACATGTCTTCAACCCTTTTGTTCATACAATATGAGATGTATTGCATCAGTTTTCTGATGTTTTCTACCAGGTTTCATTCAACACGTCAAATGTTTCTAATTGTTTGTGCTACTTCTTGTCGTGGGGTCAGAGGTCACATTGAATAGTGACTTTAACCTTTATTACGCGTTTAGTTGGGTATTTTGGGTGTTTTTTTAAGGTGGTGCACATACTTCCTTTATTTTTTGGTTGTTGTTTTGTTTAGTTTGTTTTGGAGAAGGGAAGACACTGTGGAGCCATGAAATACAGCAGTAGAGTCATGCATTTAACACCAGTGATTAGTCACTTGAATTATAGCACACTGAAAGGTATTTGTGGAATTTGTGGCACAATAACAACAAAAAGTATGAAGTACCATTAAGCAGCTTTAAAAATCAAAGTATGATAAATATAAAGTCTCTCAATGCAAAGAAAAGGACAAAAAATTAATTTATATCACCAAAAATGACATCTGTAATCACATAACAGACCATTACACACACATTCCTGCTTAGAGATAGAGGTTGATACGTGTTGACTGACTTCATCTATCTTTAATACTTCACACGGACATATAAAATGAAGCTGTCAGGGACACTGGTGTGATTTCTCCCAGCAGTGGCGTCCATGGGAAGGCTGGAGCCGCTGTCACCACAGCTACACAAACAGATAACAGATGAGAGGGAGGACACACAGTGACAGAGGGATGGAGACAATGACCAAACACCTCCGACACCTCCCAGTCGCAAAAGGCCAGACAGTAAAAAGAGAATAATAAAAAGGAGAGGGGGGAAAAAGGTGTCATGTTCTCAGACTGTGAATCAAAAGGGCAACCCTTGCTGCAATGCAAATGAGCTCCTCTGTCTGACTGAAATGGCCTTTTGTCTTCGCCATATGAAGTGTCCCCAGACTACTGGAAATGCTCAATGAGTCACTGCTCTAAAAACCCACAGCGTAAAGCCCTCTGACTGTTTGGAGAGAGAAAAACCCACGTCTGTGAAATTTACAGCTCTGTGTAAAATCTGTGTGGGATCTTTTTTTTCCCCTTCTCTTAACAGAGAGACATCGCTTTCTACTTCCTCTTTGAAAATCAGTCACTCGTGTCCTCAAACAGCATGGGAAAGCAGCGGAATAACAAAGGAAATTAGAGGAAAAATATGAATTTGCAGCCAAGAACTGCATAAAGACCCCCTTTTCTTGGTGCATTTGATCTAATAAAATCTGGGATTTGCTTGTATTTTCCCTCAGCGTGCGTGCCACTTTGTCTGTTTCAGTTTGAGGTGACAGGAAGAGCTGAACACTATGTTTCTGTTCCCTCGGTCACCTCGCTGCAGCTCATTAACCTCCAATCATTCACAGCCAGACGGGATGGGACAGGAGGAGGAAAAGCCTGCTGTATCTTCTGCCCCAAACTGTCGCAAAAGAGCGGAAAAACACCATCCCCGCCCCGACGGTCACAGAACACAATGGCACCGGGGCCATGACACGCCGGTACCAGCCCGAGTTCAGCTGGTATACCTATTTGTAATCCTTTCCGCTCAACCTGTGCTTGATTGAACATGCCTTTGGTAATGAGACCATGTGGAGCGCTTCCAAAGTGTGAAACACTGGAAATAATGTCGACGCAGGGCTGTCCTATATTTCCTTTCACGTCTCAAGCCAAGAAAATGATTCCAAGAGGAAACTGGGCTGATCGTGTTTGGTGAGTTTAAAGCGATGAAGGATCTGAAGAAGACTGAATACATCTAAAAGCGTTTTTACCTGTTGATACCAGGCGTCTACTATGGAACAAAGCGGATAAGTCTTCAGTAGTTTGGTACCATGGAGTCTTTTTATGCTCCAGTAAAAACTAAACTTTTTGTCTCCTTGAAAAACAGAATATTTTTGGGGGCATTTTGTTTCTAAACTGATAGTTGAGAGTTGAAATGAGACATGAAATGAGAGTAAAGAAGCATAGATAATGACTTTCAAACTGCTGTGTGCTATCAGGACACAACTGAATTTAATTATTGAGATAAGCATGTTTAATGTTGGAGTTTATGCTATTATTGAAGGAAAATACTACTACTGCTAAACAATGATTTCATATTTTCAGTGACTGACTTGTTCACTGGCCATCAAGTGGCCAAAGAATGAATAAATATGCAAAACACCATCTGTCAAGGGGCTAGTTTTACTAAATTTGTATCCAACATCTCAATATGCGATTCATTAAAGATGCATTTTGCATTTTACCCATCCCAATAGACCGACAGCATTAGCATTAGCACTTAGCGCATTATAAGCATTGAGCTGCCATTGGAGGATCAGGGACCAACTCCAGATTTTTAGGGGCACCGACAGGAGAATTAGTATTCATAAACCTGTTCTGATGAAGGGGGAAATTGGAGGAACCCAGAGGAAATCCATTAGGGGAGAACAATTTTTATATTAATGTATGTTTAACCAATGCTGCATGGATTTTGAGGGCATTTCTAAGTCTGATCTTGTCCATTTAAGGATGTTTCCACAAACCAACACAGCACTAGTGATGCAGAAACAGTGCCTTTGCAAAAAAAAAGTGTTGGGGAGAAGTTGTTTTGGTGGAACATAATGTATGTGCATGAGGAATTGCATCATGGTATTAAAATGACAAAATGTACAACAAAACAAAACAACATAAAAAAAAGTGTCTGCCATTGCCATTTCCTGTTCGTAGCTACAGCTTGGACAGTGTTGTTCTTTTTATACCAAGGAGAACTTTACACAGAAACAAACAGACAGAGGAAGGAAGGAAGGAAAAGGAAAGCAACAATCTGGCCACTGCATTATGGAATATATTCTAACGGAGTACATCCTGTGAGAGAGGCTAGGTTCAATATATAACAGTTAGCTAATAACAATAAACAACCAAATCTTTAATTTCTAATGATTATCCACTCAGCACTAGATGTTGTTGTTCCCTCCAGGTTTACACACGATGCTTCTAAAAGGTGCAGACTACATAGTTACTTTTATGGTAGATGTGGCCCACAAATCCAGAGAAACTTCTCCTTTTGCAGGAGCTAAATGTGAAAGCCAAGAAACCGTGTGTCGGTGCACGGGTCTCATTCTGCACAAAGCCAAAGATTACAGTGGACGAACAATAAAAAAGGTGGAGGAGACTGCAATGTTTCTGAGGAGTTACCTCAAACCTCTTTCACATTTATTTTCTCTTGTGTAAAAAGAATTACATGTCATCTCATAGCAGTTCCTGTGGAGAGTAAACAAGATGATATAGGTTTCTATTTTAACTTAAAGGGGTGATATTTTGCTTTTTTAAATGGAATTATGCATTTTCAAACATTTCCCTGTGGTCTACATAAACTGTAAATGCGCTACCTGGGTCTGAATTCTTCATTTATTCAACTCCACAGGTCCATCTTCAACCCTATTTATTAGTAATGACACCAGAAAGGTCGTTTTGAGCGCTGGCCCTTTAAATGCAAATGAGCCACTTCACGCCCCACTCCCTCCAGGTTGTTGACCGTGCTGATCTGTCCTGTTCAGCCACTTGAGTTCGTTAATACAACCAACAACTGAACATTTTAGGTAATGGGCTCGAAGTTTGGACATATTTTCTGTTTTACTACAACCGCTGCTGCCGATAAGCAATTATGTCGTACTCGAAGAATTGTTCGTCGGAAGTCTTGACCTTATATGTGCAAATGTCATCATGTAACTAGTTATAAAATGTAACAAATCAAGCAGGAATTAAAACAGGCTGTAGGTTGTATACACAAATAAATGAACCAAAGTCTAATAAAAGTGGGTTTAATAAAACATGACCCCTTTAAAAGTGTGTTATTTACAAGTGTTAATACTCTACATGTATTTTTGTCTTAAATCTCACTAAAGAAAAGTCTAATTGAGCTGCAACTTGATCTCACAGAGCGTCAACCATGCTCGGCGAGGGGAGATGAACAGTAGCGAGAAGTGTTGGTAATTAAGCGGCGGCGTACTAGCCTGCTGGTCGCATTGTAAGTGTTGTGCTGATTGAGTGGTGCAGGTCTGCCTGTGTGTCAGGGGAGATAACATGGCCTCTCTCCAGCTTACAGCAAACGGACGTGAATGACGACTTGTTCAAATGGCCCGTCACTATGGAAACCTTCTACAAAAGCATCCCAGCTATTCACACAGGGGGAACATTGAGGCTGTGGAAGAAAAGAGAGGGAAAAGGGAAAGATGGAAAAAAAGAGGGAAGAGAAAGGGAGAAACAGACTGAAGAAGTGGAGCAGGGAGGAGGGAGAAGAAAGCCGGGAGATAGATCATCAGAAGCTCACAGCGACAGAGCGAGAGGACAGAAAAGAGGAAGAAGAAAGACGAGGAGGGGGGATTGGGGAAGGAGGGGGAAAAATAATGGAGAAAGAGGGAATGAGGCCACAGTTGTGAGAGACTGGCATATGAGGGAGGAGATAGGAGGCAGAATGTGAATGGCATAGAGGACGATGCAACAACAGCTGCTGCTCTGCCCGGTTTGGTGCATTTAGCAACACTGAGTCCTTGTACAAAAAAAAAAAAAAATGACCCTCAGCTCCATAGGTTTCGCACATATCTCCCCTGACACAAACATATATAGCAGACTTACAATACACAAAGCTATGTCTGTGCTCAGCCCCTTTGTGAACAACAAATAAACTGTGCCCATTGCCATGGCAGTGAGCATCAGCCTGTTCAGCAATGTCACTCCCCGTGATGAGAAGACACTGCACCAACTGCCGCCAGATTCTGGAGGAAGATTCACTAAACGGCAAGTGGCAAGGAAATGGAGCTCGAGTCTGCGAGGTGTTTTCAGTTTAGTGTCACACTGAAAGTTAAAGACTCTATTAAAGCCAGTTCAAGTGTTTTTATCTACTTCTTCTTGCACAATACATCACATTTTTGTACCAGCTGTCCCAACAAAGACAAACATTTAACTGGGTGTTCTTTATCAGCTGTGATGGGTTCTATAGAATATATAAATGCTAAGTTTACTCCAATATTGTAACATACATGCTTATTGATAAGTCACACAACTCACACAAGCACAAAAGTATTGACACATGTTGAATTCACACTGAGGGGTTGAGCAACCATACAATGACAAAGGTCATATAATTTTATATTGTGATAAATATCATTGCAATGAATATTTAATTTGGTCTTAAGAGTCACTTGTGTACATAGTCACCAAAAATACTAACAAAAGTTTGTGTTTACATAATTTTATTCAACATTGACCTTTCTCTCTAAAATACTTCTCATGTTCTGACCATAAATAACTACTGTACCGATGCACTGAGGTACGGCTGCTGGTATATTGTCTTTTTCACTGATGGCAGTGGAAAGAAATGTTGGTTTGACAATTTGACACTTTTTGAGAACAATATTTTTATCATGATGGCATGGAAGTCCTAGACGCTAGAGGTGTGTAGTGTCCCAACATTTTTATCCATAAAGTGGATCTCCTCAGGTACAGCAGTGTCTGTTTAGGCCAGTATATTATCTTTTTCTACAGAGCAGCCAAAATTTCCTTTTTCTACTTCTACAGCGCCTAAGTCTTATAAAACCCTTGTTTGCCATGTTCATTCATTCATTCATTTTGAACCCACTTCATCTTCACTAGGGTCACAGGTAGGGCTGTGCAATTAATCGAAATTCAATTACGATTTCGATTATTAGACGCAATGATTACAACAATTATGTAATCGAGAAAAAACAATTATTAATTTTGAGTTGTTTTAATTCACGCGCACGCAAGCTCCCATGAGCTGCTC
The DNA here is from genome assembly GCF_902148855.1 of Sphaeramia orbicularis. Lineage (NCBI taxonomy): Eukaryota > Metazoa > Chordata > Actinopteri > Kurtiformes > Apogonidae > Sphaeramia > Sphaeramia orbicularis. Next base: position 43,760,377 of record NC_043969.1, on the reverse strand, counting down.
TGCCCCGCCCCCCTCTAAGCTACTGCTGCCTGCTAGCTGGCAGGTCCACCCCAAGAGGAAAGTTGTACCTAGCGGTCTGGAAAAATGGCAGGAGAATCCCAGCAGAAGTGCTTGGTAAACAAAAAAGGCAAGTCAAATTCAATTGTATGGAATCACTTTGGTTTGATGAAGAAGACGAAGAGCAAAACACATCACGTGCAAAAAGTGTTTCGTAGTTGTGTCCGCACCGACCGCTAACACAACAAACCTTTTTAACCATCTGAAGTTTAACCACTGCCACCTTTATCATAATCTTATGAAAAACTAAAACGCATAAAACAACTTCGTCCGCAATACAATCTTCAGTTTCCGAATCTCTTTACGCTGCAACTCCCGTATTAACCTAACCCGTATAACCCTAACGTACATATTCTAGATGGCTGATGTAAACAGAAGGCCTGAACTGAAACCTCACGGCACGCCACTGAATTTACTGTTTCATACTACATTGAACATACTTGAATTTATAATTTGCACTTTACTTGAGTTTTTTTTTGTTGTTTTTTTATTGCTACAGTTCTATGGCAAGTCTATAGCAGTTTAATTACAGTGCACTATTTATTTACAAAAGGAAACATACTTGAATTTACAGTACACTTATTTGCATTCAAAGATTTTTTTGTTTCATACAAAAGTGAACATACTTTGTTTTAGTGGTTAAAAGCTTTATTTATGTTTAAAGAGTATATTTTACATTGTTTTGCAAGAAAAAAATAAACAACTTTAAGGTTAACAAATAATCGTTTTTAATAATCGTGATTTCAATTATTGCTAAAATAATCGTGATTTTTTTTTTTTCTATAGTCGAGCAGCCCTAGTCACAGGGGTCGCTTGGAGCCTATCCCAGCTACATAGGGGCGAAGGCGGGGTACACCCTGGACAAGTCGCCAGTTCATCACAGGGCTGACATTTAGAGACAAACAATCACTCTCACATTCACACCTATGGGCAATTTAGATTAACCAATTAACCTATTAGTGCATGTCTTTGGATGGTGGGAGGAAGCCGGAGTACCCAGAGAGAACACACGCAGACACGGGAGAACATGCAAACTCCACACAATAAAACAATAAAAAAATTAAAGAAATTAGACAACTTATCTTGAACATATACCAACTCTGAAATGAATGAAATGATGTAGTCCCCTGCAGAGGACCTAAGGGTCATCACTAGGTCATTATGGGTAATTAGAGATGACCAATCAGAGTGGACATAAGTGTAAATATTCAAAAGCTAATAAGACAAAGTTAGCTGTGTTTGGCCACTGATTTTAAAAAAAAGTAAACATAGCCACCATGTCATCACCCAGTGGGTTTAGTATCAAATTTGGAATCTGTCGCCATCTTGCTTTCTTGGAGCTTGAAGTGTTCATATTTGGAGAAGACAGAGCTGGGAAGAACAGGGGTGAGTGAAACTTGTCAAGCTAATGCTAATTTACGTATGTTATGTGAAAATGTTATGATTAACACTAAGATATACTTTCCATATGTCAACAATTCATATTTGATAATAAAACCACCCACTGAAGAGCGTTTATACCTCTTTTTTGATGATGGGGTAAAACCAGAGGACTGACGGTGTAGAAAGTACATGCTAAGTTGACACCAAATAGCACCAGTCCGACTTGGAATTTAATTAAAATGTTGAAGTTCACAAAGTTATCATGACTGTGTATTTTTAGAGTAAATTAGAAGTTGTTTTGAATGGGATTAACTTGATGCTGGGGTTTAACATTTGGTGACAGGAGGTAGTATTATGCTTTAATTTCAATTCCAGGCCATAGTTGTTGTCATCTGTATTTAACTCACAATGTATTTGAAAGAAAGTGACAATTTTTTTAGTGCACACTGTAAATAGAGTTCTCTCTTGTAAAGTAACAAAAGCCTTGATTTACCAACAATCTCCCTAAAAATAAACTGAACAAAAGTCACATCTGGACATAAATTCCCCAATTAAGACAGAAGTGTGATCTAGTCTTCAAAACGTCTTAGTTGCCACATACCATCTGCTGCATTGTTCAAGTAGAGACAAATTTAGACACCGCGCGAATGCAAACAAGTCAATGAAATGACACAAACACGTGAGAATAACTACAGATCTGCATTAGACGTTCATTTGGGTTCAATGTTTTCTGACAAACATTTTCAGCAGGACTGAGGTAGTCTAGTGAAAAAATGAGTATAATTAAAGTATATGGAGTGGAGAGAGTTGGTCAGAAAGCCAATTCAGGAACAAATATGGTCGTTCAGGTGGGAGAACTTGTTTAATCTTATGTCAGTTTCAGTTATCTGAGGCAGCAGTTATCCAAGGCTTGTCCGCTAATGTTTGTCCTTGAAAATGCAGTCTCCCAAAGAAAGTCTCAGAGAGTAACTCACACATTTACAGGCGATAATCGTGAACTTTCCTGATATTGAATCTCATCCTATCAAATTCTCACAGCTTCCAGAGAGCGTATCATTTCTAGCAGCACTGGGCATCGCCAGTCAGCCAACGAAGTTGCTCCACATTTTCTGTCAAATCTTGAACATTCATCTCCCGAAGAAGAACCTCATATCACCCCCCGGCTGCTGAATCACACTCTCTCTCTCCCAAATCTTTCTCCTCTGTCTGCCATAAATTGCTCTCATGAAAAAAAGACGACTGACATCTCTCCTTAGCTCATATTTCCTCACTTGGAGTCTTTCTTGCCGGATCTTTGGTTTATTATAGCAATACAGTCAAGGTATTATCGCCCCGGAACACTTGACTATAGACCGCCTGTAAACGTTGAGATGTTGTAATTATTGTATGTGCTCAGTTTAAGTGCTTGTGGACAAGAGTGCCTGTTAAAAGCCTGTAATGTAAATGCAGTGAAGGGGAGAAATACTAGGCCAAGAGAAGAGAAAAACTGTTAATTAGAGCAAAGTACTTTTTTTCTTCCTGTGGCATGATGCCTTTTCACTGGGGAAAAGGTGTGTCTCAGCTATTTATAAGTGGCTCCAGTTGGTTGGCCAGTGGGGTCTTGCCTTCTAGGCCCAAAAATGAGGAATAACACTGGAAAACATAAAGACAGTGCCGTATTTTCCTGGTTTTGGTAGCATCATCCTAATTAAACCCATATTTCATGTGAAGAGCTTTCTGTGAAAGAACGCTCAGAGGGGATTTTCAGGCAAAAAACTGCCCTAAAAAGTGCAGAATATCTTCTATTTCTTTGATGAAACAGTCTGGCAGAACACAGATTAAAAAGTTAATCATCAGCCTGGGTGGCATTTCATTTATTTTCAGTGTCAAATTAAGGATTCAGAGAAGTTCTTGTGTTTAACTGTATACAGTCACAGCAGGTTCACACTGCGAGCGGCTTAGTTTATTGTAGACATACTAATTACATTTATCCCATTTAGGTTTAACCAAGAATATTACATGTACAACGCAGTGTCTTTAATTTATATAATGTGGATTATCTGAAATAAATTGCAACGTCTCTACTCCACATGTCTGTGTTATATTTCCTACTCTGCTGTTGACGGTCACTCAGCCAACAGTGTTCGGGTTTAACATTTCACTTTCATGCTTTGGGCTACAACCTCTGGCAGCTAAGCCCCAGGCCATGTCAACGCAGACGTCTGCCCAGTCCACAATAAAATAACAGGTCGAGACACCAGTGGTGACAGAGATATCATATGGGGATCACAAGTTCTCATACAAGCTTCTGATGCCGGAGGATATGGTGGATCATGGTGAAACACAGGGCGTTGACTGGGCCAGTACCTGTGAGGGTTTGATAAAGTGTGTGTTTTTGTTGCAGGTTGAATAAAAGCATAAAAACCGAATAAAAAAGGTGGTGTTTTACAGTAGGGCTGCACCGTTTCTGAATATCTGGGTCTATGCAGATACAAATGCTCATATAAAACTGGCCAGTATTCCTGTTGGGCCAAAAGGTTGTTATGACCAAATGGGTAGGAGAAGAACCTCCTTCAATACATCTGTGGAAGTCTTTGATATCAGACTATACTTCTCTGGAAAGATTAAGATTTTATATTAACGATCAGAAAGATGTCTTTACAGCAAAGTTTGGCAAAGTGTTGGAGAATTTGGGAACTCAGACTGCAACTACCTGAAATAGACCTAATGAGGACTTTTGAGATCGTTGCTGTGGACGTATTTTGGATTGCTACATATTTCATACAACCTGTATTTGTACTGTGCTACACTGATGTAATTTTGAAAATGTTCAATTAAAATAATGTTAAAAACAAAAAATAAAAAGTGGCCAATATTCCATGCAGATACTCATTTTGTTTCCATATTGGTTTGCTGCTAACCATATTAGCATCCTTTCAAGCTAATTAATAAGTTAAGCTCACTGTCTCTATGAATGACCTTGACTTAATCTGAATCTTCTTTAGTGTTCACACTGACCCTTTACATCACGCACTGCATATGGAGATGGAGGCTTTAATGCTATTTTCTGTCATTGCATAAAAATGAAAAGTCCTGAGGTTACAGGAGATACTGTGCTTCTTCTGTGATGTGATGCAGAGGCAGTCAGGACAGGTGTAGGATGACTCATCCACTTGTAAACACCAGTAACATATTAAAAACATTTATGAGGATTTAAAACTAATTAGTCTAGACTGACTAGTTTTAAATCCCTTAAAAAAAACAAACTTAAAAACAAAACTCCTTTTGTAGCAACTTCATATTTTACCTTTCCTGAGTGATTCATTTATTGCAATTTATTATTTATCTTCTGCATTTAGCATTTTTCACTAAAAATCAAGTCTTTTCTCATATTTAATTTATTGACCATGTGGATGTTCAGAAAAGTGAAAAGTAAATTGACAGGTTATTTTATCAGAACACAGAAAACTGAAGAAAAACTGACTTTTTCAACAAAATACATCATTAACATAAAACAAGCGTATGCATCCACTGTCCTTGATCCAACTCCATGGGTTTTACTGGTGAATCAATGTTGCAGAACATGACAGTGTTTCCATGGTAACAACGGAGCTTCTGAACGTCCAAATGGGTCATATCTGATGACCATGAAAAGATGACAAACTGCATTTTACACAAATTATTTACATGTATTGACAGAATTAGTGGATCAACAGTTAAACAGTTTAGATCAGCAGCTACTTTTGAATGGTGGCGGTTAAGGATCAAAGTCAAATTTGGGAAAAACGTATTGAATGTTAACTTTAGGTTTTACTTTGGCCACTGTTCCATATAATAACATCACAAGGAAGGATTTATGACTTGTACTGCAAAGACGACATCACATTCAGTACTTCAAGCAAGACACTTTAACAACTATTGTTAGAGTCTCAAACTGAATAAAACTAGTCCTATAGCAGTACTTTTTTACACCAACAGATAAGCATCAGCCAGTGCCACAGATTAATGGTTCTTTAAGGGTTGAATGGAAAAGGGGGATATTAGCCAATAGTGAATACAATGCCACTGACAAAACCTGTTTTTTTTTTCTTTGCTCAGCAAGAAAAGATATTCGTGTTTCAACTTCAACCCTTTTACCAGGGAAAATCTGTGTTTATTCATTTGTGACGAGAGCCGTATGCTCCGTGATTTTCTCATATTTCATTGACAGAACACAATGTCTTCCTGGTCCGTTCTAACTCCCTTCTGCCCTGTTGCCACGGTTACCACATAGATCATGACACGAGATGCTGACCCTGACTTGCTTAGATGCTTGACCTTCTCTGGTCAGCCTGTTCAACTGAGGATAAAATGCAACACAATGTTCACTTAAGACACAAAATTACATCAGTTTTGTATTCTTTTATGTCGTCTTTTCAGTGACTTTACTTTTCAGGGCTTATGAAAACATCTTAAGAGCTTCAAATGCCTGAGACATCACTGGTAATACACTTCTAGGAAAGGCATTACACTGCAGACCTTCAGGATCAACACTTTGTTTGAACAAAGCACAGGATCCTAGTTGTCAGTAGGATTTTCAGCTACCTGTATGTGTCTATACCTCTGATATATGGAGCCCACTATCACTCTAAAGCACAAGTGACTGAAAGAATGCAAACACATCCACTGGAGAACCAATATAAATGCCTGACAATGTACAGTACTTCCACCAATCTTGGTCACATGGTCATTAAAATCAGGGCTGCAGCTATCGAATATTTTAGTATTCGAGTATTCTACTGAAAATTCCTTCAATTAATTGAGTAATCGGATAAAACTTATTTTTGCTTGGTTAAAGAGCAATTATAAATACACAAGAGGCAATAAGGTATTTCCCTTAATAATGAAAGACCAATTGGTTTCCTTTTTTTTTTTTATAATTAACAGTTTCATTGTTACATTCATATTGTGCATATGCAACAAAATGTATTTTCTTGACTAGAAACATTTCCACAGAGGCAACTGCAAATACAAAAAAAAAAAAAATTAATTACTTTCAACTTATTATTTCTTAAGTATCAAAAATATAATGCATTAATATAAAAAAAAAAAGGCATCAACATTGCCTTTTTGATGTGCAACTTAAATTTGGCAGCTGTCAGTTTCAGAACTTACAGTTTAGACATAACAGGAATGTGTTGTGGCATATAAGAGGCAAGAACATTTGAAGGGGAACTTGGAACGCGTCCATGCATGAACAGTTGGACACATTGCTGCTATATTCAGGAGAATCAAGACAATGCCCCCCCCCATCTTCTGTCTCATAACCTATAACCTCCCCAACACACACACACACACACACACACACACACACACACACACACACGTACATGTCCAGTTAATTGATGATTCGTTTCATTTTTGCAAAAAGTACTTGGATTTTGCAAAAATTCGGCCGTGACAAGGTAAGAGAAAGCTTTCACCAAGCCGTGCACCATTTTGGCCGTGCTTTTGGGAAATTAACCTTGCAAATCACGGGTGCACGTGGCTCGCTGCCTAAATCTCTGCTTGTCACAATCGTAATAAACTAGCCACACATTCAACAGCAGCCATAATGAACAGGAACCTATCCCTCCGCAGTGTTAACGTTATGTTAGTAAGGTACATTAACGTTAATCTCATTGATTTGCGCTACGTTAATTTTATTTTTTTGGGGTCCTCCTCCATTCTGGGTGTCTACGGAGAAGATGCTACATTAGAGATGTGCTGTTGTGGTGTGGAAGGGCCGTGTTACAAAGGACACATGACACGGTGTTTACCTTGCTGTTCAGCCAGAAATGCCTCCACACTTTTGACATTTTCTGTCTTTTTTATTGTTTTTTTTTTTGTCTTTTGTCATCATTCTTGTATTCACTCGCTTTTCTATCTTCCCGCTGCTTCATCTTAAAACTTCCACGTCCTCCGTCATCTTCCTTTGAGTGATGTAAGCGCATTGTGCCACATCAAGTAGTCCGTGCGAAATGCCGTGCTTTAAGCTTCACAATTAAATAAGCGATTCCTCGAGGCAGAGAAAATTCCTCGATCATTTTTGTAATCGAGGTACTCGAATTATTCGAGGAATCATTTCACCCCTAATTAAAATGCTTCTGATACTGTGTATGAAATGCTACGGCTACACTATCAATGTAAAAACTCCAACAAGTAATTTTAATTAAAACCTGCCTGTATCTAAAGACCCTCAGCTTTATTGGAAGGTTCATGTTATTCCTTTTTTTACGACCCCGCTGTGAAAAGATGTGAGCTATAGAGATGTCTACGGAAAGTTCACCTGTGTTGACTAATTCATAATCTTCACTTCAGAGTTCCTGTGTTCACTGAGCCATCACAAGAAGAAAGAAATTGATTCTGAGGTTCATCTATTGCTTGAACTGTTAGAGATGGATTTTGTGATGGATTTTTTTCTATAAAGTTGCCTCAGAAAGAAACAGACCAAGGACTCTATCCACTTAAAATGCAAATGTTTACATAAAAATGTGTGAATCTGCTTTGCTGCAGAGCACTAAGCCAATGTTTCAACCCCTTTCTCTTCTTTAATGCCTTATGTTGTAAATACAGTGTGGATTTGGCAGCTTTATCTTATAAACCAGGACAACAGACCAACAAACATCTGTAAAAACAACCAGGCAGGAACATTTTTTATCTTTGCACATGCAATGGTAATTTTCTTCTTAACCAATAAGGACCCAGTGTGACATTTGTGGCTCTTCCCAAATTAATTTTTCTCCATACTTACCCATCCTGAAGTGATTTATCACCATTTATTGTAATATTATCTCCTGTATTTTGTGTTTTTTTCAGTGAAATCAGGTATTTTCCTACGTTTAATTTACTAATCATGTAGATATTCATAGAAGCTCAGAGTAAAGTTGAGGGTTATTATATCAAAAATAGAGAAAAACCTGAAGAAAAAGTGACTTTTTCAGCAAAATCTATTATTAATTGAATATAAACCAAATGTCTCCATCCCCTGTCTTTGATCCAACTCCATGGGTTTTACTGGTGAATCAATGTTGTGGAAGATGATGGTGTTTCCATGCTCACTACAGAGCCTCTGAACGTCCAAATGGGTCAAATCTGATGACCATGAAAAGACGAAAAACTGCATTTTATACCAATTATTACATGGATTAGTGGATCAACAGAGATTAAACAGTTTATATCAGTAGATGATTTTGGTAGATGGTGGATGTTTGGGTCTTTATGGGTTAATTTTGTGCAAAATGCAACACTTGGAAGTTGCAGCAAGGTGGCGTCTTCACCTGATGGAAATTTACAGTTCCATTTCCAGTTTATTTGTTGCATTGAAAGTATCAAACTAGATATATGTAGACGATAGGACATTTACAAGCCTAAAGTATCAAAACATGGGTCCAACAGCGGCCAGTAACATTGTATTTCCAAAGTTGTTGATGAAATACTTTGAGTTTAATGTGTAATAAAGTCAAAGATGGTTAATGTGTTGGATGTCGCTTTTCCCTGCTACACACTATTGTACTATACTACCCTTTAAAAATCCACTATGAGCTGAGTTTTACAACACAATGAAATAAACACAGAAAAGCAAACTCAGCTGGCAGTGTAAAAAGACTGAGTCAGTCAGATTTAGAGAGCTTATCCACTTTGAATTCATTTTTGCCATAAATATGCTACTTGAGAATTAATCAAATAAGTAATTGTTTCTTCTTCACATTGCACATGACCAAAACAAAGAAATGAACTCATCTACTGGCATTGTGGAAGGAGTGAGTCATTCGCTTAGTTCTAGAGGACTTTAAAACCCAAGATATAAAACTGCTAATATAGAAGTAATCACAATAACCAAATGTTCCTTTTATTCTCCATATTACACATGACAAAAAACAGAAAACTAAGCTAGTCTCCTGGCATTGTAGACAATGTGTAGGCATTTTTAAGTGAAAATCTGGTATTTTCCTATATTTATTTGACTGATCTTGTAGATGTCCATAAAAACTAAAAAATAAAGTTGAGGGTCATTATATCGGAAATAGAGAAAACTGAAGAAAAAGTGACTTTTTTTGTAAAATATATCATTAACTGAACACACCCAAGTGTTTCCATCCACTGTCATTGATCCAACTCCATGGGTTTTACTGGTGAATCAATGTTGTAGAAGATGACGGTGTTTCCATGGTAACTATGGAGTCTCTGAACGTCCAAGTGGGTCATATCTGATGACCATGAAAAGATGACAAACTGTATTTTACACCAATTATTTACATGTACTGATAGGATTAGTGGATCAACAGGTATTAAACAGTGTGGATCAGTGGACAGTTTGGTCACCAGTGGATGTTTGGGTCTTTACGGGCTAATTTGGGAACTATCACAAAAGTCACACTGGGTCTTTATGGGTTCAAACTTGTGTATATGTAGTAATTTGCTTTCTTTGAGCTGACAGCCGACATCAGGATGCCTGCTGCGTGTTGTGTTTCATTACTCTTTTATTGTGAGGGCAGGGGCTGCCGGTGAAGCGAGGACAACCGGGTGGAGATGGAGCAGGAGGGGGGCCGAAGAACAATTTCCCTCGCGGCCCCTCTTGACACAGATTTCAGGCTGCACACATCTCCTTGGAATATTAGTCGTTCCCCGTCTACCTCAGCGGAGCCTCGAGGGCCATCCATCCATCCAGCCATCAATATATTCCATTTGGTTTTCCCTGCCTACCTGGTTAGATTAGGTAGATTCACAGCAGATTGGTTTCCAGCTGGTGGAGTAGCACAAGACATGGAGGACGGAAGATGAAGGAGAGGAGGAAGCAAGAGAGCAAATTTGTTTTGATTCCACTCAGGGTGCACTATTTGCAGTATGTGCTGCCAAACTTGGGAGGAAAAACGTCAAGTGATAGTGAGGGCTTGACTACAGCTTCCTCGTTAGTCCAATCACTGTCAAAAGATGGCTGCAAAGAGGCAAGGAAGGCAGGGGGAAAAAATCAGCTCCAGGAGAGAGACAGGGCAGAACAATTTAACTATTAGTCAGAGAAAAATGAATTTAGCTGCTGCTTCTTGAAATAGAAAGTCTCTTTCTACTGTCAGAGGGAGGCAATTATTTTACCATTTTCTATATGCCGGGATAAATCACACTTCTCAGAGCCACCAGACGACCATGACATTTTACCTCCTGGAACACGTAGATGTCTTTATCTGACTGACATTTAAGACATTAGCGTGGATGCAAATTCCCTTGTGCTTGTTTGTGGTTGAATCGCTGCTTTTGTCACATGAGTCTGTGGGATTTCAGGAAAGCTATATCTTACTTAGCTCTGTTTCCAGGGTTCGTACACATTTTTCAAGGTCAAATTCAAGCACATTTAAGGGTAATTTTCAAATTTTTCCAGCACAACACCTTATCACTGTGGTAAAATAATGTTGTAATGTTGCAGGGAAGGAGTTGGACTCTGACGGTGGTGACACTGAGGCGGATGTTGTCCAAAATCAAGACAATATTGGACAACTCTACTCACCCTCTCCATGACATACTGGTCAGTCACACAGTTTAACTCCACCTTATAACTACATCATTATAATCACACACAACTATATTTTTGCGCACTTATGTATATTTCTTTAATTATCATATTGATAATATATTGTCTAGTACATGTTGCACAATTACTGTTCTAACTTTGTGTCTTAATAGAAGGTTTTAATAGTATATTGGTATATATTGTATATTCAGAGCTATATGTATTTGTTTGTACATTTACAGCTTCATATATATTTTATACATTTTCTTTTTCTGTTGTATTGATAATTCCTGCTACTTTTTGTTACACATAAATGGATCGACTATAACACCTAATAATTTCCCCCAGGAATTCATAAAGTATTCTGATTCTGAAAATTCATAGGGTATCTACAGTAATACATATACTAATCTTTTTTTTTTTTCCACTTATTATCACAACGGTGTGCATTGTATTATGCTATAAACATCTAAAATTATGTTTCATTATAGCAAAAAGTTTCAAATTAAAGAAAAACACAAAGTTTTGTCCAAAAAAGAGAAGCCACTTGGCATTCTTCAGACACACTCGCACTGAGACAAAGATTAAAATAAAAATGTACCAGGAGTCGACCTGAGAACACCCACTAATTATCATTTTTGACATAAAGTTCTCTTTTTCAAAATGTACCACCTCTCTGTAAGTAGCTTTGGTTATAATTAAAATACTTTCCAAAACTTAAACTAAATTCAAGCACTTTGCAGACCTTGAAAACACAACACTTAAATTCAAGTATTTTTAAGGATTTCAAGCACCTGTATGAACCCTGTGTTTTAGCCACCTATGAAAAATTACTATTTACTTTGCATATTACAGTTTATTTTGAGTCTTTCTGTTTGATCCTGTTTGTCCAGACTTTCTACAGTTCTTTTTTATTCTTCTAATTTATTATGTACAGTGTGTTTGCTCTTGTATTCTGTTTTTTTGTTATATTGTTTTTACTGTTTGTTAAGCTGCTGCTGCTGCGCTGCAATTTCCAAGTTTGGGATCAATAAAGTCTGTCTGTCTATGAACACTTGACACAGTGCATCCAGAGGAAACTAAATGTCTGTATCAGTTTTTGTGTTACTTCATCATGATGTAGTGTGAAGAAGTGAGATGTTAATTGCAGTTATTATG